>NC_092131.1:59618294-60265794 GCF_043159975.1 Macaca nemestrina
TTCATCTCCCCAAATGTGTTTGGAATTTGCATTAAAATTACTAATATTTTCATTTTCATATTAGTAATTTAGTGAGGCTACATCCTATCAAAGCTTGTAGGGAAAAAATTATTTTTCCAAAATAATCAGTTATAGCAACAAAGAATCCAAACAAATAGCATGAAAGCCCCTGTGGAACTGTCTGTCTCCTCAAAGGTATCGTGGACATCAGAAAATCGTGTTGGGAGAGAGTCGAATTTCTCTTGCCCATTTCATTCTGTTTGAATAAATAACCTCTTTAGTATGCTTCCCATTCCTCGATATTTAAAAATAACACATTCAAAACAGTATGTATATGAAGTCATAAAAGTTGGGTAACATTAGAATAGATTAAAGAAAACACATAGAAGTGGAAATTAAATCCTAAATAATTTGAATAAATAAAGACAGATGTTAAGAAAGGAAAAATGCCAGACTCCTTTCCCAAGGGACAGATCAACAAATGGAGAACTCATAAAAGTTATAGAGACATCACCTTCCTTATAACATGCATGTGGAGCAGTGATATAAGCTTCCCAGAAAACTGTGAGCAGATCACTAGGAACAGCTATAAAAAGCACATTACCATAATTCAGTTTGTTACCTAAGACAGACATTTACTAGGTTACACAGAAATAAAAGTGTAATTTTTGATCCAATTATGGAAGAATTAAAATAGCACTCAGCATTGAAACAGGCATTTCAGGTTGACAGATTTGCTGAAAGTCTATGTTGAAGAGAACATATTATATTGGTAGTTACACTTTCAAATATGTTAACACCACAGTCATTTGGAAGGAATAAGATCTGTTTGTTCTTAACTATCCATGATTATCTGCAGAAATAAAAATACGGAATTGCATATAGTGAATTGTCAAATATGGAAATTATGTGTGTGCATGAATGATCAAGAACTCTGACGCTGCTTGCAAATCACATTATTTTTAAGGTACAAAATAATGTTCTCATGAACATGACAGTATAAACATTTTGAAAACATAGTAATAAGATAATATGATACTTGTTTTTAGAACAGGCTACAAGAGACTTTTCCTATCTGATGTACTTGCAGGCCTATGTATTGCAGTAATCACAGCAGCACTTTTGCTGACAAATAATTCTGTAAACATATTATTTCACTTTCTAAATAAATTCACCAGAATGGTTGCTACAATGTCTTATTGGATTCTGAACTTCTCTCAAAGAATGCATTTTTTATTATTAAATTTGAATTATTTACAATACAACAATAGATGATGGGGCAAAGAATTTTTATTAATTATGTGTTAACATCTTGAATATAAACACACTGAGAACAAATGACAAGTAATAATCTCTTCTAACTGGTCTATAGTTTTAGTGTTACTGCTCATTATTCAATAGCAACCACTCACATCGCATTTGTCTCCTGAAATATGGTTGCTCTGGTCCTTCTCTAGTGTTTCGTCTCTTTTCCTTCACACTGATTTAGTGATTCTTGCACTTGTCTCTGACCAACATTTTCTGCTTTTTGATCCTGGACAGCTGCTTCCTGCTGTTCATACCAGTATACTAATTCCAGAGACCTCCTAGGCTCTGTCTGTAAATCTTCAGATTTCAAATGTAATTTCAGAGACATATTGTTGATGGCAAGTTTTAAACTTAAGAGCTAAACCCTTCACTTGGTCTCACTAAAATTAGCACTAGACAATAATATCAGCTAGTACCTCACTGATTTAACATGAATAAAATTTTTTTAACAATGCAATGAGAAAAGAAAAGGAATTAGACTTAAATACATTGACAAAAGAGAGTTCAAGTCTTCAGAATTGTATTTTGGTTGTCTATTTAAAAAAGAGGAGAAGAAGGAGAAAGAAGAAAGAGGGAAAAGGAGAAGGATAAGGGAGGAGAAGGGAAAGGGACAGAATTATTCCTGAAAAATAATTTAAAAAGACTTGGAAGTTCATAAAAGTGGCATATTATAAGATACCTACAGGCTCTCCTGTATAGCAGGAGTAAGCAGAAATGGTGGTAAAGACCTTGAACTCTGCCATTAAGCAGCACTTAGTTCAAACCAATAAACACACCAAGAAAATGAACATTCTTCAAAAATCACAAAATATATTAGGTTTTACATGACAAAGACAATATTTACACAGATTATACAGAGTATTTTTAGTCATTAATTTCATGAGTGCTGAAATTTTACCTAAAAGTTGGTGTGATTTGTGTCCTTATCTATCCTTATCTTGGAAATATGGGTCAAGCAGTTCCATAGAGGAACTTGTTAAGAATAGATAAAGGACATTTTTGACAATAAAATTTTATTTTATATCTAAACCATTTTAATAGGTGAATTATTTAAATGTTAACCAAGTAGTTTGTAGAAAATCTGTCATAGGATACGTGATCTAGACAAGTTCATGAATATTGATTCTTCTACTGTGAGGGAAAGAGGGAGATAATGTTGTATACAAGGATACAAGAAATATTTCTTCTAATATTCCAAGTCTCCTTGCAGCTAATAAGCAGTCCTAGACAATGGGGGTATATATAGAAATGTTATTTGGCAATTTCTGAGAACCTTCCATCCTTGAGTGAAGGGTGGCTCTAAGCCAAAGCAAAATGCTCTGAAATCAGACTACTTAGGTTTGAATACTGATATCTGCTCTTAGTTTTGTGATCTTCAGTCACTAAATATCTCTGCATGTCAGTTTCTTCATGTCTAAAATAGGAATATTTACATGAGCTTCCTCATAGTGTCACCACAGGTATTAAGATATCACATGCAAAGTCCTAGTACAATGGTTGGCACATACTTAGTACTTAGTAAGTTTAGTCACTGTGCTATAAAGCTTTGCCTTCTCACTTTTGGTGAATTTGATATATTAAAATTTTAAATAGCGCAGGGGTTCAAAGAGTTTTATGTCATTAATATCTGTACCAAAGAATCATATAAATTATAAGAAGGTCGAGTGATTCAGACAGATAACTTCTATTCTGCTGCCATCCTTCCTCCAAGGTTTGCCGGAAGTCTTCAGGGCAGAATGAAAATGAATAGCTGCAAATCTGCATAATGGCATTCCTTCAGTAATTTCAGCCCCAGCTATTTGAATTAAAATGTCTAATTTAAAACGTACAAAAACTAAACAAGACCAAAGCAAAACAACAACAGTAACAAACGATATTCAGACTTTTAAGCCATCAATTGCCTGATTTTGAAAACCTTGTACCTGGGAAAAGTGAAGCAACTTTCTGTTTCCTAATCCGTTATATTTAAATTTCGCTTTAGAAATTTTAACATTTGGCATGCACAGCAACAGCCCTTGCCTAAATGTCATTATCTAAAATTGAAATGTTTGGAACTTATTTCTATGAAAATTTTTCTTAATACAAAATGCTTCGATAAACTTTATTGGTGTCCAGGGCCACAGGTTTCCCTGTTGCTGAATGTGACCCTCTTTTGCCTTACAACAGAGTATGTTCTTTTCTGGGGGATCAGCTTTCTAGAATTATAGCTTTCTAGAACTACAAATAGCATTTGACCCAGCAATCCCATTACTGGGTATATACCCAAAGGATTATAAATCATTCTACTATAAAGACACATGCACACGTATGTTTATTGCAGAACTGTTCACAATAGCAAAGTCTTGGAACCAACCCAAACCACAGCTCTGTAGAAGAACTTGTGGAATAAAGTGCAACCCTGGCCTCTGAATCCTCTCTTCATTCAGGCTCTTCACTAAAATGCCCCTCCCTGTTTTGCCTAGCACAGTCAGCTCCAGATACCTCTTCCTCTCCTGTGCCCTTAGACTTGAGCTCATTCTGTGGCTTGCCTGATGTACTGGAGCACCACCACTTCTGCCTGGCTCGGATCCCATTGGCCTGAAAGCAGTGCACACTTCTTCCTTTACTGTGATGCTGCCGTGCCTCTAGGTGTCAGTCCGTGAGACAGGTGACCTCCCAGCATCCAGGGCTCTACCAGAGAAACAGAGTTTTTCCTTCACAATCTGCTACTGCCTTTACTCATTACTATCCCCATAGCCTCTGTCGTCCCAGACAACTAAGAAACTTCTTCAGTCTCTTCAGAGCAAAGTTTCTCAGCCTTGTTATTCTTGACATTTTGGACTGGATAATTATTTGATGGCAGGGAGGGGACTCTCTTGTGTGTTGTAGATGCTTACCAGCATCCCTGGTACCACCCACAAGATGCCAATAGCACTACCCTACCCCAGCTTTGTGGTAACATTCGAAATGCCTTCAGATTCTGCCAAATATTCCCGGGGTGGGGGTGGGGGGTGGGGGGCGGGGGAATTGTAACCAGATAAGAGACACTGCTCCAGAGAAAAATCTTGCCATCCTCAAACATTACTCATCAAAACATTAAGTTATTTCAGAGGTCGTCTGAATTTTTTAAGGGCTTTAGTATTTTGGAAACAAAAGTTACTAGAGAATTGCAGAGTATTTCCTGTTTTCCATCCAATTCACATTCCTTATCATGATGAGATAATAATGTGGAGGCAGGAAGTCTACATGATTCCCTCATTGATCTATTTCTCCTACAGCACACACACCGTATAACCTCAGGATATTATTGTGCAGTAGTAGCTCATGCCTATTGTGAGATTACAAAATCCATCTCTTCTCTTCACACTTCTTTCTTCCATTTTAGTGACTTTTCATTCCCAACGTTCAGATTCTAAGTGGGGCTCTTGTATTATTTTCACTCTTTCTACTTCTCTAGCTGTGAATAGAGCTGGAGGAACAGATTTTGCATTACTAATGCACATGGGCTGTCTATTACACGAGACCGTACTGCAATTCCTTCCTTCCACTAAATGTAGTTGTTTTATCTTACCACCTCTTTCCCCGCATGTGAAGTTTTCTCTTAGCTTAGTTATCTCCCTAATGTTGCTATCAATTTCCTCTTAGTTTTTATGGTAATTTTCAAATATAATTTTTATTCCTCATCTTGACTATTTTGCATTTTACTTATTTTTTATTATACTTTAAGTTCTGGGATACATGTGCACAACATGCAGGTTTGTTACATAGGTATACATATGCCATGTTGTTTGCTATACCCATCAATTAGTCATTTACATTAGGTACTTCTCCTAATACTATCCCTCCCCCAGGCCTCCAGCCCCCAACAGGCCCCAGTTTGTGATGTTCCCCTACCTGTGTCCATGTGTTATCATTATTCAACTCCCATTTATGAGTGAGAACATGGGGTATTCGGTTTTCTCTTCTTGTGTTACTTTGCTGAGAATGATGGTTTCCAGTTTCATCCATGTCTCTGCAAAGGACATGAACTCATTTTTTTATGGCTGCATAGTATTCCATGGTGTATATGTGCCACATTTTATTTATCCAGTCTATTGTTGATGGGCATTTGGGTTGATTCCAAGACTTTGCTATTGTGAACAGTGCTGCAATAAACATACATGTGCGTGTGTCTTTATAGTAGAATGATTTATAATCCTTTGGGTATATACCCAGTAATGGGATTGCTGGGTCAAATAGTATTTCTAGTTCTAGATCCTTGAGGAATCTCCACACTGTCTTCCACAATGGTTGAACTAATTTACACTCCCACCAACAGTGTAAAAATGTTCCTATTTCTGCACATCCTCTCCAGCATCTGTTGTTTCCTGACTTTAATGATTGCCATTCTAACTGGCATGAGATGGTGTCTCATTGTGGTTTTGATTTGCATTTCTCTAATGACCAGTGATGATGAGCATTTTTTCATAAGTTTATTGGCTGCATATATGCCTTCTTTTGAGAAGTGTCTGTTCATATCCTTTGCCCACTTTTTGATGGGGTTGTTTGTTTTTTTCTTGTAAATTAGTTTAAGTTCTTTGTGGATTTTGGATATTAGCTCTAGGTCAGATGGATAGATTGCAAAGATTTTCTCCCATTCTGTAGATTGCCTGTTAACTCTGATGATAGTTTCTTTTGTTATGCAGAAGCTCTTTAGTTTAATTAGATCCCATTTGTCAATTTTGGTTTTTGTTGCCATTGCTTTTGGTGTTTTAGTCTTGAAGTCTTTGCCCATGCCTACATGCTGAATGGTATTGCCTAGATTTTCTTCTAGGGTTTTTTTGGTTTTAAGTATTATGTTTAAGCCTTTAATCCATCTTGACTTAATTTTCATATAAGGTGTAAAGAAGGGATCCAGTTTCACCTTTTGGCTTATGGCTAGCCAGTTTTCCCAGAACCATTTATTAAATAGGGAATCCTTTCCTCATTTCCTGTTTTTGTCAGATTTGTCAAAGATCAGATGATTGCAGATGTGTGGTGTTATTTCTGAGACCTCTGTTCTGTTCCATTGGTCTATATCTCTGTTTTGGTATGGGTACCATGCTGTTTTGGTTACTGTAGCCTTGTAGCATAGTTTGAAGTCAGGTAGCATGATGCCTCCAGCTTTGTTCTTTTCACTTAGAATTGTCTTGGCTATGTGGGCTGTTTTTGCTTCCATATGAAATTTAAAGTAGGTTTTTCCAGTTCTGTGAACAAAATCAGTAGTACTTTGATGGGGATAGCCTTGAATCTATAAATTACTTTAGGCAGTATGGCCATTTTGGCAATATTAATTCTTCCTATCCATGAGCATGAAATATTCTTCCATTTGTTTATGTCTTATTTTATTTCATTGAGCAGTGGTTTGTAGTTCTCCTTGAAGAGGTCCTTCACATCCCTTGTAAGTTGGAATCCTAGGTATTTTATGCTCTTAGTAGCAATTGTGAATAGGAGTTCATTCATGATTTGGCTCTCTGTTTATCTGTTACCGGTGTATAAGAATGCTTGTGATTTTTACATGTTGATTTTGTATCCTGAGACTTTGCTGAAGTTGCTTATCTACTTAAGGAGATTTGGGGCTGAGACGATGTGGTTTTCTAAATATACAATCATGTCATCTGCTAACAGAGACAATTTGATTCCTGTTTTTCTAATTGAATACCCTTTATTTATTTCTCTTGCTTGATTGCCTTGGCCAGAACTTCCAATACTATGTTGAATAGGAGTCATGAGAGAGGGCATCTTTGTCTTGTGCTTGTTTTTAGAGGGAATGCTTCCAGTTTTTGCCCATTCAGTATGATATTGGCTGTGGGTTTGTCACAAATAGCTCTTATTATTTTGAGATATGTTCCATCACTATCTAGTTTATTGAAAGTTTTTAGCATGAAGTGCTGTTGAATTTTGTCGAAGGCCTTTTCTGCACCTATTGAGATAATCATGTGGTTTCTGTCATTGGTTCTGTTTATGTGATGGATTACGTTATTGATTTGTGTATGTTGAACCAGCCTTGGATCCCAGGGATGAAACCCACTTGATCATGGTGGATAAGTTTTTCGATGTGCCAGTATGTTATTGAGGATTTTTTGCATCGATGTTCATCAAGAATATTGGCCTAAAATTTTCTTTTTGTGTGTGTGTGTGTGTGTGTGTGTGTCTTTGCCAGCTTTTGATATCAGGATGATGCTGGCCTCATAAAATGAGTTAGGGAGGATTCCTTCTTTTTCTATTGATTGGAATAGTTTCAGAAGGAATGGTACCAAGCTCCTCTTTGTACCTCTGGTAAAATTTGGCTGTGAATCCATCTGGTCCTGGACTTTTTTTGGTTGGTAGGCTATTAATTATTGCCTCAATTTCAGAACCTGCTATTGGTCTATTCAGAGATTTGACTTCTTCCTGGTTTAGTCTTGGGTGCACGTATCCAGGAATTTATCCATTTCTTCTAGATTTTCTACTTTATTTGCATAGAGGTGTTTATAGTATTCTCTGATGGCAGTTTGTATTTCTGTGGGATCAATGGTGATATCCCCTTTATCACTTTTTGTCATGTCTATTTAATTCTTCTCTCTTTTATTCTTTATTATTCTGGCTAGTGGTCTATCTATTTTGTTGATCTTTTCAAAGATCCAGCTCCTGTATTCCTTGATTTTTGAAGGGTTTTTTGTGTCTCTATCTCTTCAGTTCTGCTCTCATCTTAGTTATTTCTTTTCTTCTGCTAGCTTTTGAATTTGTTTGCTCTTGCTTCTCTAGTTCTTTTAATTGTAATGTTAGGGTGTCAATTTTAGATCTTTCCTCCTTTCTTTTGTGGGCATTTAGTGCCATAAATTTCCCTCTACACACTGACTTAAATGTGTCCCAGAGATTCTGGTATGTTGTGTCTTTGTTCCTATGGTTTCAAAGAACATCTTTATTTCTTTCTTCATTTCATTATTTACCTTGTAGTCATTCAGGAGCAGGTTGTTCAGTTTCCATGTATTTGTGCAGTTTTGAGTAAGCTTCTTAATGCTGAGTTATAATTTAATTGCACTGTGGTCTGATAAACAGTTTGTTGTGATTTCTGTTCTTTTACACTTGCTGAGTTGTGTTTTACTTCCAATCATGTGGTCAATTTTAGAATAAGTGCCATGTGGTTCTGAGAAGAATGTATATTCTGTTGATTTGGGGTGGAGAGTTCTGTAGATGTCTATTAGATCTGCTTGGTCCAGTGCTGAGTTCAAGTCCTGGATGTCCTTGATAATTTTCTGTCTTGTTGATCTGTCTGGTATTGACAGTGGGGTGTTAAAGTCTTTTACTATTGTTGTGTGGGAGTGTAAGTCTCTTTGTAGGTCTCTGAGGACTTGCTTTATGAATCTAGGTGCTCCTATTTTGGGTATATGTATGTTTAGGATAGTTAGCTCTTGTCGTTGCATTGATCCCTTTATTATTATGTAATATCCTTCTTTGTTTCTTTTGACTTTTATTGGTTTAAAGTCTGTTTTATCAGAGACTAGGATCGCAATGCCTGCTTTTTTTTTTTTTTTTTTTTTTCTTTCCATTTGCTTGGTAAATCTTTCTCCATGCCTTTATTTTGAGCCTATGTGTGTCTTCACATGTGAGATGGGTCTCCTGAATACAACACGCCAATGAGTCTTGATTCTTTGTCCAGTTTGCCAGCATGTGTCTTTTAATTGGGGCATTTAGCCCATTTATAGTTAAGTTTAATATTGTTATGTGTGAACTTGATCCTGTCATTATGATGCTAGCTGATTATTTCACCCGTTTATTGATGCAGTTTCTTCATAGCATCGATAGTCTTTACAATTTGGCATGTTTTTGTAGTAGTTGGTACTGGTTGTTTCTTTCCATGTTTAGTGCTTCCTTCAGGAGCTGTTGTAAGGCAGGCCTGGTGGTGACAAAATCTCTCAGCATTTGCTTGTCTCTAAAGGATTTTACTTCTCCTTCACTTATGAAGCTTAGTTTGGCTGGATACAAAATTCTGGGTTGAAAATCTTTTCTTTAAGAATGTTGAATATTGGCCCCCACTCTCTTCTGGCTTGCAGGGTTTCTGCCAAGGTATTTTACTTATTTTTATTTATATGGGTTGTTCCAAAGTCCTAATTCTTGTGTCCTATGGAAGATAATTCTGCTTTATGTTTCTTATTAAATTGGGATTATAGTATCTCTTTTCTACTTAAATCAATTTTTCTTAAGTTTGTTCCTGTGAATTTATAGGATAATTTTTCTCAGAAAAAATATTTTGCAGTCATTCTCTACTGTTTTTGTTCTCTCACAACCTATGTTCTTTGTGTCATTCAGGAGCAGGTTGTTCAGGTTGAGTCCAGAAATTCTGGGGGGTCTCTACTTTCATCATCTGTTCACCAGCCAACAACTGTTATTTTCCAAGTGTGGTTCCAATGTCTGGTACAAGTCAGCAGGTACTTAATAATGTTTGTTGAATGAGTGAATATGCAGATGAAAATAAATATGTTATTCCTGGCTAACAATCAGTTCATGTACCTAATAAACAGTGTGTAAAAAATCAATAGCAATGCTAATGATGCAATATTTTGCCTAAATGTGTAACAAAAATAGTACAGTTGACTATAATCATATTAACCACTATTTCATTGGTTGTTAAGAAAATGCTGGCAATATCATCAGATAACCAGTTAATACAGTTACAAATTCAAATATTTTCTTATCTCTTAATGAAAAAAATATTAATTGTACACTGATGAGTCCATCAAATTGGGAAACTGCTGCTATAATTATACAATTTACCACAACATTCACTAGGGTTGCTATATATTTGTTTATTTAATTATACTTTAATTTCTGAGATATATATGCAGAATGTGCAGGTTTGTTACATAGGTATACATGTGCTATGGTGGTTTGCTGCACCCATCAGCCCATCATCTACATTAAGTATTTCTCTTAATGCTATCCCTCCCCTAGCCCCCAAGCCCCCAACAGGCCCTGGTGTGTGATGTGCCCTTTCCTGTGTCCATGTGTTCCTATTGTACAACTCCCACTTATGAGTGAGAACGTGCAGTGTTTGGTTTTCTGTTCCTGTGTTAGTTTGCTGAGAATGATGGTTTCCAGCTTCATCCCTGTCCCTGCAAAGGACCTGAACTCATCCTTTTTATGGCTGCATAGTACTCCATGGTGTATATGTGCCACATTTTCTTTAACCAGTCTATTATTGATGGGCATTTGGGTTGGTTCCAAGACTTTACTATTGTGAATAGTGCTGCAATAAACATATGTGTGCATTTGTCTTTATAGTGGAATGGTTTATATTCCTTTGGGTATATACCCAGTAATGGGATTACTGGGTCAAATGGTATTTCTGGTTCTTGATCCTTGAGGAATCTCCACACTGTCTTCCACAATGGTTGAACTAATTTATACTCCCACGAACAATGTAAAAGCATTCCTATTTCTCCACTTTTCTCTCCAGCATCTGTTGTTTCCTGACTTTTTAATGATTGCCATTCTAACTGGCATGAGATGGTATCTCATTGTGGTTTTGATTTACATTTCTCTAATGACCAGTGATGATAACCTTTTTTTTTTAATATGTTCATTGGCCACACATGTCTTTTTTTGAGAAGTATCTGTTCATTTCCTTCACCTACTTTTTGATGGGGTTGTCTGATTTTTTTCTTGTAAATTTGTTTAAATTCCATGTAGATGCTGGATATTAGCCCTTTGTCAGATGGATAGATTGCAGAAATGTTCTCCCATTCTGTAGGTTGCCTGTTCACTCTGATCATAGTTTCTTTTGCTATGCAGAAGCTCTTTAGTTTAGTTGTCAATTTTGTCTTTTGTTACCATTGCTTTTTATAAGGTTAAATAGCCATTATCATTGTCCTTTCCAATGTTTTTCACTTTGAATGTAAAAAGTAGACATTGAGCACTCAAGATTTTTTCTTGTAATTACATTTTCTCAGTGTTGCTTAATTTTGTCTACTGTTTGTACATATTAAAGGGGAAAATTGAACTGATAGAAGAATTTTCTGTAAGAATATATGGTTTATTTTCATTTTTTTTCCTTCAGGGAATGCAGTGCCTAAAAACTGGAAAAAAAATAAAGAGCACTTGTTAAGTAAATTAGTGAATCAGTATGAGATGTGATTCAAAATCAGAATTATGTATTTGTGGGCTTCTAGGGTCTTCAATTATATTTTTCCCCTTTAGATATTTGGCATTGTTACTATGAATTATGCAAAACACTTTTCTTCAGCGTGGGTGCATTTCTTTCTGCACAGTTTTTATTTATTTATTTATTTATTTTGTCTTGGTTTCTTACTCCTAACAACATCAGTTACAGTGGTCTAATATTTGTCTTGGTCAGAGTATGGTCCACCTGTTTATCAGATCCCCTTGACATTCACCTTGTGCATGGAAAGTAGACTGGTCAATAACATTAATCAGAAGTCAACTAGGTAAGTGTGCTTTAGCTGCATGAAAGTCATGGCAGGGGTTTAAATAGGTAAAGTGCTCGTCTACTACTTCTGCATTTGGGCCAACATTGAGAACGGCATATGGAATTTATCATCTATTTATATCACCAAGCCAGATGGCTTATCATATATTCCTCAATTGATGTGCTGTGTTTCATTCTCTTCTTTCATTCTTTGCAAGATGAAAATTTGCCTCATTAGCTCAATTTGCTCAGAGAGCTAGACACCTGTTAAATTTCCTTTTATATTTTCCACTCTCAGTAGGAAACACTTTGATTAAAATGTGTAGTTTCCTCTCTTATTTAAGATATTAAAGTGTTCTTGGTAGCTATAGCTTTTTGTAGGCCTTCAAGTAAATGCCAAACTAAATTGCAAATACAATTAAGTTTGCATTAATAGTCATTTCTAATGAAAAAAATATTTCATTCAAATATATATATATATTTAAATTTTAAAATGACCATGAAATGGCCAAGTATCTTTTAAAATTAGAACTATGCTAATATTAATGATAATCCTTAAATGAGAGAATTTAGTCAACCAAGGCACTTGAAAGGGAAAATATGACAACTAATTTTCCCATGTCATTTGTAATTACAAATCATTTAATAAGCAAGTACATAAAATATAATCAAAATAGTTTAAAGTGGTTCAATAGTACTGTGAAAATTTATAATTTCAATGAAAACTGATTATATCTATCTTTCCTTTTCAAATATTTAAGATAAGTTTTTTTAACATCCTCCAAATCCTAGTAAATATTAAACTACTTTACTAATAATGTTAAACACAATGTAGCTTTTGTATAGTGATAAAAATACACAGACACATTTCCTAACATAGAAATATAAAAATATATAAGAAAAGAGAAAATGGGCTTCAATATGGGCACACGACTGGAAGTAACCCAATTGGAGCATAAATAATTATTTATTTTTTCCTTAAAGTGGCAATCAACACTGAGCTCAGTGGCTCACAACTGTAATCCCAGCATTTTGACTTCCAAGGCAGGAAGATCATTTGAGTCCAGCTGTTCAAGACCAGTCTGAGCAACAAAGGGGAACACTGTCTCTACTAGAAAATTAAAAGATTAGTTGGTGGTGGCTCATGCCTGTGGTCCCAGCTACTCAAAAGACTAATGAAGGAGTCTTGCTTGAACCCAGGAGGTTGAGGTTCATGGCTCATTTTCTGGGTACAATGAGCCATGATCTCATCACTGCACTCCAACTTGGGTGACAGTGTGAGAACCTTAAACAAACAAGCAAACAAACAAAAAACAAACAAGGAATCACTTACATGGAAAAGATACTTAAAAAACAGATATATTTAAGATTAATAATGTTGCAGTTAGTATGAAAACCAGTTGCAGAAAGAATCAGAAATGAAAGTAAATAATTATTTAATAATGTTGTTCATTAAGATGCCAGCAGTGCCCCTGGTATTAACACCCAGTTACTGCATGACTGAATGATACTGTGTTTTTATTGCAAACCATGTTTGCTAAAACACACATATACATACACATTTATAAGGTCTTCTGCATTTAATAATTATTTCATGCAATGATAAATATTTAGAACTTCATTTCTGTTAAAATGGTTTTAATTTGTCATTTTCAGTTTTTCAAAAAACATTCTTTTCTAAGGCTTTTCATTATTACATTTCTCAAGATAGTCCAGTTTGGTTCCTTTTGACATAAAACACAATTGATCAGAGATAATTTCTCTGCATAGCAAAGATGAATTAAAATAATTTAATCTCAATAAATATGCAAAAGATTGAAATCTACATCAATTGAAGAGGAAATAAAATTGTTTGAATGATTCAGAGTAAAACAAGACTGCCATCAAAGAAAACTTTGTTATTGTTGTTGTTCATTTTTTTCTTTTTCTAATTGACAATTTTTATATCATTTATACACAGGCAATAAATATATCCTGCTCATAAAGTCAAATCTGCTGTCCTGCTACAGTCACCCCATACACTTTTGGAGACTATTTGAAAGAAAATATTTTGTTATCTCCATATTTTTAAAAAGAAAGAGAAATGTGTAATTAGCATTCTATGTTATACAAAGATAGAAAAACATTCTCTTAAATAAGCAATTTTAAGAAAGCTAAAAAATGTTCAATTAAAATATAAAGAACAAAAGATATGTTGTATAACCAGTTTTTCTTTTTTCTTATGCTTTAGCTTTCAAAATCTTTTACATGTAAAAATTAATGCTATCCCTGGTATAGTAAAGGGTTTATTTTTTATGAAAGCTTTTGTTAAAAGAAATCATTCTCACACATTGTTTGACTTTTCTTATTAAATGTCTTAAGTTACTTGGATGCTGACACCTTTTTTTAATAAGACAAAGGTAATTGGTAATGGATTCTGGAACAAAGTAATGAAAAGGGAAAGTTATGTGTTGTGTATTTTTCTATGTCCTGGATTCATGACATAACTCACTATAAGCACACTTTCCTGAAGTGGTGTTGGGGAGGATAGATAGGGTTGGTGGGAGGCTCAGGTACAAGCTTTAAGACTGGATAACAATAACAATGTGTTTTAGGGTGGATGTGTATGTATTCATGTGTGTGTGTGTGTATGTGTTAGTGAATTTGGCTCTAAATCAGTCCTATATATTTTCATAGGCAAAGATGGGGATTTAACAATTTGGCTACAGGACATAAAGCTACATGCTTTCAGAAAAGAAGACAAAGTAAATGTGAGAAGATGTGACTATTATCAAATGATAATTCATTTTTCTTTAGTTGCATCTCAGTAAATACACTCCTAAAATGTTATATTGTCATATACCTAAATGTAATGGTATAATATTTATTTGAAATATTACTTCTATTAGTCAGCAAATATTGTCATGGCCTTCTTGAATAGAAGAGATGCACAAGTGATTGTGAAGTACCCAGAAAATAATTGTAAGTTACGCTTGTTTAATCTAACAGCTTTGAATGGTAGAGTCTTGATCAAGCCCGGCACAGTGGCTCGCGCCTGTAATCCCAGCACTTTGGGAGGCCGAGGTGGGCGGATCACGAGGTCAGGGGATCGAGATCATTCTGGCTAACACTGTGAAAACCTGTCTCTACTAAAATTACAAAAAGTTAGCCGGGTGTGGTGGCAGGTGCCTGCAGTCCCAGCTACTCGGGAGGCTGAGGTGGGAGAATGGCGTGAAGCCGGGAGGCAGAGCTTGCAGTGAGCCGAGATCGAGCCATTACACTCCAGCCTGGGCAATTTAGCGAGACTCTGTCTCAAAAAAAAAAAAAAAAAAAAAAGAAAAAGAGAAAAAAGAAAAAAGAGTCTTGATCAGGAATTAGAGAATATATCTTTTGATTGGCAGTCTGAAAATTGAAACTATGATTTTTTTGAGGGTGAGTCACATTGTTTTTGTAACTTTGTTTATAAAATATTAGTCAATTTCATACCTTATGTTAGATTAACAAAACTTCCTTAAAGAATTTTTAATGCAGAAAAATAGACCTCCTTTTGATAACTAACATGAAAATATACCTATTTTCTACATACAGTAATATTCATATACACATTACTACCTATACTAAGTGGAATAAATTGTTGTGGAACCAACACAGAAAGCTAGAAAAACTGAACAAAGGTAAACAAAAAAGCAAAAATACCTATTTTAAGTCATCAGTGAGCTACCAAGCCATGTCGACATGAGGTGTCCCAAATCCCAGGGAAAAATAAATGCCTCTAGGTGAGCTTGAAATCTGGTAAATATTTTTTACTTTAAGATATTTGCAGATTTGTTATTGGTGCTATGTCCAGAAAGTTAGAGTCAGGTAAACAAAGAAGCATGAAGATAAGTTTTGCTTTCAATAATTTTACAAAACTACGTGACAAAATTTGGAGTCTGAAGATTGGCAAGGAGGGACCCTGAAATTATTCATATTTCTAAAGACCCTAGACCCACTATAGCAAGGAAATAATGGTAAAGCCAGAGACTGCCCAGCTCTCACAAAATATCTCAGTTCCAAACTATCTAAACCTTTTATATTATATTATATTATATTATATTATATTAAACATATATGCACCTATTCTAATTCCCTGTCAGAAAGAAAAGGAAATCTTGTCTGTTAAATGATAACATCAGAAAGAGCTCCAAATTAGTCATGTTAAATTTTGATATAAAAAGTCAGAAATTAAATAGAAACATAGTAGAAATGTCATAAAACTAAGACCAAATAATCAAAACCTAAGTGACAAACTAAAAACAATAGAAATAGATCTACAAGTGATATAAAAGTTGGAGTAATCAGACACACACTTAAGCACCATCGTAATCATTCACGATTCTCATGGGTAATTTCTCCAGATATTGCAGTCTATTAAAGGACAGTAAAATGGAAACTCTAGAATGTAAAAATACAAAAAATAACATTGAGAATAAAATAGGTAAGTTGAACAGTGGATTAGGCATAGCTGGATACAGGACTGGTAATTGGAATATGAAAAATACAGAATTTTTGAGACATTAAGAAGCAAAGGAGAAACACTTCAGAAAAACAACATAGTAGATATATGAGACATGGTCAGAAATCTAAAATAAGTTACTTTGGAGACCAGCAGAGAAACACAAGAGAGTGGGGCAGGAAGTAATATTTGAAGAGATACTTTCAGAATTTTCTAAAAATGGTGGATGACTTCAAGCCTCAGATTCCAAAAGCTTTGTGGATTTAAGCAGAGGAACACACACACACACACACACACACACACACACACACATGCACGCACACACACGTGCACACTCACCCCTCTCTGCCAAGAGAGCAACTACAAATCTGACATCTCATGTTTGGAAGAAAATATAGAGAATAGAATAAAATGGGATGATATATTTAGTGTTTAATGTTAATAAAACAACTACTAACCAATAATTCTAATCCAGTGGAAAACATTTTGAACAGAAAAATGAAATAAAGATATTTTAAATAAGCAAAACCAAGAAAACTCATCACCAGTAAATCATATTGAAACAAATGCATAGGAGGTGCCTCAGAAAGACTAAATAAATAAACAAACTAGGTGGACATACAGAGTTGTAGAAAGAAATGAAGAATAAATAACAACAACAAATGCAAGAGTAAATTCAAGCAAATATTAGCAACCTAAAATATAATAAGAATAACAACTTTTGGGGATTGAAACATGCGGAATAAACACATGAAAATTATAGCAAAATGCAAATGGTATTAAAAGTGTTGTTAAGGTTTTTGAATTGTCTGAGTAGCACACAGTAGTTTAGGTACTAATTTATATCAGACTTTAACAAGTCAAGAATGTACGTTGTAACCACTAGAGTAACATATGAAACAAGAAAAAATGTAGAGTCTATACAATAATGGACTGGAGGAGTGTGTTAGTTCATTTTGTGTTTCTATAAGGCAATAACTGAGACTGGGTTATTTATAAAGAAAAGAAATGTATTTGGTTAATGGTTCAGCAGGCTCTCCAAACTTGCCACCAACATCTTCTCAGCACCTGGTGAGGCCCAGGCAACTTTCACTCACAGCTGAACAGGAAGGGAGTGCAGGCTTGTCACAAGGTGAGAGGGGGAGCAGCAGAGAGAGAGGGGGAAGTCCCAGGCTCCTTGGAACAATCAGATCTTGTGGTAACTCATTACCACAGCGAGGGCACCAAGCCACTCCTGAGGGAGATTTGCCCCCAGGACCCAAA
Organism: Macaca nemestrina; assembly: GCF_043159975.1. NCBI lineage: Eukaryota > Metazoa > Chordata > Mammalia > Primates > Cercopithecidae > Macaca > Macaca nemestrina. The sequence goes on from NC_092131.1 coordinate 59,635,745, forward strand.
CACCTCCCACCAGGCCCCACATCCAACATTAGGGGTCATATTTCAATCTGAGATTTGGGAAAGACAAACATCCGAACCATATTAAGGAGCATTGAAAAAACATTGAATAGACTTTTTGAAAATACCAGAAAGAAAATGAAGAAAAGTCATATAGTATGAGTGGAAATCTAGTAATAAAATTGTATTTAAACCCAAATACAAATTAAAGAAGCATATTTTCAGATTAAGTAAATATGTCAATATGCAGATTGCTTACAAAAGAAACATATCCAGTATTAGTATTCAGAGAGGTTAAAAGTAAGAAGTTAGAAAAAGATATGCCAATCATATTATAAGAAAAGGAAAATTGTATATAGCTATATTTGTGTCAGATAAAATAGACAGTAAATCAAGAATCACTACCAGAAAAAACAGGGGCATTTAATAACAATAAACTGATCAATTCATCAGGAAGATATGATGTTTCTAAATTTGTAATTGTTGTCTTAATATATTTCCAAGAACTTGAATCACACGGTATGAATTGACTCAAATGCAATTACATTAGAAATAATTAAGGTGGAAACAACAGCAAACATCTGTATTTTGGGGGATATTAGAAAACACTACTAAATGGCCTATGATTAAAAATATTAGAAAAAGAAAAAAAGTAAAATGCATGATAATAAAAACATAATATTTTAAAACGTAGGATAACTAGGAAGTCATAATGAGATAAATACTAGTACAGTTTTAACTACATGTATTAAAAATATGAAAAGCTGAAAATCAATAATAAGTCCAATTTTGAAAAGGAAGTTTAAGTCCAAAGGAAATAGAAAGAAAATAATAAAGAAAAAAAACCCACAGAAAACAATGGCGTATATGGTGAGACTATAACAGAAAAAATCAACAAAATAAAGAGTTGTTATTCGAACAGATTGAAAATAGGTTAGGCAAAATTTATCAATGAAAAAACTGAATCAGGAAAAAATAATGATGATGTCATAAAAGATAATAGTAATATATTTTAACTTACTTCACGATAAAGAATTTGAAGTTTTAGGAACAATAAACAACCAATTCAGTTTGATACATAAACATCTTGTAGTTGATGTAGTTGCTCTAATTTACTGCTGATTTTTTTTCTTCAGATTTAAGGTCAGATTAATACAAATCTCACAAATGCTCTGCCAGGGAAAAGAGAAAAAATTTCCCAACTCGCCTTATAATTTCAACTTATTTTTGATATTAAAGCCTTTACAGACTTTAGAAGTAAAGAAAATTACAAAACCATCTTCTTTGCTGACTCAAAAGCCCTACATCAGTATTAGAAAATTAAATATAGTTATATGTGTAAGAAAAGGGGAAAAGAAAATGGAGAGTAGAGAGAGGAATCATATAGAAAAATACTAATAGCTAAATTATTAATTTTAAAAACCTTTAGTAAAGCAAAATAGACCTTCCTTCAGCTGATAACTATTAAAATTATGTGAATTTGTCTACATAACATGGTACAAAATCAATATGCAAAAGTCAATAATCCCTGAAAGAACTAATAAAAGACTTTTCTGAAATTGATGTAAATTATAGTCGCATCATAAAAAAGTTAACATTTTTGAATAAATCTATGAATGATGTGGAGATTTTCTATAAGCAAAACTATGAAGTACTACTAAGGCATTTTGAAGTCTAAATATTAATATATAGATATATCATGTTTATGGGTTGCAATATTCAATAATGTGTGAAAATTTGGGGTGATTCTCTGATATAATGAGTGTGATGCCATTTTGTGGAAATTGAAAAGATGATTCTAGAATTGATATAGAGCTGGAAACCATCATTCTTAGCAAACTATCACAAGAACAGAAAACCAAACACCGCATGTTCTCACTCATAGGTAGGAACTGAACAATGAGATCACTTGGACTCGGGAAGGGGAACATCACACACCGGGGCCTATCATGGGGAGAGGGGAGGGGGAAGGGGGGAGGGATTGCATTGGGAGTTATACCTCATGTAAATGACGAGTTGATGGGTGCTGACAAGTTGATGGGTGTAGCACACCAACATGGCACAAGTTTACATATGTAACAAACCTGCACGTTATGCACATGTACCCTAGAACTTAAAATATAATAATAATAATAAATAAATAAAAAGAAAGGGAAAACGAAATCATTCTTTTTACACATCAGTTTGAAAAATGTTAAAGGAAGATTTATACCAACTGTAGGTGGACATTTGTGAAAAAGAATATTCACATGCATTGTTCAAAGAATGTACTTTGAGAAACAACCTGGCAATATTTTTTTAAAAATATATACACATCATTTGATTCAGAAGTTCTATTCCTATGATTCTGCACCATAGAAATAAAAGTGCTAGCATATTAAAAAAAAAAAAAGAAAAAGAAATGGAAAGAACAAGCATAGTCATCATGATCCTAAAATATGTAAAATCTAATTTAGAGAATATATACTAACAAATATCAAGACTCATTAAAGATGTACAGAAATTAAGAAAGTATATTAATGGAAAAAAGATAGACAAATCAGTGAGAGTAGAATAAAAAAATCCTTGCATATAGGGATGCTTGATTTAGGAAGAGACTGGAACTATGGCATAAAGAGCATAAGTTTTGTTTTGCATTGCTTTGAATAAATATCACTGAGTCAACTGATAACCATAAATTATTAATTTAGCTATTAGTATTTTTCTATATGATTTCTCTCTCTACTCCCCATTTTCTTCCCCCCTCTTCTTATACATATAACTATTTTTAATTTTCTAATATTGATGTAGGGCTTTTGAGTCAGCAAAAGAGATAGTTTTGTAATGAATCTTAACCAGACTCTGATATGGCAAATATGTTGGGATTATCAAATTATCAGATTGAGAATACAAAACAATTATCATTAATATACTGTGGGCTCTAATGGAATAAGTAGACAACAGGCAAGAACAAACAGGCAATGTTGGTTAAATCTTTTGATATGTTGTGAGTTAAAACTCACAACATACCAAAAAGAAAAAAATAATCCAAATGGATTGTGAATTGAATGAAGAATGCCCTAAACGATTACATAGTAGAAAAAAAATTTTAACCAAACGAAATAAATCATTTTGTAAGCTGGGCACAAAAAGCATCATTTGCCATAAAGGAATATATTGAAAAATTGAACTCAGAGAAAATAATAATTTTCGTTCATCAAAATATGCTTTACAGCTAGGTTCAGTGACACATGCCTATACTCCCAGTACTCAAGAGACTGAGGCAGGAGATCATTTGAGCCCAGGAATTCAAGGCTGTAGTGTGTAGTGACTACACCTGTGAATAGCTACTAATGCACTCTCCAGGCTGGGCAACATAAGGAAACCCTGTCTATTAAACAAAAAAAAAAAAGCGTGTATGTGTTTGCATGTGTGTGTTTGCATGTGTGTGCATGCACGTGCATACTTTAAGAGATTGAAAGTACAATCCACAAAAGTAGAAATATTGTTTGCAATACACATAACTAACAAATACCTTGTATTTAGAATAAAAATAGTTTTACAAATTTTCAAGCTAATGACAAAAATCTCCATATAGAGCTCAAGTGTCTGTGGGGGTCGTGGGGTCTCCTGCTGCCAGAATTCCAGAGGTCCATGGCAGGCATAGGTTTCTCCTTGCCTGTTCAACTCATCCCTTTCCCACGAGTCATTGGAAGCCAGGAATGATTTCCAGTGTGCAGAGTTCCCAGCTTCCTCCTGTTTGGGTTCAGCGTTTCCTCTGTGTCCTCCCTCAGTCTACTCTCAATACCTTCCCTCCAAGATCTGCTGGGAGTGGGCCAGACTTCCCAATGTCCCTGACTATCAGCGGCAGATGTTCCTCCTCTAGACCACCATCTTGAATCCAGATTCACTCCACTCTCTTCTTGTTGCAATATTTCTGAGAAGTTAGATATAATTTTACCTTTACTTCTGCATAAGTAAAGTGTTTCTCTCTTTCTCTCTGGCTCACTTCAAGGTTTTTTGTCTTTTTTTTTTCTTTCCTGCAGTTCAGATATGACATGTTGATATAATGATAAGAGGCAGGAGGGAGAAAAATTCTAGGCAGACAGGGTGGGTGTCTGGCAAAACCCCACCTTTGAGCTGAAAAGCCTGAAACCCATGGCCCAAAGTGAGAACTTCCATCCCTGTGTGCCCACTCTCTTCCAATCGATTCTTCTGAATAATGTCTTTCTACCAATCGAATGTTGCCTTTTCCAAAACTACCTACAGCCCACCCCACCCCATCCTGTGCCTCTAAAGACCCCAGACTCAGCTGGCAAAAAGGAGAAGCAGCTGGATGTCGGGGAGAAGAAACTTGACCTCAGAGAAGGTGGCTGGATGTCAGAAAGAGGCAACTTGGCTTCAGAAGACAGAGACAGAGAGGTGACTTCAGGGGAGAGTGATCTGTCCTTCCTGCCCCCTTTCCAGCTCCCCTCTCCACTAAGAGCCACTCTCAACACTTAATAAAATTCTCCATATTCACCATCCTTTAATTTGTCCATGTACCCTCATTCCTCTTGGGCACTGGACAAGAATTCGGGATGCACTCAGTGCAGGACCCAAAAAGGCTGTCACACTGGCCCTTTGCCCTCACTGGAGGAGGGCAGCCACGCCACGCAACAACGCAAAGGGCCTACTGAGCTAATACACACTGCTTTTGCAGATAGCAGAGCTAAGGGATGTATGTAACATACCCTCTGGGGCCTTGGGGTCACAGGCACCCCTACCTGGATGCTGCTGCAGGGCCTGCACAAAGTGCTCTCCTGTCAGTGGTAAAGTGGCCAGGTTTCTGCACTGGCTCACCTGTGTGCTCCCTCCCGTGAGGGGTGGAGCGTAGCATACCCAAATGAGAGGAGCTTCCTCCCTCCAGCACCTAAGCAGCCAGCTAGTTCCCGAGCTCATTTGCTCCGGTTCTCACACTTGTTTGCTCCCATGCCCCTTCCCATGAAGGACACCCCTGTTGCAAGCCCCGTCAAGGGATCAATAAAATACCCTGGCTGGGCGCAGTGGCTCACGTCTGTAATCCCAGCACTTTAGGAGGCTGAGGTGGGTGGATCATGAGGTCAGGAGTTCAAGACCAGCCTGGCCAATACGGTAAAACCCTGTCTCTACTGAAAATACAAAAAAAAATTAGCCAGGTGTGGTGCTGCCTGCCTGTAATCCCAGCTACTCAGGAGGATGAGGCAGGAAAAATTGCTTGCACCCAGAAAGCAGAGGTTGCAGTGAGCAGAGATTGCACCACTGCACTCCAGCCTGGGCAATAGAGGGAGGCTCCATCTAAAAAAAAAAAAAAAAAAAAAAAAAAAAAAAAAAAAAAAAAATCCTGCATCAATGCCTGGGTGCAGTTTGGGGGTTTGTTGGTTGGTTTTTCATTTATATTGCTTAGTGTTCTGTCAGCTTCTTGGATCTGTCGTTTGGTGCCTGACAAAAGTAAAAAGTAACGTTTATTGCAAAAAGTAATGTGGGGAAATTCTGTCATTATTGCTTCTGTTGGGGAACTGAGGTGGGCAGATCACTTGAGCTCAGGAGTTGGAGACCAGCCTGGGAAACAAGGCAAAACCCTGTCTCTACAAAAATTAGCTGGGGTGTCGTGGTGTGCATCTGTAGTCACAGCTACTTGGGAGGCTGAGGTGGGAGAACTGCTTAAGCCTGGGAGGTGGATGTTGCAGTGAGATGAGATCATACCACTGCAGTCCTGCCTGGGTGACAGAACGAGACCCTGTCTTAAAAAGAAAAAATAAAATATATATATAAAATATAAATATATATATGTATATATAAATATATATTATATATAAATATGTATATATAAAGCATATATATATATACACACACACACATACATTTTGGAAGTTTAGGGGTAGGGAGGAGTCTTCTTAAGATTTGGGGGTGTCTACTGACATATTCTCAAGTTCAGAGATTCTTTCCTCAGCTGTGCCCAGTCTGCTAATAAGCTCATCAAAGGCTCTCTTTATTTTTGTTACAATTTTTTAAAAATCTCGGCACCTGTTTGTAATTTGTTTTTATTTTTATCTCTCTGCTTACCTTGCTTATCTGTTCTTGTCTGTTGTCTGCTTATTCCATTAAAGTCCATAGTATATTAATCACAGCTGTTTTATATTCTCAATCTGATAATTCCAACATGCCTATCATATCAGTTTGGTTCTCATGCTTGCTCTGTCTCTTCCAGCCGTGTTTTGTTTTTGTTTTTGTTTTTTGCCTTTTAGTATACTTTTTTGTTGTTACTAAATCTACATATGATATGTTAGGTAAAACGAACTCTGGTAAATAAGCCTTTAGTGGTATGGTGGTACAGTGAAAGGGGAAAGGAAGCATTTAATAGTCCTGTGATTAATTCTGCATTTTTAAGTGAGCCTGTGCTCCTAGCTGTGAATTTCACAAAGCCTTCTTCGTTTTTTTCATCTCTTTATTTGGGATTGTTTGGTTTGAGTGGGATAGAGTTACATGTTTCCCTTCTTCCAGGTTAGTTAAACTCTGGTAACACATTAATATGTTAGAGTCTGCTAAAAAATTTTTTTGTTGAAGAAAGGCCCTTTGAAAAAGATTGCTTTATTTAAATGTTACTTTTTCTCTCCTCCTCCTGAAGAAGCCAGAGGGGATTGTTCTCCAATCTTGACTCTGAGAACTTGGTAGAGCTCCTGAAATAAAACTTTTTTTTTTTTTTTTTTTTTTTCCCGAGGCAGTCTTGCTCAGTCGCCAGGCTGGAGTTCAGTGGCACGATCTAGGCTCACTGCGACCTCCGCCTCCTGGGTTCAAGTGATTCTCCTGCCTCAGCCTACCCAGTAGCTGGGATTACAGGTGCACGCCACCATGTCCAGGTAATATTTTGTATTTTTAGTAGAGATGAGGTTTCACTGTGTTGGCCAGTATGATCTCGATCTCTTGACCTTGTGATCCGCCCACCTTGGCCTCCCAAAGTGCTGGGATTACAGGTGTGAGCCACTGTGCCCAGCTGGTAAAACTTTTAAAAGTGTGTGCAGGTCCCACTACAACTGGTTCCCCTGCAGTTTTTAACAATCAGATTTGTCTGGACTGAGCCTCTAGGAATTGTCAGTTACAGTCTTGTTTTCCTATGTGGGTACTGGTTCTCATGGAGATTTTTGCTAATGAATTTCTGCTGTGATTCTTTATGCCTATCTTATGATTCTCTGTGTCCATCTGTTCATTTCTCCAATTTTGGGGGCACCAATTTTCCCTATGACCTGAGTTTTCTGATGAATCTAAGAAGGGTAGTCAATTTTCAGCTTGTTTAAGTTTTTACTTATTGTTAGGATAGAATGTTACCTTCCAATCTCCTTACATGCCAGACAGAAATGGGAAGTCCATTTGTTTTTAATACAATTGAAGTCCTGTGTGCCAGGAGAAATATCAGGGAAAAAAATTTGCTCTGTATTTTCCTTCCATGTTCATTTCCCTTTTTTAAATAAATGGTGAATTGATTGCTATTTATAACTAAATAGGTTATCAAGATTTGATAATAGTTTCAGAAAGCTTAAGGAAATAAAATGATAGGTGGAAGGAATTTAAAGGACACCTTGACTTTCCCTTTCGCTTTTGAGCCATCGAATGGAGAACATCTATAGGTACTGAGAGCCATTTGGGGCCAGGGATAGAGGCAGGTACCTTTGGTAGATATTAAGAAATACTTTTAAAGGTTTCCTAATACAATAGTTGCAAGGGCTGGAGGTAAAAATAGGTCCTTGTATGTGTTACTCGACATGACATGACATGACATGACAGTCATATGGCTTAATATGCATTTCCTTACTATAAAAAAGTGATGTGAGTTATTAATCCTTACCTGAGTACTCAGCATTAAGTGGCATATCATGTACACTGGATTATCTATATTTAACAAGATTTTACAAGTTCTGACTCTTCTTACTAGCTTTTTTATTTTATTAGGTTTCTAGTTTCATGCATTAGCACAGATTTCGTCATGGATTTGGTATATTGAGAAAAGAATTTCCTATCATTGGGAAAAATGCATTAGCTCTATTGAAATATGATTGTAATATAGAACCACAGGGGAAAAACTACCATAAATGGTCTAATGGAGTTTTATAATGTAATATAATTACAGTGACTTAACTCTAGTGATATAGGCAAAATTGTATAGGAGCGATGTATTCATTTAAACAAGTTTTGGAATAGCATAGTAATAATTTAAAGTTTTATTAAGTTTTGTCATATCTGTGTTAACTTGTAATGCCTTATTTTTGCTTCTATTTGTTTTATTTATTCAGTACTTATAACAATTCAGTTTGATTTTTTTTTCTTTGTTAAAATTAACTCACAACTGCCTTCAAAGGGTCAGCTGATAAGAGATGTATGTCACAATCTGCTCACTCTGGCATTTCTCTAAATAGAAGGTAAAGTTCATATACTCCGTTTTTCTCTCCTGAGTCAGTGATTTATCTCTTCAAGGGCAAAAGTACATTTACTAAAGTGCTGAATTAAATTAAATATTATTATTGACTTATTCCAAGAAAGAAAATGTGCCCCAGTTTAAAAGTAATAAGAAATATTTCATACCTATATACAACTTTTAAATTCTTGAAATGAGTTTTTAAACAGAAAAATCTAAGAGTTTTATATTTAACAGTCTACAACATAGTTCAAAGTACTAGGATGCTCAGTTTGGATTTAAAATACATATATTAAAGATATGTATCTATATCTATGGTCCTCTATTATACTTGAGTTTTAAGAGAAATTTTAAATTATATTTTAAACATTCTAGCCTATCCATTATATGCAATGAGTATTCTTTTATTCTCTATATCTTTCAATGTAATTATTGTGTCTTCATACAAAGAATTAAACTATTACAAGTTATATTTCTTATAATTTGAAATTATTGACATATATATAAAGGTATGTAAAGGTATGTATATTTGATATGTTTGCATGAGGGTGTATGTGTGTGAATGTATTATTTCATCGATATATTTTATTTCCTTGGTTTTGGGACTTTTTCATACAAATTTACTTTATCATAGTAATATTTCCCTCAAAATTATTTAAAACTATGTAATAATTATCGGCTATGACTTACATGGCATGTTGGGTGGATTTTTTTTTTTTTTGCAAAAGGTAGATCATTTAAAAATACTTACATGACCTTTTATGTTATTCTTACATTAAGCTTTATTTTCAGATTACGTTTACTATTCTACAGTGCTATATTTATAGTTATAAAGGTACTAAGCTCACTATTTATGTATTTACAATTCTTCCCTATGGAAGATTTTTCATTACAGTAATAGTATATCATTATTGTCTTTTAATATGTTAGTAATTCAATCAAAATAATTGGTAGAATCTTGTAAATTGCCTTAGGGTATAATCAGAATTGCAAAAGTATGGTTTATACCAAAGTAAACATCCATGTTTGGTGACCAACACATTGAAAATTACATTTCAAAATAACAAGATGACACGATGAAAAAGTTTACATTTTTAGTGTCTAATTATTTTAAACAGATCTTTACTATTAATTTTATTTGTTTTTTATTTCCAAAAAGAACCCAGTATGAAATGTAGACAGAAACAAATCTTAAGAGAAATTATACTCAAGTAGATACTTGCCTTGTATCCAAAATGTCTTATTAGACAGATTTAAAAATGTGTGGTTTATACTAATTTGTGTTTGTAAATTGGAATGATTAGAAACTACTCAATATTAGGTCATTTTTAACAAAAGAGCAACAAATAATAATAATGTTAGTAATTTACAATGCCTAAAATACTCATGTTCAAAGGAGGAAAATCACAGACAGACCTAAAATTTATTTATAAATAATAACTATCTGTGCAATAGTTTATATCATCTATAATGTGATTAGCAATGCAGTGGAAGTATATTTAGCCACATCCCATTTTAATTTTTTTTTTACAAGAAATAGTGCATTGGACATGAATTCATTAATGTATTCTGTAATATAATATTTAGTTTTAAGATTTACAGGTTCTTTTGAATTTGTATGCTCAGTGGTATTAAGTGGCACAGGCAGTAAGAAATGAACACCCTGTTGTGAAAGCTGCTCATGAGTTATGCACATAAGAGTTAGTATTCCTGAACAGATACTATGTTTGTTATAGTGTTAACAAAAATTCTGAATTCTATTGAATCCACACAGAAAGTTGACTTATGGCAAATCTGTACAATTAGTTGATTTAAGTAATGCATTTGCTTATGTAGTAATTTCAATCTAATCTATACAACAACACATCTTTATATAAACAGAGTAAGGAAATCAGAGTAAGGAAAGATCAACTGAAACTATAGTTTCTTCCTTTGATCATCACAAAGTGTAAGATTGGATTATATAGGGATTATTTCCTTATGATAATTCTTTTGTTTATATTAATAGGCAATTAATGGTAAATGTGACTTTCTATGATTAATTAGAGTATGCCTATTAGTATACCATCTCAGCCATTTATGTCAACCCCTTTTGCTGAACTTAACCTCTAAACCCTAAGAAATTCAGGTTAAGCTTTAGATTTTCATTGAATCTCACTTTCTTTCTTTACCATAAACCTTTCACTTCCTTCATGATCTCATCCACGCCCATGACAGTTCTTACTGCCCATACGCTAATGAATCCTACATATGTGTCTCAGCTATAATACTGCCACATATACAGCTTTATAATTCAAACATTCTGAAGACTTCTTTGACTACTTCCTCTCCCTTGCCCCTACATATGTTTCTAATGTGCCTGTTAAGTTTACTTTCTAAATCTCTTATATTCATTTCTTTTCCTTGAGCTCCACTACTACTGTTCTAATCCGAACAACCATTCATCTTTTCTTTGAACTGAAGAATTAGCTCCTGGTTATTTTTTATTATGGTAAGAACACTAACATAAAGTTCACCTTCTTAACTATTTTTAAGTGCATAGTTCAGTAATGTTACATATATTTACATTGTGAAACAAATCTCCAGAGCTTTTCCATCTTGTACATCTGACAGTATATTCATTAAACAACTCATTTTTTCTCTCTCTTCACTCTACCTGGTAACTACCACTCTACTTTATGTTTTTATGAATTTGACTACTTTAGTACCTTGTCTAAGGTGAATCATACAGTATTTGTCTTTTTTCTGACTGGCTGATTTCACTTAGCATAATGTGCTCCATGGCTCATCCCTGTTATAGCATGTGAAACATTTCTTTTCTTTTTAAGGCTGAATAATCTGTTACATGAATGTTTCACATTTTATTTATCCAAGCATCTGTAGATGAATATTTGAGTTGCTTGTACTTCTTGACTATTGTGAAAAGGGCTGCCATTTAATGTGTGAACACAAATATGTTCTTGAGACCCTGCTTCCATTCTTTTGGATATATGCTCAGAAGTAGAATTGTCAGATACTCTGGTAGTTGTATTTTTAATTTTTTGAGGACCCTCCATACTATTTTTCATAGCCATTACACTATTTCACAACCACAACTAAAGTGCACAAGGGTTCCCATTTCTCTACATGCTTTCCAGTATTTGTTACATTTTGTTTTTGTTTTTTTTTTTTGATGAAATGTACCATAACCAGTGTCAGTAAATATGCCATTGTGGTTTTGATTTGTATTTCTTGGTGACTGGTGACTGAGCATCTTGTCATATGCTCATTGGTTATTTGCATATCATCTTTGGAGAAATGTCTATTCAATTCCATTGCTCATTTTTTAATGAGGTAACTTGACTTTGTCATTGTTGTTGTTTAGTTGTAGGAGTTCTTAATATGCTCTAGATATTAGCCCCTTATCACATACCTGGTTTACAAGTATTTTTCCATTCTGTAGGTTGCCTTCTCTCTGCTGATTGTGTCCTTTTATCTAACTCATTTTTTAGTAGCTTCTTTTGTACCCCCAGTTCGTTCTCCATACTCTTTATTGAAAAATAATTATGAAGCCTAAATGTGATCCTGTAATTTCACAACATAATATTCATTTGTGCCTTCCTAAGGCTCTCAGGATAATATTCAAAATACTTAAAATTGTGCTAGATAATCTGGTATCTACCTACCTCACCAATACCTTTACACGTCTGCTTCACCTCTCTCTTCACACCATACTTGTTTTCACATGCTTCCTTTCATGAACCAGATTCCTCTCTCTCTTAGGTCCCTTGCCTGTTTCGTTCATTCTGTATTGCTTTTCTCCTTTTTCTTTGAAAAGTAAACTACTATTGTTTTTGAGCCTCAGATTAAATATTATTTAATCAGGGAAGTCTTTCTTGACTCACCAGCATGGGACAAGTTTCTTGTTATGTAATATGAATGCTCTCTGAACTCATTTGTGGTATTTATCAACATTATAATGGAATAATCAATTCTTTAAATTATGCAAATATTTATTTTATGTCACTCACCTCAACTAGAATGTAAGATACGTAAAGAAATGGTCATTCCTATTCACCATCGTGTCTCCAAGTCTAGCAAAGTTCTTTTCCCATTTAAGTGATCAATAAATGCTTTTGAAATGAGTAAAATAACAAGTGAAGGAATAAATTAGTATCTGATCTCTATAGGTAATCTCAATTATAGCACCAGTCAATGAGGTCAGTTTAAGAAATATGGCGCTTGTTCCTGGAATTAGGAGGTTCTATTCTAGTTGATACCCACAAATAAAATGATAAGCCAAAAATTAGTAAGTCTGAGGGTGTAGCCAGCTAAATGCAAGCTGAGAGTCACAATAAAGTATGTTAGAAGTAAGGTACCACGTAAAACTCAAAATTGACTTAGGAGCAAGGCTAGCATTAAAAAAAACTAACAGAATCTTAGGAAATCCCTATGAACAAAATTGAAGGGAGGTTTGCTTGAGTTTTACTGGCCTTGAGACACAGCCAGGATAGGTGGATGGCAAAGAATGAAAGGTGTATATTCAGGGGGAATAAATGTTAACACTGTCAAATTCATGGTCAAAAGTAAGGGCATAACTATTCATACTTTTTCATATTTTATATACCTGCTTTAAGTTATCACATCTTTATATAACTTTCTTTATTATGTTTTTTTCTATAATATCCACATTATTTGTATTACTTTACAACAGGTATTACTCATGCATTTAGGAATGTATTACAAGTAAGGTATGCAGAGTGAAACAATTTAGAATACTTTACTGGGCTAAAAGAATCTCACTAATTTTAATTCGTGGTCTAGTGTTCCAACTAGGAATGTATGCAATCATCTGTCAGAAACTATCTCTCCCTATGACCAGGAAACAAGGCTATTTGCTCTCTTCATGCACACTGGAATCTAATCATAGAACATTATTTACTGCTCTGATCTTAGCAACAATCTTCAGATACATATTTGGTAGTCATTTACATCAGGAAAATGCCATTAACTTCAAATGGCAGTTTTACTTTGTGGTTGTGACTATTCTTTTTTATTTATTTTTATTACTTGAATGTAGGACATACTTTTCATAAATAACCTGAAAGAACAAATTTAATACTCTTTTCTAGGTGGTATTTAACACATTGTTTTACATGAAAAGATATTTGTTCTGACTATTTCATAAAGATGTCTTTTCCTTCCGAAATGCCAGCATCTGACAGTTGCGAACTCTTTACTTTGTCAAATAATCTCTAACTCTGGGAAAATACCAAGAGTATTCGAGTGATTGACCTTTAAACAAGTCTTTCCTTCTATTGGAATTTTAAAATCTCTGTGGCTGAATTTGCCAAAGGATTATTTTTCTACTATATATTATCATAAATATAATACTTACTTTATGATTATCAAGTAATATTACATTCTGTCTCTATGAAAATATCAGACTACATTGTAATACCTTGAATGTCCTGACAGTTTCATTATCACTTAGTCATCATGCAGGTATCATGGGGTTTCTTCCTTACCCACAGTGCTTTGGTGGGAATGGAAAATTTTTCTGTGGGAAAGGTAACTTGTTCAATATTAGTTGTATGTAAAAACAAATTCACCATATTCTATGCCTTACATTTCTTTTGTAATATCCATAATGCCTATTAAGTATGTATCCTTTTAGGCAAATCAATTTTCTTCTCTGCATCCAAGATTCCTTGTTAGTAGAATGAAGAGTTTTGAATAACAACCTATTAAGCTTCCTTCCACTACTGTCACTCTGTGTTATGGATCGCAGTGGGGGTGATATTGCACCCAAGAGTGTGAAAATTCTTTCCTTAGGAGGTGGCATCTTAGATATTACAATAGTTTGTGGCCCTCCAAAGGACCGCCATGCATAAACAAATATACAATAAATCTGTAGTATTAAAATTCTGTGGAAGGAAGGAAGTGATTAGAAAAGGTATGTCCAGAAGGCTCCTTAGGAAGTTATAATTTTTTAAAGAGTTGAGAAATACTGCTCTATGTGTTCTTGAGCCTCATGTTGTGGGCCCTGGCAAAATCATTTTTACAACCCTTTTTCCGCTGATGTCATATAATCATTATGTGGGTCACATATATAGGCAGGGTGATTAGTTTCCATGCAGTGTTTGCTTTTATGTAGACATTGCTTCTGTCTTTCAGGTCACAGTATGTGATTTATAAGGTATGATTTAAAGATAGAACAAAAAATTGAGCATCATTTGAGTAATACCTCAATAACTATTGAAAGTCAATTTCTTCCACTTTTAAATATTTGACCCAAATTATATAAATACAGTGAATGCTGTTTCTTGTCATCTTTGAATCCAGTGTTTTGAAAAAAAGTAAGCAGATGTGTTCTGTTTAAATTATTTTATCACAGAACATTGTCTAAATGACCCTTTCCTGTTTACTAGGCAAGGTAAAGAAAATACAAATGGAAAGAAAAGTACATATAGCAAGTGACTCAGAATATTAACAGACTTGTCATCAAAATGTAGCCAGCTTTTACAAAGACTTAAAGAGATTCTACTCTTGAAGATTTTATACTTTAAACCATAGAAGCAGGTTAAATACTCAAATAACAAAGTTGTTATCCCAAGAGCCTAGAATAGAGTGGACAAGCCATTACAGTCTGCAAACTATAACAACTTTCAGATTCCCATGCCAACTATTACTTTTCCAACTCTGCTGGAAGCCCTACTTACAGCACTCACAGGACCTTGCGGTTTACTCACCAAATGGCGATTTCCAACATGAACCAATTCATCAGTGTTTAATATAGGTAGCGTGTTTTAAACCACAGACTAATAAAATGTTTAAGGTACAGTTAATTAAATAATTAGTTTGATTTCCCATTACACTGTGATTGTGATTATATTATGCACACATGCACACTCATTATAGGTATAAAAACCACAATACAAATACATAATGAGTGTAATAGAATAATAGCTCAAAGATGTATATGTCCTAATTTTCTGAACTTGTGAATATGTTATATTACATGGCAAAGGGAAATAACGATTTCAGATGAAATTGAGGTTGCTAATTAACCGACCTTAAAATAGATTATCCTGGATTAGCCAGGGGGCCCACAGTAAACATGAGTATCCATATATGAGAAAGAGGAAGACAGAAAATTCAGAAATTAAGAGATAGCATCATGAGAAAGAGTCGCTTGGCCATTGCTGACTTTGAAGATAAAAAGGCACCACAAGTTAAGGGCTGAGGGAACCCATTAGGAACTAGCAAAGGTAAGAAAACCGATTCTACCCTAAAGTCTGCTTTGTTATTTTACTCCCACAGTACAATAAAGAAATCCCTGAGACTGTGTAATTTATAAAGTAAACAGACGTTTAATTGGCTCATGGCACTGCAGCCTGTACAGGAAGCACGATGCTGGCATCTGCTAGGTTTCTCGAAGTCCTCAGGAAACTTATAATCATGGCAGAAGGCAAAGCGAGAAGAGGCATGTCACATGGCCAAAACAGGGACGAGAGAGTGAGGGCAGTGGTGCTACATACTTTGAAATGATGAGATCCCAAGAGAACTCACTACCATGAGGATGGTACCAAGAGGGATGGTGCCAAATCATTCATGAGGGATCCATCCCCATGATCTAATCACCTCCCACCAGGTCCTACCTCCAGTACTGGGTGTATTTTTCTGTTCTTACGCTGCTACTAAAGACATAGCCAAGACTGGGAAATTTATAAAGATAAGAGGTTTAATTGACTCACAGTTCAACATGGGTGGGGAGGCCTCACAATCATGGCAGAAGGCAAAGGAGGAGCAAAGTCATGCCTAGCATGGTGACAGGCAAAAGAGAGCATGTGCAGGGGAGCTCTCCTTTATAAAACCGTCAGACCTCTGGAGGCTTATTCCATATCACAAGAACAGTATGACAAAGTCTTGCC
This sequence comes from Macaca nemestrina, assembly GCF_043159975.1. Taxonomy (NCBI): domain Eukaryota; kingdom Metazoa; phylum Chordata; class Mammalia; order Primates; family Cercopithecidae; genus Macaca; species Macaca nemestrina. The sequence goes on from NC_092131.1 coordinate 59,652,062, forward strand.
CCCATGATTCGATTACCTCCCACTAGTTCCCTCGCACAACACATGGGCATTATGAGAACTACAATTCAAGATGAGATTTGGGTGGGGACACAGCCAAACCATATCACTGGGGATTACATTTCAATATGAGATTTGGTTGGGGACACACTTCCAAACTATATCACCTGCTTAAAGGAAAGTGTCCCTACCAATACCTTGATTTTAGCCCAGAGAGACAATTTCAAATTTCTGAGTTGCAGAAATAAGATAATAGCTTTGTTTTGTGTTAAGCCACTAAGTTTGTGGTAATTTCTCAAGCATCAATAGGAAACTAATACAATGAAATAAATATTAATTGACTATCAGTGTACTCCTAAGGACATGAATTGTAAAAGTATCAGAACTCATGCTTATGTATTTAAAAACATTACTTTTATAGAGAGATAGTACAGTAAAGTCATTCAAATGGTTTCCAGAAGTAGCCTGCATGGTTTTAAGCCCCAGCTCCACCACATTCTCGAAAAGATAAGAAAATGTGGAAATGTTTGGAACTTTCTAGAGACTCAGAGGTCTCAGAAAACAGGAAGATGTGGGAAAGTTTGGAACTTCTTAGAGACTTGTTGAATTGTTTTGACCAAAATGCTGATAGTGAGATGGGCAACGAGGTCCAGGCCAAAGTGGTATCAGATGGAGATGAGGAACTTGTTCGAAAATGGAGTAAGGTCACACTTGTTATACAAAGAAACTGGCGGCATTTCACCTCTTCCCTAGAGATCTGTGGAACTTTGAACTTGAGAGAGATGATTTAGGGTATCTGGCAGAAGAAATTCCTGAGCAGCAAAACATACAAGAGGAAGCAGAGCATAAAAGCTTGGAACACTTGCAGCCTGGGCATGCAATAGAAAAGAAAAACCCATTTCCTGGGGAGACATTCAAACTGGCTGCATAAACTTGCATAAGTAACAAGGACCTGAACTTATCACTAAGACAATGGGGAAAATGTCTCCAGGGCATGACAGAGAACCTTGTGGCAGCTTCTCCCATCACAGGCCTGATGGCCTAGGAGGGAAATATGGTTTTGTGAGCCAGGCCCAGGGCCCCCCTTCTCTATGGAGTCTTGGGATGTGGTACCCTGCATCCCAGCTGCTTCAACTCCAGCCACAGCTAAGAGAAACCAACATACAGCTCAGGCCATTGCTTCAGAGAGTGCAAGCCCCAAGCTTGGTGGCTTACACATGATGTTGGGCCTCTGCGTGCACAGAAGTCAAGAATTGAGGTTTGAGAACCTCCACCTAGATTTCAGAGGATGTATAGGAACACCTGATTGTCCAGGCAGAAGTTTGCTGCAGGAGAAGAAACCTCATGGAGAATCTCTTGCTTGGGCAGTGTGGAAAGGAAATGTGGGGTCAGAGTCCTCACACCTGAGTCCCCACTGGGGCACTCCCTGCTGGAGCTGTGAGAGGAGGGACACCATCCTCCAGACTCCCAAACAGTAGATCCACCGACAGCTTGCACTGTGTGCTTGGCAAAGCTTCAGACACTCAACACTGGCCCATGAAAGCAGCCAGGAGTGGGGCTGTACCCTGCAAAGCCACACGGGAAGAACTGCCCAAGGCCATGAGAACCCACCTCTTGCATCAGCATGTCCTGGATGTGAGACATGGAGTCAAAGGAGATCATTTTGGAACTTTAAGGTTTATGAATGCCCTACTGGATTTCAGACTTGCATGAGGCCCATTTGGAAGGAGTGTTTTTACCCAGTGCCTGTACCCACATTGTTTCTAGGAAGTAACTAACTTTCTTTTGATTTTACAGGCTTATAGGTGGAAGGGACTTGCCTTGTCTCAGATGAGACTTTGGAATTAGACTTTTGAGTTAATACTGGAATGAGTTAATACATTGAGGGGCTGTTGGGAAGGCATGATTGTGTTTTGAAATGTGAGGACATGAGATTTGAGAGGGGCCAGAGACAAAATAACATGGTTTGGCTGTGTTCCCATCAAAATCTCATCTTAAATTAGAGTTTCTATAAACCCCACGTGTTGTGGGAGGGATCTGGTGGGAGGTAATTGAATTATGGGGGCAGTTATGCTTATGCTGTTCTTATGATAGTGAGTTCTCACAAGATATGATGGTTCTACAACAATATGTCCCCCTGTGTTCAGCACTTCCCCTTCCTGCCACCATGTGATGAAGGACGTGTTTGAGTCTCCTTACACTATGATTATGTGTTTCCTCAGGCTTCCCCAGCTATGCAGAACTGTGAGTTAATTAAACCTCTTTCTTTTATAAATTGCCCAGTCTCATGCAGTTCTTTATAGTAGTGTAAGAATGAATGAATACAATAGAGAACCCAAAAATAAATCCACATATTTACAGCCTACTCATTTTGACAAAGGTTTCAAGAATATATATTTGGGAAAAGACAGTCTCTGCAGTAAATTGTGCTGGAAAAACCAGATATCACATGTATAAGAAGGAAACTAGATCCATATATCACCATATTGAAAAAAGCAGATGAAAATAAAAAGACTTGCATGTAAGACCTGAAACTCTGTAGCTATTAGAAGAAAACATTATTAGGGAAATGCTTCCGGGCATTGGTCTGGACAAAGATATTTTGGGTGACCTCAAAAGCACAGGAAACCAAAATAAAAGTTGATAAATAGAATCACGTTAAGCTAAAAAGCTACTGCACAGCAAAGGAAACAATCAACAAAGTGAAAAGACAACTCATAAAATGGGAGAAAATATTTGCAAACTACTCATCTGGCAAGGGAATAATAACCAGAATATGTAAAGAGCTCAAACAACTCAATAGGGAAAATTCATTTAAAAACTGGACAAAAGATCTGATTAGACATTTCTTAAAACAAGATACACAAATGGCCAATCTGTATGTGAAAAGAAATACTAAATCTCATCCATCATTAAAGCAATGCAAATTAAAACATGACTATGTGAGATGTAATCTCACTGTAGTTATAATGGCTTTTATCCAAAAGACAAGCAACGACATATGTTGAAGGGGATATGGGAAAAGGAGAACTGTCCTATGTTGCATGTAAATTGGTACAGCCACTATGGAGAATAGTAGGGATGTTACTTAAAAAACTAAAAGTAGAACTGTCATATGATCCAGCAATCCAACTGTTGGGTATATATCTACAGAAAGAAAATCAGTATATTGAAAAGGTGTCTATACTCCCATGTTTATTGCAGCACTATTTATACCACAATGTAGTTTTAAACCTAAGTGTCTATCAATGAATCCATTGATAAAGAAAAATTAGTAAATATATAGACAATATTATTCAGCCATAAAAAGAATGAAATCCTATCATTTTCAGCAACATAGAAGAGCCTAGGGAACATTACATGAAATGAAATAAGCCAGGCACAGAAAGAAAAATGTCACATGTACTGTTTCATATGTAGGAGCTAAAAAAGTTGACCTCAAGAAGGCAGAGTAGAAAGGTGGTTACCAGAGGCTGGGAAAGGTAGGGGGAGGGGAGATGAAGAGAGTTTAGTTAATGGGTAAAAAATATATATACAGTTAGAAGAAATACATTCTAGTGTTTGACAACACAGTATGGTGTCTATAGTTATCAATAATTTATTGTATATTTCAAGAGAGCTGAAAGAGAAGAATTGGAATGTTCTCACCACACAGCAATAATGCTTTAATTGATGGATATCTCAGTTACTCTGGCTTGATCATAACACATTGTATTTATATATCAAAATATCACATCTATCCTATAAATATATACAATTATGATGTATCAATTTAAAAATTGAGAATAGTGATAAATTAGTTCATCTTGAAGGCATTTTCTTTCCTTTCAAACATATACTGAGTTTTTCTATTTCTACATGTATGTGTGTGTGTGTGTGTATATATATACACACACACATATATATGTATATGCATACATAGGTGTATATATATAGGTATATGCATCAGTCACTTCAGATTTACCAATTATTGTTATCAACTGTTTTTGAATTATATTTTTTGTTACATAAGGCTACTATGACAATGAGCCTGCATATTTTGGTGTGTATTTATTTGTGTAAAGAGAACAATTTACATGTACCAAAAAGATAAAATTTATCTTTTATTTGTTTTCTCCTTATGAGAAAGCATTGATGTTAGCAAATTTTAAAGAGTGAAACATTGGTTCCCTTTAATATATTTATACCACCACAAATTCACTTATATCAGACAACCTCAAGGAAAGAGAACATATTGTACACTGCTCAAAGCCACACAAAATCTTTGAGATGTAAAAAGCTAGCTAATGATAGTTTTTATTTTAAAAATGAAATTACTTTTAAACAGAGGAAAAAAATAAGAGAAACCAAAACACTGCAAAATCTCAGAGTTTTTTCCCTCTATTTCTAAAATGAAACTAGATAAAACATTCCTAACTTCATCAAGTTTCTTGAAGGCTGTTTATATTGTGCATGATGGGGGGATGTTTTGTTGTCACAACCATGTCAAACAATGAAAGGTTAAACGTTGATAGACTCAGCAATTTGAGGAGCTGTAAAGAGTTTGAAAGTCATCAGATCTACATAGAGATAAAATTCAACCAAATATTGAATAATCCATTAAAATTTATACCATTATTCTTTTGTCAGAATATTAGAAACCTTAGATATTTGTGCTATGACATACACCCTTTTAGTTTAAGTCTAAGTATGGTTAAAAATGAAAAATACTAGATTATTGCTTTGCTTTGTTTTTCATGATGAAATCTCATGGGCTTGACATCTACTTGAAAGATTGGCTTTCTTTTGATTGGGTAAAAAGGATACTGTTGTCTTTGGGTCCTCAAGTTACTGTTTCTAACATCTGATCTTTCCCACCAGCGCCAGAAAGTTTGCTTTGAGTACCTAAAGATTATATTGAGTATAATGAAATTTCCTCAATTTATTTCAAAGGCAACCCATCTGCTTGTATACTCACTAGATATCACCATCTTCAAACGAATATGATAAATCAATCTTGTCCTTATTGAATGGATTTAGTATTCAGCATCCAGGCCTATTAAAAAATATGATCTAATGAGGGTAAGAACTAGAAATACCATTCTTTTATTTAGATTGTCAAATCTAATTAAACCAAAACTAAGATGCTCATTTATAGAGGGAGTAAAAACTAGTTATTTATTAACAGAAACTGAGTTGTTACTGCTGAACTTCCCTGTGCCTGAATTTTCTTGGAGGTTAATTTTAAAGGCAAAAGAAGATTAAACACTCCTCAAACATAGTGAAGTTGGAGAGATGAGGGAATCATAGGTTGAATATAACTTTGAAAATATAGCAGTATTATCTCAGAAAATAGAATATGACAGTGTTGTTTCACAAAAAATACGAGTATTTCTATTCAAGCAATCTCAATAAGGGATCAGAAAATTGAGATGGGGACAGACAAAAGTGGAAACTGCAAAAAACCGTGTTGAAACCTCTTCTGTGTCCTGAAGCCTGGAAGCTAGAGATGTCTGTTTACTAAGTAAAATGATAATTCAGCTTTAATGTCAATATATAATATAGATTTTTAAAAAGAGATTCACAATTGTAATTTAAAAAACACAGAGGAGTTCAAAAAAGCAAATAGTCTTCATTGGTGTCCTTCCTTTTGTTCCTTGGCTGTCCAGTTTGAAAGCATAACATTAAAAACCTAATGTATGTGGCTGCACATGTGCATGTTGTGTATATTTATAGTATAATCGTATAAACGGATTTCTTTTTTACTGAAGTGAGTTTTGATAATTGTCAGGGAAGTCACAATGTTCTTTTTTATTTAATATGATCCTAAATATAAAATTTGCATTCATTTTACAAATATTACCAAGTCTTTCAGGTGCTAACATGCATCCTTGAAGGTTAATTATGCTTTTATGGAAAAATGGTAGGGATTGATAAAAAATAAGTCCTTTGGACACCATAGAAAATAAACAGTAAAATAAAGAATTATTTTAAAATATTTTAATAGCCATGATAACAAAATATCTTTAAACTACTTGCCTGCCTTTAAGTGATATTTATTTTAAAGTTCGATTATTAAAGTTTTAGAGAAGCAATGTCAGGCAGTCACAGAAGAGGTGTAGTAGGAGGAGGAGGAGAAGAAGAATCATTTAATTTATGATAAATTTGTAAATGCCCAATAAAGGTTTTGCCTTTTGGAATTCCCCTAAGTGTACTCATGTCAAAATTGGGTAACATCATAAATCCAGGAGTGATTTACTAATCATAGACTATGAGTTACCATTAAAATGCGAGGATTTTTTATAGGGGTTGAAACAATTGTGGCAATCTCAGTTTACAAGTGCATTCAACTTTGCCTGTGTGGAGCTTATAGTCTAAGAGAGTATAGTGTGTACATAGATACTAAATAAATAGATAACTCCTGTGGGGGAGATCTGTATGTATTATAGCTTTTGGCTTACTTGGATTCTTAATCTTATTGAAAAGAAAAAAAGACAAGCTACAGACAAAAACAGTATCAAAGAAAAAAATGTATTTACCAATAGTAAACAGTCTCTATAGCAATTATTTAAGCCAAGAAGAGAAAATACCTTTGCAGACTGTGTCCCTGGTCTCACTTCATTTTCCATTGCCTATTCCAAATAACACCATGTACATCCAGCGTAAAGCCATTTGTTCCTTGCCTTTGAAATTTGGAGGCCTTATTTGTTCTTGATCTCTACTTCAGAGAAAAAGCAATGCACTTACTTTGGCAGGCTTTATGAATCCACAGTGTTCCTTGCACAGAAACTGAAAAGAAAAAAATATATTTTTACTCTAACACTGGGGAAAATGTAGCTGATAATGTGGAAAGTTGTAATTCACTTTCCCACTTTTGCTTGTTAGTTGATTTAAAACATCCTCATTTTAAGAAATGTGTATTGTTACATGATGGTATTGCAGTGGTGTGGTTATTTAAATTTGCTCTGGGTCATGGCACAATCCAACATGCTTCCCATTTTTGACGTTTTAGCAGAAATTGGAATAACTGATGTGAAGTATCACTTTTAATTGAAGGCACCTCAGTGCAGAGCAGAGGGGGCTTCCTGAGCACTCATGTAGATGAAATCTTCCTAAAATCCCTGCTGAAAAGATGCATTCAAATTAAAAAAAAAAAAAGGAATCAGAAATGCAGAATTGTAAACTAGATATTTATCACAATGCTTTTCTTCTTTCTCTGGTTTATGCCTTCTCAAGCTGGAATCTGAAGTTCAGTTTAATACCTCCTTTGAAACTTTTGTGAGTGTTTACCAGTTCTTTTCCTTTCCAGTTTCTGTTATTAATTCTTATCGCTGAGGAGAATCAAGAAGATCACTTTTTTTTTTACCCTTTTCCTGAGTGTTGAGTAGAACTTGAAGAAAGAATCCTAATTTATTTCAGCTAACTCACAATAGAGTAGCTATAGGAATTCAAGAACTCTAAGAATAAAATCCCCTCTATTGACATTATGTATGTTATGTCTAGGGTTAGATTATTCTGGCTCACTGTGGTAATTCACAATTTCTATTCCTGTTGGTAGTAAGTCTTAATAGAAATTCTGTGTAATTTGTCCCATCCACAGGTTCACCTGTCTGAATGTAGATACCAAGAAGTGGCACAGTATCAGAGGAGAAAGATACCAAGAAATAGAATATTCAAGGTAGTAATGGATTGCCAATAAATATTATTCCCAACTCTCATACATCAGGACATCCTAAAGGAGAAATGGCATATTTTTGATATTAACTTAATGTAATGTATTTAGTGCTAAGTTTGTGTCAGACACTATTCTAGGTACCAGATATACAGTGTTTTCATGGAACTTATATTCTAGTGGTTGGAGACATTCAATTTAAAAATTAATACACAAATGAAAATGGTGATAACTTTTGTGCAAAAGATGAAATTCAGAAGAAGGTAGGGATAATTGAAGAGGGGATGATTGTTAGTTATTGGGCAGGAAAGGCATCACTGAGAAGGTGATATTTGACCTCTAAAGTCAATAAGTAACCAAGATTTGTGCAGTTTGGTGGAGAGGTGTACTCAAACAGACAAAACCACAAGGACAGCTTTGCTTGGCACAAATCTCAAATTTTCCTGGCATTTTTGCTCAGCCTATGTCAGCAATAACAAGTTATAAAAGCTTGACAAAGTTGTTCACGGAGGTGTATTAGTCTGTTCTCACACTGCTAATAAAGACATACCTGAGACTGGGTAATTTATAAAGAGGTTTAATTGACTCACAATTCAGCATGGCTGGGGAGGCCTTACAATCATGGTGGAAGGCAGATTAGGAGCAAATCATGTCTTACATGGCAGCAGGCAAGAGGTTATGTGCAGGGGAACGCCCCTTTATAAAGCCATCAGATCTCATGATACTCACTACCATGAGAACAGCACAGGAAAAACCCAACCTCATGAGTCAATCACCTCCCATGACGTATGGAGATTATTATAATTCAAGGTGAAATTTTGTTGGGGATACAGAGCCAAATCATATTAAAGGTTTTGCATATTTCCCTTCTTTAATTCATAAAATTATTAGAACAAAGCAGTTATATTTAAAAACTATTGTTAAATCAAACCTTCAGAAAAGTAAAGAGAATATGACAAACATCTGTATACTTACCACCTAGATATAGTAAATCTTATGTTTTTTTGCCATGCTTTCCAAAATTATTTTAAGGTAGTAATAACACATCAGGGAAGCAATGAAGACATTTGTATACCTGTGTTATTTAGGATTTATTGTCCTCAGTTAACAGAAAATGATATAAAGACCATACTGTGGACTAATGCTAGGACCCAAAAGCAACTATGGCAATATAGTTCTTAGCATACAAAAGATCCATCCATCAGTGAGTAGAAACACCCCATCTAGGAAGGTAGTTTTCTTGTCAGAATGCAAACAGGGCCCACAGTGAGAAGTCGAAAGACTACCAGGAAGAGGACATTCTAGAAAAAGACTTCAAATTGCTAGGTGTCCAATTTGCTGTAATCTGTAAAAGAATAGATCTAGCAAAGGAGCAAGACCAGGAAGTCTGCCATGTTCTCTGATAGAATGAGCTGCAAACACACAAGACAGATCCCCACTTCCCCAAAAAATGGTGCTCAGGAAGTAAACAGTACAGTAAGCAACAGAGACACAGTGAGAAAAAATGTCTTATGTGTATCCACATGAGTACACAGAAAGAGATTGGTTTGATCAGGAACACAGAAAGTCCCAAAGAAGAGCCCACGTAAAAACGAGAAAGAATGTAGTTGGCCACCTCTCGATGGAGCCAGTATTTAATGATTTAATCCACATGTATTATGGGTGAGCCAAATAAAAAAGATGACAATCCCTTTGTTATCATAGGATAGAGCCACAGGTCAGGATGAACAGGCAGGTACTACTGCAATTATGGAAGCAGCAAAGAGCCCAGACCCTGCATCCATGAGCCCTTGAAAGAGGTGGTACTCAATGATGACTGTGAAGTAGGAGAAAAGAAAGGGCAGGGGCAGCCTTTCTGAATGTTGATTACAATGTGGATAAAATGAAGTTCATGGTAATTTACAGCAGATGTGATCATTAAACCTGGGTTAATTGTACAATGACTTGCTCCAAATAGTATCATTCCTGGATATCAGACCAGGTACAGTAATTATAAAATCCCTCCTCAGCCAGGAACTTGTTAGTCTAATAATTGGAGTACAGATAAAATTTATAGATAACATTTTCAAATCTCATGACTACAAAGAGACAGGTGAAGAGAGATAACAAAGTGGTCACTAACAGGTGCAGATGCTTTGCAAGTGTGTCCTGTTTCTCATAAGACAACTGCTAAAATCCCAGCTAAGTCATTTTGACAATGGTGGTTGGCAACAGATGATACATGAGTATCTACACAATGTTCCTCAAGAGTCTGTTCCTTTGGAACAAGATTTTTGAAAATATGTTGTATTATTCTGTTCTCATGCTGCTATAAAAACATACCTGAGACTGGGTAATTTATATAGAAAAGAGGTTTTATCGGCTCACTATTCTGTGGGCTGTACAGGTTTCTGCTACTGGAAAAGCCTCAGGAAACTTACAATCACAGTGGAAGGTGAAGGGGAAGGTAGCACATCTTCACATGACCTGCAGGAGAGAGTGAAGGGGGGAAGTGCTACATACTTTCAAACAACTAGAACTCATGAGAACTCACTATCATGAGAACAGCAAGGGGGAATTCAGCCCCCATAATCTGATCACCTCCCACCAGGACCCTCTCCAACGCTGAGCATTAGAATTCAACAAGATATTTGGGTGGGAACACAGACCCAAACCACATCATTCTGCCCCTGGCTTCTCCCAAATCACATGTCCTTCTCACATTTCAAAACACAATCAAGCCTTCTAATAGTCCCCCAAAGTTTTAACTCATTCCAGAATTAACTCAAAATTTCATAGTCCAAAATCTCATCTGAGACAAGGCAAGACTCTCTGCCGCTGAGCTTGTAAAATCAAAAGCAAGTTAGTTATTTCCAAGATACAATCGGGGTACAGGCATTGGGTAATAATACCTGTTCCAAGAGGGAAAAATAAGCAAAATAAAGGGGCTACAAACCCCATGCAAGTCCAAAACCCAGCAGGGCATTCATAAATCTTAAAGCTCCAAAATAATCTTCTTTGACTCCATGTCTCACATCCAGGCCACACTGCTGCAAGGGATGGCCTCCCAAGGCCTTGGACATCTCCACCCCTGTGACTCTGCAACATCCAGCCCCCTTGGTTGCTTTCCCAGACTGGCATTGACTGTCTGAGGCTTTTCCAAGTGGATGATGCATGCTGTTGGTGGATCTACCATTCTGGGGTCTGGAAGATGGTGGCCCTCTTCTCACAACTCCACTAGTCAGTGCCCCAGTGGGGACTCTGTGTGGGGGCTCCAACCCCACATTTCCCCTCTGCACTGCCCTAGTAGAGGTTCTCAATGAGAGCTCCACCTTTGCAACAGACGTCTGCCTGCACAACCAGGTGTTTCCATACATCCTCTGAAATCTAGGCAGAGGTTCCTAAGCCTCACCTCTTGCCTGCAGGCTCTTGTGTACCCACAGGCTTAACACCCCATGAAAGCCTCCAAAGTTTGTGACTTGTACCCCCTGAAGCAGTGGCCTGAGATATATCCAGGGCCCTTTAAGCCACAGCTGGAGCTAGAGCTGGAGCAACTGGGACACAGAGAGCAGTGACCTGAGGTTGCACAAGGCAGTAGGATCCTGGTCCTGGCCCATGAAATCATTCTTCTTCCCTCCTGGTTCTCTGAGCCTCTAATGGGAGTGGCTGCTGTGAAGGACTCTGAAATGCCTTCCAGGCATTTTCTCCATTGTTTTGGCTATTAATATTTGGCTTCTCTTATTCAAATTTCTTTGGCTGGCTTGAATTCCTACCCAGAAAATTGGTTTTTCTTTTCTACCACATCGCTAGGCTGCAAATTTTCCAAACTGTTATGCTCTGCTTCCCTTTTAAATATAAGTTCCAGTTTAGTTCATCTCTTTGCTTACAAATACAAGTGTATGCTGTTAGAAGCAGCCAGATCATACCTTGAATCATTTGCTGCTTAGAAATTTCTTCCACCAGATACCCTAACCTGTCTCCTTTTGATCCCTCCAAGCTGTTTCAACTTCTGCCTGTTCCACATTTCCAAAGCTACTTCCACATTTTCAGGTATCTTTATAGCGATGTCCCATTTTTTTGGTACCAATTTTATGTATTAGTTCATTCTCATACTACTATAAAGACATACCTGAGACTGGGTAATTTATAAAGAAAAGAGGTTTAATCAGCTCACAGTTCTGAAGGCTGTACAGGTTTCTGCTTCTGGGGAGGCCTCGGGAAACATAATCATAGTGGAAGGTGAAGGGGAAGCAAGTACATCTTCACATGGCTGGCAGAAGAGAGAGCAAAGGGGGAAGTGCTACACACGTTCAAACAACCAGATCTTGTAAGAACTCATTCACTGTCATGAGAACTGCAAGAGAGAAGGCTGCCCCCATAATCCAATCATCTCCCACCAGGCTTGTCCTCCAGCATTGAGAATTACCATTTGACTTGATTTGGTCATGTACACAGACCTGAACTGTATCACAAGTTATTGATTAAAATTTTTTTAATGGTAAAGTATACCTTATTGGGTAAAATAAACTTAAGTACTACATAAGAGGGGTATAATTATTAAAATGAATAACAAAACATAGTGGAAGAATTAGGTGTGGAATAAAATACTTTCTACTGACTCTAGAGCCTTATATTAGTCTTCAAACTTACAGCACCACTCACCCAAAGAGGATAAGAAAATTGAGTTGTCTAGTTTCCTTAGAGAACAACCTAAAGAACCAGCATAATAACACTTTCCAATTGAACTCTGACTCCATGCTTTTCTTACATAATGCATTTTAAAATGTTTTATTCTTTTTAAAAAATATAAAGTAGTGATAATATTTAAAATTTTTAGTTAGCATTAAGCCCAGGTGGGATTTCATATTTTTTCTAATACATCATCAGAATGCATGATGAGACATAGAATTTAAAAATGACTTTTTTGAATTGGAATTGCCTTTGTTGCTATGATTAGATTTTTCTGGACATCTCAAACTTTAATATGTATAAAAATTACCTGGGGGATATTATTAAAGTACAGATTCTGATTGAATAGGGTTGAAACCGGGCCTGAGAGTCTGCATTTCTAACAAGCTCCCAGGTGATGAGATGTTGCTGATCCAAAGGGTTATGCTTTGAATAGCAAAGACTTAGTTCTGGACAGAGACTTCACTTTTACTCATTTTAATTCAAGCCTTGGACAGTTGACAGCTTTCAAATTTCTGAGTGAAGTCAGAACTGGAGAAGAGGCCAGAAACAAATGTGAGATATTACAATAGATTTTGAATAAACATTTTATCAAGCCTTAAAAAAAACTGAAGAATTTTTCCCACATAGTGTTTTTCTTGCAGCCAAAGTGTTAGATCTGTAGAGATGTAAATAGGTTATTCTTTGTATGCCATAAGCTTGTCTTAAACACTTTGTAATTTTTTTAATTAACAGGTAGCAAGAAATAGGCCTCTGAAATTTAAGAACCACAAAACAATAAAAGAAGTAAACCCTTTTGTTGAAAAGCTCCAATTCCCATGTTAATGTCTCATTCAGAGTCTAATTGTAACCCAATTAAGAAAATTAGGATGAGGAGAAACAGCTGGAACAGAAGGCACTTGGAGTGAAGTGTACCCTCTGCAGTCATTATTTCATGGAGATCATTACCCAACTCTACACGCAGCACATGATATTTAATATGATTGGACTAATTTATATCTGAAAAGAATAAGAGTATGTTATATAAATAAATGGAGTGATCTATTAGCTCAAATTCTTAAACACTCAGTTATCCAGTGTTGCAAGTACAGTCATGTGCTAATACCTTCAAAATGCGGTTAGTCCTCTTTCAGTATCTGTCCACAGCATTACCCATTTTCCTTTTGGTCATGGCAATATATTCATCTCATGAGTGTTATAGCCAGAGATGCACGGGTAGCAGCATTGTGATGTCCCATGTTTAATTTTATGTGTGGTGAGTGTTAAAGGGAGAATAAAGCCTTAATTTGAATTTAAAACTGGTAATTACATAAACCTGTTCTTGCAATTCAAGAAACTCTCGCATTGAGGAAAGTGTTCCACTGTTTTAGCATCTGTTTAGAAATACAAGTTACAAAGTTGAAAGTAACGACTTAACTTCTCCAAGACTTGCTTTTCTCATGTGCAAATGACAGATAGTAGCAGTGAATACCTTACAGGACTGTTGAGAAGACCAAATGAGATAGTTCAAGTAAGGCAGGTGGATTGTGCCTGACCCATGTAACTGCTCAGGAAATGTTAGCTGTCTTTATGTATTTGAACCCAGAACTTTGATAATTATGATTCCTGTAAGCGCTTTTAGATTAAAAGATACACATTTTAACTTTAAGAGACAAATTTTAAAATACTTAAATATCATTTTCATTTATATATGGTCCAGTGTGCATATACTGGCCATCTCACCATTCCAACAGGCCCATTCTGCAATTATGCTACGGAGTCAATGCAAACAAGTAAAATAAATGGCAGAAAAATGATGCTTTTGATATGCACATTAGCAATGTGAATATGAGCTAAAGCATTAATAAAGACAGTTTCAAATTCTCTTGGTATGCCTCCATTTTAAAGGGAAACCTAAAGACATTACATTTTCTTGCCTGACATCATGTTTAGTTGTCTATCGTTTCTGCCTTTTGAGTGGATAAGAGTAAGGAAACATAATAATGCTATATAGTACATGATATTTAAGTACTGCAAACTCCAACCTGACTTTTACACACGCATACATTTATACATACACATCTACGGAAAATATGGCCACCTAAAATGGTCCTGATTAAGGTCTGGTAAGTTTGAATGTTTTCTATACAATACTAACATAACTCTTCAATTTGATCAAGACTGATAAACAACTTAACAATTTCCTGGGGAATAGGTTTGTCTCATGGAAGTGACCAGAGCTCGCTGATCAATTCAGTCAATTTGACCTGATAACCCTGGAGAAGGAACCTGCCAAGGTCCAGTAGCTTCAAGCACTGCTATGGTTTACACTGCAGTGATAGTCTTTTGTTGATATAACCATTTTATAGCAGGAAGGAGTTCTCAGACTTTATAAGAGAATGAGCTACCAGTTATATTTTGTAATACCTGAAAAAAAAAATGAATCAAGAAAAGATGTGCTCACTAGTACATATGTAATGTGTTATATCCACAGGATAAATGAGCTAAAATTCCGTTTCTGATATAGGCAATCTCAGATTCAGAAGAATAAAAATAATACATTCATGACTGTGACCACATTTGCATTAACATAGCTAAAGGTAAAATTTTACCCCTTGTGTTTATGCTTCCAGACAATCTGGTACTTAATTTTTTTGAAATTTCTGTTTTCAATATCCCCAGGGAATACGCATACATAGAAATGTTCAGCTACTTAAAAGTGACATAGAAGCAATTCTGCATATCTTTCATGACTAATGGAAATACAAAAAAGCAGTTTCTAACTAGCTAAGCCTGACAAGTTTAGATTTATACTCAGCAAGCCTGATTATTTATAGTCTATTTATTTCTACACTATAGAAAAACCAGAGTTAATGGAATTTGACTGTTATTGTAAAGATTGGTAAGCAAACTAATTTGCACATTTTGTTTGAATTCGGTTTTTATTCCAAGAAGATTATTATTTTTTAAAATCTAATGAAGGATAATTGGATATGAGTAATGCTAAGAAATCAATAAAAGTTCTTCAGGAAGAGGATTAATATCAAATAACTTTAGTGAATTTTAAAGTAATCAGCACTTTTTTAATGACTAAGATTCAGCAATTAAAGGCATAAGTTAATCACTACTGAGATACTACAGAATTACTGAGGGAAATATATAGGCTATAGATAAAAATCAATCATAAATGATCTGTCAGATAATGTTTTGGTGACAACTCTAAAATTTCTTTAGATGAAATATGTGTTCATACATTGAAATTTGTGAAAACTTACCTATAGAATATATACTATTCACATATAATACGTAAGAAGCATTTTAACCTTATTTGTATTATTTTGCAATTGGGAAAAGACCATTCATGTCACTAAAGCTTATAGCATCTGTAAGTTTATATCTGGTTTAATCTTCCTGTTCACTTTGTAAAATACATGTGAGCTATAAGAGACACCAAAACCAAAATCTGCAGGTTTTCTAAGAGGTCAAAACCTTGCTTTGAGGAGTCCTCACAGACTGCAGTGGCCACAGACTATGGAAAGAAATAGGGAAGACAGCAAAGAGAAGGCTTGCAGGGAATATACCTTCTAGGAAAAGGAGAAGCTGATTTCTTAAAATATGTATTTAACATTCCCTCATCCTTTATTCCCTCAAAATCTCCTGCAATCCTGTTTCTTGTATTTAATATGTGGCTTAATATGGTTAGGATTTTTGTCCCCACCCAAATCTCATCTTGAATTGTAATCCGAAAGCATTGAGGGAGACACCTAGTGGGAGGTGATTGGATTGTGAGGGCAGTTCCCCCCATGCTGTTTTTGTGATGATGAGTGAGTTTTTATGAGATCTTTGGTTTTATGCCTGTTTGGTAGTTCCTCTCTTGCTTGTTTCTTCTCTCCTCCCACCCTGTGAAGAGTTGCCTTCCGCCATGACTAAGTTTCCTGAGGCTTCCCCAGCCACGTGGAACTATGAGTCAATTCAACCTCTTTTCTTTATAAATTATCCAGTCTTGGGTAGTTCTTTACAGCAGTGTAAGAACAGACTAGTACATGGCTAAAAATGTACTCCGTGAGCAGATTTCTGTGCTGATTTTACCAAATCTGAGTCATTAATTGTGCATGCTTTCTATCCCAGTGATATGCTTTGAAATCTGTCTGTATTTTTGCTTGTGATATCCCCTTTTTCTACACTACTCCTCGCCTTTCACTCCTCTAATTCACTCTTGTTTGTCCTTTTACACTCAGTTTTGATCTTACTTCATGTAAGTCAGAATAGTTATGTTACAATGTAGTACTAAATATTTCCCAAATCTCAGTGACTAAAAGACAATTTTCACCCACACCATATGTTTGAGATCATTTGGCAGGAGGTCACTAATTTTAGACCCTTAGGATTGGCAGAGGCCCCTTCTCATTCTTTCATTATTACCACAACAGTTGATAAGAAAGTAGGTATAAGAAACCATGCACTGGTTCTTCAGACTCCACTGAAAAGATAACACATCACCTTTGATCACATTTCTTCAACCAAAGGTAGTCACCTGGACATATACAACTCAAAAGGGAGTATAGGAGTGCCATTTTACAGTGTGGTCCAGTGGGAAAAGGACCAGGCATTCATGACCATCCCAATTGTCCTCAAAGGAGTAAAAACTGTGTCAAGTTTATGAGGCTATTCCCTGGTTATGTAGATTTTAGATTCTCTATATCCTGAGTACCTACTCCATATCTAATGATTTTGATGCTACTTATTCCTAGTAAGTGTAACATATTATCCCTGCACTTGAGAAGAGAAAATCCACCCCTCAAATTTTAATTAACCAATCCATCTGTAACTTGAAAACCACAACATGCTTGAAAAATAATCAATTGACCTTTGAGATGATTTTTCCTTTTCTTTAAAAATAATTTGAAGACATACATTCAGCAAGATAGTGAGCCTTATATTTAGTCAAGGGTAAAACAGCATTGAAAATTCATCATAAAAGTGACTACAGAGTGAGAAAAGGGCTATTTCCTGGTGAATTAGGCTTCTATTTTTTAAGGTATGTATGTATTCTGACAAACTGAAAAATTTGTTGTAACATTGAGGAGGAACCTACCTTTTTACAATATATAGTATAAAGATTAAATGAGATCCTGGAAGTAAATTCCATTTTAGTTTTGACTATGGCATGGCAAACACTTAGGATCTCTCGTAAGTGGGAAGCACTCTGTTCTCTGCCCAAATAGAAAAGACTGGAAGTGCTAATGACAGATCTGATTATGCACCCAGAGAATAGAAACATCTGCATGTGGGGAAAGATTCCCAAAGGCTGAATGACAACTCTGCTTTAGCAGATAGTTCTTGGGAGGGAAAATTGAGTTTCGGTTATCACTTGCCACAGCTTCTCTAATGAGCACTATCTGGATGTGACTGGCAATGCCCCTCCCAGCTGTACCCAAATACATATATATAAAAGTGCTATGAAGAGCATCTGTCTTGTGTGCTGGTGCTATATCTGTTCCCAGCACACAAAGTCTTTCTTCCTGGGTACCAGTCTTGTGATAGCATAATTTTATTGGCCTTCTAGCTACATTATTTTGCAATCAGTTTTATGTTTTATTATTTTTCATAGTTTCACTATGGCTCATAGTATCTGTAAGCTTTTATCTAATGATATTTCTGCTCACTTTATGAAAAATGTTCTTACATTAATCCAGCTACATGAACATATGGCAAATTCACTGTGCAGAAATATAAATGAGAAGAGTCTTAAAGCAAAGTATGTATTTGCATGCTGTATTAAATAGGGTCCTTAGCTCTCCTTGAATACAATTTAGGATATTTTTTAAATTAATAGATTTTATTTTTATAGCAGTATTACATTTACATAAGATAAAGCAAGTAGTACAGAGTTCTTATATACTCCTTTCTCTTTCTCACTCATAGATATCCCTGTAACTAATACCTTGCACAGGTACATTTGCTATAATTGATAAACAAATATTGATGTATTCTTGACTAAAGCTCTCAGTTTACATTAGAGTCCCCACTTTGTGTTGTACAGATCTGTGGGTTTTGACAAATACTAAATATCATATATCCACCATTACATTATGCAGAATAGATTCACTGGCTAAAAATCCCCCATGTTTCACCTATATATCTCCTCTGCTCCCTACAAATCCCTGGGAAGCACTGCTCTTTTACTCTGTCTTTCTAGTTTTAATTTTTCCAGGAGGCCATGTAGTTGGACTAAGACAATGTGCAACCTCATCACACTGGCTTATTTCACTTAGTTGTATGTATTTAAGCATCCTCCATGTCTTTTTCTGGCTAGATAGCTCATTTTTTTAAAAAATTGTATATATTTAGAATGTACAACATGATGTTCAGATTTGTTATACATATACATAATAAAATGATAAGTAATTAATACTACAGTCAAATGTATACATCCATCACCTCTATAGTTATCTTTCCCGTCTTGTGGTAAGAGCACCTGAAATCTATTATCTTAACTGTTCAGTATACAATACAACATTATTAACTATGGTTCTCATGCTGTGCCTTAGATCTCTAGATTTAGTCATACTACCTAACTACAAATTTGTATTCTTTGACCTACTTCTCATTTCCTCCCTCTCCCTGCCTCTGGTAACCACTGTTCTATTCTCTGTTTAAATATACTTGACTTTTTAAGATATCCTGTATGTAACTGAGATCATGCAGTATTTTTCTGTGTCTGGCTCATTTCACTTAGCATAATTTTTAAAAATTGTAAATTAATAAAGTTTAAAGACTGTATTAATTTTTATCCTATTGCAATTCCCTTAACATCTTTATCATAGTGGATTCTTAGTAAATATTGTTTCATGAGAATGATGATGATGATGATGATGATTATGATAAGGCTGTCACTCGGTGAATGTGGATAATAAAGTCCAGAGAACTGGGCATATCTGTAGCCAAATCAGTTCTATCCCATTGCACAATACCTTGAAGAACATGCTGAGACTAGACATTCTGACAAAATTTTGTGCTGGGGAAGAATTTCTCACCTTTATTCAATTTAGACATTTGCAGAAGCTCACTTTTTAGTGCCTTTATAGCATGTGTACCATGTTGTTATTCAGTTTACACAAAGGCCTTAGTATATCTCCGCCTGTATGCTTTTATGCTAATATCATTTTCTCTAGTCTTTTATTTACATGATACAAATAAGAGGTAGTTTTGACAATCATAGTAAGACAGGAAAACTGACCTTTACGTTTTTCACTTATTTTGGTCTTCATCACAGATTTTAGCTAACAATAGGCTTACTTTATCAGAATAGTAATATTATTTGCATGATTATAAAAGACCATCCCTGTAAAAGTCAACCAAGAGAGTAGTCAATAATAAATGATATAATTTAAAATATTTGAGCTGTGAAAATACTCCCTTTCTTGCAGTGTTTGCACAAGTAAAACCCAAGATGCTAGTGAGTCTCTGAATTTTGGCAGATGTACAAAGCTTATCAATAGAAATATAACAATTATATTATGTTTGCTGCCACAGATCCATATTAAGTAGATAACCTTAACATCTACATGTTTTCTTCTATTTAAAAAAAGAAAGGAAATTAATATTTGTTAACCATTCAGAACCTAAGTATGTATAAATATCCTTAATAACAGTAAATATATAAAGCGCTATGCGTAAAATAGTTAACAGTTGCATGTAACTTAGCATACACTGGTAGATACAAAAAAGCAGATTACCAGTTACCATAGAGTTAAATGAGTGTCACAAGACAGAAGCATAGATGCCCTGTGCTTGGGACTGGCTATGAAATAGTGTGTGTATAGGCTTCCTCCAGAAATTAATATTGAAACAGAGATCTATAGATTGAATAGTAGCTCAAGAAAGCATTGGAGATGGAGTGTAAATGGTTGAGCTGTACATGATTGTGTGTGTGTGCATGTGTATGTCTGTGTGCATTTGGACAGAAAGAGCAACTTGAGTGGCTAAAGGGACAAAAGACAGAGGTCAAGTAATTAAATGTTAGAACAGGGCCAGTCTTATAATTAAGATATGTAAATATTTTAAAAAAGGGCTGGCTCTATAATTTGTGAGGCCCTGTGCAAAATTAAAATATGGGGCTTCATGTTCAAAAAGTATTAAGAATTATAAGATAGTAGAGCAGAGCATTAAACCAAGTACACAAGCCTTCTCAGAGCAGGATCCTGTGCAACTGCACATGTCCCATGCCCATGAAGCTGGTTCCATCCAGGAGCAATGGAAAACTGTGAAAGATTTTAAGCATGGGAATGGGAAGAGGCGATTGGCATTTCAGAAAAATCCCTCTGGCTTTATCACAGAATATAGCTTAGAAAGGAAGCCATATTTGAAGCAGGGAAACTTGCCCAAAGGCGATAAAAATAATTCAGATGATAGAAAATATTTTCATGAACCATGGTCATGACCATAAAAATGAAGTAAAGTAAAGCATTGCAGGATGTATTTAAAATAAAGAACACAGAAGAATTATGACAGATTGGATGGTGGGGATATAGAGGAAAATTCAAGAATGAGATTGAAGATTTTTGTTTGATCATAAGAAACAGAGTGGGTAGAATAGGATCAGAGTGCTATCTCTGTCTAATTAAAATTATAGTAATCAGTTGTACATATAGTCTGCAATTAAAAAGAGATCTATTCCAAATGTGGAAACTACAAAATTTTGGTATTTATAAAATAATTTGCAATAATAGTGTTTTTGAGTCAACCTAGAGAGATTTGTGCAGCCAGTATGGAATAAGACTAAGAATAGAACCAGAGAAAAACTAACATAAAAATAATAGGCAGAGGAAGAAAAATCCTGAAAGTAAACTGTAAAAGAACAAGAGATACAAGTGGAAAACCAGAAAAATAGGGGTCATGGATGCCTATGTATGTGTGTTAAGAAACGATGAGTTGCCGACAGTGCAAATGCAACTAAATAGTCAAGTGTAAGAACTGAAGAGGTTTTTGTAATTTAAAAATAGTCACAGTGGCCTTGGTGGAAGTGGTTTCTGTACTATCCGTGTATGTGTATGTAGGGTGATGAGGAAAAATACATTTCTCTAGACAGCTCAAGACGATTGGTTCTGAAGAAGTTAAAAAATGAGTTGATTTCAAGTGAGGTTAAGGGAGTGAGAATAGGAAAGCGATGAACATTTCAACATGCTGATAGAAAGGTGTAGTAGACTGAATGATGGTCTCCCAAAGATATCTATGTTCTAATCCCCAAACCTGTCAATATGTCACCTTGCATAGAAGATTTGAGTTTGCAGATGTGATAAACTTCAGTGTCCTGAGATAGGAAGGTTATCTTGGATTATCTGTGTGGGCTCAATGTAATCACAGTGGTTTTTATAAGAGAAGTGTCAGAATCAGAGGAGATGTGAAGACAGAAGCAGAGAAGCAGAGATTGGAGTCATATGATTGCTAATGGGAGCCATATGTGCAGAAATCCAGGAAACTTGTAGAATTTGGAAAAGGCAAGGAAACATCTTCTCCTTTAAAGTCTCCAGAAGGAACCCAGCTCTGCTGACATCTTAATTGTAGCCCAGTGAACCCATTTCAGACTTCTGACCCCTGGAACTGTAAACTAAGAAATCTAGTAAGTGCTGAAGGTCCTGTACAGATGGAAGTCTACACATAGAGTGACATCTGCCTGCATGGTTGTGTGGTTTTCTTTGTAATTGCTCTTAAGGTTGAATTCAGAAAAGTCTGAGGGTTGGGTTGATTTAGAGTTTGGACGCAAAGGCAAAGGAAGTGGTATCATTGGCAAGAAGGTAGCTAAACAAATTGGTGATGGGTTCTAGATGTATCTGATCTAAACTGTTACTGAGAGAAGTTGAGAAATTTAAGGGAACAGTTAATAGAAATGGCTAATTTTGCCTCCATTCACATGGATCTCGAAGCTCATTTTCTCAGCTACTTGATAATGTATCTATCAGTATATAGCAAAATTAGTAGGAATATAGAATATAGCACTAGATAGCAGGAGACTTAAAAGGAAAAAAAAACCAGGAGATTTGAATAGTCACAAACTCAATTATGTCCCCAAATCTTGAGTGGATTATTTTAACACTGATTTAGAATTACCCCTCAATTCATAAATATAATTATTGCTATTACTTGGGATACCTATTGAAATTCCCTATTGAAATTCCCTATTGAAATAATCATAGTGGATTCTTAGTAAATATTATTTACCTTTACTCAATTTAGACATTTACAGAAGCTCACTTTTCAGCGCCTTTCAGTAATATATTATTTGGCATCCCATGCATATAAAATAATATATTAATTAAAATGAATTAAACATTTTGAGAAACATGATTTGCCTTACCTGGTATGACTAAATGCAGAAGAAACTTCTGAAGTTATATTTAAATATATGTTTAATATAAATTTATAAAATCCTGTAACCTAAATTTTCTTAAAATAGTTAATGTGAAGATTCAGGCTCAGGAAGATCAGGTGTATTTATTTCTGGTCTGTTCGGTATCCTATTCTTCAGAGATCTATTTACCATTATTTTGATCATTGACTGGTTCTGGTGTGACTCAACACATTTTCCAAGGCCCAATGGCAATCGTGTGCACATACATATCTGACCAGTCAGAGTTCTCCATTCATAGACAAGTAATTAGTCAATAAATCAGTGTTTGATCCAAACTGGGTTAATAAGAATCTGTGCTAGGTCTTGCACTGAAAATATTTGGCAAAACATATACTTTTATTTTTCTTGTATGTCCATCTCCAAGGAAAATGTAAGTTGGTAGTTGCCTGGAAAACTTGCTGCTGTATTGGACAGCATCTATGTGAGAGTGAATCTGAATCGAAATATGGACAGAAAGATAAAGAATTCTTGCAACTCTTTGAATTCCTGGAGCCAGCCATGTCTGAAGATAGTGCCATCCTTTGAGTCAATAAGTTATTTTTGTGCTAAGGCTAGATTGAGCTGTGTTGTCATTTGCAACAAAAATAACTGTGACTAATAACAGGGAGTAAGTGATTGTTTGCCTTTATCGGGATAGTATTCAAAATTCAATGAAAATATTCTATTACTTTGTTTTCTCTGGGTGAAAGTCTTAGTCATGCCAGCATATCAACAGCTTCATGTTTCATGCCAGAGATAATTTTTACTTGGTTTTGAGTATAGTGCAAACTTTGATGTAATTACAAGGAAAATCTCTATCCAAATTATAATATAGGAGATGCATCCAATAAATTACATCATAAAAGGACTGAATGTGTGAACTTGGATATCATAAACGGGGTGGGGGGGGGAAATAAGCACAAAGCCATTTTTATAAATTTGAGGAAATGATGTTGGTTTTGATTCACCAGGATAATCAATAATCTTCCTATATAGCCATACTATCTAAAAATATTGTATGATAGAAATAATCAATTTTTAACATTTTAGTCCTGTGTATTAAATGTGTAAACATAAAGAGAAGCATTTTTTTCACATAGCTTATAGGAATTTTTATTTGTATATTTAAGGTATTTCTTATAGGATATTTTTATATCTGACTAACTTCTATTAGATAAGTTCACATTGAATTGCGTACAATAATTGTATGGAATGTTTAACATCATTGTAGAATTTTATGGATAAAGAGTTTGTATTTTTTTTTTTTCAATTTTTGAGATGGAGTTTTACTTTTTTTATTTTTGCTCTTGTTGCTCAGGCTGGAGTGCAATGGCGTGATCTCAGCTCACCGCACCCTCCACCTCCCAGATTCAAGCGATTCTCGTGCCTCAGCCCCCCAAGTAGCTGGGATTACAGGCATGGGCCTCCACGCCCGGCTAGTTTTGTATTTTTAGTAGAGATGGGGTTTCCCCCTGTTGGTCAGGCTGGTCTAGAACTCAGGACCTCAGGTGATCTGCCCGCCTTGGCCTCCCAAAGTGCTAGGATTACCGGCGTGAGCTACTGCACCTGGCCAAAATGTTTGTATCTTTAACAGCAAAATAATACTTAAGTTTAAGTAACCATTCCTTTTCATGGGGGCATTTATATGAATGCTAAATAACTTTGATTTAATTTTCCAGTTAATAACCTTATTAATAATATTTATTCTAGTAAGCAAGGATAACTACTGATACAATGATAGAGGCAGGAGACAGAAATTCCAGGCAAACAGGGTGGGTCTCTGGTGAAACCTCACGTTCAAGCTGAAAAGCCTGAAACCCGTGACCCAAAGTGAGAACTATTCCTGTTTTCCTGCTTGAATGTTGCCTTTTCCTAAAGTTCCTATGGCCCACCCTGCCCTGCCTCCTGTGCCTATAAAGACCCTAGACTCAGCTGACAGAAAGATGAAACAGCTAGGCATTGGAGAGAGGTGACTTTGACTTCCCAGATGGCAGCTGGAGAGAGGCAACTTGACTTCAGAAAAGAGGCAGAGAGAGGCATCTTGATTTCAGGGAAGAATGACCTTCCCTTCCCACTCCATTTCCAGCTTGCCTCTGGAGCCATTTTAATCACTCAATAAAATTCTCTACATTCACCATCCTTCAATTTGTGCACATTATCTCATTCCTCTTGGGCACCAGACAAGAATTCCAGATATACGGGGTGCAGGTACCCAAAGAAGGCTGTTACACTGGGTCTTTGCCTTTGCTGGCAGAAGGCAGCCATCCCATGAGCAAGGCAAAGGGCCCCTGAGCTGTTAACACTTAACCCATCCACAGATGGCAGAGCTAAAAGAGCATTGTAACATGCCCCCTGGGACTTTGGGAGTTGCAGGGACCTCCACGTGGATGCTGCCACGAGACCAACAAGAAGTTTGCTCCTGTTGGTGCCCAAAAGCAGCTGGCCAGATCCCTCACTTGCTCACTCTGGTTCCTGCACTTACTCACCTGTGTGCTCCCTCCTGCAAGGGTTTGCACAGGGTGGGCTAAGTAAATGAGGCACCCCTGTTGCAAGTCCTCTGAAGGGGTCAAGGAAATATCTTGCATCATGACCACATTTGGCTTCGTCAGAGAAACCCTCCAACATCCATAATCTAAAGAGCTTTACGGATTTTAAGGATTTTATTTGAGATAAATTCATTGGTTGACAATTTGTGGCTTAGCTAATTTCCTTTTTTTTTTTTTTTTTTTTTTTTTGAGACAGAGTCTCACACTGTTGCTCAGGCTGGAGTGCAATGGCATGATCTCAGCTCACTGCAACCTCTACCTCCCAGGTTCAAGTGATTCTCCTGCCTCAGCCTCCCAAGTAGCTGGGACTACAGGTGCGCACTACCATGCAGAACTAACTTTTGTATTTTTGTAAAGACAGGGTTTCACCATGTTGGCCAGGATGGTCTTAATCTCTTGACCTTATGATCCACCCACCTCGTCCTCCCAAGGTGCTGGGATTACAGGCCTGAGCCACCATGCCCGGCCAGCTAATTTCCATTTTTAATGATTGATTTTTGTCATTGAGAGATACCAGTTTGAGAATACAGTGCTATGAATAGTGCAAGATTGGACATATTAATATGTAGCTAACTTACACAAACACATATATACACACATATTCTAATCTAGCAGCATCAAAGGAAAGTTCAGTCTAAATGTCTTCGTAAGAGTCAACAGGCAAAGGCATTAGAACATTTGCTGAAGGGACTCTTATCTATATATTCATCTTCGTACTTATTTATTACAATTATGTTTGGTTTGTCCTTATATTTACTATCATTATTAATTTCTAAAATGATTTTATTTTCATATCACTTAGTATGCCATTAATCTATTATATTTGATAATTGTCATTTGTAAACATTAAAAATAACTACAGGATCTATTTTTCTACTTATTTTCTAATTTATATTCATTTCATAATGCTGTAACTAGATACATAATATCTCCATTAGGGAGAGTAAACAAGTAATACTGAATATCAAATAGGGACTTATATTATCTAATATAACTTTGATTCAGTTACCTTTTTACTTCTGACCACTGAGCAGGTATGAATAGCTCAATGTTCTCTTACTATTTATAGATCAGTCCTTAAGAAATAAATTTTTCATATCTAAGAAAAGAGAGTGCAATCCGAGAAGATCTTTCTGTCCACTCAACTTGGTCCCTGCGCCCTACAAGATAGAATTTACCTTAATGAATTCACCTCTGTTAAGAATCTAGTAAAGACAAATATAATAGACTCATCTGGAGGGCATATTTTAAATATCTGTATACCTCAGAGTGAAACACACATTAAGTAATCTCATCCAGATCACTCAAAAAACCTAAATGTGAATATGCTAATTTATAATAAAAATGCAATGCAATAAGAATGTGGGTTAGTGCTTTTTTTCCTAAAGCTTAGTAACTTATAAAGTCAAATTATAATCCAAATAACATTTCATAAACTAAACAACAAACAGGAAATATGAATTTGTTTTTCCTTACTGAAGGCAAGTACTTCAGTCATCAAAAAGGAAATTACTGGATATTAAGAAGTATCTTTTAGCTAGCTAGCCACATGTATTATCCTTCACTTTGGGAAACCTTACTAAAAGAACCCAAATGCTGGGTTCTATATAGCCAAAAGTCCCTTCTCAAAAACCATCCTCACTGCTATGCTTGCTTTCTACTTATGTCCAACCCTCGTATCTAATATGTCCTATGGAGGTCTTCCTTAAAGTGATACTAAATTATGTCTCTTTTATAACACTGGAGTATTGTCTTCATAGCTTTTGTCAAAATTGTGTTTGTAAATCAATTTAAGTGATTACTTAGTCAGTGTCTGTTGAACTGTGAGCTCCAGAAAGTCAAGGATCTTACCTGTTTTGCTCATTACAATGCTTGACACAGTAAGCATTGGGTAAATATTTTGTGTGTGTTGCAAATAATAAATGAGTCTCAGTCTCTAAGCTTGGCATGACATATGCTTGATCAAATCTTGATTTATTAAGTGTAAATCTGGCTTCCCTAATTTAACTCTTTTAAGATTACTGTGATTTGAGTTCTGGATCCTCCTACACATGCAGGAGCTAATTGTTCACTCCCATATATGGTTAAGTTTATTGTATATAAATTTCCCAGCTAACTCTTAGGACAATCATATATTTTGAATTTTTAGGGTGGTCACTTCGGTCATTCCAATGTACCTTCCTCTGTAGCACTTACATTCCACAACAGAAAATATTTATTTGAATGCATATACATACAGCATTTTTTTTGTTTAAATTCAATTAGTTCCAATATATATTTTATTCAATTAATTATGTATGCCACAGCATGTAGTTCATCTATATAAGGAGTTATACATAAAGGAATATGTATTTGTGGGCAAATAAGACTCTATTTGCTAATCTGAAGGCCTAAAATAAGAAGTCCACCATGTGACTCATTCAATTACAGACTTCTCCATAATGAATGAATAAGTAGATAAACAAAATAAAGAGTGGTAGATATTTTACACAGTACAACGGAATTTCCTTTTAATGTGATTTGGTCTATACAATGCAAAAAATGTCATAATGATATGACAAAAGTTAACTGGAGATAGATATGGGAAACAAAAAGCATTGCTTAGTCCATAGACTCAGACAGATAAATACCGATAACTGTCAAGAGCTGTGAAGGGTCTGACATTTTAACCTACTTACAAAAAAACAATTTAGACTGCCATCATTTTATGATTGTTGGTAGTAGACACAGACTCCTTGTTATACACAAAGGATAGCTAATTTTTCAGAGCAACTGTAGTAGCCAAAATATAATTTTGGTAGACAAGTAAACAGAAGATGAGACAACAAATTAAATTGTAAAAGATACTTTGAATATTTTTCTAGGGAGAGGACTAGAAAATGTCCCTCACAGGAGGAGTTGTGGCATCAAGTAGGAAGAACTTATTTTTGTTTTGGTTTGGTTTTAGAAAATAGAGTTATGATTATTCTGGTAGGAGGCACTAGGTCAGCTAATATTTATAATCCAGTAGATCAAGATAATTTGATGATTCAGTAGAAAGTGATGAATAATGAGTAAAATTTTGAGTAAAGTCAAATGAATATTCAGAAGTGAAGACAAGAGAGGACTTTGATAAGATTAAGAGGATAATAGATACCTGAGGAATACAAATTTTTATTGGATTATTAACGTATTCGTGGATAAAGTAGTTTTTGTTCTGTGTTAGATTCTATTTTCTCAATGAAATACGAAGTGAATTCCTTATCTAAGAGTCAAGGGTGCTAGGGAAAGGAGGTGGTAAGAACTTGGAAGGTAAAGGAAAATATACTAATGGAACTATAGTAGAAGAGGGTGGATTATTTGAGGTCAGGAGTTCAAGACCAGCCTGACCAACATAGTGAAACCCCATCTCTACTAAAAATACAAAAAATTGGCAGAGCATGGTGGCTCTTGCCTGTAGTACCAGCTACTCAGGTGGCTGAGTCACGAGACTTGCTTGAACCTACGAGGGGGAAGTTGCAGTGAGCCGAGATCGCACCACTGCACTCTAGCCTGGGTGACGGAGTGAGACTCCGTTTCAAAACAAAAGAAAGAGAAAAATAATTGTAGAGTTCCTTGGTAAGTGTGCTTTGTTTATTTGTGTTTGTAATTGTGAATTAATACTGAAACTGATTATTAGGCTTGTGATTTTTTCTCCCAGCTACAACCAACAGCCTGATGGCACATGCAGAGATGGAATACCCTGTGTTCAAGAATGATTGAGGTTAAGTGGGCAAAAGAATCGTGAATGTGTTCAATGGAGTCAATAAAATTAATGATACGTAAATAAATCCAAATCGAAAGAAGATGGAAGTGCACTCAAGAGTGTTCTGATGAATAAAGAAAATAGATACGGTAGAACACATCAATTGAACCAATAAGAAATGGTGGTAGGAAAGTGAAGTGTTTAAAATAAAGCTTTTGAAAGTGGTGTATATCTTGCCGCTACCTAGATTTGAGGGATGCAGGCAAAGCATTAACCTTTACAGAGAGTGAAATTTTAGTTAACATCAGGAGGTGCACAGAAGAAAAAGATGGATGATACATGCATTTTTAATTCCATATATTATCTGATTCAGAGCTACTACCAAGGGCACTGCATTGTAGTCTGGGCGGTCACTAAGGGGATGAAAGATGACAGATAAAATCAGATTAGGGCATGTTCAAGATAGTAAGCAAATTAGAGTTCAGGCAATTATTCATAAACTCAGGAACTTGGTTCTAGAAATGATAAATATTTCCCAGAATGAACAATGGCAAATAATAGGATTTGTAATCATTGCATCAGAGAACAAAGTGAGCCATTAGTTCTAAATGGTGTTATGGGTTCTTGGAACAATTAGTCTGTCTTATAGCTAGGAATCATATACTACTGCTCAGTAGGAATATGATAGCAGGAGTATTTCCCCTAGATCCTGAGGCAATATGGTTAAAAATATAAAATTGGAAGTAAAATAGACGTAACTTCAAATACTAGCTACATAACTTAACAGCTAAGAGAATTACGTAATTTCAAGCTAAAGGTTTTTCAGTTAGGAAAAAAACCTTGGAGTGGTAGTGTGAAGGTTGAAAAGTAAATGAAATGAAGTATAGAAAAATACCCAAAACATGTCTGAATGTTATTTTTCTTTCTTTCCATTCTCCTATGGGAGCTGTGCCTCCCCCACCCCTCTTCCCCACTTCACTACCATAGTCATTGTGTACATTTGTGTGCAAACTTTGTCACCGGGTAAGTAACAATAACTTTAATAATTAACAGGAGTGGCGTTCATTGTTTTTTTTGATAAACTGGCTCATAGTAAGTACCACTATTTATTTACTGAATTAGTGAAATGTGTAACTGTGGAAATGTTAAAGTTTTATATCCAATAATGACAATTTTTGTACTGAGAGTTACTAATATCATTTTATTAATAAGAAATGTGTTAAACATATTTAGCAATAAATAAGATAGACAACTATTGATACTTTAGTTTCTTCTGATTTATTTTTTTCTTAAGAAATATTTACAAGGTACGATTATTAGAAATTCAAGATAGAAAGAATTATCCACTTGTCAAAGGAGTCAACCTGCCCTAGAAACAAGGTCGTCAAAGTAAGAAAGACAGTCAAGTATTTTATTAAATATTTTAGCACATATTTTAAATGCCAGACCTACTACAACTTCTATTGTGTTTTACAAGTGTTTAGGTAATACTATCTTTGTGCTTTGTGAATTCTCATCACCTCCCTTGATTAATGTTTACTGAGCTCCCACAAAGAGCATGACACTATACCTGGCATTGAATTTAATCATTTCTTCAAGCCGATGAATCAGCACTGTTGGATGAAAGGGTAACACCTAAGGCTGGGCATGGTGGCTCACACCTGTAATCTCAGCACTTTGGGAGGCCAAGGCAGGTGGATCACGAGGTCAGGAGTTCGCAACCAGCCTGACCAACATGGTGAAACCTCGTCTCTCCTAAAAATACAAAAATTAGCAGGGCGTGGTGGCGTGCACCTGTAATCCCAGCTATTCAGGAGGCTAAGGCAGGAGAATCACTTGAACCTGGGAGGCGAAGCTTGCAGTAAGAGAAGATTGTGCCACTGCACTCCAGCCTGGGCAAAAGAGCGAGACTCCATCTCAAAACAAACAAACAAACAAAAAGAAAGGGTAACCTAAAACAGCAGAACTCCACAAAAAAATAAATAAATACACTGCTTTCAGGTATGCTAATTCATTCTCCTTTTTAATACTTTTGTCTTTAAGGGGCAGGCAGTCAGGCACTGTCTTTCCTCTGCCTTACTTCGCAAAATGCTACCTTAGCACTGCTGATATCATTCTTGCTATTTCTATTTTCTTTTTCTTTTACTGCCTTTACTTAGAAATAATAAATGGACTGATTTTCTACAAAGAAGAGAGTCAATTCTAGCCTTTTGTTGTTTCAAAGTAAAAATTAATAATTCCATAATATTTTATCAGGTACTTTATAACAGAATTTCCATCTAATGTTTTTTCCACTCTGAGGACATATTATTTCTCATAATCACTTATTCCTTTGTTTCTTTGTTACATTTTTTTTTCCCATAAAGCACACCTTTTGGAATTAAGTCCTGCTATTCTTTTCTGGAAATTCACATGAGAAATTGCTTTAAAAGATAGACCACAAAATTTGGCACATGTCTTCATTTTAATGGCTTGCACAAATTTGATTATCCCCTCTTCTGCTAGATACTTGACATATACCCGAATTCAGATTAATCATGTTTTAAAAAGCAAACTTCTGGTATAATCTACAACCTTTTCTTGCTAATGTAAACTGAAAGTATTCTATTCAAATTATTATAAGAGATATAAACCCAGGGTGCTAGAACTAATGTGCTCATTCCTTGATGTAACTTACTGACCTGATGTGAAGGAGCACATCCTCATTTAGAGCGCTAATGTGAGGCAAATGTTACTTTTTGCCTGTTCTCTAGTGCAAGACAGATAAGGAAAAAGACAACCTACTGTAAAATAAATCATTTGGAAATACGCAAATCAGAGACAGTCTTATCCAAATGGTGACTATATTAACAAATAGCTTTACCATCAATCATAATATAATTTTCATCTGGGTTAAGGTTTTTAACTATGCAAAGATGGGTCCCCTTCATTTGGAGCTTTGACAAAAAGGCATGATGACTAATTTATTTAACTGAGTTTAATAAATAATTTTGGGGTTTTTGTTTGTTTCTTTTCTTCTTAACATAGTAGTTCTCTTTTGATCTTTTGCTATGTCTCATAAATCAAACTGCATTTTCTTCTTTCACTTGGTCAGGAACTGGGATCTTGTATCATTGGTTATTAGAAAAAAATCTATAATGAAATATTTGATAGGTCATATGGTAGGAAGAGAATCAGCACCCTTGAGTATCTGGAGCAATTTCAGGAGTATTATAAGCCAAAAAAGAAGAAGATAAAGTCTCCCCGAAATACCAATTTTCTTACCGTATTTGTTCCTGATCATTATGTAATATGAGTTGTGGAAAGACTGAAATAAGAAGAGTTGATTAAAGAAAATAGAATAAAATAAAATCTATAAAAATTGATACAATCTTCTCAAATATTGTCCTGTCTGAGACAAACTTTGAATGAGTCACAATCTGCTTCCCTAATAATTGTCAGAACCTAGAATTGAATAAAATTTTTCAAGATTATATGAGCTGGACTGCTTTTTTTTTTTCTTCTTAAATTTGTCTGTTGGATCCTAAATGGCCAAAATTACAATGTCTAGAGTCTTGGTAACATCTGTACCCTAAGTAAGAAATTCAGGAATTAACCTTGCTTCAGATAGGTTGGAGCATAAGACCGGCCCTAGTCTCTGCCTGAATTTTAAATTCTTTTCTAAAATTTTGTGTTTGCCTTTCTTTGCATGGGAAGACTCATTGAATTCTCTGTTTATTTAAGTCAAAAATCTAATGCACAGCTCATATTCCCAGTATTCTGTTTCTGCTACCCTCACTTTTAACTTTGAACAATTTCTGATTTACATTTCCTCTGGCTACATTCACTGTGGGACTTTTTAATTAGAGGTCTTTTTGTTTCTGTTCTCAGATACACACTTTCTCCAGCTGCTCCTCAGAGCTATCAGAACCCCTTGACTTGTCTTTGAACTAAAGGCATAAAATCTTAAAATATTATATCTTTAAGGTACATTGCTTTATCTCTAAACAATAATTACCATGAAAGCCAATTTTGTTCCAAGGCCAGTATTTGCTTCAGTCTGGTCATTGTTCTGGTTCACTGACACTTCCAGTGGTTTTTGAGACTTGGGACCGGAGACTTGTGTTCTTTCTGCCTACTCTGATGTGCTTGATGGAAAAATTTTTGAAGTTGCGATTGCAAATGAGACACACATTTGGAATAACTCAGAGCATACAATTCCCTTGGGGAACTAAAGAGAACGGCCCCCCTTATTCTATTAGTCTTTGCTGTTTTAGGACAATTCCTATTCTTTTCCTCACTACTGTCCTACAGAATAAAAATCTCAGCATTTAATATGCAAAAGGTGCCTCTTGCTTTCAAATTGTTGATGGCCCAGCAGAAAAGTATTCTTCAACATTTAAAGTTCATTAATGCTTACTTTCTCACTGTATTTATGGTTTACACCATAGGTACTACACAATTCTAAATGATTTCCATAAATAAGGCATTATCTTTCTTTTATCTTCTAATAATCTTTCTCCTTGTCTTTAATCATACCTCATGGCGTAGATCTGTAAAAACAATTATGAGACAACACATGTTTGGCAGCCTTGTCATTATCTATGAGTTAAGAAAGGTCAGACTCTCTCAGTACTTTGGATGGAAATCTCCAAAGAAAAGCCAGGTGTTTCATGGATAGGCACTGGGGATTCACATGGAGGAACTTTGTCCTTTAAAAGGGAAAAACACAGTCTTCATAAGACAGTGAAGTTCTTCCCCTCCTCCCAATGAAGCAGCTCTCTTGCTTTCAGGTGAGGAGATAAAATTGCCCATGAAAGTATATATTCAAAAGAATGAACAAATGGACATTAGTGACTTTTTAAAACAAGGCTCTTCTAAGAAAGTAAGATAATTGAACTAATAGGATTCAGAGTTGTTTACGCAAATGTGGTGACTCTAGCCCTCTCTCTCCCTTCTAATCTCCACAAGGGAAAAGAGGACGGCAGGTATTCATGGTGATTAATTACACACACATGCCTCCCCAGAGTCATATCATGGTGATAGATGTCTGCATAATGCTGAAGTCCTCTAATTAGGACTGACTGAGTATGGTAGATTAAAATTCTAAACATTAGGCTTTGAGGAGAAACTCCAGCCCCCATTCAATTTTCATTAGTTTAGAGTCACTTCGTATATTGAAACTCATCTGAGAATATTCATGGGTTCTCTGAGAAATTTAGCTACATCCCAGGAATGCAGAAATTTGACAATGATTTTAAATCCTTAAGCAGACTGGATTGTTTCAGTGGCACTTTCTGCCTAGAGGCACTGTCTTCATAACATTAATTAAGATAATAAAGAGAAAACAAATAGAATGTCTTCTAAATGATTACATTTATTTTGTTTGTTCCTTAGTTTTAAAGCCTTAACCTAGTTTTCCCTAAATAACAAGTTCACACCTTGCTTGGATTTTTCTTACTCTGTTCTTTTAAGGCAAAATTTCCATTTCTTAAACATGTTAGCACTAAATGCGTTATTTGGTGAAGAAAAATAATCCAAGTAAATTTTCATTTTATCTGCTTTTAGTTTCCAGAAAAAAAAATTAAAGGGAATTTTTTTTTTTTTTTTTTTTTTTTTTTTTTTTTTTTTTTAGTACACAATGTATACAAATGAAATGGTAGAATTACCACACTTAGTAACAACAAAATCACAGGAAGAAAAATAATGCAGTCCGTCCACTTAGGGTCATTGTAAGTAACCTACAAATTCAGTGCAATAAATAGATATGATAAACTTTTAAAACATGTAGCTATTGGGTCTTAAAACTGATTTGTTATTTCAACAAACTCATGGCAGGTGATGCTGTTCCTGGTGTCAGTTTCAATGCTTGCCTGTTTTACCTCAGCCTGAATTCCAAGAGGGCAAGACTGCTTAAATAAGTGCACTAAGACGGAATGGAAGGGCTCGGGTGGAGGGAAAGTACTAGGAGAGAGTTCTTGATCTATAATCTGCTCCCACCTCTAAAAATTCCCTCTGGCAGACCTCTTCCTTGACACTACTCTGCCTCCGAAATGCAGATAGAGCCTCAAGCGAGGATTCTTATTACTGAACTAATTCCAGGTTTGAAGACTATCACTTGCCTGTCAGCTGAAAGTTTAATGAAAAATTTCATAGGCAAAATGACAATCTGAAAGTGAGAAAATGGAAATCAAGCCTTGAGCATGTAGCAAAATAAAATAAATAGCTTTCCCATTTGGTTCTAGCTGTTCACTTTGCATTTGGCAGCATCTGTCATTGTTGGCATTTTTGTATTGGTTTCCAGCTCTATACTCTTGGTTAACAGTGGTGTATAATGCGAGTCTTCTCTGGCATATCTTGTGCATTGTTTGTGGTTTCGTGATTGAGACAGAGCAGACATAGGAATTTCTATCTGCTTATTTTCTCATTCTGATGACTTTAGGGTAATAGAGAAAGTTTCAAGTACTGATCATGTTCCTGTTTATAGCCTATATTTACTACTTCAAGGCATGTTTATGCCATCTCTGATCTCAAGGTGGTGCTGGGAAAGAGATCTGAGCGCCACACGGCACTAGTTATACGAGTGAAAGGTATACCTGAAATACAAGGGAGAGAAGTTTTGTGCACAGTTAAAAAGAAACTATGTCATGTTATATCTTCATGTTCCTCATTTATATTTTGTTTAGTTCTTTGATCCCTTTTTCTACTTCTTCTCATTCTTAACCATAGCCAGAAAGCCCTCCAAATTCCTTGATTAAATATTCCTATTTCTCGCTGCCAGGTTATTATTATTCTTGAGGCTTTTCAGTTACCGTTTATCTAAAAATTTGAAGCCTATTCAGAAACATTATTTTAAAGGCTATTTCATTACTACTGGTATCAGGTGAGGCTTGGTTTATCCAAAGGAAAAAAAAAAAAAAGACCAAACATATTCGTGGCTTGAATAATATCTGCTTTCGTTTTTCTCACATGTAAAAGTCTTGAGGTAAACTACCCAATTGATTTCACGTTAATTTTCCTCTACGAAAACTCTGGGAACTCAGGTTATTCTATCTCATTATGTTTATCTTGTTTTAGGAGTTTTGATCCTAAAGGCTGTCTTATATGGCAGAATTGTTGCTTCAACTCCAGACAGCATACTCAGATTCAAGGAAAGAAAGGGGAAGAAGAAGATGCAAAGGACACATGTAATGGCTTTCTTTTGAGGAAGATTTCCATCTGTTCACATCTCTTTGGCCAGATTATATGATATACATAATTGAAAGTGGGTTGAGAAATGCTGGGTTCAACTAAAATTAGGCATTCTATTACTATTTTATAAAGGGAAAAATGGATATTGAAATAATGATGTCTGACTTTTTTCTAGAAATTAAGGTGGTTTTTTTTTTTTTTTTTTTTAATCTAAGAACTTTGCAAGCAGCAGATAAATACTTTGGCTTGTAATATTACTTTTAACTTGCCCTATATAAAAGGCAAGTAATCACTTATACTTTGGAAATCTTTACAATAAAATGGGGATAATAATAACACAATTCACAGAAGATATGCTGAAGATTGATCATATATAAAAGAAATAGGATAAAGGTCTATACAAAATATGTGTTCTATAAGTGTTGTCCTCCTCCCTTTCTTGTAACTTCTTTTCTTGTAAGTTAGTTTGTAGTCTTACAGGAGCTTTACTAATTGTACAAAATTAACCAGCACTGTGCAACAGAAAAAACATAACCTACAAATGTGAGCTACGAATACAAATGCATTTAATTTCATATTTTCTGTAGGCACATTTTTTAAAAATGTTAAAACCTGGATGAAATTAGTTTAATGTCATATTTTATTTAATGTTATGTAGATAAAATATTATAATTTCAACAAAAATCAATATAAAATTCTTGAGATAATGTTTATTTTTCTTTTTCATACTAAATGTTACATATCACTGTGCATTTTACAACTATTACCTATCTAAATTTGGACAATACACATTTTGAGTTTTTTTGTTTTTGTCTCTCTGTCTCCCAGACTGGAGTGCAGTGGCACAATCATACCTGACTGCAGCCTCCAATTCCTGGATTAAAGCAATCCTCCCAGTCCTCCTGCCTCAGCCCCTGAAAGCACTGGAATTATAAGCATGAGCCACTGCACCTATTCCATAAGTTGTTAATTAATATTAGAAATGAATATGTAAAATAGGTCATGGAATCAATGGTACTGAACATAGTTCAACTGTACCACTGAGTAGGAAGAGTCAAATCAACACTTGACTTTGCCAGGACCATCAAAATCCATGTGTTCGAATCTTTGTACCTCACAAATGAAAAAGAATGAATAGATCAAAAGCAGACAATTAAAATGCAGATAACTTACTAATGAGTCTCTATGACAGTAATTAAATAAAACCAATAAACTCTATACATGTACTTTTATCAATCAACTTGACACTTTTATGGTA
This sequence comes from Macaca nemestrina, assembly GCF_043159975.1. Classification (NCBI taxonomy): domain Eukaryota; kingdom Metazoa; phylum Chordata; class Mammalia; order Primates; family Cercopithecidae; genus Macaca; species Macaca nemestrina. The sequence goes on from NC_092131.1 coordinate 59,689,445, forward strand.
AAATTAATTGATTTTATGTTTTAAATTTATCCGAAATTGCAATGAGATTATTTTAGAGAAAAATTGTTTCTTCTGATTTGAAATCCCTCATTTAGTGTATGAACACAGGCTCAAGGAAAGTGAATTAATTTACCTCTAGAAAACTAGTTAGTGACAGAATTGCTATAACTAAGTCCTAAAACTAAATCTAAAAATCCATGTAAATGCTAAAGATTATTTCAACAAATGTATAAAACACAGATTTTCATTCCAAGTTGCAACTGTGCCCCAGAACACTTGCCACACTTCTGCTTGTTCCATGCACACTCATGCCCAAGCCTCTGCACTCACTTGCGCTGACAATTTCATTTCCTCAAAATATTCACAAGAGCCAACTGTGTTCACAGTGAAGTCAGAGGAAGCCCTTTTATTACATCGGAGTTTGTAAGTCTCCATGTTGACTTAAAACAGCAGAATGTTGTCTTAAGTCTCCATATTGACTTAAAATTCGCAGTTCTGGAAGCCAGAAGTCTGAAATCAAGGTATCAAGAGAGTTGGTTCCTTCTAGAAACTCTGGGGAAGAATTCATTCTATGCCTCTCCTGGCTTCCAGTAGCTAATGGCACTTCTTGGTTACAGGATTACTGGCTTGTAGCAGCATTCTTCCAATCTCTGCCTCCATCTTCACATTGCCTTTTCCTCTAGGTGACCATGTCTTCTGGCTGTCTAAACTCTTCCTTAGTCTTTCTCTTATAAGGATATTTGTCATTGGATTTAGGGGCCACCTAAAGAAATCCAAGAGCATTTCTTACTCTCAAGGTAACAGCCACAGCTTCCTGTGATAGGACATAGACTTCTCTTTTTGGAAGCAGCCATTCAACCTACTAAGGAGGGGTGCTTAAAATCCAAAAAGACTAAGTTAATTAACCAAAAATTATTATAATGTGACTATTAAGCAGTAAGATTGATTTTCTGATATGGTTTAGTTAATTCAGAATCACGAAAGAGGGGTTGTGTAAATAATTTCAGAAAAAAGAGTTTTGGAAATAAAAGTGCTCTTTTAGATACTTTGAAAGTGAATTTTGTGTGTACGTACTGTTTTTCACAAGATGAGTGAAAGAAGAACATTTAATAAACAGAAAGCAAAAGCAAAGAGTTGTGTTCTATAATTATAAAATATACTCAACTATGGACTAAGGGAGAATGGCTTGTTTTCTTCAATCTTTAAAATTGATATTAAAATTTGGCAGGGTTTGTTTTTGTTGTTACCTACCATATGAGGAGAACAATTGAGTTATTTTTATATTGTGAGGCCATAACAGTTAAAAAATCAATATAGAAAACTCCAAATTTTTGTAAAGGTTGGCTTCTTCATTTCATATCATAGGCATATTTGCTCTCATAATATTTTATTACTTGCTATACTAAGATTATTATTTGAGGAAAGAAATTTTCCTTTTTCAGTTTATTTTTATCACACTAATATACGAACATGTGTATTTTTTGTAATTTTTTTTGAGGCAGGGTCTCTGTCACCCAGGCTAGAGGGCAGTGGTGTGACAGGGTTCATTGCAACCTCCAAATCCTGGGTTCAAGAGATTCTCATGCCTCAGCCTCTCAAGTAGTTGGGGTTACAGTCACATACCACCATACCCAGCTAATTTTGTTGTATTTTTTGGTAGAGATGGAGTTTCACTGTGTTGCCCAGGCTGGTGTCAAACTCATGACCTCAAGTGATCAGACTACCTCGGCCTCCCAAAGTGCTAGGACCACAGGCGTGAGCCACCGAGCCCAGCCCATATGAACATGGTTTTAAAAGTCAAATGGATATCAGTTTAAAATAGAGATTGGAAGTGTTTTCTTTTTTCTTTTTTTTTTTTTGAAATGGGGTTTCGCTCAGTCACCCGGGCTGGAGTGCAGTGGCACAATCTGGGCTCACTGCAAGCTCCACTTCCCGGGTTCACGCCATTCTCCTGCCTCAGCCTCCCGAGTAGCTGGGACTACAGGCGCCCACCACCACGCCCGGCTAATTTTTTTTTTTTTTTTTTTTTTGTACTTTTAGTAGGGACAGGGTTTCACTGTGTTAGACAGGATAGTCTCAATCTCCTGACCTTGTGATCCACCTGCCTCGGCCTCCCAAAGTGCTGGGATTACAGGCATGAGCCACTGCACCTGGCTGGAAATGTGCTTTTATTTCTCCCCCAGAAGTCACACTTAAAAAGAGGATAGAACAAAAAAAGCCTAAGTATGCTAGGACAGAAAGACGAAATAAAAATCAACATCAGATAAAGGAGACTAGACATGAGAGCCAAATTGTGGAAAACTGAAAGAGTATGAAAGACTAATAACTGATTTAGGATGCTGAGAGTGTTACAACCTAAGCTTGTAGTGTGAGGAGTCAATTATGTGCAAGGCAATCCAAGCTAAAGAACGCTTAATTTCTCAGGAGTTGAAGATAAGAAATTGAAAATGACTTTTGGTTAAAAATTCTCATAAAGGGATATTGGACTCACAGTTTCCCCCACTTATCTTATTTCAAGGACTATACCTCTCCATCCTAGGAAGCTACTAGATACTTAGAACAAAGTTATACATCAACAGACACTGAGAAGACTGGAGGGGCGGTGTACTGCAAAGATACATGTGAATATCTACCTGACTTTTTTTCTACTCTCTTTCAAGAATGTAGAGAGCTAGACTTACACTCCTAGGAAAGATACGGGACAGTTCTTCTAGAGGAATATGAAAATAATCCAAAGAGGATAAGATGTATACACATTAACTGATATTCAGGGATTTTATAGTAAAGTGTTGTGTTTTCAAGCCATACCCATACACAGAGGTTCCTGTATGCTTATGAGTGCCAAAGATTGACAGATAATTTGTAAAAAGTACGTAAACTTGCAGACAAAAGTAAAAACATACAATCATAAAAATAGACTCTGAGAAAATAAAGGCAGAGATATTTCAAGAAGCAGAAGTAACTCAGAAATGAAGGAATTTAATACTTACGAAAAAAGAGATTGCATCCGTGAAATAAGAACGGAAGGCAATAAAAAGAAACATTCAAATAACAAGAAAGCTCTTAAAAATGAAAAAGATGGTAGCAGATATTTATTTAAAAAAATAGAAATAAAGTTAAGAAAAATCTCACAAAAATGAAACAAATGGACAAAGACAAAAAACAGGAAAAATTCAAGTCAATTTAGATCAGTCTAGAGTATTCAGAGTTGCTTTAGGAAAACAAGAAGGTGAAAAGTAGGGATCTTCCTTTTATCAAAACAAAATCGATACAATTTTTTTCAGGACTAAAATTTATGAATTTCCACACAGAAATATCCCTGAAGTATCCTGCACAAGAAATGAAACACATACATACACTCATTCAAGCCTTTTGTCCTGACACTGAAGAATAGAGAGGATAAAGCAAAGATTCTTAAAGCTTACATAAAAGGGAAAAAAAAATCAAAAAGTCTCGTTGTACAATGAGACTAGATTTCCCATTACCAGCAAAAGAAGGTAGAAAGCAATGTAGAAATGTCTTCAAGATCATAGGAAAAAAATATTTCAAACTCACTTATTGTCTATCAACCAGCTAAAAGTTAAGACTGAGCTGATTACATTTTCAGACATGAAAAGACTCAAAGAGCTACACTTTGTGTGCCATTGAAAGGTGTGGTGAAACATGAAAGAGGAAAATCATGGAATTCGGGAAAGTAACAGGCTGTCAGGCTTTTACATGGGAAATGAATGAAACACATTTCTGAGATTAAGAGGAAGAAAATTTTCAATATAACACCTATACAGAAAGCCCAGAAGCAATAAAATCATACTGGATTAGGGCAAAAGAGGTATAATTCCAAGGTAAAAGAGGCAGCAGGTTAGGATGGAGTGTAGAAATAAAATAAGTTTCCTGATGGGTTTGAAAGTTTTATGAGAAAGCAGGAAGTTTGTCAGAGGTTTTGTAGATTAATTTCTATAGGATTTCTCTTTCCATTTAATTTGGTTCAGGTTGGGTTTCTCTAAGACTACAGGTCTTAATACATATGGAAACACATAAGCCACACCATGACGTCGCAATTGTTGAAAATAAAAATGTGGAACTCTCTGAGCCTGGGTAGTGTAGGGACAATTGAGAATAATTGCACGTCAGGGCAGGAGTTATCAAGGCCCTGTTATGCAACAGTGAAACAGTTAACATATCTCTGGCATTTTACTGGCTCAGACCACATGTCCAGTGAGAATCTGTCACCCAAATTATGGTTATAAAATACTAGAACGCTGACTTTTTTCCCCTATTTTGAAAGACCTTTGTTAATGTGCTACAAGAAAAAGATAACTTCAGGGCCAGGTGCAGTGGCTCACGCCTGTAATCCCAGCACTTGGGAGGCCAAAGCAGGCAGATCACCTGAGGCCAGGAGTTCGAGACCAGCCTGGCCAACATGATGAAACCCTGTCTCTACTAAAAATACAAAAATTTGCTGGGCCTGGTGACATGGGTCTGTAGTCCCAGCTACACAGGAGGCTGAGGCAGGAGAATCACTTGAACCCAGGAGCCAGAGGTCGCAGTGAGTGGAGATGGCACACTGCACTCCAGCCTGGGTCTGGGTGACAGAGAGAGACTCTGTCTCGAAAAATTAAAAAAAAAGGAAAAAGAAAAAGACAACTTCAAATTCAGTAGAACCACCTGGAAGAAAATAGGGAAGAGCAGAATTATTTTATAATTTTTTTAAAAGGCATTCTTGCTGCTTGTTTTCAGTGACCTGAAGCAATCATTTGATTATAATTCATCTTTAAGAAGAATGAAAGTTAAGTTTCCTGCCACAACTTAGATCAGAAATCATGTAATTTGGGATATTTTAGGATGGGGAAATGGGAAACTGGGGATGAGTCAAATCATCACCAGAACCTGAGTCTCAGACCCTTGCCAAGCACTGAATACACCCTATTTAACAGGGGTAATAGTGTCATCTATTATTGGACTCACATTGTAGAAGCCATTTTTGAAGTTCTACAATTAACACATTCCCTAAGCCATCATATCCCTATGTATAAACTGTACTATCATCTGGAAAATCCACATTTAGATATAATGTAATCAATAAATACCCACAAGTACATTCTTCAGAAGTGATGAAACAGTTGGGATTTATGGTCATTTCCAGGGAATTATAGGTTTCTGGCCAGTGTTCTGTACATCATATTTGTATCAATATCTCCTTCCTACTGACTTGCCCCCTGGAATTCCCCAACATACCCCTGGTCTCTACTGCAGGTTTGGGCTTAAGCAGCCTTATTTGCAACCTATGGCCCTTTCTCCAGATGACTAGCCAGAGAGTGCCATATCTAGCCTGCCCAGAGTCAACAACATTCTTTCAAAAATCCTAATTTTAAGAAGTACAGATAACTAAGTCAAATAGGATTCTGTTCTACCGTTTCCACAGTTTCCATAAAGCTTAAACAAGTGTCTTCCTATTGTTTCATGTGAAATGCTGTTCTATTATTTTTTGACCTTTTTTGTCCTTCTTTGAATGAATGTCTGTTTCATAATACAAACAAACAAAATCTCTTCTTAAAATATTTTGGCAACTTAAACATTTATTAAACTCTAGCTTCTATGAGACAATAATACTTAACACACATTATTAAGACAAGCAATATGTTTTGTACATGCAACTTCCCAAATGTACTTATGACTGCCGCTATAATGTGTTGTGTCAATGTTCATATTAATCTAAATTTAAACTTGTATTAAATATGATAGTGGGCCGGGTGTGGTGGCTTATGCCTGTAATCCCAGCACTTTGGGAGGCCAAGGCAGGGGGATCATGAGGTCAGGAGTTCAAGACCAGTCTGGCCAACATGGTGAAACCCTGTCTGTATTAAAAATACCAAAAAAAATGGCTGGATTTGGTGGCTAAGTAGGTGTAATCCCAGCTACTTGGGAGGCTGAGGCAAGAGAATTGCTTGAACCTGGGAGGCGAGGCGGAGGGTGCACTGCACTCCAGCCTGGGTGATAAAGCAAGACTCTATCTCAAGGGAAAAAAAAAAAAAAAATATATATATATATATATATATATATGTATGTATGTAAATATATACACACATACACACACATATGTATATATGTGATATATGTGTGTATATATGTGTGTGTATGTGTGTGTATATATATATATACTTGAGAGAATAAAATTTGTGACTTTCTTAAACAACCCAATAGAACACCCCAAATAAAGAAGACTATGGTATTCTATAAATCTCTCGTGTAAAATCTAGCCAATTATATGACTATTTCTAGTTCTATTTCTGAATAGGACAAATAAAAGAAAATCTTATTTTTCATTCTAATTCTGATTTAAATTTAGTCAAGTAAAAGAGGTTAATAAGAGATATAAAACACTTTCTGGTTACTAGCAGATATACATAAGAAGTAATTATTACTAATAGCAATTTAGTACTATACATTTATTTCTATTTATACATTGGTTAGTAAAATCAAGTAAAAAAACACGTTAATGTATTCTTGAAAGTGCTCATTACTTTGTTTATTAAGGCACTGAAATATATTTGATGTTGAATTTGTCATACATCCTAAAGTTCTAAATGCACTTAGAGGGGAAAGCATAATTGAGGTCAAGATGTGAAGATTTATAATTCCAAATGATTTCTGATAAATGGAAGTACTGTAATTCATAAGGTAAATTAAAAGGTTTCTGATTTGGGATTATATGACTTTTTCTCTTGTTCTTTTATGTCAGAGTTCTCCATTATTTTGTCATTGGTTATTTTGACAAATTGAAGAGATGTGTAGAAATAGTAGAGATGTTTGAGGCCAGCGGGCTGAAGTATATTTTAATGAAGTACATGGACTACTGGAGGTCTTTCAACTACCATGTCTCTTGTAGACCATGGTCTGCTCTATAGTCCATGTTGGCAATTTCTCCTGTTACAATTAATTTCACATGTGGTTAACTTTATCTTCTTACAGGATAGCTGAGATGATTTTTGCACATCCAACCAAAAATGTTTGGTTAGACAAACATTTGTTATTTTTGAGGCACTAGACTTACAGAATTGAAAAGGCATGTACTTTATTTTTAATAATCTCAGAATCTAATTAAGGGAGACATGAAAACAGCTCATGATGGTACAGGGAAGATTCATATGTCCACGATTATGGGGAAACAGTGCTTCTAGATTGAATGGTGTCTCCCTAAATTTCACGTGTTGAAGCTGTAACCCTTCATGTGACTGTGTTAGAGATAGGGTCTTTAAGGTGATGAGTAAGGTTAAATGAGGTCAAAAGGGTTGAATTCTCACTCAATAGAACTCAACAGAACTTGCCCTAATAGGAAGAGAAAGAGGTACCAGAGCTCACTCTCCACCATGTGAGAACATAGCAAAAAGATGGCTGTCTGCAAACCTGTAACAGGTCCCTCACCGGAACTGACTACACAGGCACCCTGATGTTAGACTTCTAGCCTCCAGAACTGTAAGAATATTAATTTCTGCTGTTACAGCCTCCCAATCTATGGTATTTTGTTATGGCAGCACAAGCTAATATACACGAAATGGGAAAATTTAACCCTGGTTGAGGGGACAGGGATGATATAAATCTTTACAGAGAAGCTGACTGTGATATGTAAAATAATGTTCCTTCCCATCGAAACTTGTAAATGTGTTACCTTACATGGCAAAACAGATCTATCTCTTAGGGCCTTCAGATGGAATGCAGTTTGGCCAAGACCTTGATTTAGCCCAAGACCCATTTCAGAGTTGTAACTTCCAGAAGTGTAAGATAATAATTTTTGTTATTTTAAGCCACTTGGTTTGTTGTAACTTGTTACATCAGCAAAAGGAAACTAACACATCACATACTGGGCTTTGGCCTTGCTTTAGATGGCAAAATGGGCAGAATGCGCATTCACAAGCAAAACAAGGAACTGAGTTGGGGAAAAGCAGCTGTCATTGCACAAATGTCAGCATGAAAAAGAATGGCTGGTTCAGAGAACTAAGTGATTCAGCTTGGATAAAGTACAAAGGGTGAGCTGGAATTAGAGGGTGGTGAAGCCTGAAAGCACTGGCAGAGATTGCAATTTGAAGACATGGTAGGCCTTGCAAGTTGCTTGAGTTTTGTTGTAGGGAATGAGGTGAAGGTTTTAGACGTCATGCTTGGAGATGCAATTATCAAAAGACTAACAGAAAGGCAGTGTGGGAGACAGTTGGGGATTTGGAGTGGGGATAATCCTGAACATTTAAATACCATTTAGAGGACTATAAAGGAGTGTGATCTCTACCTAACTCGCCAGATCCATCCTCTAGTCTTTAATATTTTCTTAAGCAGACCCAGTAATTTTCTACCACTTTACTGTGTTCCATCTGTCCAACTTCTCTTATCCATGCAAAGTTAATGATTAAAATGTTGCATTATATAGTTGAAAGAAAACTACCAACTTTTAATTTCTTATCCACTTTAATTACCATAGCTGGATATTAAAATCTTTACTTCCCTAAAACCCAGTTAATAAGAACACAGGAATATATAAGGATTCGTTTTTCAGCTATTGCCACTTTCTCCAGATTGTTTATGTTATCTGCATCAAAAGTTCATGGAATTACTCTTTTCTGTGTTTCTACAATGTGTTGTGCATAATTAGTACTGTATATATATGTACACTGCTACTTTGCATGTCTATGTTCCTTGCTAGTCTGTAATTCCTTTAAGGCAAAGAGAAATTTCTTTATCTTTACATCTCTGGCACTTGCTGATACATAATAGATGCTGAATAAACGTTTGTTGAAAAATAGTAAATAAGCAATGATAAATAAATGACAACTATTACAGTTGTTGGTCAGATACATATTCATTATCTTCCCAGAGAAAATCATCTGAATTGTGCAAAGAGAAAAAATCAACATCAGACAAGAATACATATAGATGTGAAACTCAGAATTGATGATGCCAAGTAGTCAAGGAAGATTTCATATGAAGAAAAAAACAGCAGGGAAATTGTTGTACCTATGACTGCTAGGCTTATAGTAGCCCCATGACAACTGGAAGCAGTAAGAGCAAATTTTCTCAGGAAAAGCATGCCTACAATTCAAGGGATTGTCTCAGAAAAATGATCTCCAAAGTAGAGTAGGATTGAGCGGGAGATGGTAGTTGCAATAGCATCTGTATCTATTTGCAGGTTACTGCAATAATAGTCCTTTGCACAATATCCAGGCAGGCCATACTGATTCTCTATTGAAAAGTGAGCTATATGGCAGTTTGCTTGGAAGAAAAAGAGAGTTGTTAGAACAAAAATGGCAATTATTTGAAATTCTTTATTATCATAATTATTAGAATTTTTCATGACTTTGACTAATTAGTCATATTAAATTACTTCACTACTTATTTTATGTATTTATACACTTGACAAAGTAACCCGATTTGCTCTCTAATTAATGTAAAGAATTTTACTGTTTCCAGAATCTACTGTATCAGCAATAACATCAGATTTATGAGAGCTAATCTCATTAATATTAATGGAATTTTTACATATAAATCTCATCATGTATCACTGACAGATGAGAGGTTGGTGAAAACTCTAAAAATCTCATGGGCTAAGGACATTAGCAAAAATGGATGGTATCAAGGGATAGAAACCTTATTAAAGCATTGTCATCTAAATTATATTCATCAATGGTAAGAAATAATTGTCATTGTATCATAGAGAAAATGAGCATTTTTACAGAATCGAAATAGATTCAAGTCTCCTTTCTTTTGGAGGAAAGTAGTATGGTGATACCTGCAAATGGAAAAATCACTGAGAATATATTTTGGCATAAAATTTCCTTGACAACTGTCTGATCATTTTTTGGAAATTATGCTTTTTTAAATGTTGCTTTAATTTATATATTTCAGTGAAGAAGAAAACCTCAGTTAAATGCTTACTCCCCTAAATAGTTCATTCAATTTTCTGGGTAGCTACCATTTGCTATGCTTTGAAAACTTTAAGGCAGTAGAACAAACAGCAGCTGTGGCAGCAAGGGTGAAAGTGATATTACAGCTGTAATAATATTGATTTTCATCAATAAGCAAAAGGTTGAGTGGGGAAGAGGGATTCCTAAGGCAACACATATTTCAACTTGAGAATTATCAGTCTAGAGCACAAATACTTGTACCCATACATGCATTAACTGAAAATATTTAATTGACAACATGTAGAAATCAAGGTGGCATAGGATGAAAGGCTAGTCATTTCTTTTTGTATCTTTTACATTAAAATCTATGACTGCTTCTCCTCTGAATCAAAGCACTTCAGTTAATCTTCATTAAACGTATCAAATGCAATTTTCAATGGAATAAAGAACCTTTATAAAAGCAAGTTACATGAGTAAAAATAAAACAGATTGGAAAAAGACAGCTATTATAAAAACTTTTTCAACTTTAACAGAGCTTATAGGAGATTACTTTGAACAATTTCAATCCACTTATTTAAATAATCAACACATTTGCCAACACATTTATTTAATACTGACTATGTATAACACTATAGTAGATACTGGAGGTGGAAGTGCAAGTAAAAATACAAATAAATATTTAATTAAAATCATTGTATTATGGGCCAAGAGAAAATTACAAGAGCGTACATCAGAGGGATTTAATTTAGATAGAAGAGGGTATGTGTAGACAGCAGAATGAGCAAGAGCTTCTTTAGGAACTAACATCTAAAATCAGAAAAGGAGTGAGATATGATTCGCTAGAGAATGCCACTGGGGCTAGTGAACGGGAGGGCCTAGACAGATAGAACAGGGCCAGTGGTTTCCTGAGTGAGAAAAGACTGTGGCAATTCAACTGAAAGGCCAATGTGGCTGGGATACAAAGGGGTGGAGTAAAACAATGTGAAAGTAGAGAGATACTGGAGGACCTTCATCTATCTGGCAAAACTTTTGACCGGTATGCTAACAACTTTAAAAGCCATTCAATGATTTTAAATAGGGGAGTGGCATGATTATTTCTGACTTTGTAAATCATCACTTTGGCTTTAATTTGGAAAGGGAAGCAAATGGAGAATGGATCATATTCAAGTAAAGATTTTTGTGCTAAAAATATTGTAAAATATGTGTAGCCTTTCAGGTAGTGATGTAGGAAAGCAATATACATCCTGATAGCCCAATTCTAATTTAGTTTTACATTTTAAATATTCAGCAATTAAATTCATTATTTGGGTTTTTAAATTTATACCAACTACTTCATATTTAATAGAATGTCATAAAATGTCTATGGGTAAAAATCATATTATAAAATAAGTAAATGGTTTTATATAATTAATAATTGATACAGTCATAACAAAAAAGCTCTGATTATTAAGATAAAGATAAACTTTCCACTAGTTTTAGGTACATATTTAAAATAATGCTATCTATGATGATAAATATTTTTATCCATCATTGTCTGCAGATAACTTCCCAGAAATGTCAGTGGAGTGCAGAAAAAATTAATAATTCCCCTTTATTCTATAAGCAAAAAAATAAAGTAAAAGAACAGATGCAACAACAAAACAGCAACCAGGGAGCAATATTTGTTTATTTTCTTCCCATATATTGATCCTTCTTTTAATTTTAAAAATTTACAACACAGCAAACATCAAATAAGTAAATAAGAGTGAAGGCTGTGGCATGGATCACAAGCCCTTAGATAACTCATATTCAGATGAGAGACCCATCCCTGATGGGTTACTGAGGCAAAGCTGATATTTTATCTCACTGCTTTATAAGCTTTCTTTACTAGCTTTTGTTTCTAGTGCAGTGAAGTTGGTACAATCATCAAGACTTGCATCCCTTTGACACGTTTATCAATACGAATGTACAAGACCCTAAAATCATTTAAAATTAGCATTTACTGACACTTAACTGGTAAGGTATTAATTGGCAGAAGGGTATTTTGCATGCAAAGTCCACATCGTATGTCACCTTTAATTTACAGCTATGGCAAGTTCCATGCTGACACATTTGTAAAGGTAAAGCCATTAGTTATTTGCCTCAGACCAAGAACATGGTATACCTTTTAATTTCCAGCCTATCATAGGTTTAATCTAAATATCTTTAAGCAGTTTTTGGCAATAATTTTGAGGGTCAACATGCAAATATTTAACTCAGAATCATGTGCAACTCAAAACTGTCAGGCTATTACCATGTTGACATTCCTGATAGCCTATGTTGACATTCCTGATATATTTTTATTTCATTTCAAAAGAAGAAAATTCAACTAGATATTACTGAATTTCTCAAACTGTCTAAACAATGAATGGCAAATTGGAGACATAGTTCAATAGATTTATAATTGAACTATTGTAGTACTTGCTACTTGTCTTTAGTTACAAATTTTAAACTGAAGACATAGCTATCTTCTGGAATTAAAACTCAGTTTCTGTACAATAAAAATACACTTAACAGAGTAGAAGTTTTATAAGGTTAGCATTGTATGTCTGGCTTGGAACTAACTATGACCATGATCTTGACCAGATTTTTAGATTTGTTCACTTAAAAATATGATATATAAACTTTCCAATAAAATAATGAACGTAATAAAATAAATAAGGCAGAAATGAATAACTTTATATATATAAATACACACAAGTATATATCTACAAATATTTTATACACATTAGTATATAATATGAATATTTATAGGTGTGGATTTAGTATAATACACCTACTATTCAGAATGACAAATATTTTCTGGCTTATGTCCTGTACTTCATGGCCCTGAATTGTGTCCCCATCTCTGACATAGTTTTTTAATAGTATCAAAGACGCTTTTTTTTACAATAGTACAGTAGTTCCCTCCATCTCTGTAGTTTCATTTTCAGTAGTTGCAGTTACCCGTGATCAACTGCAATCTGAAATATTCAATGGAAAATTCCAGAAACAAACAAGTCATAAGTTTTGAATTCCAAGCCATTCTGAGTAGTGTGATATTCTTTGCCCCGCCTGTGGCATGAATCCTCTCTTTGTCTGGTGCATGCATGCTGTAGATGTCCCCCGCCTGTGAGTCACTTAATAGCTATCTAGGTTGTCTGATTGACTGTCATGTTATGGCAGTGTTTGTGTTCAAGCCATCCTTATTTTACTTACTGATGTCCTCAAAGCACAAGAATAGTGATGCTGCCAATTCAGATCTACCAAAGAGAAGACAAATATTTGCCCAATATAAATTGCTGCTGTGCCTAATTTATAAATTAAACTTTATCATAGGCAAGTATAGGAAAAAAACACGATATCTATGGGGTGGTAACCATGGGGTTCATCACCATCCATGGTTTCAGGCATCCACTAGGGGTTTTGGAAAATATTTCACACAGATAAGCAAAGTCTACTGTATTCATAGTGATGGTCCTTTTGAATTCCTAAAATGTGTAAATATAATGAAAAATAATGGTTTATACAAAATGCTTATTAAATATAAAGGTAATTAATGTCCCATCAGTAGGTGACACATCTTTTCCATTGGTGGTGTTTTCCATCAGCAACTGGAAATTTCATCTGAAAGGTTCTTTGATTCTGACTCATAGTAAGCCTCTACAGAGTGCTGGAGTTTATGTGATAGTCTCTGGTCATTAACAAAATGACACTGAGGTAAGGGAAATTATCCAACAGCTGAAACAAAGGCCTTAGGTTGTAATTATGCAAACAAAACAATATTATTTATTAGAACATAGCTTAACATCTGTTTGCAACCATATTAAAATGAACTTGTGATTATTTTCTGTCATTCTTTGCTTTGTAACCTAATGCAATGTCTTGTGTAAAATATACACTCATTAAATTATTTAATGGTATCCTTATTCTAAAGTCTGGCTTATCTTTTATATCAGTGTTAATGTTTACCTGTATAAAATTCTGTTTCAACTAATAGAATGCAAAATGATAGAAGAGAAGCAGTCAGAGTCTGGCAGAGCCATAACCAATAAGATGGCATGAATATTAAAAGGAGAAGTCATGCAAGAATAACCTTGATTACCTTTTTGTCAGAACATGGCATTTGATGAAAGGAAGTCAGTAAGCATAGATTATTTTTAGGAGTGCATTTTTTTGTAGTGCCTCAAATATTTAATTTAATTCAAAAAGGCTTTGAAATGAGTTTTGCTTTGATGTGTGAACCTTGTTAGAGAGATCATAACCAAACAATGGTTGTGTATTCAGAATAAGTGGGTTTATCACTTGTGTTAACAGTTTCCATATAGAGTGGACCAAAGAGTCAGATAGAAACCACAGCACATCTGAAACCAGTCTCAGATGTTTAAAGCCAAGCAACTTAGCAATAGTATTGATACTATTTATCTTTCTAAAATTTTATTCATAGCAGTCATCAAATTTGATTTAATAGTTTACTTGTTTCTTACTCATCTCCTAGCCACATGCAGAATAATTTTGATGAAAACAGGGAACTTATCTGACTTACTCACATGTGCATGTCCAACAACTTGAGCAGAAACAATAGCATATGGTAGCCATAAGGTTAAAAATTATTATAAGAATAAATGAAATGCAATTTTATTCTCCATGGTTTTCTGCATTTTAAAAGTTTTACACACTTAGTGTGTATTTCTTTTATAAAGGAAAACAATAGAAAGTTACAACTTTCTTATTTATATTTGTTGTTGCAGCATTTGTGCTTTGAATCTGTTCTTGTAAACTAGAAAGCTCAGAGGACAACATAGTCTACTGTGTCTATACAATCAGCAGTCTGAATAATTGTATTTTTCCTTTTTAATATTTATAAACAATTTAAGAATGTTGAAAGAGTAAAGGAAGGGTGCAAAGAGTTTTTAAAATTTTGGATATGATATTTCACCACTGTTTGTAAAGAAAATTTTCAGGAGTCCACATTCAAATAGGCATAGATAATTTTTATAAGTTCAAATTTTATTATTGACATTATTTTCAACCCAAAGCTTTCATAGAGAGCCCTTTATGGTTAATGAATCTGATATCATAGTGAGATATTAATAAGGAACTCAAAAATTGTTGTGTTTGTTGAATACAGAATTCCTGAAGGCTACATTTTTAAGTATAGAGATTTCTAGTATCCAGCACAGTGTCTGGCCCATCATAAGGACACATTACCTATTTGTTAAATTAATGAACAAAGCTAGGTGTGAAAAGGACACAGTCTCTTTTCTCAAAATATCCTAATTCTATGTAGAGGTGCCTTGGAGTAATTTTGTGTCAAGCCATAAAAGGTGCAGCTTAAGTAATACAAGGAGAGGTGGGTGAGTAAAGATTCCATAAATTACCAATGTTATCAATTATAAGGTGAAAAATATTTTAATAAACAACATTATCTACATGTACATCAAGATACAAATATATCACTCTACCAAACATTTGAAATTTAGCTAGAAGATTTAGGTAAATACTTTTTATAATCTATGCTACCCTTCCTGTATAGCCATCGCTCTGAAATGTTGGTACTAGCAAAGACAAAGAACACTGGAGTTCTTTATGGATTAAAATCATATGCCTAGGAGTGCATTGGACGCATACATATCACATACAATGGACAGTGTGGGTTTGGTGAGAGACCTACGAGAGAGCGTAGCAGTGGAGTATAGGCCATACAACAGGGAGCATGAGGTCAATTAGTAAAGCTTAGGTAGGTCATACTCAAAGCTAAAATGAGGTCCTTGAAGAAAAACAGATAACTCAGTTAAAAGGGGAATCCACAAGTCTGATTATGAGTTATGCACATGAAACACAGATTGGAGATTTGATGGAAAATCAGGAACATCTTGGACTGATAAGAATCACAATGGGAGAAACTAATGATCTAGAAGTATTCCAGGCAAAAGTGTACTGGTAAGTCATGGTAGAACCTATTTTCAGAGCTCAAAGTTTTTACTCTCACATGTCTTAAGGAGAGGACCACACTGATTCCATATGACACATGAAGCTGTTTTTTCTTTCTTGTTTGCTTGCTTGCTTGCTTGCTTCTTGCTTTCTTGCTTTCTTTTTGGTACCGGACAGCTAAGTCTTACTAACCTTCTAGGAGATGTTGCCTAGGTAGGTGGAGCAGCAGCTTATATATATATATATATATTCTATATAATCTTATCTAAAAAGTAGATGATCTATCTAAATACCAGGAAATAAAATAATTAACTGTCATGATCAGGAGGCTTAAAATATATTCCCTTTTCCAAAATATATATGCACAGTTTTTGGATAGAACTATCATGGTTGACTGATCTATCAATCTTGTTAATGCAAAAGTCAATACTTTTAGAAACCTTAAAGCAGTTTCTATGAACCTGATGCTGGAAAACAAAGTCTGATTCAAATGTCTCTGTTTGATGCTTCCAGAGGCAATTAATGAAAAGACTACATCTATCACTACAAATAATGGTAATACCGAGGAATTAAAATTGAACTTAGAAGAAATTAGGTGCTGATGAGGCTATAATCTTTCTATTCTTATCAAGAAACAAAAAAAAAAGGCAGATTTTGGAAGTGACACTAGTTTGACAAAATAAGACAGAAATTTAAATGAGCCTTGCAAAATAATGCTATCTGTAGGGAGTGTTCATGGTCACTATATGAGTTTTGCATGGAATGGAACCATCAGTCAAACCAGTGATGTCTACGCTGACCCATCACAATTAGGCATAATAACTTTCCAAATCAAATCTGTAAAATCCTGGCTGCCATTCTTTTGTGATAAAGCACAACTCTCAGATTTAGGAACACAAGCCTCACTCACTTTTAGGAAATCACATTTCACTTTATTAAAGATCCTTTTTTCTTGAAGATTTCTTGATAAACTCCACATCGAACTGAATGTTACCTTATTGTAACATGATTGCTATTAATGACATGAAATATTTTTTGAGAGATAGAAAACAGTTGACATAAAATATGGACCTTTGTTAAAACATTTTATAGAGAGGTAAGTGCAGTGTTTACCTTCGAAATACTCTTTTTAACAAGACATCAAATGAAATGGTAAACAGTCCTCTTTTCTTACCAAAGTTCTTTGATGGTGAAAATAATATTTGTAGAAGGCAAGAGTAGAAAGTATAAGTCACATGACTTTCTCTATTAAAGATTATGATTATGTTAAAAGGTGACAATAAATTGTGTTAAAACTATAAGAATGATTAAAAATTGTGTTAAAAATATGTGACTACCCAAAAATAAGCTGCCTTTTGGTGAAACAAATTTTATGTTGAATTCATTGGTATATCATATTTAAGCAAAACTAAGACTATAATGGCATCTTATAAAGTTTGATTTTTAATGGCTAGACTTGGCTAGGGAATGAGATTTAGGAAGATAGTTTACATATAATTTTTAATTCTAATTTTCTCTAGTTTTAATATCAATGTGTTCTTTCATTCCACATATATCCATTGATCACTTTCTGTGAGCAAAGTGCACACCTAGGTACTAACATACTTCTTCTTTCCATAGTCTAACAAAATATTGTATCGGTCACGATTATAGGAGGTTTTTGTCTTAACGTTTTATTATACAAAGTGTAGGCATGTACCAAAGCATATGGAAATCTGTAAAAAATAATCCATATGCACAAAAGTAAGCTTCAACAAATAAGAACCCATGGTCAATCTTACTTCCTTTAGTCCCTCTCCTACTTTTCCAGCTCCCATGTTATTTTGAGGCAAATTCTATGTTTAATACCATTTTATCTATAAGTACTTTAGTAATTATCTGTAAAATATATGGTTTCTTTTATAGCTATATTTTTACAAAACCACTTCACCATATTACATCTAAAATTTGACAGTCTCTTAATATCATCAATTACATAGCTAGTGTTAAAATTTCCAATTATCATTTTTTATTTAAAAAATTAAATTATAGCACATATAAAAAGTGCAAAAATAATAAATGAACAGTTTGGTGAATTATGCTAAAGTACAAAACTTATATAAGATACAGATCAAGAAATAGAATATTCCTAGAGTCACTGAAATTTTCTCTTGCCCCCTTTCAAGGGAAACCATTATTCTGACTTCTGCCTAGATTAGCTTTGCCTGTTTTTGAATTTGATGTAAATGAAACCAACAGTGCATACACTTTTGCATTTGGTTTGTTTTACTGAACATTTTGTCTGTGGGAGTCTCCATATGTGTGTAGTTATAGTTCATTGTTCATTTATTCTCATTGCTGTGTAGCATTCCATTTTGTATCATTATTTGTCAATTCTATTATCAGTTCCATGTGGAGCCACATTGGAATCTGAGGCTAAAGGAAACAATAATATGGATCCTGCTTTTTTTTTGCATTAATATTGATTTTTAAAATGTTGTATTAAATTTATGTATCTTGATTATAGCCTTTTTATAGCCACTTAATTTTTTCTCCTGAAACAAGTGCTTCACTTACTTCACTCTAGTCCCAACTCAGTCTACTATAAATGGACATGTCAGCTGCATACAGTTTTTGGAGATTATAAATAGTGTTGATGTAAACATATTTATATATTTCTGTTAAGTATATATGCACACACATACACACACAAACACGATTACAGGTAACTTTTTTTTTTAACCTTCTTTACAAATGTGCTATGTGTAGAACACATTATTGTCAACTACAATGTTGTATAGCAAATCTCCAAAACTTAATCAATTTGCATAACTTAAACATTATACTAGTTGAACAGAAACCCCTCATTTCCACTCTGCCCAACCCCAGGCAACCACAATTGTACTCTTTGTTTCTATGAGTTTGACTATTTTATATACCTCATATAAAAATCATGCAGTATTTGTACTTCTGTGACTGGCTTCTCTCACTTAGCTTAATATCCTCAACGTTCATACAATTATCATAAATAGTATTCTTTTTTTACAAAAGATGGAGTCTCACTATGTTGCCCTGTGTGCTCTAGAACTCCTGGGCTCAAGCGAACCTCCATCCTCAGCCTCCCCAGCAGCTGGGACAAGGCACACTTCATCATGTCTGGCTCAATTTTCTTTTAAATATCATAAAATCAAACTTAAAGGAATATTCTGTACACATTGTTTCTTTGAAAAGAACCCAACTATGATCCACACATTGCTACTGTTTGATGTGGCTCTTAAGTCTCTTTAGATCTATAATGTCTGCTCTCATCCTGTTTTCTCCCTTCTTTCAGTTTATTTGTTGAAAAAAAGAATAGGTTATGTGTCCCACAGAGTTTCCCACTATCTGGATTTGGTGGTGAGTCCCAGGGGTGCATTTTTAAACATTTATCTGCCAGATTTATACGCATGATAAGCAGATTAAAATGTTTGGCACAACTACTTTATAGGTGATGGGTGTGTTTTCTTCCACACACAAGCACACAAATACCTGATTGTCTCACGTTTTTTATTAGCAGCCTTTCATGCCCAATTCCTGTATCCATTAATTTTGCCAAACTTATAAAACATGCAAATGCTTACATTCTTTCTTGATTTATTAGTAGAGTATACCTGTGGGAATAAATATTTTCCATTAACTTTTGGGTTTTACAATGGTAGTCTGTATAGGAAAATAAAATAATTCTTGATTTTTTTTCTTTTAAATTGCCTGTTTTTAAAATAACGTATTGCTTTATTAGTATTCACCAGTGATGGGTAATTACTTTCAAATTGTTAAGAGCACATATATATTTAATCATATTTGATCTGTTTCAACCTGTTACAATTATTTTCCTTAATGATGATGAAATTGTTCCGTCTTTGCTGGAATGAGATATGTTGACTCCTGAAAACTTTTGAAAACAGCCAAGTGATCTTGTGTAGCTTCCTTGCTCTTTTTATGACAAGATGTTCTAGAAACATATTATAAATATGCTGCTTCGGGCCTGGAATGATCTGCTTTTCCTTTTGTAAATGGATCTACCCTCACTTTGAGTTTGTCTGATGTTTGTCAGGATTAGATTCAGGTGTTTCATTCCAGGATTTAAAAATTACCTAAATAATGCTGTGTCCTTCAAAGGGTATCACATTGAAAGGCATAGGATGTCAATCTGCCTCACACTGCTGATGTTAGTTTTTACACTCAGTCAAGTTGTTGTGTTACTTTTCTTAGTATTACTATTTTTCATTGCAACTAATAAGGAATCTGTAGGAAGGCACTTGGACACCATGCAAATATCCTATATCTCATTAAAGAAAATCTTCCTAGCTATAGCAACCATTCATCACTTCTTTGCCTAACCAGTCTTCACTATAATTGTTACAAAATTGTATTTTTCCATCTTCTGCAATTACTTAACATTTACCAACTGGCAATGGATATTGTACTTTAAGAAGCACTCTTCCCCCATTCATTTACCTGTTTACTTATTTATGATTGTTACATACTCTTGGATTCCTACTTTGATGTTTAAGTTTTCCAGGATTTGCCTGTTAAGTGTCACTTACAACTGCCTGCTATGACCTCGTAATATGCCCCCATGTGTTTTCTTGTGATTATTATTTTAGCAACATTTTCTTAGTTTCTGTAATAGCAAAGTTTTCAAAATGATGATGTGCCTATCTTACCCTAACTTTGTAATGGAGACATTTTATAAAATCAGGAAATATTTGACATTATAATCTAATGAACACATTATTAGAAAATAAAATTAGAGGATAATATCTGCTAGGAATATAAATGCAAATACTTAACCCAATGTGAGGAAATTGAATTCAGCAATCCTTCTGGATAACTAAGGACCATGGTTGCCATATAATATCCAAAATTTTCCTTTCCAAATCAAAAAAATAGGAAAGTTCTCTTTTTATTCTTTAAAAATCAAAAGTGAAAGTTAAATTTTGCAAATGTATGCCTAACGCATAATTTGAATACAATGCTGAAATTGTAAATACCTGTAAGTAAAAAGAGAAAAATATCCCACCAAATCCCAGTGCAGATCTCTCAGGCTGTCACAATGCTCTTGCACAGACACAAGGCTTTGTGGCAAGCAAAGATGGAATGAGAAAAACTGTGGGAAAGCTATAACAGAGAGATTAGCCAAAGGAGCCTAAAGATGATTTGCAATGGACACTAAAAATATTCAATCCATTCTAAATCTAAAATACTGCATAAATGTCATCCAAGCAGATTGTGACATTAACTACAAGGGAAGGAGTTTAAAATATACATATATGATTTAAAGGGGAGGCAGTATTTAAAGGGGCAATTATAACTTACAATGGATCATGCCATATAAAGGGATAGAATACATTTAAATGGAAATTTAAAAAGACATAGCTTCTGGGGAAGAAAAAGAGACAAACAAGAAGGCAGAAACACCTTTTGGCAATAGGATGATGAAGGAGAAAAGAAGAAAAAGAAGACCTTATTTGGATTCTATGGGACAAGAGAGGACTCATAATCCTTCCCCAAACAACAAAACAAATAAAACCCCCTATATTTTGCAATAATGACTGAGGGGAGGAGGTGCTTATGGATCATGCTTTTGGTTTCATGAATAACACTTTGATTAATCCTAGGTCACAGATAATTTTTCTGTGTTTACATTTAGACTTGTGTTACATTTTGAGTTAATTTGTATATAAGGTATAGGGTTTAGATTTAGGTTTGGTTATGTGTTTGCTTGTTTGTTTGCATATAATTATCACCAAATAGCTTCTTTTTTCATTCTGTCCAGGTTTTATAGTTTCTTTCAATGGGAAAGATGGGATGAAATTAATTACTTTATCTTACTTAGTACCTCCAGTGTTCTCTTTAATAAACACTACAGGTATTATAACTTAGATCAGGGACAAGAAAAAGATGCCCACTATGCCAACTATTATTGTATTGGTACTATTATCCAATGCAAATAGGCAGGATAAATTAATTAGTCGTCCAAGAAGGAGTAAATAAAAAGTCAGCTAGTCTCTATTTTGGATAGGAGCGGCACCATAAAACAATGATAGCAGCAATCAATGTTAAATCTAAGTCAAATCATAAAATAATTCAGTCAAGTAGCAGAATATAAAATTAATTCTCAAAAATCAATTGTTTTTTACTCAGAAATAATAAACCGATGACATATTGGTAGGAAAACTTTAGTTATAATGGCAATAATAAATATTAAATATTTAGAAAAAATTAATGAGAAATGTGCAAATCTTATACAGAAAAATGTTAGGACAACACTAAAGGGTACAGAAATAGAATTAAACAAAACAACAACACAATATTTAAAAGGTAACAATTATCCATATATTAATATATAGTAGGTAGTGAATCAAATTGTGACACTAAAGTTCATATGAAAAAATAAACATGCAAGAATAGCCAGGAAATTTTGGAAAATATGTTTATGATAGGAAAGTAGCTCTGCTCTAACACTAAAACATGTGATACACTACCCGTAAAATTAAAGTAGTGATGTACAGGCAAACATGGCAAGAGAAAGTACAGAAATTAACCCCAGCACACAGAGAAATTCAGTATATGATAAAACGGCATCTTAAACCACTGGGGCAAGATAGATTTTTAAATAAATGATGCTGAAAAACCGTAGCCATATAAATAAAATTTGGCCCATACCTCATGCCATATAAAAGAGTAAACTCCAAATAACTTAGGTATCTAAAAGTAAAAAGAAAACCTTGCAAATACTAGAAGAAACTTAGGGAAATTACTCTTTAACAATGGTATAGAACTCTGAGTCAAATCCAAAGGAAATGAAAGAAAGAGCTATAAATCTGATTCCCTGAACAAATACGTTGCAAAGTGAATCATAAACAAGGCAAAATACTGTTGACAACTAGGAGATAATATTCATAGGCTATACCACAGACACAGGGTTGATATCCTTACTATTTAAAGAACTCCTAAAAATTGAAGGACAGCGCTTACTTTGGTAGGACACATACAAAAATTGGAATGACACAGAAAAGATTATCATGGCGCCTATGCAATGCTGAAGTATTTGTGAAGTATTCCATATTTTTCTGGCTCTGAAGTAGAATTCAGAATGGATAGGTACAAAGTTAATTGAACTACAGAAATACATTCTAACCCAATGCAAGGAAGCTAAAAATCAAGATAAGAATTGAACAAGCTGACAGACAAAATAGTATCGAGAAAAGTAACTGAACTGACAGAGCTGAAACACACAAGAATTTCATAATGCAATTACAAATATTAATAGCAGAATAGCCCAAGCAGAGGAAAGAATGTCTGAGCTTGAAGAATGACTTTCTGACATAAGATAGGCAGACAAGAATAGAGAAAAACAAATGAGAATGAATGAGCAAAACCTCTTAGAAGCATGGGATTATGCAAACAGACTGAATCTACAACTGATTGCTGCACTTCAAAGAGATAGGGAGAATGTAACCAACTCAGAAAACATATTTCAGGATGTCATCCAAGAGAATTTCCCCAACCTAGCTGCAGAGGCCAACATTCAATTCAGGAAATGCAGAGAATCCCTGTAAGATGCTTCACAAGAAGATCATCCCAAAGACATATAATTATCAGATTCCCCAAGGTCAAAATGAAAGAAAAAAAAATGTTAAAGGCAGCTAGAGAGAAAGACCAGGTCACACACAAAGGGAAGCTCATCAGGCTAAGAGTGGACCTCTCAGCTGACACCCTACAAGCCAGAAGAGACTGGGGGTCAATATTCAACATTTTTAAGAAAAGAAATTCCAACCCAGAAGTTCATAAGCTGAGGAGAAATTGGATGCTTTTTAGACAAACAAGTGTTGAGAAATTTGTTACCACAGACCTGCCTTACAAGGGCTCCTGAAGGAAGCACTAAATATAAAAAGGAAACACCGACACCATTACTAGTCATTACAAAACACATTGAAGTGCACAGACCAGTGACATTATAAAGTAAATACGTAAGTCTGCAAAATAGCCAGTTAGCATTGTGATGACAGGATCAAATCTTCACACAACAATACTAACCTTAAATATAAATGTGCTAAATGCCCCAATTAAAAGACACAGACTGGCAAGTGGGATAAAGTCCTAAAATCCTTTGGTATGCTGTCTTCAAAAGACCCATCTCACATGCAATGACACACATAGGCTCAAGATAAAGGGACAGAGAAAAATCTACCAGGAGAATGGAAAACAGAAAACAGGGTTGCAATCCTAGTTTCTGACAAAACAGATTTAAACCAACAAATGTCAAAAAAGACAAAGAAGGCCATTACATAATGGTTAAAGGTTCAATTCAACAAGAAGATCTAACTATCCTAAATATATATGCACCCAACACAGGAACATTCAGATTCATAAAGCAAGTTCTTAGAGATCTTCAAAGATACTTAGACTCCCACACAATAATGGTAGGAGACTTTAACACCTCACTGACAATATTAGACATATCTTTGAGGCAGAAAATTGATAAAGATATTCAGGACCTGAACTCAACACTGGATCAAAAGGACCTGATAAATATTAAAATAACTCTCCACCCAAAAACAACAAAATATACCTTCTCGTTGCTACATGGCACATATTCTAACATCAATCATGTAATTGGGAGTAAAACACTCCTCAGCAAATGCAAAAGAACTGAAATCATAACAGTCTTTCAGACCATAGCACAATCAAATTACTGATTAAGACTAAGAAATTCACCCAAAACTATACAATTGAATGGAAATTGAATAATCTGCTCGTAAATACCTATTATTTAGGTCAATAATAAAATTAAGGCATAAATCAAGAAGTTTTTTTAAACTAATAAGAACAAAATTACAACATACCAGAATCTTTGAGACACAGTTAAGGCAATGTTAAGAGGAAAGTTTATAGCATAAATGCCCACATCAAAAAGTCAGAAAGATGTCAAGTAAATAACCTAATATTACAACTAATAAAACTAGAGAAGCAAGAGCAAACAAATCCCAAACCTAGCAGAAGACAGAAAATAACAAAAATCAGAGGTGAACTGAAGGAGATTGAAACACACAAAAAAACTCATTCAAAAGATCGGTAAATCCAGGAGGTTGTTGTTTTTGAAAAAATTAATAAAATGGATAGACTGCTGGCCAGACAGAAGGAAAGAAGATTCAAATAAACACGGAAACAAGGGGGCTATTAACACTGACCCCACAAAAATATAAACAATCATCAGAGAAGATTATGAACACTTCTATGCACATACATAGGAAAATCTACAGGAATGGTTAAATTCCTGGACACATACACCCTCCCAAGACTAAATCAGAAAGAAAATGAATCCCTGAACAGACCAATAATGAGCTCTGAAATTGAAGCAGAATAAATGGCCTACCAACCAAATAAAGGCCCAGGACCAGATGAATTCACAGCTAAATTTTATCAGAAGTACAAAGAGAGCAGGTACCATCCCTATTGAAACTATCCCAAAAAATTGAGGAGAAGGGATTCCTCCCTAACTCATTTTACGAGGCCAGCAATATCCTGATACCAAAAACGGGCAGAGATGGGACAAAAAAAAAGAAAACTTCAGGCCAATATACTTGATGAACATCAATGCAAAAATTCTCACCAAAATACTAGCAAATCAAATACAGCAACAAATCAAAAAGCTTATTCATGACAATCAAATAGGCTTTATCCCTGTGATGCAAGCCTGGTTCAACATACACAAATCAATAAATGTGATCCACCACATAAACAGAACTAAAGACAAAACCTATATGATTATCTCCATAGATGAAGAAAAGGATTTCAATAAAATTCAATATCCATTCGTGTTAAAAACTCTCAATAAATTAGAAATTGAAGGAACATATCTAAAAATAATAAGAGCTATGTATGATAAACTCACAGCCAACATTGTATTGAATGGACAAAAGTTGGAAGCATTCCGCTTGAAAACTGCCACAAGACAAGAATTCTCTCTCTTACCGCTCCTATACATCAGAGTATTGGAAGTCATGTCCAGGGCAATCAGGCAACAGAAAGAAATAAAGGCATCCAAATAGGAAGAGAGGAAGTCAAACTACCCCTGTTTGCAGATGACATGATACTATATTTAGAAAACTTGATAGTCTCATTCCAAAATATCCTTATACTTCAGCAAATTTGTAGGATACAAAATTAATATGCAAAAATTACTAGCATTCCTGTACATCAACAACAGTCAAGCTGAGAGCCAAATTAGAAATTAACTTCCATTCACAATTGCCACAAAAAGAATAAAATACAGGAATACAGCTAACCAGGGAGATGAAGGATCTCCACAAGGATAACTATGAACCACTGCTCAAAGAAATCAGAGATGACACAAACAAATGGAAAAGCATTCCATGCTCATGGATAGTAAGAATCAGTATCGTTAAAATGGCTATACTACCCTCAACAATGTAAAGATTCAATATTATTCCTCTTAAACTACCACTGAGATTCTTCACAGAACTAGAAAAACTATTTAAAAATCCATATGGAAACAAAAAAGAGCCAGAATAATGAAGGCAATCCTAAGCAAAAATAATAAAGCTGAAAGCATCACGCTACCTGTCTTCAAACTATATGATGGGGCTACAGTAACCAAAACCTCATGGTACTGGTATAAAAACAGACACGTGTATCAATGGAACAGAATAGAGAACCCAGAAGTAAGACCACACACCTACAACTATTTGATCTTCAACAGACCTGATAAAAACAAGCAATGGGGGAAGGGTTTCCTATTTAATAAATGGTGCTGGGGGAACTGACTAGTCATATGAAGAATATTGAAATCGGACACCTTCCTTACACCATATATAAAAATTAACTCAAGATGGAGTAAAGACTTAAATGTAAAACCCAAAACTATAAAAACCCTGGAAGACAGCATAGATAATACCATTCAGGACATAGGCACAGTCAAAGGTTTCATGACAAAGATGCCAAAAGCAATTGCAACAAGAGCAAAAATTGACAAACGAGATGTAATTAAACTAAAGAGGTTTGACACAGCAAAAGAAACTAACAGAGTAAACAGACAACCTACAGAATGGGAGAGAATTTTTGCTAACTGTGAATCTAACAAAGCTCTTATATCCAGCATCTATCAGGAACTGAACCAAGTTTTGCAAGAAAAAAATCAACCCCATTAAAAATTGGGCAAAGGACATGAACAGACACTTTTCAAAAGAAGACATATTGCAGCCAATGATTATATGCAAAAAAGCTCAACATCACTGATCATTAGAGAAATGCAAATCGAAAACAGTGAGATACCATCTCACATCAGTTAGAATGGCTATTATAAAAAGGTCAAAAAATGATAGGTACTGGAGAGATTGTGGAGAAAGAGGAATGCTTATGCAATTTTGGTAAGAGTGTAAATTAATTCAATGATTGTAAAAGACAATGCGGTGATTCCTCAGAGACCTAAAGTCAGAAATACCGTTTGACCCAGCAATCCCATTACTGGGTATGTATGCCTGAAAATATAAGTTGTTCTGTTATAAAGACACATGCATTTGTATGTTCATTGCAGCACTATTCACAATTTCAAAGACATGGAATCAACCTAAATACTCATCAATGACAGATTGTATAAAGAAAATGTGGTAAGTTTGTTAGCAGTGGAATATATCCGAGCCATGGGGCACCAAAATATGTTACCAGCAGTTAATGCATATGGGTCTGCAGCAGCCTCAGTTCTTGCCTCCTCAGAAGAAAGAATTTGACTGAGGGGCAGAAGGATAAAGGAGAGACCAATGCAAGTTTTAGAGCAGGAGTGAAAGTTATTGAAAAGATTTAGAGCAAGAATGAAAGGAAATAAAGTAAACTTGGAAGAGGGCCAAGTAGGCAACCTGAGAGATCAACTGTACTGTGTTTGACCTTTGACTTGAGGTTTTATACATTGGCATATTTCCATGGTCTTGAATCCCTTCTCCCCTGATTATTCCCTTGGGTTGGGCTGTCCACATGTACAGTGGCCTCTTAGCACTTGGGAGGGGCCACATGCACGTGTGATTACTGGAGTTGTACGCATGCTCACTTGAGGCATTCTTCCCTTACCAGTCCAGCATTCCTAGAGGAAGGTCAAATACCAGTTAAACTCTGCCATTCTTCCATTTTAGTGTGCATTCTTGAGCATGCTTGAGCCCACTTGCCCAACTCCCAAGACCTTGTTGAGAAGATGCTGATCACCAGTTTTAGGTTTTTTCTATCTATTGGGAGATAGCCTTTTCCTGGTGCAGGCTGTGAACAGTTATTATTTTAGAGAGACAATTAACAACCACCTGACGGTCACCTGATGGTTGCCTGACATTCCTGGTGGGGATGTGGGGAGCCCTCTCCTCCCCTGCTCATGCCCAACTAGCCATCTACTGTCACACATATACACAATAAAATACTATGCAGCCATAAAAATGAATGAGATCATGTCCTTTGCAGGGACATGCATGAAGCTGGAGGCCATTATCCTTAGCAAAATAATACAGAAATAAAAAACCAATACTATATGTTTTCCCTCATAAGTGGGAGCTAAATGATGAGAACACATGGACACATAGAGAGGAACAACACACACTGGGGCCTATCAGAGGTTTCAGGGTGGGAGGAGAAAGAGGATCAGAAAAAATAACTAATAGGTACTAGACTTAATGTCTGGGTGATGAAATAATCTGTACAATAAGCCCCCATGACACAAGTTTACCTATATAACAAATCTGCACATGCACCCCTCAACTTAAAAGTTGAAAAAAGTTGATGGACGAAGTCAAAAATCTCATATTGAGTTGTCAGTTGAATATAGGTATTCTAAAGTGAGCAGTGGCTTAAATATCAATATTTAAACTATATGAAACTATTAAATATCATTTAAACTATGAAATGAAAAGAAATCACCTAGGGAGATAATATGCATATAGAAGGCCTAAGATGACTGAGGTGTGTGTATTCAAGCATAAATATGGTAGAAGAGAAAGAAGGAAATATAATTGAGAAAGAATAGCCATTTGATTAAAAATTTAAATACATCTTACTTTTTTTTTTTTCCATCTTAACACCAGGAAATGGCTTAGAAGTGAATTCTATAAAATGAAGACGTGAGACACTGTTATTATAACAAAGTAACTTACTGAGAAATGTATTCTTCAAGCATAAATTGTTATTTTGTATCATTTAAACAAACAACCATGATCATTTCTGAGTTGAATTAATGATTTTGAAACGTAATTAAACTAAATTAACTTGTATAATACCTACATTATGGCTCCTACAATGAGGCATACTAACTCTCCACAACATTATTCTCTGTGAATAATTAAGTGCCTGTTGGAAACATTTAGGAAATTATCATCTTCTCACTGCTGTACAGAAATTCCTGAAGACACAGCTTTTTAAAATACAAAACTTATTTCTAGAAGAAAACAAATGCCCAAGTAGCATGGCTTATTAACTAATACATTTTAATTATGGAAAAGTCTTTTCCCAAAACCATTGAAATCAGTTATTGAGTGAAAAATATAAACTCCTTGACCAGTATTTAATCTATGCTGTCTCACACTTGGCTCATGTTAAAATGCTGTGACAATAAATAGAGCTTGCTGTGTTTGACACCCTATTTAGAGTAGCTAAGGCGAATAGAGGAACATTTACGGCTTTTAATCATTAACATGAAATGATTGATCAGCAGTATTACTGGAGTGCTAGTCATTTAAATATGAAAACACTTTGAAGTTTCTAATTTTAGAAGGAAATAATTGAGTAAACAGCCGAGTTAATCATTGTGGATACCTTAGTGTCAAGACAGACAATTTGTAATTTTGAAAAGCAGTAGTATGATATAACAAGAAATCTCATCAAGTTAATGTGATTTGTTTTCTGAAATGTTATTTAAGTGGAAACTAAACTTGAGTCACTTTGACACAGATTGAGTCTAGCAAATAAAAGAAAGAAAGCCGACTTACTTCCAAATTTAAAGACACTCATCATTTGTACTTGTCCTTACAGGAGGCAATTCATCACTCCAGGAATGTGTCTTTGTATTCATCATCCCGTAATGTTTCTAGTAACCAAACTTATTCATACTGAATGGCTGGGATGTTTTTAAATGCAATGTTTACTTGTTGTTATGTTTAGATTAGAAAGTAAGATTAGGGAAGGTGCATATTCAATCTCATGGTCAAAGAATTAGAGAAAGGTTGGGAGAATCAGAGACAGACATTTTAGTCATCTTTAAAAGCCTCTAAGAAAGTTGTAATGAAACCATTTTTTTTTCTGTAATTTTAAAGAGTGAAGATTCACTGAATTTCTCTAAACTTTATTTGTAGAGGTTAAATATGTATTTATATAGATGTAGATGTATTATCAGCACTTCAGAAATCCTATCTCTACTTTCTTCATTGTTTCCCTTCATTTTAGGGTCTCTCTTGCTTTTATATTCTACCTATTAGGTCTAGGAAGAAAGAAATCTGTTGAACACACTGATGGAAATTCTTATATGACTATTCCTGAGAGTAAACAATTTTTAAAAGAGGAGTTGAAATAATTAATTCTTAACCTAAATTAATATAACTCTTAAAATTCAGAATAAAGGAACACCAGGATATACAAGAATAACCACAAAACTAGATAATAATTTTGAGGGAATGTTTATATAATGAAATTAGTCTAATATAGATTGTTTATTCCATCCAGAATACCAGATTAGAGAAACTAGAGTATCATTTAAAAGGATTTAAAAGGCAAAATTTGGAATCTCATAGAACAGTTTTTCACAAAATGTGTTAAAACACAGATAACGAAAAAGTTTTACAGATCTCACCTAAAAATAATTTCATTAATGGCCAATCCAGTTACAGTTAAAGCATTACTGAAAACATCAATATTTTTATATGAGTTTGTATTGAATTAACCCAAGTTATACTGGAAAATAGTAAGAAAATTTCGTGTGAACTGTTTTCATTTTTTTCAATGACAAACTCTGATGAAAATAAAAATTTGAGAGCGCTAACAACTTTACAATGGCCAAGGTCTCTTAATATTCCCACCCCAAATATCCACTTGTCTGTCCACCCATAAGTTTATGGCTCAGCGTCCAAATATAAATAATGTTATGAATATACAGTATGGTTATAAATAAATGAGAAATAAATAACTAATGAAACAACAGGTTGTTAACATGTTAAAATATTGGGAGGCAGAACAAATGTAGGTAGCCCATACGTTATGAGGAAATTATTCTCCTCAATTTTATTTTAAAATGACTCTAGAACATGAAAATCATCTTCTTGTGGAAACAATGGTGGTTAGGTTGTCACAGAAGCAATTTTTCTTATATACCTGCAAGACAATTTATTTCTCAAATTCCATTTGGGAGTCCAGAAATACACTTCAGCCCCTACAGGAGAATGACTAATAATCTATTTTGATAGCTGTGAAAACAGTAGGCTGTACAGGATTTATATACATTTCTGTGCCTAGAAATTTGTTTCCTTAATATTTGTGTAAGGGGAAGCAAGCTTGGACTCACTTCTTGGGGATTTATACTGCGCATGCCTATGAGGTGGGTGTAAGAGGTCATGTTTGCACATGTTTGCATAACTAACTACCTATATTTCAAAGTAGTCTTAATTGTTCTTTGTTCCTGCAGCTGATTAAGTTCAAATAGCTTGACCAAATGTATGCTAAAGAATACTTGTACTGAATGAAGCATGTATCATGAGCAATGAAAAGCCCTGACACTATAGATTTGAATTTTCTGGTTTTCCAAAGGTACAATATGTGGTCATGATGAAACCTTTCTGCTGGTACATTTTAATTATGTTAGGAAGGCATGGCCCTTGGAAGTTGGGACGGAGTTCATTGTCCACAGAATTTTACACTTGGCTTTTGTCCTGAGTTGTCCAGCAAAGGCTCTTATTAATCTCAATTTTCCTGACAGCTTTCATAATGTAGTCGCATTAATACTAGGAACTGGACTGTGATCACTGATATAAACTACTAAAGTGTTGTCAGAGAGCAGTGACTTTGGATCATTTACAGAGATTTAACACAGTGAAGAAAATTAACCTCATCAAGAATTGAACTCGTGTATGAAGTAAGGAATACATTTATTACTTCATAGTAAAAAGAAATGATTTGTGAAATAATATGATTCCATGGTTCTCATTGACTTTTGAGTATGAAAGCATGGGATTTACTCCATAATTTCTATTGATGTGTGTGACCTCAGGCAAATAATTTTCTTGGCTGTTTCTTGAATATCCTATCAGAAGCAAGGTAAATGAAGATTATTTAAAATAATGTGTGTAATCCTCAATAAAATATCTTACCTTGATTACAAGGCTTAGTGAAGCATTTTCTTTCTAAGACCTGTGGCAAAACATCGTTGTATTCTTAAATGAAAAATAGATATTTCTAAGTATTCCATGAACATAAAAATGTAGTAATACATGAAATAGCTCTCAAATTCCCATTTTTTTGTAAGTATTCTTTATTGTTCAACAACTATTTATTTATTTATTTATTTATTTATTTATTTATTTATTTTGAGACAGAGTCTCACTTTGTCGCCCAGGCTGGAGTGCAGTGGTGAGATCTCGGCTCCGCCTCCTGAGTTTACACCATTCTCCTGCCTCAGCCTCCCGAGTAGCTGGGTCTACAGGTGCCCACCACCACGCCCAGCTACTTTTTTGTATTTTTTACAAAATACGGAAAGAGATGGGGTTTCACCGTGTTAGCCAAGATGGTCTATGATCTACTGGCCTTGTGATCCGCCTGCCTCAGACCCCCAAATTGCTGGGATTACAGGCATGAGGCACTGTGTTCAACAACTTTTAATATACTATGTGAATATATTCTTAGGTTTCTTTTCATAAGAACTCTGAGTTTCAACTTAGTGATTCATAGATCTACTACAAAGAGATGGGCTTGACCTTCTCTGACCATAGAAAAAAGCAGAGAATTAATCTAAGATCCAA
This sequence comes from Macaca nemestrina, assembly GCF_043159975.1. NCBI lineage: Eukaryota > Metazoa > Chordata > Mammalia > Primates > Cercopithecidae > Macaca > Macaca nemestrina. The sequence continues at coordinate 59,722,281 of NC_092131.1, forward strand.
GCCACTATAATTACTAGAATTCCCAGCCCACTTATATGCTACTAGTCTTCTCTTTTGCCAGTTGAAGATCCCTCCAACAGACATCCTGACACTTAAGGAGGTGAAGCAATACAGATTTGGAAAAATTGATTAATTGGCATGAAGAAGAACTAACCAGTAAATTTTTTTTTAAAAAGTTTCTATCAATTACCAATTTTGTCTATAACCTAACATCTTTTTGCAATCTCAACTTCTGTTTGCTGCACACATTCCTACAAAATCAGATCTTTTTCTTGGATGAAACTACCACAATAATTGTTATTGTGTCACCACTCGTTATTCTTTATTTCACTTATATCAGGATTTTTGTCTTATAGTATTATTGACATGAAGGGACTCATACTATCCAGACAATCAGGAGTGGCTATGTCAAGCACAGTGATTACCCGAACACCACTGCTTCCATTAGTGAGACCTTCTGTTCTTGGCTCATCCCCCTTATCCTTGTGCATTTCAGAAGCATTTTAGTAGCATTTTGTGTCTCTTTATCTAGGAACATCTCCTCCTTGACCAAGGCAACTTCACTGAGTAGACCTGACAACCATGGCTTAATTTTTCACCAGGCCATATTGACCCTAACTTTCCAGACTAGTAAATTTTATTTTCATTATTTCAATAGAAAAGTAAAAATAATCTCAATCTCATTAAACTTAAAAAGAACTTTGACCAAATGCAATAATTATTCTAATTCTTATACATCAAAATTATAGTTTCATTTTCCCAAAAGTATTATTCTTATGTTAAACAATGAAATACAATACAAAAAGAAAAAAAAACATTTTTATTCCATAGGTCCCATTACTTAGTTTCCAGGGAAATAATAAATAATTACTTATTTGATGTAGAGTAATATTAATACTAAGCACATCCTCAAACTCATTGTGCTAAGACTTGCTCTTAGAAATTTAGGATTCTAAGTGGAGTCTTCAAAATAACCTGTTATGGGTTCCTTGCCCTAGCTCTGCTCAAGAGGTTCATATTGGGGAATTTGCACTGTCTTGTAATTTATAAGAAAAAACATAATTATATTTACCAAACTCACCAATAATATAAATAAGAAAATATCAATACATACAGTTATAAGAATTATTCTGGAAATAATTCTCTGTTTATTGAAAAAGTAAAATGTCAAATCAGCAGGTCTTTTCATACATTTTCCATTTGGTTTATCCTATTGAAATTGACTAGTAGGACTTGCTAGATAAATAAATTAAAAAATGTTTCATACTTCCAATTTTATTTAAAAGAAATAAAAATTAACACAATAATAACAATAGTAATAATCACAGTAAACTGCTTGTATTTTGTATTGTTTTCAAATATGGGGGAAAATAATAGGTAAACTATGTTTGCAGAGCTCATTTTTTATGACAGTATGCTTAACATTTTTAGAGTTGCTGAATTAGGACTACAGAAAATGGATCAATTACTACGCAGCTTAGAGTCACAAGGATAAATGTTAAATTGTCACCTTATAATTGCAGAGATAATTAGGACATGTTTAATTTGATGATTATTGTCATTTCCTGATTGAGCATACAGTGGAAGGATATCAACAACCTTTTTCAGTCAGAAAGGTATCAACACCCTTTAATCTTTTTTAACAAGAAGACCCATATATATTCAGGCCAGCATACTCTCTGCTCTTTTGTCCATGAAAAAACTGAGAAAAAGAGCAACTCTAAGGCAAAGCTGCAGGTAAGAATATGGAAGGAAAGCTATTCTACCTGAGCCCTGAGAGTTCTGTCTTCTCCTATACATAGTAGATGTTATAAAGAGTAACATAATTGGCCAGCTGCACCCTTCATGGTAGAAAAGATAATGTTTTTGATGTCCTTCCATTTTTTTCTGAGGGTTTGCTGCCTAAAGCATAGCTGCAGTTGTATGATATGTGTCAAACCTAAAGTCATATGTGTAGGAGGGTGTCCTGGGAGAAGGAACGAGAGCCACCCTCAGCATGGAAATGACCTGACTGGAATTTGTGAAGCCTGCTTCTCATTTGAGTTCCTCTGGCTTTTAAAAGTAACAGGATATTGTTCTTCGACAGGTGACAAGCCTAGCTGCAGGCAAGAAAATGAACTGGAAGTAAAAATAATTTTCTTTCCTTTTCCATAGATGGAGATCTTTTGTACTGTCTTGAACTTATGAACTGAGTTAAGATAGATATGAGTAATAGATTTTGATTTGTTTCAGGGATAAGATAATTAAGAATAAAAATATTGCTATCTTTAAAATGACTTGATGAGATATACATATGTGTACACACACATGATTGTGTGCACATTCACAATCAATACATTTAATTGAAACTGTTTGGGGGTAATAATAAGTTTGGCAGATCTTAATTCCTATCTATCTAATCTCTGAGCTGCCCAAACTGCAGACGATAGTAAATACACTTTGGTCATGACAGTGATTTAGCTCTTTTGGAGTTTGTCCACTATTCCATACTAGTCAAAATCGGAAGTCTGTCCTTGTAAGACTAATATGTACATCCAGCAAAATAGATATGAACAGATTTAATCATCTTTTCCCTTACTAATGGTTTTCCATTTTAATTAGAATGAAACCAGCCCAGAAGGTCAGTTGTGAACTTTTTCTGTGTCTCTTCTCCCGGAGCACCTCTTTCCTCCCTCCACTACCCGTCTATGTTTTCTTGCTTTCTCTGATCTAGTCACATTGACATTTTGCCCATCAAAAGGGCCAAGGCCATTCTCTCCTCTGCCTGGAATGTTCTTCAGATCCAGGTATGGCCAGCTGCCTGTCAGTCACTTCTCACCTTCAACAGCACTTACTCCAGGGAGGCTTCCTGCACGACCTATCTAAAATGTCCCCAAACCTAGCCACTCTCTAACAGAAACTTTCTCTTCTAGATGGCACTTGTCCTCCAAGAGCTTCTTTTCTTATTTACTCATTTTATTTTCTGATTTCCTGCACGTTCAACTCCACATTTGAGCTCCATGAGGGAAAGACTGCCTATCTTTTTTACTCCAGGGTTCTCATAGGGTGAACCCTCAAATAATGATGAACCAGAGATTTGATCACATACATATCTGATATTTGCGAGAACAATTAGTTCCTAATCAGGAGTTCTTATTTTTGAATAAAGAAGTCATAGAAAGAGCATTGCTAAATGCAGCAGAACAATGGGATGATTTCATAAAACTATGGTAAATATGTGATATTTCATAAATCTTTTCAAATAAGATGTGATATTTCAAAGTAACCTACAAATCATCCCCGCCTATTTTAACTCAACACAAAGCTTTAAGGATTATAAAGGTACATACACATCTTGTAGAATGATTCAAAATACTTTTTTTCAGTGCCAGAAGAGATTGGTAAATACTATTTATTACATTCAAGCCATGTAATAAAATAAATAATTGATCTCATAGTTTTCTTTTTTAAAACAAAGAACAATAGGGCAACATATATTCAACTGGATAAATGTAATCAGCATTGCCAGATGCAATTTTAACATTTGCTTGATTTATTTCCATGTCAGACTGTGTTCATCTATGTCTGTTCTAGGTCTAAATAGCATAACAGACATAACAATGCAAGTGTCTTTAAATCTTAGTTCTCTTTAACTTGATCTGATTGTAATAGATCCCATTCCTGTCTCTAGAACTCCAGTCTGCCTGCAAAACACACCTCATCCTTTGCATGTAATCTAATCTCCTCAATGATTTCAATGATACAGAACTGATCATATCTGTCCCATTAATAATATAAATTCATTCTCCTTGTCATTTTTATGACAAATTCCTTATTGTAGTACAAAATCTATTCAAGACTTGAACCTTTCTCCCTCACATGTCCTACTTCAAATCGTAACATTCTGACCATCCTTCATGCCCTTAGTCTCTATGTATCTGGAAATAGTATTTATTCTGTCTTAGCATGTTCTACCAATTCTCATCTCTCCCAGATTTGTGTGACTAATTCCTAGTCAGCATTCAAGCCTTAGCTCTGTTATCTTTGTGTGTGTGTGTGTGTGTGCATCCTTCTCTGAGCCCTGTAAGGACTCTCTCTAATAGCCTTTACATCTTTCTAACTAAGCTCCATTGCGCTGTTTAATAATGGTCAGCTTGCTCTCCTATCTGCATCATAGGATTTTGAAATTCTTGAGCAAAAGAGACTTCCTTCCTTCCTTCCTTCTTTCCTTCCTTCCTTTTCTTTTTCTTTTTTTCTTTTTCTTTTCTTTTCTTTTCTTTTCTTTTCTTTTCTTTTTTTTTAAGATGGATTCTGGCTCTGTCATCCAGGCTCTGGAGTGTGATGTCACGATCTCAGCTCACAGCAATCTCAGCTCACAGCAACCTCAGCCTCCCGGGTTCAAGCAGTCCTCCTGCCTCAGCCTCCTGAGTAGCTGGGATTACAGGTGCACGCCACCATACTCATCTAATTTTTGTATTTTCAGTAGCGACAGGGTTTCACCAGACTGGTCACAAACTCCTGACCCCGGGTGATCTGCCCACCTTGGTTCCCAAGGTGCTGGGATTACAGGCATGAGCCACTGTGCCCAACCTAAAAGAGATTTTTTACTTATATGTTACTTCCCTAGCATAGTACTTGAAACATGATAGATTTCTCATTAATATATTTTTGAATAAATTGGCCAAAAGATTTAAAAAATGAATAATTTTGAATTCAATATATTGGCCTTTAAGCTCCAAGAAGGTAGCTACTCTTCTGTCTAGTTCACTGGATCTACTGGATCTAGCAGAGGTCTGGCACATAGATAGAGTTTAATAAATACATGTTAAATAAATGGACAAACTGATTTAACCTTAGGCAATACGCAGTTGTGATTATACAGTTCAAGTGACTCCCTCAATGTGGAAAGTCTATCTGTTAGGATAGCAAAGTGGCTAAAAGTGTAAAGTCTGCATTTGGGGCTAATTACTTGATGTTTTTCTAAAGTTAACTTGTTTTCAAAATTTATAGAATTTTTTGAAGATTAAAGATGGTGGTCACTATATAGCTTTTGGTCTATGGTCTGGCACTTAAATGACCAACTGAGGTAAGATATTATCAATGCTACTTTTAAAAACATCACTTTTCTTCTTCCTACTTATACCTGCACTGCTAGATGAGAAAGAGGTAGAAACTTTAACATGATAAGGATAAAGAAGAAACAATGGGGATGATTAATGATCAAATGATACACTTTCTTAACTTCTCTAAGTGAGTAATGTCTTCACAAAGTCACAAGTACACCATTGTATTTTGATATATAAACATATTATGTATTAGAATTAGTATATTTGCAGTACATCTTTACAAATGGAATACCACTAAGTTTAGCCAAATGTATATTTTAATATAAATAGAAAATAATCAGTGACAGTAGTAAATATTGAGAATATAAATTCATATGCCCAAATGAATATGAATTGCCAGGCCAGCCACATATCAGCAATGGGATCCAAGAATTCTCAAGTAAAATGTTTATTGCCTCCAGCCTCAAATTCATGACATTAATTTTCTAATTAAACATGGTTGTCTCATGCATTTTGTGTTGCTACAATCTGATTCTGCACTAAACCGGTTCAAATTGTTTTATGTTTTCAGTCTTTTGATTCATTGATATGCATTAGACAACATGCTCTTTTCCTTTCCGGCACAACTAGATATCAAAGCTTTCATTTGTATTCCACACAGTTTGGACAGCAATCTGGATTTTCTGTCAACATTCCATGATAATATGTTCACGAGACTCATTCTCCAGAATGTCAGGGATATTTATAAACTTGACTGGCAAGAAGGGCCTATGTGACTTTGACAGTGTTCTAACAATTGTTTGCAATATTTACGAACGAGTCATCTCATAGGCACCCTGCCATCACAGAAGCTGATTGCTCATTGGGCTCACACAGTGATGATAATAAATAGCCCATGTATAAAGAAAGGTTAACACAAACTTTGCTATTGTCATGTAAATTGCCCTACAATATTTTGAGATACCTATACTTGAATCGCTAGCACAGATTTTGTGTGTCCCCTTCCCCCACAAATATACTAACTTACTATTTATCTTAAAAGAAGTACATTCTAGATAAAATTATAACATGAGAAAAGTACTTATTATCTCTTTTCTCAATTTTCTTCTGTGACTTACATGAATTCCCTAGGTTGGGAAAGAAAATTATAGGAAAAAGGAAGGAATTTAAAGGAATCTTAAGCTATCAATGAAGCCTTCTACATCAGGTATGATAAAGTTCTCTGAACTACAAGGTAAGTGTGTTATCGGGAGGGAATGGAGAAGGAAGACTTTGAACCCATCAAAAATCCCATTACATATATTTTTCTATTTCTGCATATGGAAGTTGACTCTCATGACGATTGCTACACTAAACAAAATACTAGAACTTTCCATCGATCACTTTTCCTTACCCTACTGTACACTCTTTCCCCTCTTACACCCAACTTGTTGGCTCTCTATTAGGGCCTTTAAATGATGTCTCTATTTGGAAAAAAAGATTTCTTTTTATTAGATAATTTTCAATGATTCTTTTCAAGAACAAACTTTCCTTGTTTTTTCCTGGTCTACTGATATCAGGAAAGTGTAAGAAACAATGGTAGCAAAAAATATAACCTCTAGATCTGAATAAGATATAAGAGAACAGTGTTTTTACCAAAAGGAAAACATAATATGAATATATGAAATATCAAGATTAATATATCTTACATTATGGTAAAATAAATTTACTGGTTTACCTAGCAGAAAATAAAAGTTGAGCAAAGGATTGATTTGATAAACATATCCAGAAAAGTAAAAAAAAGTTTAGAAACGTGGAATTTATGAAGAAGTTAAATTTTGTATCAGGACATGTGTTGTATTTTAAAATGTAAAATATTCAGTGTCTCTGGAACAGAGAATAAAACAAATGAAGTAAGTAAAGACATGATAGAGCAAATATTTCCTTTTCCAAGAAAACCAAGAGCCATGTCTAAAACCAGCATACAATGTTATAAGTAAATTTTGTCCGAATAGTTCTGATAATAGAATATATAGAGATATAGAGATATTATTAATTATATAATATTATTATTTGATATAATTAATAATCTCTCAAGCACACAAAGTGAACAAATAAGCAAAGGCAGCAAACAAAATAAGTTTCCTGTGAAAGAATAAAAGTGAAGATTGTTGAAGACTGCTTTATGATTTAAAATGCACGAAGAAAATGGAGTAAACTCTAATACTTACAAAGCTTCAGTTGGTGTGGAAACCGTGATATAGTTCATGTGTGAAGGCAACAAACAAAAATATATTTTCAGATAGACAAGTATTCAGAAAACAAAAAGTTGTTTTCTGAATAAAATGTTTCATGTATGTTATTAGAATTCTGAAAGATGAATCAAAATAGGAAACTTAAAATTGGAAAGTAATGGCTACGAAAGACTAGACATAAATAATGAAGTTTTTAAAGATAGAAATAAGAATGAATAGGGTTACATGCTCAGAAATAAGAATAAATAGAGTTACAAGTACAGGTGTTCTTTAAAGTGTGGTGTGTGGGGGGGTGTGGTCGTATGAGGGTATGGGAGTGAGCATGTATATGTGCCTCATACATGGCGTTCTTTTGGCAAACCAGTCTTGACTTCCTCTGCAGCCTCTTTCTACCATAATCTAGACTAGGATACCTCTTCTTTCACTTTGTCTGTTAAGTGGCTGCCATCAACTTTCTGTTTTCCATAATTTTTTTGAAAAATGTATTCTATTAGTGCAGCATCCTTTCATTTTTCTTCTTTCAACTGATTTGTCTTTGGTTTCTTCACTTTGTTCCACAGGAATCCTGAGATAGATGGGAAGCAATCTCATTTGTAAATGTGTGGCTATTGAGAACAAGCTAAGACTTCATTTCTTATGCCCTAAAGCACCTCCTTCTCTATGTGTGAATTTACAGTTCATTGTAGCAAATCAAACTGATATCAATTTGAAGCATTAAAGTTTTTAATTGAAGTGTAAAATTATATAAAGGACATCTATCATTGAATAATCCATTTTACTTTTTTCAAATTTTTAATTATTTTATAAGAATGAATTTATAATGACATAAGTAATTATTAAAGTTTACTTTCTAATTATGACTGCTATATTGATATAAATTATATTTTAAAAATACTTTAGTTATGCTTAAGCCATATTTGAATTTAAATTGTCTCTAAATAAACAAAAGGATGATTTTATCTCTTGCAGTTCTGTCTGCATCACATTTATTTGAATATACTACTTTGACCTTATGAAAATTTATATCTAGATACTCACATTGGGTATTTCATGAGAAAGACTATGATACTGGAAATCAGAACTTTTGTGATTTAATTACACGTTTTCAATCTCTGTGCAGAGTGGGCATATTCCTTAGCCTCTCCATACTACAATTTTCTAGTTTGCAAAAATAAAGAACCTAAAGTAATTGATTTGTTGGATCACTTTCTGGTGTAAATTTTTCCAAAGTTTAGGAAAGTAATTTGGTAAGTGTAATATATTTTGTGTGGAATTTTAAACAAGTTTTTATGGTTTAATCAGCATTGACCTGGTTTTATGACTACCTGTGTTCATGTAAGAAAAATTTTGCAAGAAAAGTTAGCTAAGGAAACATTCCTTAATTTAAAATTAAAATATAGAGAGAAGACAATAAAACATTAATGAATAGCCTAAGAAATGGACTGCATAGAAATAAAGAGTGTTTTCTAGTTATGTCTCTGGAATTTATTAGGAAACGATGCAAATATGGCCAATGGAAAGCAAGTTCTACTGTATTTCTTTCAATTTTTAATATTTATGTATGTATTTCAGGATACCATGGATTTCAAAATTAAAATGTAACTTGCATGTTAATCATAATTAGAAGATATTTTAGGAGAATAATACCATGAACCTCTGCATTAATGTTTTAGGAGTGAAATAAATTTTTCCCTGTTTATGTCTCAGGGCTAAGTTTTCACATGCAGAACATACCACGAGGGATCTTTCTTCTTGAAGGAACTGCAGGTAAAGTGAAACTCTTATAGCAGGTACCTGAATTCTGGGTCCAATAATATGAAGTCTCCAAGGGGTAAAGACTGACATTTCAAATCTACTCCAGATAGGTGGGGCATGATTAGACCTTTACGCATGTGTCCCTTTTCTTTTGGAAAAACCATGTTTTGATCTTTTGGAGATGAATATTTAAGCTTGGGAAGTCTGGTATTCTAGAGGCAAGATACTTCTGTGGGACATGATTAAACAGTTGTAATTTATAAGCAGAACTGTGTCCTTCTAGTGTGTGCATTTTAAGAAAAGAAAATGATTTCCCCTCTTATGAAAATCATGAAGATTTTCTCTGTGCCTAGAATAAAATAAACAATTTCTTATTCTTATAGAGTTGTAAAACAGTTGAGGTCCAAAAAGCTGCTACCATTATATAAGAAGCAAAGGGCCCTAAATTCAAGGAAAATGTGATGATTAATTTTATGTCAACTTGACTGGACTTCAGGGTGCCTAGAAATTTGTTTACACATTATTCTGTGTATGTCTGTGAGAATTTTTCTTGGTAAGATTAACATTTTAATTGGTGGAGTAAGTAAAGCAGGTTGCCCTCTCCAGTGTGGGTGGGCCTTATCCAATTTGTTGAAGGCCTGAATAGAACAAATAAATGAGCAAGACAGAATGCCCTTTCTCTGCCTGATAATCTCAAGCTGGGACATTTTCTGTTGTCTTCAGACTCAGACTGGAACTTATACCATCAGTTCTCCTTGTTCTCCGGCCTTTGGACTACAGATCTTGGGACTCCTGAGCCTCCATAATCACATGAGCCAATTATTTATTTTTCAAAATGCACTCTATCAGTCTATCTCTTTATCTCTAAGTATATAAGTATACAGATACATATACTTAATATACACATATATGTATATCTATCTCTCACATACATATATATATATAAATATATATGTATGTAGAGAGAGAGAGGAAAAGAGTGTTTTTAAAAATGAACAATTGGATCATGTGATTATGGAAGTTGAGAAGTCCCAAGATTTGCAGTATAAGTATATACATACACACACACACACACACACTTACATATGTATGTATGTACTTATATATACACATACACATATATATACATATATAAATATTTCAGAGAGATATCTACATATATGTATATTTGTGTAGATATATACACACATGCACACACACACATAAGTAACATTATATATAAGTATATATTATATATATACACTATATATATATACTGTATATTTATTTATTTATATATATATATATATATAGGAGCCCGGGAGCTCCTATATTTCCCCACTCCTGGAAGACTCTTGGTCTGGGATTATGCCAAGAAACCAGAAGTGAAGGGAGTCAAAGTGGGAAAAGGTGGTGCGGCCATCCAGGTCCTCAAGGAGCCCGACGTGTACATAGACCCTGTCTGGCCATGGGCATCTGCATCTACAGGGAGGGGCAGGACGTGCCTCTGAAATCGGACATCGAGTACCCCAAATGGCTGTTCCAGGTGAACCTGGGCCCCCAAAATGCTGGAGGAGTTGGACCCCAAGGGTGGGTAGTACTGGCAGCTGCTGTGAAAACAAAACATGGGGCGCCATCATCACCTGAGCAAGAACAAGAAGTTCTAGCAGAGATGGGCATCCCCCACCCCCACCACTGAGGACTTTTATTTCCCCAGAGAACATGGACTTTTGTGAAACTATAGGCTGCTCCCCACCATGGATTTCCTTGTGGCCCACAACAGGGCTGGACCAGGGCCCTAGAGGCCAATAAAGACTAATCTGTGTTAAAAAAAAAAAATAGTATGTGTATATGTGTGTGTGTGTATATTTGAGATATATATGTATAGATATATATGTGTATAGCTGTGTGTATATATGTATATGTATATATATACAAACAAAAATACACACATATATCTGAGAGGATAACATCTCAGCCATTATATAGACATATGCATATGTGTGTATACATATATATCAAATACTTATATGCATATATAGAGACAGAGAATGATACAGAGATAGAGTTATGTGTGTGTGTGTATGTGTATATGTCTATCAATACAAAGAGGTGTGCACAGAACATGTCTGGCTCATGTGCATCCCATGGGTATCAGCATCTACAAGGAGGGAGATGAAACATATCTTGAAAATTAATGTTTGCACAGGAATAATACTTCCAGACTTCAGTTGACAAAATCTGAAAAAGACCCGTTCTCCTATATTTACACAAAAACTACCACCACCACAGCAGTTATGCTTGCAGTGGTCTTAGGGGAATTGAGAGCCTTCTTTCTTGGAATTCAGTTAGGCATTCTCAAAGAAGACATTGGAGGGAGCCTCAGAGACCTGATAGCTTGAAGAGGAGACCTGGTTAGAAAAATGTTAGAAGTTGAAATACAACTTTTGGGGATTCTCAATATTAATTGGAAGTCACTAAAAGAGTACTTCAGTCTGTGCAGTTTTGGTGATATTTTCTTAATTTGTGAAAGATAAGCAGTTTTTATCTTGAGTGGAAAGTTAAATTTTATTTAGTAGCCAAGTGAAGGCTACAGACTACTTTTGCTTAACAAAATGAAAAGGGGAAAAATTTACTTATTTGGAGAGAGAGGCAAATATTCAAGGGCATTATTTTTATCAAGATATTTCTCTCTTATGCTACAAATGTAGCAAGTTAATCCATAGTGCTTCCTCATTAGGGAAAGAGCAATTAAAAATAACTACAACTGCATAACTGCACCACTGTTTTTAGATGCCTAATTACAGAACCTCTTCAGGGTGATAGAAATGTCAGCTCATTAGAACACAGTTTTTTTTTTATTATTTTAAGCAGAGTACGACCCATATAAAAGGGGCCATCTTAAAGCTAGGCATTTGTCATGACAGGACATATGACTAAATTATTATTATTTCCAAGTCCTTAAATATATGTTGATACTAATTCTGGGTGAGGTTTATTGCTTACGGGAACAATGTGAAGGATAGGAAGGAAAAGCAGATCTAACATTTAATAGGATAATTTCAAATTTACACTTTAAGAAAATTACTATATGACTTCATTTTACAAAGATCATAAGTTCCCCTTTACTCATCTAAATAATTTGAAGCTTTTCTGGAGTTGGGTAGTATTTCAATTAGGCAGCTGTTTTCTTCCATTACAATCCTTTTAATATCTTTACTATGGATGCTTAATGAGAATGAGTAGTACTGGAGACTTAAATCCAAGAAAAAAAAAGTCTCACACTGTTTTCCATCTGGCATATGCATGAATGATTCTATGATGACCCCTCAGGAAACCAGTAAAACCAGTAAAGTGTCTGATGGACCCAGACACTTCTTTCATCCTGGTAGAGGTACTGAATGGAATTATCATAACTGAGTGGTATCTAATATTAATGCCAAAAATTTAATATTTTTCTTATAACTATGAGTATGTTATTCCAGTGAAGTGTGCATGTTCCTACCTCTTTGTACTTTTATATTTGTTTGACTACTATTGTTTTCTGTGTGGAAATCATTTCAAAACAGGATCTCATTTTTCAAATGGTACAGGAGTAGCTCCAAGATCACAGGTGACAGTGGTTACAAAGAACAGCTTGAATAAAACTTTAGAACTTCTGTGTAAATCACTTGTCAGGCAGTCTGGTTTCTTGTTCCCATCTTTCCCAAAGAACTGAGAGGCCTTAAACATTTCCTTCTTCCACTCTGGATCGTGTTTTTCTCCAATGCAAAATAAGACTCGATTTGCATAGTTTCTAAAGGTCCTTCCAGTTTTGACATTTAATGGCTTGATTTTAAGAACTCAGTCTCTCTCAGCTGTCCATGGAATTGCACTTTCCTTTTGTCCTCATTAAAATGACTTGCACTGCCACCCCCGCCTTCCACTAGTTGCATTTGAAGAGCAGATAAGAGCAGACGTCTGTACTCTCTCCTATCAAAAGGAGTTCTGCATGTTCTGTGAGGGAGACAAGAGGATTTTGCTTTCTTGGTATTAGTATGAGAGAATAAATATTTATTTCCACTGGTCAGCTGTGATAGCTAGTAGAGTGAGTGAATCATATCAGGATTCTCTGTCAAAGTGACTAACAAGGTCTTCTAGAATATCAAGTGGGATTTTTTCCTGTTGTCCTACAGTTGATACCATGGCCCAAAGTTGAGCACAAAATTACAAAGTACCCAAAAGTATAAGGTGAAAACTCCACAGCAAGTTGGACCAGCCAGATTTCCTTGGGGTTAATTGACAGGCTTAACAACTCAGCCATCTTTGCTCCTGCCTCCTGACTCAAGCTCATGTAAGAAGATGGCTGAGAAAGTTATACTTTCTTAGAGAGTGTAGGGTCCATGGACAAGGGGCCTAAAACCAAGTTCCCCCCACCCCCGTCCACGACCCCAAATATCACTTGCAAACACTAAGGGTACTTGTAGAAAGTGACTGGTATCTTGTTCTCCAGCTTGATGCTTGCTGAGCCTCGGAAACTGCTTATTCCTCTGAGGTACAGATAAGAGCAGAGGGTGATAAAATTGTTCCTGTGGCTTTTCAGGGAGCTTGGTATTATGGGATTTTATACCCTGATTAATTCACCCATGCTGTGGGGAAAAGGATAGTATATGTTTGAACTTAAGAGTGATATCCACTCTGATGTAAGGAGGTCTGCACAAGAAGAGATTGCTGAAGCAGTCTGTGTAGTAGTACTAGAAAGGGAAGTGGTTTGGTGTTCCAGGGAAGAAAACGGTGAGCCATTCACCTTGTAATATGGGGTCCAAAGTAGGAGTAAATAAAAATTCAGCTCTTCCCATGGCTCCACATCTAAGAGCAGTGCGTAGGGAAGAAGGGGCTTTGTGAAGCTACTGAGATAAACAGAGGCATGCCCAACTTGGTGGTATACACCAAACGTATACCCATGTGAAGACCACCACCTAAGAAAAGGGGTAAAGATCAATCAGAAGAGACTAAACCAGAGTGAAGCCTTTACCGGCTTACCAGGAGACCTTGGTTTTCCCTAGCCTCTCTCCCTGAAACTTTTACCCTACCTTGGATCCCATGCATAAAAAAGAGACAGGGGAAAGTGTCCTAGTGTCAGGCCAGATTTGTCCCCATTTCAGAAAGCCATGGCCAGGGCGGTAGCCTGCCTCAAGATAGGGAGGGGAAATCATACTTTGAATTGAATTGAGAATAAAGTTTTAAATGTGAAAACAACCAAATCTGAATAACTGAAATGAGGTTATTCTAATGACACAAAGTGATAAATTCTGGAATGGAGACAAGATATTTGAAGTCTTCTCAGTATCAAGGAAGTATTCATTAGAATATAGTTGTTTTATTTGAAAAAATAAAATTTATATTGTCAACACTCCTCCAAAATTTGAGAAAAAATCCAGCTTTTCCCTTTATACAGCTGAGGTTACAGTTGAAATGGATCTCACCATTTTACCTTTAAGCCACAGAATATTTTTTCAATATCCCCATTTTTCACAGCTATACCAAGATCCTCTCTCTAAGTTAAAAGATTCAGAGAAAAAAGAATTTGAAAGAGAAACAGATTATTTATTGAAGCATGGTAAAAAATCATTTTAACAAATCTTAAATCCAGGGGTGGATTATTCTTTCTCTCAATCTTCCAGATATTTACTTTCATTTTCAATTTTCCTGGCAACTAGATGAATGTACTTAGTCTGGAGCCTACCTTGAAATATCAGACCTTCAAACTACATCAATGTTACTTAAAAAATCATTCCAACTGTGTCAGCTATATTAATAAATCTGTAATCATCAGATCTGCATAAAGAAATAACTAACCTTGGTAAACTGTTTTAAGAATAAAAGCCTTCTATGCATTGAGATTGTTTGTACCTTGACCTAGTTAACTGAATATTTTTTTCTCAAATGTTACAAATTTAAGTCTCAGCTCTGTCTCTTTTTAGTTGTGTGAGTTTGAACTTCCAAATTGCCTTCGAATTGCCTTCTAATTACTTACTGTAGAATTTGGCATGTAGGGCCGGGCGCGGTGGCTCAAGCCTGTAATCCCAGCACTTTGGGAGGCCGAGACGGGCGGATCACGAGGTCAGGAGATCAAGACCATCCTGGCTAACACGATGAAACCCCGTCTCTACTAAAAGATACAAAAAACTAGCCGGGCGAGGTGGCGGGCGCCTGTAGTCCCAGCTACTCCGGAGGCTGAGGCAGGAGAATGGCCTAAACCCAGGAGGCGGAGCTTGCAGTGAGCCGAGATCCGGCCACTGCACTCCAGCCTGGGCGACAGAGCGAGACTCCGTCTCAAAAAAAAAAAAAAAAAAAAAAAAAGAATTTGGCATGTAGAAAATGCTCAACAAAATTAGTTATAAATATTGGTATGATTTTGATAGATATCAATATTCACGTGTACACAACTTGAGCATAGGTTTATTCCATGCTACATTTATGTATGTGGTTTGTGATTTCAATCAATTTTGGGGGTATATTACAGGTAGGTAAATACAGGTCTTTCTCTGAGTTTAAAGAAAAGGTTGAATTATTTAAACTTTGCACCAATTCCTAACTCATTAAAGTGCTTTCAGAGGATTTTGTTGAAAAATTAGAATGTTATATTAAGATGCCATTTGGAACAGAATAACATTATTGTTCCTGCTACAAACATCACAAGCAAATATAGAGAAAGCTAGTTCTTTTCTCTGTATTTTCAACATTATCTATAGTACCTATATCCCTGGATGACTACTAATATAGTTTTCAGTTTTATTTATATTAAGAGAACATAGTATAAACCAGCTGGTTGCTTGAGAGATCATAAAACAGCAATAGCAATCTCTAACAGCATCATAACACTGTTTTTAAGGTAGAGGCTATGGGCTGTAAAAATAGACCTAGAAATTCAGTGGTTTTTACAAAACGGACTTAAACCTATGTCCAATATAAATCTTGAGCTGTAGTTACATTCCCATGGAAGTGATTGAAATCAAATAGACTAAAAAGTTTCTGAGTTTTCAAAAGAACTGCATTCGTGATGATACCAGTATATTTAAAAACAGCAGCAGCAACATCAACAACACATGGTCCCACCCCTAAAGTAATCTCAGACCCAAAACCTACAAAAATAAATTGTGAAATGTGTGCAGTGTGGCCAAAGAGATCATACTTATCATGTACAACTCACATGGGACTATTTAAACTAATGGAAAAAGAAGATTTATTTAGAAGGATTGAAAATTGATATGGTTTGGCTGTGTCCCCACTCAAATCTCATCTTGAATTGTGGTTCCTATAACCCCCACATGTCCTGGGGGTGACCCAGTGGGAGGTAATTTAACCATGAGGGCAGTTATCCCATGCTGTTCTTGTGATGGTGAGTGAGTTCTCTGGAGATCTGGTGGTTTTATATGGGGCTTTTCCCCCTTGGCGCAGCACTTCTCCTTCCAGCCACCATCTGAAGAAGAACGTGTTTGCTTCCCCTTCTGCCATGATTGTAAGTTTTCTGAGGCCTCCCGAGCCCTTTGAAACTGTGAGTCAGTTAAACCTCTTTCCATTATAAATTACCCAATCTAGGTCAATTATTTATAACAGCATGAGAACAGACTAATAAAAAGTCCAGGATTATAGAAGACAATGAGCAAGAAAATTCTTCCCCAGAGAGCAGAACCAATGTCTCAACAAGGAATTCAACTTCATGTCCATGGCTAAAGCACCCCATGGTTCTGCTCTGCATGTAATCAACCAATGAAAACTGTTTCAAAGCCATCATTTTTCTAAAAGGGAGAGCTTTTTAGACTGTGTTTTGTTTGTTTTTATTTTGCTTCTCCATTTGTTTCTATAGTTACCCTATTTCTTCTCCCCCATTATATGTCATGTACAAAGTCACTGAATCTATTAGTTTATCCATCACTGTACCAAGAGGAACCAAATCCTGATCTGATGAAGACAGGGGCTAGGAATGACTCAGATTTGAGGATGGCAAGGCCTCCCGACCAGCCCTGAACTGTTTTAATTCTGGACAGTTATGTTGAAGATAAGTGGATTTGTATCTTGCATAAGTTACTGTATTTTGGAATCTCTTTATTGTATTGTCTATGCTTAACTAATACAGTCTCCACAGTCTAAGCCAAGCATTTGCAAATTATGGCCCCTAGGTTAAATCTAGCCTTTCACCTATTTTTGTACAGCAAGCTTTGTTAGAACGAAGCCATGCTCATTCCTTTATATATGTTACAGCAGCTTTTGTGATGCATGTGCAGACATGAGTACAGATTTAACAGAGACTATTTGGCCTACTAAATCTAAAATATTTATCACACTTGTAGAAAACAATTGCTGACCCCTGGTTGAAACTCTAAATGATGTTAAGTTGATAGGGAAAATAATATAAATAAGATGTTTTCCCTGCATCGTGATCTATCTATTTTCAAAAGGTTTCTGCAGAAAAGTAAGTAAAGAGCAAGAGCAACTGAATTATTGACCTTGGTTAGTTTAATTTATATATTTTGATCTCTTTCCTACTTCTTTATTACTATCACAATACTAAGTTTTGCCTTGGCCTTCTCCATAGCTCAGGAGAGAAAATCATCTGAGTCTCACACCAGGTTCAAACAGCCTTTAGCATTTTGTGGAAGTGAACAATTTTTGACAAATCCTAATACTTAGGGGAATTTTTCCAGATAAAGGGAGATAACCTCCCTTATCCAGGACTCTACCTCCTTTCTATTATTTTTATAGTTCCTTTTAATTAAGCATGACCTGAGAAAATCTGCAATTTTCCAGCAACCTTGCTGGGAACCATTGCTACATCTCAGTCTGAGCCTATTTAAACCTACTGTCTTTAAAGTTGTTTTACTTGAACTTTTATGCATCTGGCTACTGACTTCGTTGAAAGTAGCCACAGCTTTGTTAAATACAAGCACACGTGACCTTGAATCTTCATAACCAACCTGATTTCTCTTGTCATACATGACTTCACTTCTATTCATTTTTATAATGGTGCATATTCTTCAGTTATTTATCACTTTAAGAAAATCCTGCCATCTGGCCACTTTTCAAAGTTGATTTAACAGTTATAACACTATGTTAACTTTAATAAGATATTCACTTTATCTTTTAAAATTACTGTCACGTACCTAATACTACTGAGAGGACAGTCAAAAGAGTAAACTCCTTGTATAAGCAAATTAAAAGCACTAAATTCTAACCCTCATTAGCACTTGGGAATAATTGCTTCTCTGCATTACTAGGGGAAGGCTGGGTATTGGGTTTTCAGCTTTATATGGTGGATAATCTAATGATATTTCATACTGGACTTTTCTAAAGATAATGAGTGCGCTATCTGAAAGTTCTTAGCATTTAATTCAATCACTGATAAACTTGATGCTCTATTGAATTTTCACTGAAAGTTTTTAAAATAAATAAGTAAATAGTACTACATTATCTATACATTCTTCTGATAGACTTACATCCCTTCGGGCTCACTATCAGAGGTTATCAAATAATTGCTGAACTTTTCTATCAAATAGTATAAAAAGAGAAAATGTTCCCTAGATTAAGGTGTATAAGAATAACAAAATTAATAGATAGTCACTGCATAGAAATCGGGTTTTAATAAAATCAAATGTTAGACTCTTTTGTTAATCAGCAGAAGGAAATAATTATTTTGGTATATTTAAAGTGGTGTTAGATCTGTTTTCCCCCATGTCTTAAAATATTCTTTTTTTTTTTTTTTTTTTTTTTTTTTTTTGAGACGGAGTCTCACGCTGTCACCCAGGCTGGAGTGCAGTGGCCGGATCTCAGCTCACTGCAAGCTCCGCCTCCCGGGTTCACGCCATTCTCCTGCCTCAGCCTCCCGAGTAGCTGGGACTACAGGCGTCCGCCACCTCGCCCGGCTAGTTTTTTGTATTTTTTTTTTTTTAGTAGAGACGGGGTTTCACCATGTTAACCAGGATGGTCTCGATCTCCTGACCTCGTGATCCGCCCGTCTCGGCCTCCCAAAGTGCTGGGATTACAGGCTTGAGCCACCGCGCCCGGCCAAAATATTCTTGAATTAATATATACCTGATGTATATATAAAGTATGTAACATTGCCTATATTATTATGTGTATATTTCTATATATAATATTTTACTTTTTTTCTTAATATACACTTAAGACTTAACATATGCTTAATAAATAAAATTTAATTAAAGACACACTTTAAACATTTTTTGTGTATGATATATTGTAACAAAAATATTCTAGGCTTGACTCCTTAAAATTTATTGTATAGGCCGGGCGCAGTGACTCACGCCTATAATCCCAACACTTTGGGAAGCCAAGACGGGCAGATCATGATGTCAGGAGATCGAGACTATCCTGGTTAGCACAGTGAAACCCCGTCTCTACTGAAAATACAAAAAAATTAGCTGGGTGTGGTGGTGGGCGCCTGTAGTTCCAGCTACTCTGGAGGCTGAGGCAGGAGAATGGTGGGAACCCGGGAGGCAGAGCTTGCAGTGAGCCGAGATTGCGCCACTGCACTCCAGCCTGGGCAACAAAGCGAGACTCCATCTCAAAAAATAAAATAAAATAAAATAAAATAAATTTATTACATTACTGCAAGAGTTAGTTTATATTTTATTAGTATGTCTTTAATTTTTTTCTAGAAAGATTTTATGACCAGGATAGAAAAAAAAAGCTAATACCTTAAAGAAGACAGAATGCATCATAACATAAACTACTTAAAAATAGCCCTATTCCCATTTGACACTTGTCCTTCCAGACATTACTCTCTATTTATGAATTTTCAGTATTTTATAGTAGACTGTATATGCAACTATGTATTCTGCTTTTTAAATTTCCCTGTACAATATTTTGTATAAACTAAAACACATATGCCATTTTAAAACTTTAATCCCAATTTGAAAACTTTTTGTGTTATATAAAATACTGAGATAAATTAATGAATGTATTTGCAGAATAAATATTTGTTTATGTCCCTTTTTGTCAAATTTTTTCTTGTTTGCATTTTAGTTTGTATATGTTTTAATATAGGACCAGAAGTAGAATTATGACTAATATTAACCCGATACTTTACTTAAGGTTTAAGAATTTTAAATGTCCCAGCAAGAAACCCAGGCCTCATGCTAAGATTATTGGTATGGCACTTTAAAACTTTGATACAATATTAGCTCTTTGAAAATATTTTTTGCAATATGTATCTGGCATTTTATTTTCTATCTTGGCTGAACAGAATATGAGCTCTTTGAAAATATTTTTTGCAATATGTATCTAGCATTTTATTTTCTATCTTGACTGAACAGTTTAGGGACTTCCGGTTGACCCTGTCTACAATAGTGGCTATCATATGAAAACTATGAGAGGGTCTTCAAAACTAGTCTTACTAAGGTTAAGATCAAATTATTGCATTTTGTACCACTGACAACTAACAGGCAGAGAAGTTGGCAGATTTCTGTAGATTTTGAAGGGCATATACTACAATCGGGAGTGTTTTTCCCATGAATATGTCAGGTAAATTAGGAATTTGAGAATTTTGAGTAAGACCCAAATAAATTGAGGTTTCTCCAATAGGTCTAAGTTGTGGTGCAAAATCGCATTTGATTCTACAAAAATAAAAAGTATGCCCATGTTTGATAAGAATTTCATGTTCAGTCTCTGGCAGACTTAATTGTAGAGTAACAACTCAGAGCTCTTAGGTTCTAGAAAAAAGGTGAAGAATTGTTCAAGGAGAAACTGCATGCTATTTGAAAATCACTTCCTGACATATTACTGATTACTAATTGAGATTGAAAGTTTGACAATTAAACATTAAGTGACCACGTGAACAGAACTACTCATCACCAATTGAGCTTTGCCAGATCCACTAAGTCATAATTTTGGGCAGAAGCATCAACAATACATTCTATGACAAAAATGATACTTTAAAAATTAGATGCCCAGTCTTAGAGTGTCCAGAAAATTACATTGGCAAGTGGTTCAGAGCCCCATTACCTATGTTTCAATGATCTTTCCTTTCATAACTCAAACTTACAGCCTCAAGGGAAAAACTGAAGCCTATTTTACAGAAAATAGACATAGCTTGATATAAGGATATATGTGAGCTACTATGTAGTGGCAAATGACTGGCTAGTCAGAATCTAGAGGATACAGAACAAAACTAAAAGATCATAGAAAATGGGTTCTGGCGTAGAAGTAGAGGCATGTAGATGGACCAGCAGAGAGAAGCCAATGCAGAAGGACAATTCCACAACCTGGAGAACAAATGGCTTTTATAGTGTATACTAGCCAGCCCCTGTGCCTAGCTATAGCATTGTACAATGGACTCTTGAAGGAAGTGGCAATGTTGGTAAAGATGAAGTCAAGAGTATGTGCTTCCCCTCACTGAGGCTGATCTAGTGACTGCTATGTATAATGTTTCATTAGCACTGGGCCCCGAAGGAGAATAAGTTACCATTAGGGACAAATTGATTATATTGGACCTCTTTCACCCTGACTTGGGCAGCAGTGTTCTTTGTTGGAATTGATGCCTCACTCCAGATATGAATTTCTTTCCCAGTCCCAAATGTTTCTGCAGTTACCACTAAGAGCTTAGAGAATAACTGATATACTGACATGAAATTTCACATATTATTGCCTCAAACAAAAATAATCATTTTATAGTAAAGTATATGCAATAATGGACACATATCTAAATAAGCCACTGTTTCTACCAAATGCCGAATTACCTGGAAAGATCTAGCCAAGGACTGCCATTTAAGTAAGGCACCACCTTGGTGGGCGACACTGTGAATGCTGTCCTCCAGGTTGTTATTACATGACTGGCTAGCCAGAATCACCGACTTAGGATGTTTCAACTTAATGATTTTTCAGCTTTATGATGGTGTGAAAGTAATATGCATTCAGTATCATTCTCTATGATGGGATTATGTCTAGATAAACCCATTGTAAATGGAACATATCTTAAAACACACCCTATCCTAAGTTGAGACACAACTATATATTTATGAAAACAACAGCCAATATATGCTGCTGTGTCCTTTATATGTAGGAGGAATGGTCTGGGAACCAAATATTAGAATTGAGATTGGTTTCTTTAACTCTTAGTGACCCACTGTTAGAAATTTTGCTCTGCTTCTCTACAAGCTGAAGCTTTACTGGTGAAGGTCCAAGTTCCCAGCAGAGCAACACTGTCATCGGAGAGCACAGTACATCAAAATCTGAGGCTTGGTATGTTTTGAATATCTCTTTCAGATGAACAGGCCAGAAAGGAGTTACTATACTGGAGAAAGTACAGGATTCTCATGATTAAGAGGAGGTAGGGTTACTGCTTCTTAGAAGAAGCAGGGAAAAGTACATCTGAAACATGGATAATTCACTGAGGGGTCTTTTGGTGTTTCTGTAGCTGTACTAGCAGTGAAAGACAAAATGTAGCTACCACAGCTGAACAAGGCCAAGGAAATCAAATCTCTGCCTCTCCAAGGGTGATTATATTGGACCTCTTTCACCCTGACTTGGGCAGCAGTGTTCTTTGTTGGAATTGATGCCTCACTCCAGATACGAAGGCACGTGTTGACATCAGGCGGCAATTGAGGTAACCTGAAGGGCTCACTAAACATGAGTGAAATTTCGGAAGAGTCATGGCAAAGGGAAAGTATAACATAGACTACAAATTCAAGATGGATATAGATTACAAACTCAAGATAGATTACAGAAATCTGAGCCATAGCTAGAAGCTACCAAGTTATGTTTTTTATAGTGATTGCAACTTGGTACTTTTTAATGACTCATTAATAGAGTGGACTCATTAAATAGGTGGACATTAATAGGGTGCTTAATGTGGAGTTTAAGCAGATCTGGTCTTTTGTCCTATAATTTAGTATTATAAATATTCATATTTTTGCAAGTAGTAACAATTAATTCCTTTTTAGCATTATAAAATATTGTACTGGTGAAGTTGTCATTAATTTATGCATTTTACTTTTGTTGAAAATATGAGTTTTTTACAATTATGTTTTATTTTACAATTATTTTTTCTATAAACACTCTAATACATAATTTCTGGTAAACATGGGCAAAGCATATAGGAAAAGAACATACCAGTGGAATTTATGGGTCATAGGTAGAAAAGCATGTATTTTGGTTTAGCTTGAAAAAGTAATGATTTATGTCTACTTTATAGGCATCTCATACAATTCAGCAATTTTCCTATTATTTTACATATATTAATTTGATTTTTAAAAATTGTTTTAGTAGACCTCTACTTTGTGCTTCCAGCTTCTGCCATGGACTCTTCTATAAATGTATAAATTTATAAATGTATAAATGCATATGGAGTAAATAGGGTTTTTAGTTTTACACATGATTAAACCTGAAAGATTGCTAGTAATAACTCTCCTTCTATGGCCAATCTTCCCAGATGCAAAGTGAAATTATCCTCACTTTTCAAGGACAGACACCATGCATAAAACAAAGAGTTCTCAGGCATGAGCAAGTCAGGGCAGCCAACTCCTTTAGGTCTTGAGTAGAAGTAGGAAAAATATTCTCCTCACTTCTCTTTCTGAGAACCTGGTATACAAACCATTCGGGCCATAATTCTGGCTATTGGAAATGTAGGAAATTTTAGGTTAGGTGACTATGTAGTATGTGGGGGAAATAGAAACAAAAGAATACTTCCATGGAGAATACTCCGAATATTCTTGCCAGAGTTGCTTATCATTTAATGTATTACGTAAATCTATGACTATTTATTTACTTTGTGTTTGGTTTGTTTAGTTACAATATTTTATGTTGCAATAAACTTTTCCAATAGCATTAAACTCCACTAAAAGTTCACATATATTGAATAGTTAAGTACAGAATTGCATTTCTTAAGTTGATTAATTTGTAACTGTGCAAACTTTTGATGACATTTAAGGATGGCATACTGATAAACTGATTTCATGAATATTATTACCCACTACTTTTTGAGAAAATATCTGCATCAGAATTAGTTTCCAAAGTTAATATTCAATTTTAACAGATTGTGCCTGTAGATGACCTTTCGACATGTGCGGCTCTAGAAGTTACGTTTATCTTTTTAAGATACATGACTTTTAAAATGAACTGTTATTTTAGGATAATACACCTGTTCAAAAGTGTGAAAATCATGTCTATAATGAATTTTCACAAACTGAACACAACCACATAAAGATTACTCAATTCAAGAAAATATCAAATCTCCCCCTTTTATCTCTTCCAGTCTTGACTCCCTTCTTTCCATCAGAAATCACTACTGTGCTTTCCAACAAAGTAAGAACGATTTTTCTCTTTTGTAGAAAAGGGATTCTATAACATGAACTCATAGCATTTCTGAAGAATGATGTTCATTTAGACTAAATGACGACTTTTCTAAATCCATTGTTTTTATTCTTCATTACAAGTTTTCTTACTCGTGTGTTAAAATGTAAGGCAACAGGAGGACAAAATGGATTCCCTGTGACTGAAATGAGATGCACCACAAATATAATTGAATGGCCAGCAGGGTGAGGGGTTGGTTATGTACCCCTGTATTACTAACTGCCACAAGGTTGTCTTTGCTGTAATTAAGCAGAGACCAGTTCCTGATAAGCATTATCAGAACAACTACAGCAGAAAGGTTTCTTTGCTAACCCCAACAGATCCCCTGATGCCAGCCGATGGAGTGCCCCCACTTAGTGGTCCCATCATGGCTCTCATTGGACAGGGGACCAGCTTTGCAAAGGTCCTTTCCTGATAAACAGCCACAGACTTCAAGCCAATTTCAGCCAGTTTGTAGAGACTGCATACAAGCATCTTTGTGTCCTATAGTTCACCTTTTGATATAAAGAACAAAATTCTGCCTCATTTGAATGCTAAAACCCCACCCTGAACACAGAATGTTTTACTCATATACCCAACTTCCTTCATAAATATTCATAGATCTTCCCCAAACCTGCTGAATACATACATAAGGCAGGCCCTGTTAGTCATAAATATCAGCTTCCCTCTCCCTCCTTGGAGTGCCTATATTTAGTTTTTCCCTGAGGTTGCAGATTCTCAAATCTGCAGATTGCATTTTCCCCTTCCCCACTCCACCGCTTTCCCCAGAATTTTCTCCTTTTCCTACTTCCATGGATCTCATGTTTTTTTGTTAATACATGTATGAAAGATAAAGAAGTAACTGTTAATGTGTTGTCTCCATTAAGAGACTAAGTCCTCCAGAGAGGTATGTAATACTGGTCATTTATCAGTTCCATCAGATGTTTCAAAAAGTGACAAAGTCAATTCCAATCATGATAATTCATTTCTTAGAATAGTACAAAGGTAATGAATGATGATTCTATTGAAAGAGAAATTTCTGAAATCTAGTGAGTGCCCTGGATATTTTGATAAACAGTATAAAAGGGTAACATTGTTTTATAGGTAATTAAATAATTATATATTTTGTTGAAGCATAGTATATTGATTTAAAAGGTATAAAAATTAGGAGCTTTGGAGAAGAAATGTACCTAAAGTTCACAGTGATCACACATAATTCATATTTGTATCTTATGAAACACACAATTATGCTAATCAATAGAAGGTTTAGGTTGTGAAAATTTACCATTTTATATATGCTTTTAGTACAGCAGGTCTTCACTTTTTCATTTGTGAGAAGTTGATGTTGATACCTCCCCCCCAAACACAAACACAAATATCAACAAAGAAGTTTTCATTTTCTTGGTTGCACATTTTCAATCATATTTTAAAAATATTTTTTTTAAATTGAGCCTTTCATAGACCTTTTATAAAACAATATAACTGTCTTATAGTGGCATTGAAATTTTTATAAGTAAGTCATCAAATTTTGTTTGGTATTTTGGTTCAAATTAATTTGAACTATTTAATCAAAAGAGTTAATAAATGGAGCACCAAAGACTTCAGTGTGTAAAGCAATTATCTCATTGTAGTCTTGTATTTGTATTCTGTGAATTGTTTAGTATGTCACAAGCTATAAAACAAGGTGATTTGCGTAGCATTGCTTCAGGTGTTGCCCTCTAATACAGGAAGATGTTTTGCATGTGAAATAAAACAACTAACAAAAAGCCAAATAGTGAACATTACAAGATAGTTACTTAGTATGTACATTTTTCAGTATGTATAAAATAACTTTCTTATATTAAACAACCTATAACTATTATAACTACATAGACCTAGCAATAATATAGTATTTCATAACCATTTTGATATTTACTATTAAATTCTGAGAAAGTCGATGGAAAAAATAATAATCAAAACTAGTTCTGAAATATTTGTGTTATGTCTTTATTGGGCAGTAATTTTGTTGTTTCAACTTAGAAAAAAAAATTTAAAAAAAGCTTTTCTTTCTCATTCTGTCTAGAGGTAGAATGAGGGATCCCACATTTTGCCATCTGGTATAACCTCATTGAAAATGGAGGTTTACTCTCAAATAACATGTAGGTTAAAAAAGAAGTAAATCCTGTCATTGGCAACAACACATATGAACCTGGAGGACATTTAGTGTAATAAACCAGGCACAGAAGGACAAATCACATGATCTCACTTATATGTGGAATCTAAAAATGTGAAACTCATAGAAGAAGAGAGTAAAATCGTGGTTCCCAGGGTCTGAGAGTGGGGAGGTGGAGTTGGGAGATGTTTATCAAAAGATACAAAACTCTAGTTAGACAGGAGAAATAAATTCAAGAGATCTATTGTACAACATCATGACTATAGTTAATAATCAATATATTGCATTCTTGAAAATTGCTGAGAGTATATTTTAAGTGTGCTCATTATAAAAAATGATAAATGTGTGATGTAATGCACATGTTATTTAGCCTGATTTAACCATTCCACAATATGTATGTATTTCAAAACATGTTCACAGTAAATACATATACATTTTATTAGTCAATTAAAAACATAAACACGAAGAGGAAAAAGAAAAATAAATGATAACAAACATTTCTACTTAGAACATGTTGAGCTTTGTAGGGAAGAAAATAATATTTATGTCAACTATTAAGAAATAAAACCAACATGCAAGGCAGCAAACAAAAGAAACACATTTTAATTGGGGTCTCAGTAATTGCAATTGAGGAGACACAGGTATAGCAAGCAGCCAAATCATTTTCCATCAGTATAGGTTGGGCAAGGGCTGAGAAAGGTTTACTGTTAAGTTTACATATCTGAAAGGTTTTAGCACAGTCCATGATCAATGATGGCTGTTTAGTTCATCACAGCTGTCTCCTCAGGACGTTGGTGATCAGGCCATATAAACAGTTGCAATCTCATGCAGCTGGTTTTACAATTTGGCCCAGTTTAACAGGTCAAATTTCATCCAGGTGTATACTTGACTGGAGTCCAGCATCTTAAGCTTTCCCAGCTCTGTTTTAGACATTGCTGGCATAACCTTCCTCAGTTTGGAGTTTCTTTTCACACTTAAAATTGAAACTTCTTCCTTTCATTTTTGTCTTCCTGCTTTAATTTCATAATGTATTTTCTAGTCCTTCCCTTTTCATTCTCTCCTCTTTCTTTATTTTTAAAAAAATTTCTGATTTTTAACCCCTTCCTCTGTTTTCTTCTCTCTCTGTATATCTATATCTATAATCTATATCTATATCTATATATATTTTCCTTCATGTAGAATTTAGGGAACTTCTAAATTATTTCACTTACCCAGCATTGATAATCACAGAAAAGTATTAGTCTATGACTGCTCTTCTTACTTAGGAAATCTAAAGCATTAAAGAGTTTTATCTTAGATAGCATAACTGGAAAGTCAATAACTCTTAGTTCTTTTCATTTTCTCATTTGCTATTACTCTCTTCTGTCATATGTTTTATAAACAGATGGATATGGAATATCATTATAAATTTTCTTGAGGAAGAAGAGAAGTAACAGCCAGGAACTTCTACATAACAACAATTACTTTTGCTTTTAGGTATAACGATAATTGTTCAGTCTAACCTCCATTAACTCGTTGAATAATTCTATTGGGAAGTTTATGGGTTTTTTTTTCAGTTTTTTGACTCAAAAAGCCCATTTTTAATTGAATTATTGCTAATTTGTAAAAGTTTTTAATATGGTTTAACTGCAAGTCCTTTATTAAATATATGATTTGCATGACTATTTTCTCCTATTCTGTGGCTCGTATTTTTACTTTATCGATGATGTAAATAAACAAGTATAAAATATTTAATTTTGATAAGGTCTAGTTTATATGTTTTTGGTACTTTTGCTTTTATCATCATATCTATAAATGTTTTACATAACACGAGGTCCCAAAGATCACTTCTATAATTTTTTCTAGGACTTTTATAGTGTTAGCTCTTATATTTAGATCTATGGTACATTTTAAGTTAATTTCTGCATATGTTGTGAGGGAGAAGTCCCACTTTGTTCTTTTGAATGTAGACATACAGTTCTCGTAGTACTTTTGTATGTGTTGAAAGAATATTCTTTCCCCATTAGATATTCTCAGCACTTTGTCAAAAATCAATTGACTATAAATAATGTGCTTTATTACTGAACTCTTGCTTCTATTTGATTGATCTATGTGTCTATTCCCAAACCAGTAACTCAGTATCTTCATTACCGTAGCTTTGTAGTAAGTTTTGGAATCAAGAAGTGTGTATACTCCTATGATTTTTATTTTCAAGACTGTTTTTGGCTACTCTGAGTGCTTTGCTTTACATGTGAATTGTAGGATTAGCTTGTCAATTACTGAAAAGTATCAGCTGGGATTTTTGATAGTGATTTTGTTGAATCTGTAAAGTATGACCATCTTAACAATAGTAACTTTTCTGATTCATGAACATGGTATGTCTTTCCATTTATTCTGGACTTCTTTAATTTTTTAACAATACTTTGCTCTTTACAGAGTCTCAGTTTTGTACTTCTTTTGTGAAATTTATTCTTAAGTATTTTTTTCTCCTTGATGCTATTATAAATGAAATTGCTTTCTTAATTTCATTTTCATGTTGTTTATTGTTAGTGTGTAGAAATACAATTGATTTTCATAACTGGCCTATTTACTGTCTCTGACACGGGATTTAAATCCATTAGTGTATTGCTTTTGTTTCCTTGTTCTATTTTATGTCCTAGCTTCCATTTTAATCACAATATGCATTTCAGCTTATTTCATTGTCTTTTTATCTTTTTATTGTCAGAAAAAAAATCTTTCTAATGTTTCTTTTAGAAAAATAGCAAAATCTTTGTTTTCTATAGTATAAGACGTTTTCATTAAACATGTTATTAATTCATTGTGTGGTGCTATAAATGTAATATAGTCTTTCAACAAATAGAAAAATATGTATTCATATATACCAAGAAGAAAAATATTTGGAATTAGCTTAGACATTCAAAAGGAAGTTTATTCAATTTGTACAGTGCCACTCATCCCTTTTGTTGGTGGCCATTCATCCTGAAGGTCATGACTGTAATTAATGTGTAGACTATTACAATCATTTCATCCAGATTGTCTTCATTTTCTACTCTCACGTGCTTCAGTGAACTTTGCACAATGTTATCCCCAATTAGTGTCTTTGAAAGTACCACTTTGTGTTTACTCCACACACAAAAATAAGTGTTTGATTCTTTACTTTCCAACAAAGTCTAAATGTCGTTTGAATTGTTCATCCCAATATCCTTCAAATTTGCTCTTCTTGCTTTATTTCTCTCTCCTAAATCTTACTTTCCCTTGTTTATATCTGTTTATATAAATATATTTTCCCTTAACCACAAACCTTTATGTAAAAAATTTTACCGAAAATTTATCTTAAATATTATTCTGTAGTATTTCTGTTGTGATGACTGCAAATTGGATGATATCTGTTTTTTTCTGTTTTGCCTATATCTTTAACTGTCCATCTCTCCCTTTTCACGAAGTGTGCTGTTTATGCCACACGATAATGTTGACTCTTAGAAGGCTGTTTTATATTATTTAATTTTAATTTACTTATGTTATCTCAAACCCACATAAGCCTCCCAAGCTAATTAAAATGTAAGTATCAATGTTTGTCTCCTCTTTCAACCACCTGATCCCTAGATTGTAAAATATTTGAAGGCAGGACATTTATGTGTTTTGACTCAATCTGTTTTTACTTTGATGTATTTTCCAAGTGTTACACAAACTAGTGAAATGAATGCACAATAAACGAGACTTTAATCTTCACAGTCAGTTTTGTCTTAAAAAAAGTGCCATTATAATATGTTTCCATTGGTTAACATAGTCTACTAATAGTATGCCAAAATATTTCTCATCATATTTATTCAAGGATAACTAGGAATTTAAGTGATAGAAATATACTGAAGAAATATATTTTATCATTACTTATATCTATTATTATATGAGAATTTTATTTATTTTTAAAAGAGTAAAAGGCATTAGTTTCTAATTGTTTAGCTCTGATAAAGAATAGAAAATTTTGGGGGCCACCAAAGATATGACATAAATGCTTAAATAGCAATATTAAAGTGTTGAAATCCATTTGTAAATTTGAAATAATAATATAATTTATTTTTATGAATATAATTATATAATAATAAATAATATAATCTACTACATTTAATGCAAAATCTATTTGCATTACATTTGAAGTAATAATTTAACTTCTGTGTAAAGAAAATCATGCAGAGATAAATTATTCACAATTTTAATATTTTTAAATGTCATAAAATTTGAAAGGCAAACAATGACATTTATGTCAATATAGGGTTAGTTACATTAAGTTGAATCAATAGCTGTTTACTTAAAAACAAAACAGCAAAATCCAGCTAAAAGACAAATACTCAATAACATAAATGCCAGAAATATTAAAGAACTATACAATATTGCACTAGCATGTTTCAGTATACACATCCTGAAAACTTTAAGACATATCTAAATGCGTGTCTCTTAATCATATTATCTAGAAATAATTATTGAATTCTTAGCATGCTTGACAATCCTGATTATAATTTTTGTAAAACCTTTAATAAATGTAATAAATTTCAAACATATATGTATATATAATGATTTCTTATTTTATGCAATATTAATAATAGATTTACATAGCAACATAGAAGTTTAGTCATGGTCATTTCCAGACTAAAAATGGCAACATACTATACTAGACAAGAGAGGTTAGAGCTGGGATTTAGGTTAGATATGAAAGTGTTTTGCAGGTACATTAAATTAAGTAGTTCAATGGGCACTCCCAGAAAGGATAATTAAGGGCAACCTGTAATTATGCACATTTACTTAGCACCCAGAAACAGAGAGCACTGTGGAAGTAGTCAAATTAATAGGATGATAGTGTGCTCAGTGTAATATTTTCTGAGTTTGAGGAGAAGATGCCTGAATTTGAGGAGGGTGTTGAGAGACATCCATTTAGAAATGTACAATAAACAAATGGATGTGCACATCTGGAATTTAGAAGCAATAGTTCAGATGGTCAGCAGTATGTAATTGGCAGTTGAAAAAGAGAAGACATGAGTATCAGAAAAAATAGAGTGAGAAAGAAAAAGTAACTCTGAAGAAGGAATACCAATATGTGAAGAGGAAAAGAAGAAGAGACATCCACAGAGGAGACTGAGTAGGCTTAGACACAGAAGCAGAAAAAAATC
The DNA here is from genome assembly GCF_043159975.1 of Macaca nemestrina. NCBI lineage: Eukaryota > Metazoa > Chordata > Mammalia > Primates > Cercopithecidae > Macaca > Macaca nemestrina. Next base: position 59,753,911 of record NC_092131.1, read on the forward strand.
AGGAGCATAGGATGTCAAGGAGGACAAAGTTCCACATTTCTCAAGCACTGCTTAGAGAGCAAAACATATATGAAACACAATAAACTGTTTAGTGTATATGGAAATATAAAAAAAAAAAAAACATCGGTGATGTTGGTAAGAATTTTAGTGATCTAGAGAGGAGCAGGAACTAAATGTTTATGGATTGAGACACAATCCTGCTCAATGTACCTCAGGCACAAAATATGAAAACCACACTAAGGCTCATCCAATTCAAATTCTTTGAAACCATTTATAAAGACAAAATCTTTAAAGCCGACAGGGTAAAAGGATCTGCACAGATAAGACAAAGTCAAGGATGAAAAGCAGATTTTTTTTTTTACAAAAACGATGCAAGTAAGAAAACAGTAGACTGAGATGTTACGTTTAGGTTGCCAACATTGACTACCTAAAATTTATATTTTTTGCAAATATCTTTTAGATATTAACATGAAATATAGACATTTTAAGATATATAAAACAAAAAAATCCTCAAAAGCACATCCTTGATATAAAAAAGTATTTTCAAAAACTCTGTCTGGCAGAAGAAAAAAAATAATGCCAGCAGGAAACACGGACCTACCGAAAGAGCACTGAAAATGGAAATTGTTTATGTTCCAGCCATGACATTGCTAAGCCTTTACCTAAGAGAAAATACAGTATAGATTGATGCAGAGATGTGTACGTGAGTGTTCACAGCACCTTCCTTCTGATATTGCAAAACTAGAAACATCCCAAAAGTCTATCAACAAGCAAATGGAAAAACAAACTCCATTGTGGAATATTATTCAGTAGTACAAAGACATGAACTCATAATGCATGTTTCAACATAATCGAATCTCAATGTAATAACTGAGTAAGAGAAACCAGGAAACACACAGTATATACCATAAAATTTTATTTTTAAAAATTCCATAAAAAGGAAACTATAGTACAGAAAACAAGTTAGTAGTTTTTCCCTGGCCCCACATTATTAATTTCAATATAATATGAAGAATCTTAAAAAGAAATTAGCAGGTAAAACACGTACACACACACATGCAAATAAAGAACAAAGAAAGTTGTCTACTTTAAACAAAAAATGCTGTAAATTTTTAATAGTGCAGAGCTTTGAAGTTCAAAACCCAAAGGAAAGGAAAGAGCTTACCATAGATGTTTCTTTGATAAAAATGGGCCACTAAACATAGCATCCAAAGAAAAGAATATGATTAACACAAATATTTGGCTGCAATATGTACATAGTAAAATAATTAAATCATGCATAGATGTAAGCATTGAAGTCTTGAATGTGATAGTATTAAGATTTTACTTTAACAAAAATTTTATCTATTTCTGAAGTAGGAATGCTTGTAATTCACTTATATGGCTGTTATTCAAAGGGATCTTATAATGTTCTTTCTCATATTTTTCCATGGCACATTGAAACCAGATATATATCAAATGAGAAAATCATGTCTCTCCAATTAAAAAGTTGTACTTGTAAAAAGAATCAGGCACTCATGTAGTAAAGATTTAATTTCTTTAAACAAATGGGGGGCTGCTTTCCTACTCCTTAGAATTTTAATTTTCAGAGAGTGGATAATCAAATAAACATTAATTTCTTTCCATGTAATTTTAAAACATCTGAGTCATGGAGCAGTTCTATGTTTTAAATTCTTGCCTGATAGTGCAATGAAGTAAACCATTATTCATTATTTTGCCATTTTAAAATTATTTTCCAGATCATTCAGGGAAGCACTGAGACCCAAGTATCACAAATTTATGATTGCTAACTTAACTTACAATATATCATAATCCCCTTAACCTAGCAGTCTGACCGTTTCCTGATTTTTGTCTGCACAAGAGTAAATTGCATTTGTAAAACAACTTTTGACTTCCTTCTCACTATCGTTTCCTTTACTTGCTAGAGGTACAAGGGATAAAAGTAGGCAAAGGGGTATAACTGGTGGTAAGCCCAGTCCAGTTCGTAATGGATACATATGGCCTCTGTAGGGATGAATGGCATGCTGCACAAAGATCATGTAAATTGGCCACATATTTCCGATCAATTTTGTATCCTGGAAAAGCAACACAAAGACTCAAGTGAGTATTAACTTTCCGATTTTCCAGAGAAGCATGGGGCCAAAACCTGAACTTTCTTCAGTGGCACAGCTGGCTTCACCACAAGTGCCCCCTCATACACATACACATAGATACATACCTAGAAAGATGACAAATACATATGTGTGTATATATATATATATATATTTTTTTTTTTTTGAGACGGAGTCTCGCTCTGTCGCCCAGGCTGGAGTGCAGTGGCCGGATCTCAGCTCACTGCAAGCTCCGCCTCCCGGGTTCACGCCATTCTCCTGCGTCAGCCTCCCGAGTAGCTGGGACTAAAGGCACCCGCCATCTCGCCCGGCTAGTTTTCTGTATTTTTTTAGTAGAGACGGGGTTTCACCGTTTTAGTCAGGATGGTCTCGATCCGCCCGTCTCGGCCTCCCAAAGTGCTGGGATTATAGGCTTGAGCCACTGCGCCCGGCCTTATATATTTTTTAAATGACCAGAAGGGAGGTGGATAAAAAGAAATGTGAGGTTTTCCACTGTATTTATTCCGAATGGGTTTAATGTGTTACACTTTTTAGTAAAATGCTGCCACACACAAAATGCTCTCTAAAAAATTCACTGGGTAATAATTCTATGTGGAACCCTCTAAAAAGTTATAAATTTGCTTCAATTTTTTCAGATGATACACATAGTAGTAATACTAACTTATTCACAAATCAGACTCTTCTAAAAATGCACGTTAGAGCACTTCATGGTAAGGGGAACCTTCTTGGAAACTTCCATAATGGCACTGTGTTAACAAATGCATATTGACTTTATGAAGCCTACAGAGAAATCTGGAATTATTGTTTTTGAAATTTTGAAGAAAGGTTTAAGTTCATGGGGCTTTAGAAAAAAAATTTCTTTAAATTAAGCATTTTAACATGCTGAAACAGTTAAGAGTTAGAGTGTTCAAAGTCATATAGAAAATTAACATGGGACTTAAAATATTTGAAAATATGGTAATGGTAATGTACATGCCTATGGATTTTTACTGTGAATTCTATACTCAAAATCTATGACTTGTTCAGTTTTAAATTTTAAAATAGCTATTTTAACAGAATAAATGATGAATAAACTTATTACTAAGATATTATTTAATGCAATAAAGTAAATTAGTAATTATGTATTAGTAATCATATTATAAATGATATGAGCAATTATTAAGTTAGTAATCATATAATATTATAATATGAATTTTTTAAAGTTTCAATGATTTCTAAGGCCCTAAATAACTTAAACAATCTTGAGAAAAAAAGAATAAAGCTGGAGGCATCACATATCCTGTTTTCAAATTACATTACAAAGTTATATTAATCAAAACAGTGTGATAGTGGCATGAAACCAGACATACAGACAATGGAGTGGAATAAAAACCCCAGAAATAAACCCACACATATATGGTCAACTCATCTTCAACAAAGATGCCAAAATTACATGATAGGGAAAGGATAGCATTTTCAAAAAATGATGTTGAGAAAACTGGATATCTGTATGCAAAAAAATTAAAAATGAAAGTAGATTCTTATCCCACCCCAAACACAGAAACAACATAAAATGAGTTAAAGACTTAAATATAAGACCTGGAACTGTAAAACTACTGGAAGAAAGCATAGAGGTCGAGCTCCATGACATCAGTCTTGGCAATTACTTTTTGAATATGACACCAAGAGCAGAGGCAAAAAAAGCAACAATAAACAAATGGGACTACATCAAACTAAAATGTATCTGCAGAACAAAGGAAAATAAAAATACAAAGACAACTAGTAGAATGAGAGAAAATATTTATAAATGATATATTAATGATAGATTAGTATACGCAACATATAAGGAACACATACAACTTAATAGCAAAAAAAAAAAAACCTATTTAAAAATGGGCAAAGGATCTGAATAGATGTATTTCTGAATAAGACGCATGGCTAATAGGTATATAAAAGGGTGCTGAGCATCACTAATCATCAGGAAAATGCAAATTATGACCACAATGAGATATCAGCTCAGTGTTAGAATGGCTATTATCAGAAAGTCTAAAGATAACAAGTGTTGGCAAAGATATAGAGGAAAAGGAACCCTTATACACTGTTGCAGAAAACACTGTAGAGCTTCCTCAAAAAATTAAAAATAGGACTACCATATTGTCTAGCAATCTCATTTCTGTGTATAGATTCAAAGGGAATGAAATTAGTATCTCAGAGAAATATTTGTACTCCCATGTTCATTGCAGCATTATTCACAACAGCCAAGATATGGAAACAGCCTAAGTGTTAATCAACAGATGAATGAATAAAGAAAATGTGAGCTAGCTAGATAGAATGATAGATAGATAGATAGAAGATAGATAAATGAATATAAATATATACCCATAATAGGATACTATTCAGCCTTAAAAAAAAAAAGAAGGAAATCCTGTCGTTTGCAACATGGATGAATATGGAGAGCATTATGCTAAGTGAAAAAGTCAAATACACACAGACAGATCCTACATGATCTCACTTATATGTGGAACCTAAGAAAGACGAACTCATAGAAGCAAATAGTAGAATAGTCACTGGTAGAGACTGGAGTGCTTGGGGATGCAAGAGTTGTTGGTCAAAGTGTACAAAGTTTCAGCTATAAGGGAATAAATTCAGGAGACTTAATATATAGCGTGTTTACTGTAATTAATTATAATGTATTACTTGAAAATTGCTAAGAGAGTAGATCTTAACTCTTCTCACTTTAAAGCAACTAATTATGTGAGTTGAGGCATATGTTAATTAGCTTGATTATGATAATCATTTCACAATGTCTATGTGTATCAAAACATCACATTGTATACTTTAAATATATAAAATTATTGTCAATAATAATGATATATTTTCAGATGAAATGAATTGTCTCACATATCAATTTTGATTTATATCAGGTATTTTTGCATACATGTTACAAGGGTAAATGAATTACTCTGAATTACTATATTAAGTCTTTTATTGGTGAATTTTGCATAACAAAGTTTCAAAAAGTGGGGAAAATATAAAAATAGTACTAAATAAATCTACTGATGTTTCTGTTGACTTAGAACTATTATATTCCTTTTGTTTCTTACTCTCTTTCTTAGACAAATCCCAGAGTAAAATGTACCAAGTTGTTAAATCAATAGCCTGAAAGAGCACATCTCCAGATAAAACAAGTACAAATGATGATGAGAGTAAATAAATCTAATTATGTCCTTGTCACAAAAGTTATCTCTGAGACCAGTAAGGCATACATGAATAACTAATTGCTTTTGTGTATTTAAACAAAGATGTTTAACAATTCAAGACGCTTGTAATATTCATTTTATTCCTAACAGACAGATAGTAAAGCAGGGGCAAAGTTCACTTCTGTTTTTTTCACCACCTTGGGAAATTTTGCAGGAATAAAGTCCAATTATTTGATTGTGCACACATTTTGTCCAAATAGTTACATACTATTGGGCTGCAAGAATAAAACAGGGAGCGAAAGAAAAATACTGCCTCTCTAGATTAGAGAAAAATAGTAGAGGTTTATCAAGGCCAAATAATAAGAAAAATATTTGCTTCAAATATGTATTGCCAAAGATATATTACATTAAGATCAAGATATTTCTATCCTAATGATGTTAGTTTATGGGTAGGGAATAGTTACTCTTAAATGTTGATGAGAGAACAAATCGTCACATTTCTGGTGGAAAACAGATATTTGATAATATATAAATCTATAAAAATATGCATACACATTGATCTATCAATTCTGCTTTCTTTTCATTTGTCTTAGGAAAATAATAATGGTTACATATAAAACATTACCTACAAGAATATAAAGTTTAACCACCCTAAATGCTAAATGTAGAACTGGTTAAAAATGTGATATGCTCATGTAGTAAAATACTGTGTGATTTATAACATATATTCAGCAATATGAAAATATGTTAAGAACATATTGTTAACATATGAAAACTAATTATAGAAGGCATGCATTGGATTATTTCATGGCAAAAAAAAAAAAAAATGAACTGCCTTTTGTAGTTAGATAACACTTCACCCAAATCTTCAGTATTAATTTCCTGAATGCTGTTCAATGATCATAGAACCCTCCTCTCAACCCAACCACAACTGATTGATGCAGGCAGCCATGAGCCCCTCACCTTGTCTGAACCAATATACATCTTTTTAAAAAACATCTTCTCAAAGAGAAAAATTTGTCCATAATTATATCAGCAACTTGTGAACTTGTGAGATGTCAAGAATAATATCTGGTAGGTGATCTGGAAAATAGAGAAAAATGTTCTGTAGGGAAAGAGATCAACAAAGCTAACACTCAGAGAGGTATAAAGATCAGAGGTCGAATAAAAGAACTTGGAGCATTTCAGTCTGTGAATCTAGCCCATGTCTGAACTCTGGCTGCAGTCTTAAGCTTAACTCAATGCAAACCTTGTATCTATCCACTTAATTATTGATTTCAGCTTATGTTAACTTCATTGAGTTTCTATTACATGTCAGTAAACATGTTCTCTGCAAAAGTTCTGGGCAGATAGTTATGCAAATGTCAATAGGCATTATTAATACGTAGTAGAAGAATTGGCATTTTTCTTGTTAATATTTTCTGCATTTTCAAAAGTTTGTAAAACAATCTATTACATTTGAACATGGAAAATGTTAATTAAGTTTAAGATTAAAATATTTAAAGTATTTGGATGTTGTTGATGGAATATGAATTTATAGAATGGAAAACACTCATTCGTCAGAAATTTTAGGTTACATTCAAACTGTTAATATATACTCTTGTATGTGTGTCAAGGTACACATACACTCATACACAAATAAATGTAATTTCAGCATGTTCTGTAATATCATGACATTGCAAAATATTCTAAGTCCCCATCAATATAACAGTAGTCATAACAATACATTAGAGTATAGAATTCTATGGGAAATGACATAGATTAAGATATATACTTATGTGTGTGTATACATATATATATTTATATACACACAGATATATACTGATATTAAACATTTTAAAGATATATTAAAGAGTGAAATAAACCAGTTATGTATACCTAATAAATTAATAAATATACACATATATATACATATATATATACTGGTATTTTCAGATAAAACTACTTTTGGAATTTTGCATGAGAGGCGGTTAGCTGTAGTTATTTCCTGGTGTGGTTAAGTAAAATGGGTCAATCAAGGCTCAAATGTAGAGTCTGAGATAAGGAAACATTTTCTAACCCATATAATTCTGGTATTTTTTTGAATTTTTATATGTCATAATCATGTATTTTCATTAATTCAATTTAAAACTTTGTGTAAATATACTTTGCCATCAATCTTACATGGAAAAAAATGAAGTTGAGAGAGAAAGAGGGAAAAGAATAAGGAAATTAAGTAAGGAAAAAAGAATGTTTGATGGACATAGCTTCTCTCCTCCTCTTGGACATACACCTGAGTTCATTGACACTGTGTGATTTATACAGATAACATCAAATTCCATTATGGATCTGGAGAAAATAAACAAATTCATCATTCTAAATAAAGAGGACATAACCATCTCTTTCATTGGATTACTAAGGTATCTGCATTGTACATGGATAAAAACATTCTTTCAACCACATACAATTGTAGTCTCAAAATAGTTTTAAAAAAACTTAGCTATAATTTCCAGCATTTTCAAGAAACCAGCTTAACCCTACAAAATTCTATTTCAATTCCACTTCTGTGTCTCTGCCAATGGATTATGTGATTATGTATGAGGCTGCACAATGAAGCTTTTAGCTGCTACATGTTTTGAAACTCCATTTTCAAGATTAAAAGGCTGTAAAGTAAAATACATTTGTTCACGTGCCAAAAATAGTAGGGAACTTATAAACAGAAGGGAATACAGATATATCGAGAACAGAAAGCATTGTTTTTATAATTTCTGTATTAAATTGTGTTCTCATGTATACAGAATAATCACATTATTAAAACTGTTATATTCAAGAGATAAGATTTTTCTAATTAAACCTAGGAAATCACAGCTAGCACTAAAATAATTTTTTCTAGTAATTTTCTTGAGATTAAGAATTACATTGAAAAACCAAGTTTAAATCTCTGATTTAAAATGTATTTAATGAGATTTTTCTTTCCTTAAAGTCATTAACTTTGAGAAGTACATATTACCTACTGTTCTTGACATGAATTCAATCTACTTTGTTTACTACAAATGCTTTCCTAGGTACAATATGACAGAAAGCCATAAAATGAAAAAGGCTTTCATGTAAAAATCAGTATAAATCTGTTTACTACTTTATAAACACCCTTCCATCAGCCATGGCCAAGAAAGATAAGGTTTTTAGGTTAATGAACTCTCTTTTCTATCTTCTGACTTCTGAGTGTTATAAGACTATGCATTGCTCCTATGAGATAAAGCAATGAAAGGATCCAGTAATATTGTTTGTCAGCGAAATATGTCAATCAGAAAAAAAATGCATGCCACTGATCAACAAAACATTTCTCTCAGTATCTGAATATTTGAATAATTGAAATTAGTATCTGAATATTTGAAATTCATAAACAGAATTCTGGGAAACATAATAACAAACTTCTATGACATATTCTTTTTTAATTTTCACTATTCTGAATAATGAGAAAATACTCGGTGAACACTTTGATTTATCTGTATCTTTGTTACATATTTCATGGAGGAGGTAGTTAAAAATTCAAATTTACATCTAAAATATTAGAAATTGATTTTTCAAATAAGAGATTATATTTTCTCTGACATTTTTTCTGAATCATAGGAGGCACATTTTCATAACTTTTTCCACAGGTTTATTGGAATGCATCTTTTTTTTCTTCTTGGAAGACTATTTATCATTATTCTTCCTAGACCATTTCTCGTCACATTTGTTCATTCTCACTATGAATTTTATTGGATTTGGATTAATTTAGTAGAAATATATTATGGATTTTACTGAAATAATGCACTTAACAACAATCACTAAATATACCTTGCATAGTAGTGCCCATACGTTTTATTTATTTTGTTATTAAGGATCACTAAATCCCGTTTTGTTATAACATTAAAAAATCTTAAATCATGGATGCATAAAATAGTTTTTAAAAAAATCTACATACCTCATTATAGCTTCCTAATATAATTTTAATTGATAACATAATTATATTTCAAAATGCAAAATACATTTTGTTGCTTTAAATATGAACCAATAAAAATTACACAATTGAGAATAACTTCAATATGACAGTCTCAATAATGGCAAATGTATATATTTTAAAGTGTATTCTGTATACATGTATTTGTTACAGAGAAATGAAAATGAATGATTAATATCAATATTTGAATCATAAATATATGATATATGAATAAATTGGGGAACATTGCTTGGAAATATGAGTCCTAGAAACAAAATAAATGATGACTGAAGAAATTATAATTCAGCTATATTTTAAATAAATTCTGTGGAAATAACCTTGCTATGATACATGAATTCCATATATTTTCAAGTATTCGGGATTCAGCTTGAAGTTACTCTTCATTCTAGCTTTTATCTATTTGGAGAGATTGAAAATAGACTCCCTGTAGGCTCTGAATATTAAACCTTTGTCAAATGGATACATTGCAAAAATTTTCTCCCATTCCGTAGGTTGTCTGTTCACTCTGATGATAGTTTCTTTGGCTGTGCAGAAGCTCTTTAGTTTAATTAGATCCCATTTGTCAATTTTTGATTTTGTTGCTATTGCTTTTGGCATTTTCATCACAAAGTCTTTGATCGTGCCTATGTCCTGAATGGTATTGCCCAGATTTTCTTCTAGGGTTTTTATAGTTTGGGGTTTTACATTAAGTCTTCAATCCACCTTGAGTTGATTTTTGTATAAGATATAAGGAGAGTGCCCAGTTTCAATATTTTGCATATGGCTAGCCAGTTCTCCAAGCACCATTTATTAAATAAGGAATCTTTTCCCAATTCTTGTTTTTGTGAGGTTTGTCAAAGATCAGATGGTTGTAGATGTGCTGTATCATTTCTGAGTTCTCTACTCTGTTCCATGGTCTAAGAGTCTGTTTTTGTACCAGTACCATGCTGTTTTGGTTACTGTAACCTTGTAGTATAGTTTGAAGTTGGGTAGTGCGATGTCTCCACCTACAACCCCATTAAAAAGTGAGCAAAAGACATGAACAGCCACATCTCAAAAGAAGACATTTATGCGGCAACAAACATAAAAAAAGCTCAACATCACTGATCATTAGAGAAATGCAAATCAAAACCACAATGAGATACCATATCACACTGGTCAAAATGGCAATTATTATAAAGTCAAGAAAAAACAAATGCTGTTGAGGTTGTGGAGTAGAAGGAATGCTTTTACACCATTGGTGGGATTGTAAATTAGTTCAACCATTGTGGAAGACAGTGTGGCAATTATTAAAAGACCTAGAGGTATAAATTTGACCCAGCAACCCCATTACTGGGTATATAGCCAAAGGAACATAAATCATTCTATTATAAAGAGACATGCATGTGTATGTTCATTGCAGCACTATTCACAAAACTAAACACCACATGTTCTCATAAGTGGGAACTGAACAATGAGAACATATGGATGCAGAGAGGGGAACAGCATACACTGGGGTTTATCGGAAGGTGGGATGGGAGTAGGGAGAGCACTAGGAAAAATAGCTAATGGATGCTGGGCTTAATTCCTAGTTGATGGGTTGATCTGTGCAGCAAACCACCGTGGCACATGTTTGCCTATGTAACCTACACATCCTGCACATGTACGCTGGAACTTAAATTAAAAGTTTAAGTAAAAAAACAGAAAAGAAAAAAGAAAAAGAAACTACATTTTTCAGTCTCCTTGAATTTATTAATAATTTTCTGACAATTAGATGTACTCCTATGAGGTTTGGAATTGAGTCCTAGGACGGGTTCCTGCAACTCCTGGGTGCTATGTCTGACAAGTAAGTAATACTGGGGCAACTTAAAGCCATCTTGTAACAACATGCATTTCAGTTTCTATTCTGTACCTTCACAGGTGGGAGAGGCAGTTGTATCAGGGATGGTTGCATCTTCTTGGATTAGGCTACCTCTCTGGAAGCCTCAGTTAAACAATTCTGTGTTATTTTGTGACATTCTTAGAAGAACCAGTTTGGATCTTTCTTTTTCAAGACTCCCACTAATTTTTAAGACACCAAATTGCCAGTTATAATTTCATTCCTACTTGAGATAGCAGGAGTCTTTTTTGCTTCTGACACTGATCTCAGAATAATGCATTTTATACTAGAATTAAGATGGAATAGCTACTTCTGATAGAACTTGATTAACTAAAGGAAGAAAATAGCAAGTTACAAGTTGCTCAAGGCAAACTCTGAGGACTATATATATATACACACATATATATATACACACACACACACACATACACACACTACCAGGTACTACATCTCTTGAAAATTTTACTGGAAAAGAAAAAAACACAGACAATAAGGTCTGGTATGGCAGATACTGAATTATACTGTAAATTGAATGTACAAACTTTTTGTAAATTAAATGTAAATCGAATTGTACAAGTAAAATTTTTAATATTTATTAAGTAGGACTGAAACTTAGATAATGGTAGTGAAGACATCTAGGTGAATTGTGTTTACATACTTTGAACACAAAAGCGTCTCCTCGTCTTTCCTTTTCTGTTAAGAGTAATCCTATCGTACTTGAGGCCTAATAACTATTTTACTTTAAATATTTTCCTTGAAAATAACACACATTATATTCTGGACTATTTTTATCAGAAATTTCTGTATCCAGACAGAAACCAGAATCATGACAATTTCAAAGTCCCCTAGGGTATCAGGGATCTTCACTGAGAAAAGATTATCTAAATTTTACAAATTTTATCAGAAATCTGAAAAATAAATTTTATAAGTGATATACAAGAGGGAAAGGAATAAAACTGTCGATTGAACCAAGATGGATAGTGATAGGGATATATACTTTAAATATTCTACTTAGTTCTATTCTCTATTGAAAGTTTAGTGTTGAAGTCTCCAACTATCTTCCCGCATTTAGAAGCTCCATTATTAGGTGCTATATGTTTATCATTGTTATATTTTTCTAATGAGTTAACATTTTTATTGTTTTAAAATGCCTCCTTTTATATGTAGTCACATTTTCTGTTTTAAATGACACTTTTTTCTGTTAGTAGTGTATGCGTTCCAGCTTTGTTATGATTGCCATTTGTAAAATATTTTATTTTCCACCCTTTGCTCTCCATCTATTTGTATATTTGAATGTAAAGATTTAAATGTGTCTCCTGCAAACAGCATATAGTGGGATCTTGTTTTTTAAACCTTTGTAAACATGCCTGCTTTTAATTGAATTTTTAATACATTTACATTTAATGTTATAATTGGCATAGTTGGACTTGTATCTGCTACTACTCTACTTTTTGTTCTATTTATGTGCCATGACTTTTTTCTTCCTTTATTCCTCCTTTTCATTAAGTGAATATTTTCTAGTGTAGCATTTTAATTCCTCTGATGATTTTTTTTTATATTTTTTAAAATTTATTTTCTTAATGGTTACTCTAGACTTATGGACATTTTATCAGAATTGACATTAGATTTATATTAATTTAATTCTAGCAAGATATACTTAAAATGTTAATTCTATACAGCTCTATTCCCTCTTTCCTCTTTGTGTGTTATTGTTACTATATATATTACACTTATAAATGTCACAAACCCAATAATACATTGTTGTATTTACTATTTTATATAATTTTATGGTTTTTTTGAAAAAGTTGAGAGAGGAAAGGATGGCATGTATATATTCTTAGAGTTTGTTTTCTTGACTTTATTATACATCGTTTCTGGCTCTCTTCACTTCTTTTTGTGGATTCAAGTCACCATGTTATATCATCTACTTGTGTTCAATACAGCTTTACTTCTACCCACTCCCTTGTGCAGTTATTGCCACCAAATATATTATATTTCTATTTGTTATAGGTCCTATAATAAAATTCAATACACAATGTTTTATTCAATTCCATTTTAAATAAGTGCTTTCCCTTGTACGTAATGGTTCATTATTCTTTTGCTTCTTTCAAGATTTTCTCTCTGTTTGGTTTTCAACGTATTTACTATGATGTTTCTGAGTGTGAATGTTTTTGCATGTATCCTACTTCAAAAAATCATAGAGCTTCTTGGATATATAGATTATTGCCCATGAAATTTTAGATGTTTTCAGCTATTATTTATTTGAGTGTTTTCTGCTACTTTCATTTTCTCCTATATTCTAGTACTCCTATTACTTGTATATTGGTGTGCATAATGGCGATCCACGTTTCTCTGACACTCTGTTGTTTATTTACATTCTATGTTTGATGTACCGTCATCATATCTTCCTTTATCTCTTTGAGCACAGTGTTCTTATTCTTTGAATATACTCACAAATTCTACTTTGAACTCTTTATCTGTTTAAATTTAACTGGATCCTCTCAAAGGCAGTTTTTGTTGACTTTCTCTTTTGTTTTGTTTTCTGCCACATTTTCCTGTTTCTCTGTATAATTTATAGCTTTTTTGTTATTGAAAACTACACCATCCAGATTATACAGTATCACAACTCTGGATACGAATTCCTCCTTCTCATCTTAAAGGCTTGTTATTATATGGTTTTCAGGTTTATTTTTTTAGGGACTATGCTAGAATATTTTGGTGAAGTCCATTTCCCTCACATTGTGAAGCCCTCTGATGTCATTATTTTAGGTGGTTCAACCTTTATGTGGGAGGCAGAATAATTATCTTCCAATAATTATCATCCTCATCCATGGAATCTGTGAATTTGTTACCTTACATGGCAATAAGGAATTTAGGTTGCAGATGGAATTAAGATTACTAATCAGCGGACTATAAGATAGGAAGATGATTTTGAATTATCCAGGTGAGTCAAGTATAATTACAGTGGTTATCATTTTCAGAATGCTGAGGCAAAACTTAAGTCAAAAGATACAATGTGAGAAGGACGTCACCTATATTGCTTGTTTTGAAGGAGGAAGAAAAGGCTGTGAGATAAGAATGTGAGAAGCCTTTAGAAGCTTGGCAAAGGATTTTTGGCTAAGTCCCCAAAACCAATTGCAACAAAAACAAAAACTGACAAGTGAGATCTAATTAAACTAAAGGGCTTCTGCACAGCAAAAGAAACAATCAAGTGAGCAAATAGATAACCTACAGAGTGGGAGAAAATATTCACACACTATGCATCTGGCAAAGGTCTAATATACAGAATTTATTTAAAAAAAATAAATCAACAAGCAAAAAACAAATAACCCCGTTGAAAACATAGGCAAAAGACAAGAATAGATACTTCTCAAAAGAAAACATACAGATAGCCAAGAAACATGAAAAAAAAAGCTCATCAGTAATCATCAGAGAAATGCAAATCAAAACCACAATGAGATACAATGTCACACCAGTCAGAATGGCTATTACTAAAATGTCAAAAAACAACAGATGCTGGCAAGACTGCAGAGAAAAGGGAACACTCATATACTGTAGTGGGAATGTAAATTAGTGCAACCACTGTGAAAAACAGTTTGTAGATTTCTCAAAAAACTTAAGACAGAGCTGCTATTCAATCCAGCAATCCAATTATTAGTTATATACCCAAAGGAAAAGAGATCATTATACCAAAAAGACATGGAATCAACCTAGGTGCCAAGTAATGGTAAATTGGATAAAGAAAATGTGGTACATATACACCATGGAATACTACATAGCCATAAAAATGAATGAAGTCATATTCTTTGCAGCAGCACAGATGAAGCTGGTGGTCATAATTCTAAGCAAAGTAACACAGGAACAGAAAACCAAATACCACATGCTTTCCTTTATGAGTTGTAGCTAAACATTAAGCACACATGGACATATATAAGGAAGCAATAGACACTGGCGACAACTTAAGAGAGGAGGAAGGGAGGAAGGGGGGCATAGAATGAAAAACTACCCATTGGGTACTATGCTCACTATCCAGGTGTAACACACCATATAATAAACCTGCACATGTACCCACTATGTCTAAAATGAAAGTTGCAATTAAAAAAAAAAAAAAGCAGCAGCTACAAAAGACAAGAAAATGTACGGTTCCTAGAGCTTCCAGGAAGGAATGTAGTTCTCTCAACACCTTGACTTTATCTTGGTGAGGCCTATTTTGTAATTCAGACCTCCAAAACTGTAAGATAATCAATTATTATTTTTGAAAATGCTAGTTGGTTGCAAATTTTATAGCAGCAGTAAAAAAATTAATATAATGTACCCCGCAATGACAGTGATTCTAGCAGAGATCTGTTTAACTTTAGTCTTTGATGTCTCTTTTAATATGTCTGCCTCTGTTGGTATTACACCTAAGTGTTAGGCTTCACTAATTGATTGGTTTTTGACAATGCTCTAGGGCGTAAACTGCTCTAGAATATGATCAATTTAAAGTTGAGTCCCTTTTCAGGGATCCATTCTAATGCCAGTCTTTTCTATTTGCTCTGACTAAGGAGTGTGCTTTTTCTTAGCCATTTCTTACCATAGTTCTCTGAGCAAAACAGTTGGCCTATCATTTAGTTTCTTGTTGTCAGGGAGCTACTAGCTTTCTGTTAATCACTCACCAACAAAAGTTCCATTGTTTTTGAAAGTGCTCTTAGGCTGGAACTTCTCCAATTTCTGGTCTAAACAAAGCCGGTTTGTTCAGGGAGATCTTTGGAGCTTTCTTCTCAGAGTGCTTCCCTCCCTCCTTGGGAAAAATCTCTGAGTCATTGTTCCAGAGCTGAGGGTAAAGACAATAGTCCACCTCTCTCAGAGTGACAACACAGCTTTCTGAGCTGTTGGAGGCATTAGCCATTGGTCTTCATGGTTCAACTTTCTTAGTATGGAATAATTTTTTATAAATGAAGTTAGGCAAAGGTGATTGGGACTCCAGAATTATTGGCCTATTATACCTGCCATAGATCTCTGTTCTGTGAGCAGGGACTGAGTTGGGGGAAAGGAGCCTCTATCTCATGGCTACCTTGCCTGGAGTTTAACCTTTGCAATATGTAGCTGAAGTAGATGAAAAATGCTGAAACCCTGATTTTGCTGAAGAAATATTATAGGCCTTGACTAGATAATAGAGGAAAATGAAGCTGCATCTTCTCAGCCACCCTTGGCCAGAATGAAGCTTCCATCATACTAAGCATGGGGAAAGGGATTAGGTCATGGCTAAGTGACAAAGATTCTCATTGTTCTAACTGAACAGCAAGACTTACAATGATTTCTTTTCTTTTCTTTTTTTTTTTTTTTTTTTTTTTGACAAATGCTTCCTCTTGGTCGCCCAGGTTGGAGTGCAATAGCACTATCTGGGCTCATTGCAACCTCCACCTCCCCGATTCAAGCAATTCTCCTGCCTCAGCCTCCAGAGTAGCTAGGATTACAGGCACTTTTCACCATGCCTGGCTAATTTCTGTATTTTTAGTAGATTCACGGTTTCACCATGTTGGCCAGGCTGGTCTTGAATGCCTGACCTCAGGCAATTCACCTGCCTCGGCCTCCCAAAATGCTGGGATTGCAGGCGTGAGCAACCACAACTGCCGACTTATAGTAATTCTCTTAAATAAATGTTTCTTCATTTGTTTGATGACCTTAGGACAATTTTCAGAGATATAAATAGTAGTTTTCTAAATAATTTTTACTTGTTTTGACTGTTTCACTGGAAAGTATCTCACGCTGACATTCTGGCAATGGACTGATAAGCATAAAAACCCACTTCATAGTGAGATCAGTGGTTCTGCAGAATCACTCTGGTTATTTTCCTAGTTCCTTAATGCCTGGTTGGCATAGACATATTCAAAAACTGGCAAAATTTCTATATTTATTTCATTAACCATGATATAAGAGATATTTTGGAAGACAGAGCCAAATGAATCACTTAGGGACACCTTTCCAAATGCTTGGTTTTATAGAATATTATACACATAATCAGATGTTAACTTTAATTACAGTTGTTGTTCCAGGTGTGACTTTATTGCCACAAACCATTGTAGCCAAGTATTTAAATTGGCAATATGGATAATGGGTTTTTCTTTCAAACCAGAACTTTCTTTCACTTGAAGGGAATGGGAGTACCTCTCATGATCTTACCTTGGGGCCATGCCAACTCTCTGACTTAGGCAAAAATCACATACAGAAATTAACAGGTACAAGATGTTTGGAAATATGTGTTCACAGCATAGAGTAACAAATAAAGAAATGAAAATGTAGGATACTGCTAGTTCAGTGAAATTTTTGAAATATTATTTAAAATGCCCTCCAATGTGAAAAACAATTAATCTGTTATGTTCTGTCCCTGAGAAAGAAGCACAATGTTTGGTAAACTGCCTTGGTTTTGGAGACCACATATATAAAAATTAGTGTTGTTGCTATTATGGCAGTATGCAAGCCTAAGTTGGAATAGGATAATACAGGGTAGACTTTACTAGGTATTTATTATTGATTGGTCTGTTCTACCTCTGTTCTACGCAACTACTAGTTGAAAAAATTTAAAAGCTATGTAACAGTATTTTTCTGAATTCTTTGAAGCAAGGACTCTGAATACAAATTATCATTTCCCTTTATGTGCAGGGTAAAAATGAGATAATTATTTTCTTGTTGATTTCATTTATTTATTTATTTATTGCTTGGGGCAAACAAGGTATTGGAAACAGAATACTTTTTAGCAGCAATATTTCCATGTCTGTTCTCTGTGTATACCAGTGGCAATTGCCTGATTTGACTCAGTAATTCTTGGATTATAGCTTTGCATGTCTATTCTCCAAATTTCTGGGTATTAAAGGAAATTACAACAGTAGTATAATTTTCTTCAGGAATAGCTGCAATGGCAGCTCCAGGGAAAAGAGCTTTCTTAGAGGATCAGCACTTTTTCGTTTTGGGGATCATTTGGAGAAACTCATCGTAGAAGCTGCTCTCTGTGTTAAACTACTTCCTATTGAAATCAAGTAGTGTGTTTTCCACAACAAGCCCTGGTTGACACAATTTTATATATTTAAAAGACTGATCATTTGATATTAGTTTAGAATGCCAATATTTAAAAAGAACATTTAACTTATAAAAAATAATAATTTAATGGGAAAGTTAGAAATGATGGAGATAAAGAGGAGTATTCCAGAAAAGCTTATACAGAGGCCTTAAAATGGAAAGAGTATGAAATTCAAGGAACTCAAAGGTAACTGTTAGAAAAGGATAAGAATGACTAGATAATATTGGAGTGAGTTCAGATTCTTTAAGACAGAGTAAAAAGTTTGGAATTTCTTTGAAGTATAATGACCAGAGTTTTAAAACATAATATAATTTTAAATATGGGAGTAAAATTGTGTCTTTTGTGATTGAAGAACTGCTTTGAAAGTAGAAATGCCAGGTGGTGATGATGGATTGCCAATAAATTACCCAACTCTTCTTATTGTTTTATTTAAGTCTAGAAATTTATATGTGGCATTTATTGAAAGAAAGAACTATTTCATGTTTTTAATTTATTTATTAAGTTTAAAAGGAAAAAACTTTCTCTCAAAAATTCTTAAAGAATGTATAAGAGAGGTAATGAAATAGTAATGGTAGGGGAAAAAAATGCTTACAGTTACACAGAAAGACTAGTTTTCTGATCTTGCATAAAATATCTTTTTAATATATTTCCTCCCTTATATTAGCATGTATAACCTGTATGTTATCACATTGTGTACATACTACCCATAAATCATTTTGTTGTAATATTTATCAGTATTTTTTATGCTTCTCAAATAAAGGAGCTGTAAAATTTCAATGCAAAAGTTTGATTTAAGCTATGACTAAAGTCTATCTCCTATTTCTTTCTTATTTTTCTTTTTAACTTATATGACAAGAGTTTTTCAGTTCAGGACCAATGCATTTTCTCATATAAAGCATGATATTTAAGCCAACTTCATAACGTTCTAGTTCAGTGTTTATGCCTTATTTACTCTACTAGGATATTCATTAATATATACAACACCCACACTTACACAAATGTGTGCATCTAGATTTTGAAAAAGTTCCAACCATGGT
The DNA here is from genome assembly GCF_043159975.1 of Macaca nemestrina. NCBI lineage: Eukaryota > Metazoa > Chordata > Mammalia > Primates > Cercopithecidae > Macaca > Macaca nemestrina. Next base: position 59,773,114 of record NC_092131.1, read on the forward strand.
ATTAATCAAGATGGTCTATATTATGTGGGGATAGCCACAAACCCATGAATCTCAGTGGCTTAACACAACAAAGGTCTCTTCCTTGCTCAATTGCAGTAAAATCCACTGCAGATCCAAAACATCTGTTATCTATACCGTAATTAAGCAATTCAGGCCAAGGGAAGCTATGGCCACCCATCCTGTGATGGGACTCATGTCAGGTAGAGGATCTATGACTCTTCCACACTCTGTACAAAATTTCTGCCCAAAGCCCATTGTCTAGAACTAGGCCTACTTTCCCACCTAACACCAAAAAAGTGTGAGTCTGAGAAATTTCTAATTATTCAAAGGAATAATAGATACACTTTAAGTTTCCTTTTAAATTTTATATTTTTAAAATAGATTATTTTAGGGCTGTTTGAGGCTCACAGCAAAATTAAGATAAAAGTACAGATATTTCTCATGAATCCCCTTCCCTTGCGTAAGCACAGTTTTTCCCACTGTCAACATCCCCCACCAAAGTGGTACATTTGTAACAATTGATGAACCTATATTGACACATGGTTATATACTAAAGTCCATAGTTTACATTAGGGCACATGGTTTGATAACTCATTTCTTTTTAGCAATGAATAAACATTTCATTGCCTGGATATACCACAGTTTATTTTGTAAGTCACCTGCTAAAGGATATCTTGGCTGATACCCAGTTTAGGCAATTATGAATAATGTTGCTATAAACATCCATGGGCTGGTGTTTGCATGGAACTTGGTTTTCAACTCATTTAGCTACACATCAAGGAGATTATATGGTAAGAGTATATTTAGTATTGTAAGAAACTCTTAAACTGTCTTCAGGAGTGGTTGTCCTAGCATTTCCACCGGCAGTGAATGAGAGTTTCTGCAGCTCCGCTGCTTCAGCATTTGGTGGTGTGTTTTGAACTTTTGCTATCCTAACTGATATGTAGTAGTATCTCATTTTAATCTACAATTGTTTGATGACATATGATGTTAAGCATCTTTTCATATGCTTATTTGCTATACATATGTCATCTTTGAAAAAGTGTCTGTTTAGATCTTTGGCCCAATTTTTAATCAGTTTTTTTTCTTATGTTTGAGTCTTAAGAGTTCTTTGTATATTTTGCACAACTATTCTTTTTCAGGTATATCTTGCAAAGGTTTTCTCCAAGTCTGTGGCTTGCATTCTCATTTTGTTAATAGTGCCTTTCACAGAGAAAAAGGTTTTAATTTTAATAAGGTCCAATTTATCAACTATTTCTCTCATGGATTGTACTTTGGTGTTGTATCTAAAACGTCATCACCAAACCCAAAGTCATCTAGATTTTTTCTATATTACCCTCTGGGAGTTTTATATTTTTGAATTGTGTATTTATGGCTATGATCCATTTTGAATTAATACTTTGAGGGATGTAAGCTCTCTGTCTGTGAATTCATTTTTATTGGTTTGTTTGCATGTGACTGTCCAGTTGTTCCAGCACCATTTGTTGAAAAGACTACTTTTCTCCATTATGTTGCCTTTGCTCCTTTGTCTGGTTTTTGGTGTTAGGTTAATTCTGAACTTATATAAAGAGTTAGGAACTATCCCTTTACTTCTATTTATTGGAAGACATTATAGAGAACTGGTGTAATTGCTTCTTTAAATGTCTGGTAAAATCCACCAAAGAATACATCTGGGCCTGGTACTTTCTGTTGTATAATACTATCATTTATTGATTTAATTTACCTAATGGATATAGGGCGGTTCAGGTTACTTCCTTTTGTGTGAATTTTGCAAGATTGTAACTTTCAAGGAATTCATTCATTGCACCTAAGTTACCAAATGTGTGTGCATCGAGTTGTTCATAATCTTTATTATTCTTTAAATGTCCTTGTGATCTGCAGTAATGTCCCCTCTTTCATTTCTGATAATATTAATTTGTCCCTTCTCTTTTTCTCTTAGCTAGACTGTCTAGAAGCTTATTGATTTTATGAATCTTTTGAAAGAACCAACTTCTATTGTTGTGGATTTTCTCTATTAGCACTTTTTTTTTTCAATTTTTCCTCTAATTTTTATTATTTCTTTTCTTCTAGAAATTTTGGAATTCATTTGCTCTTCCTTTTTTATTTTTCTTTCTTTCTTTCTTTTTCCTTTTTTTTTTTTTTTTTTTTTTTTTTGGTGGAGTCTTGCTGTCACCCAGGCTGGAGTGCAGTGGCGCGATCTTGGCTCACTGCAAGCTCCGCTTCCTGCGTTCACGCCATTCTCCTGCATCAGCCTCCCGAGTAGCTGGGACTACAGGCGCCCACCACCACACCCAGATAACTTTTTGTATTTTTAGTAGAGACGGGACTTCACCATGTTAGCCAGGATGGTCTCTATCTCCTGACCTCGTGATCCCCCCGCCTCAGCCTCCCAAAGTGCTGGGATTACAGGCGTGAGCCACCGCGCCTGGCCCTTTTTTATTTTTCTTAGGTGGAAATTTAGATTACTGATTTTAGATCTTTTTTTATTTTCTAACATATGAATTCAATGCTATATATTTTTCTATGAGCACTAGTTTCCCTGCATCCTACAAAGTTTGATAAATTGTATTTTTATTTTCAAAATAATTTTTAGAAACCCTTTGTGACTTATTATTAGACCTATATATTTTTTAGAAATGTGGTGTTTAATTTCCAGGTATTTTCAGCTATCTTTTTGGTTACTTATTTCCAGTTTAATGCCATTGTTTTCTTAGAGCATTCATTATATATCTATTTTTAAAAATTGTCAAGGCGAGTTTTCACATTCTAAGAGAATGTGATCTCTCTTAGAAAAAGTTCAATGTGGGCTTGAGAAGCGTATGTATTCTACTTTGTTGGATAAAGCAGTCTATATATGCAAATTATATCCAGTGAATTAATGGTGTTGTTGAGTCCAACCATGTCTCTGCTGCTTTTTCTGCCTGTTAGATCTAACAAAGGGGCGTTGAAGTCTCCAACTTCAATGGATGAATTATATAATATCTGATTCATCTATTTCTCCTTGAAGTGCTATTAGTTTTTGCCTCGTGTATTTTGAAGCTCTGTTGTTATTCACATACCCATTAAGGTTTTCATTTTTCTTCCTTAAGAATTGACCACTGATAATTTTTCTTGCTCTGAAGTTTGCTCTATCTGAAATTAATATAGCTCCTCCAACTTTCTTTTGACTAGTGTTATGGTGGTATATCTTTCTCTACCCCTTTACTTTTAATCAATATGTGACTTGATATTTAAAGGGTGTTTATTGTAGACAACATATATTTGGGTCATAGTTTTTGTTCCACTCTGACAATATCTGTCTTTTAAGTAGAATATTAATACCATTCATATTTAAAGTGATAATTGATGTAGTTTGATTAATATCTACCATACTTATTTATGCTTTCTATTCATCACCCTTGTAATTCATTTTTGTTTTTGTCTTTCATTTACCATTTTTCTACCTTTTGTGGTTTTAATTGAACATTTTATATGATTGTATTTTGTCTCCTTTTCAAAGGAGACAAAACTATTATAATTGATATAATATCAATATATATTTGATATAATTGATCAAATATATATAATTGATATAATATCAATTATACTTCCTTTTTAAAGCTTTTTCCTTTACAAATATTTTCTTTCATGCTGTAGGTTGTCTCTTCACTTTTCTGATTGTTTCTTATGCTGTATAAAAGCTTTTGACTTGACATGATCCCATTTATCAATTTTTGCTTGTTACTTGTGCTTTTGAGGTTTTCTCAAGAAATCTTTGCAAATTACCCATCTGACAAGGGATTAATAACTAGAATATGTTAGGAGATCAAACAAATCAACAGAAAAAAAATCCAATTTTAAAAATAGTCAAAACGTCTGAATAGACATTTCTGAAAAGACATACAAGTAGCACATAGGTATATTAAAATGCTCAACATCACTATTCATCAAAGAAATGCAAATCGAAACCACAATGAGATATTACCTCACCCCAGTTAAAATGGCTTTTATCAAAAAGACAGATAATAACAGATGCAGCAAAAATCTGGGGAAAGGGGAACCCTCATAGACTGTTAGCAAAAATGTAAATCAGTGCAGCCACTATGGAAAACAGTTTGAAAGTTCCTCAAAAAACTTACAATACCTCTATCATGTAATACAACAATCCCACTGTTGGATATATATCCAAAAGAAAGGACAACAACATATCAAAAGAATATTTGCACTCCCATGTTTATTGCAGCACTATTCAAAATAGGAAGCCATGGAACAACCTGAGTGTTCATTGACAGATGAATGCATCAATAAAATATGGTACATATACACCGTGGAATAATATTGAGCCATAAAAAATAATGAAATTCTGTCATTTGCAACAACATGGTTGGAATTACAGGTCATTATGTTAAGTGAAATTATCCAGGAACAGAAAGACACATGTTCTCATTGATATATGAGAACTAAAAAAAAAAAAAAAAAAAAAAAAAATTGAACTCATAGATAGTAGAATGATGGTTACCAGAAGCTGGGAAGGGTAGTGGGGAGAAGTAAATAAAGTGGGGATGGTTAATGAGTGCAAAAATACTATTAGATGGAAGAAATAACATGTAGCATTTGGTAGCACAATAGGGTTAATATAGCTAAATATTTAGTTTATATTTCAAAATAACTAAAAGAAAGGAATTGGAATTTTCCTAAAACAAAGGGATGATAAATTGTAAGGTAATAGATAGCCCAATTACCCTGATTTGATCATTGCACATTGTATACTTGTAACGAAATAACACGTGTACCCCATAAATATGTACAACTATTATGTCTATTAAAAAACATCTTTTTATTCCAGTGGTTGCCCTAAAGCTTTTGATATATGTTTATGAATAATATAAGTCCATTTCCAAAACTATAGGACTTCACGGGTAGTGCTAGTACTTTATAATAACAAAGTATTCTGAATTTCTCCCTCCACTCCATTCTATCATTGCTCTCATTCACTTCACTTATGCATATGCTGTGATAATTGAATACATTGTTTCTATTGTTACTTTTAAAAACTGTTATCCTTAGATCAAACCAGAATATAAAGAACAAAATTTTTATTTTACTTTTACTTATTCTTTCTGTAGCACTTTTCCTTTATTTATGTGGATCCAAGTTTCCGACCTATAACCTTTTCCTTGCCTTTGAAGAGTATTTTCTTACATTTCTTGCAAGGAAAATCTACTGGCAATAAATTTTCTCAATTGTTGCTTATTTTAGAAAGTCAATTTCTCCTTCACTCTAGAATGATAACTTACAGAATACAGAATTATGTGTTGTTCCTCTCCCCAACCCTCTCCACTTTAAATATTTCACTCTGCTCTATTCTTGCTTGCATGATTTTGAGTAAAAGTCAGATATAATTTTTATCCCTGCTGTTCTATAGGTAAGGTATTTATTTCCTACATTTTTTTTTCTTTATCTTTTGGTTGCTATAATTTTTACATAATATGCCTAGGTGTAAATTTTTGGAATTTTTCCTGCTTGGTATTCTCTGAGTTTCTGATAGTATCTGTGGTTTAGTAACTGACATTAATTTGGGGAAATTTTTCAATTATTATTCTTCGGATGTTTCTTTTCTGCATGAGCCAAAATAGCTCAAATGTTTCTTCTGTCCCTTTTCCTCTACCTTCTCCTTCTGGTATCCTTCATAAGTTACACCTTTTGTATTCTCTGATATTCTTTTACTTCTTTTTTTTTTTTTTTTTTTTTTTTTTTTTTTTTTTTTTTTTGAGGCGGAGTCTTCACTCTGTCGCCCAGGCTGGAGTGCAGTGGCACCATCTCGGCTCACTGCAAGCTCCGCCTCCCGGGTTCGCGCCATTCTCCTGCCTCAGCCTCCGGAGTAGCTGGGACTACAGGCGCCCGCCACCGCGCCTGGCTAATTTTTTGTATTTTAGTAGAGACGGGGTTTCACCGTGTTAGCCAGGATGGTCTCGATCTACTGACCTCGTGATCCGCCCGCCTCGGCCTCCCAAAGTGCAGGGATTACAGGCGTGAGCCACCGCGCCCGGCCTCTTTTACTTATTTACTTTTCACTTTTATTCTTCTTGACTTTTCAGTTTTGAATATTTCTGTTAACATATAATTAAACTCATTATTTTCTGTAGCTGTGTCTAGACTACTAGTGAACTCATAAATGTATTTTTCATTTTTAAGAGTTTTTACATTTATATCATTAAAAATTAATTATTAAAATTTAGATCTATCTTCTTATATTGGACATCTATTCTTTCTTGCTGTCTACTTTTTCCATTAGAGCTCTTAGCATATTAATCATGGTTGTTTTAAATTCACAGTTTGATAATTGCATCATCCCTTCCATATTTGTGTCTGGTTCTGATGCTTGCTCTGTCTCTTCAAACTGAGTTTTTTTTGTCTGGTAGTGTGTCCTGTAATTCTTTGGTTGAAAGCCAGATATGATATATAGGGTAAAAGGTATTGAAGATGAATAGAACTTTAGTTATATGATGGTAAGGCATAGGGTGAAAGTAGTAATCTATGGTCTTATGACTAAGTGTCATTCTTTTTGTGAGTCTGTATCCTTTGGCTGTGACCTGCACAAGTTCTCCTCAGTTTCCCCCACCATTTGGTAGACAGGATGGCTAGAAGAGGCTAAAATTGGTTATTTTCCTTTACCCAAGGTTGGTTAGGTTCTGATAAAAGCCCAATAGTTTACTCTTGTAAAATAGTGTCTCTTGAGGATTGACCTTGTTAACAACAACTGAATGCTCTGGTATATTTCAAAATGGCTACTTTTCTTCTCCCCCCTGCTGGAATTCAAGGTTCGTTTTTTTGTTTGTTTTCCTATCTTCACTGTGAGAATCTTATTGGGCTCCTGAAAGTAAAACTCACACAGTGTGGGGGCCTTACCTGTGACTGGGTACCCTAGAGTTTCAAACTCCCAGACTTACTCACACTGAGTTTCCAGCAATTTGTCCATCACAGTATAGGTTTTCCTACCTGGGTACTGGTTCCCATGGGTACTTCTGCTCATGCATGGTTGTTCTGGAATGTTTTGATTTTCTGAATCCACCTGTATGTATTTACAATATTGGGAGAAGCAGTTTGCCCTGTGACTACAATTCTCTGAGGAATCTATGAAGAGTTGTTTATTTTCAATTTGTTAAGCCTTTTACTTGTTGTTGGAATGGTATAGCAATTTCTAAACACCTACATAGCAGGCCAGGAACCAGAAGTTTAACTTCTTTTAATTTTAAACTATCTCAGATAAAAGCTTCAAAATTTAAATAAATAAATTTGAAGCCCCCATGAGAGGATTATTTTTTCTTTTTTGAATAATTTATTTTTAGTAACAAATGTAAGATTAAAAATGTATTGAAGAAAACACTAATTTTCACCTTTATTCTAAATCCCAATCATATAAAATGAATTAGAAATTGGAAATTAAAATGAATTATTGTGTTTTATAGTTCATTCTAAATAACATATTTTAAATGTGTGTATAGTTTACTCTTTCTTCTCTGTAATTAATAGTCATGCAATCCAGACAAATCAGTCATTATTGCAAGTTATTTGTATAAGTTAATTTAATTTCTTCCTTTACAAGTTGTTGCCTATAACATGTGTTTCACTATCTGGCAGTTCATTTAATCACATAGGTCAATACAATTTTGTGGGCTTCTATGGGTAATTGGTGAATATGTAGTTATATTTATTACTGTACTGGATTTTAAGCTTACAAATACTTTAAGTTTGTCTGTCAATATTTAACCTGCATATTTAAAACCAAATTGTTTAAAAGCCACAAGGGGAAAGAATTCACATAGTACAAATTATAAATACAAGTAGTAGATAAACAGATAAAGTCATTTTTCATCTTATAGTTATTGATGTGGTTTGGCTGTGTCTCCACCCAAATCTCATCTTGAATTGTAGTTCCCATAATCCCCACATGTCATAGAAGGGAATGGTAGTAGGTAATTGATTATGGGGTGGTTTCCTGTATGCTGTTCTCCTGATAGTGAGTGAGTTCTCATGAGATCTGACGGTTTTATAAGGGACGTTTCCCCTCTTTGCTTGGCACTTCTCCTCTGTGCCGCCATGTGAAGAAGGATATGTTTGCTTCCCCTTCCACCATGATTGTTAGTTTACTGAGACCTCCCCAAGCCTGCAGAACTGTGAGTCAATTAAACCTCTTTTCTTTATGAATAATCCAGTCTCGGGCAGTTCTTTAAAGCAGTGTGAGAATGAACTAATGTAGTAAATTGGTTCTGAGAGAGTGGGGTGCTGCTATAAGGATACCCAAAAATTTGGAAGTGACTTTGATACTGGGTAATAGGTGAGGTTGGAACAGTTTGGTGGGTTCAGAGGAAGACAGGAAAACATAGGAAAGTTTGGAACTTCCTAGAGACTTGGAGGGCCCAGAAGACTGGAATATTTGGAAAAGTTTGGAACTTCCTAGAGACTTGTTGAATGGCTATCACCAAAATGCTGAAGAAAGGGATTAATTCAGACATATAGGGAAGACAAAGAGAGAGACCAGATGAAGAAGGATATTACATCTGGAGCTTAAAGAGCAACCTTATACACGATCACTAAAATAAACTGTTGACTAACCCAAGCCTTGCCAATTAATTACTTCACCAAGATAGTCAGCTACCTTGATGGATCCTTAGTAGCATCTCTGAAAGGGGAGGTTAAGGGCAAAATATTTTTGAGATTGTTGGATTCCAATTTAAGGCAGAACTTTCCATGTGGGAGGATTAAATATCATTGGCAACATTTCTTGCATAATATACAGTATTGGGGTTAGTAGAAACAGAATTGAGGGTTTGAAATGAATCTTAAAGAATAAATAGTTTAATGAACACAGTTGAGTAACCTATCATTCTGATAAAAGGATCTTTTACTCTGATGAGAGCAAGTTAAATAACCTGTTTTTCAGTTGTGAAAGATTTTACAACAAACAATAAAGTTATCTGTCTTCCTGGGAAAAATTCCCTTGATACTAAATTTATATTTATGAGCTAGCCTTTATTTTTCACCTTTTCAAGCTGTGTGTCCTTAGTCTAGATTTCAATTTGCACTATGAGTTAAGATTTAGAAGTGTAAGGACCAGATTTTATATAATCTCCTCTATAGCACATTAAGGAACATATGTCCAATGCACAACAACATCAGCACTGTCTTTTAATGAGAATAATAATTATGCTTACATTCTACAAATATTGTTCCAACTTTTGGATACAGAATGGATCATAAAGTAAAAAAGAAAAAAAATAGGATATTTTGCGTTTAGTCTAGTTCTTCACTAGTTGAACATAACATTACTTTCTCAAACTATAAGATTTTTATATTTCTAAAAAATGTTTTGTATTCATAAAATGCCTACATTTAATTATAAACTAAGATTAACAGGATTTTCTAAAAAAACACCTGTAAAATATAAAGAAATACAAAACACAAATAACAGGAATCATGAGTCTTTAAGAAGCATTCTTAAAGCGTTGCTTCTTGAAACCAGCATAAAATTATAATGCTCTCCTGTATTTTACAACTGAATGTGGAATCTTTTACTCTGAAATAAAAGAAGTGACCCAAACTGTATTGTTATAACTGTTGACTGCCTTATAATAACTAGAGGTATGAGAACCATTGGCTTCATTAGCGCTCTCTTTTCAGGAGATTTCCTTTTATTTTATTTTTTTAAGTATGGTTCCCATGTGTGAAATTAATGACTTGTCAATCTCATCATTCAGAACTTGGTTAAGAGAAATTTTGTTTGCTTCAATGGAAAGAGGAAGTGGGTGACAAATAGAGAGGTTATTGTAATTGCACAAACATACACACACACATACACATATAAATACTATGAATGTTTGGATTAGCATGGAGAATGTGATAATGGAAAGACACAAATGTTGCATACCAGATACTAAAGCGTGCATTGTGAGTTTTTAATTCTACCATTATCTCCTTTGCTCATTTTTGTAGGCTAATGGGTAAAAAATAACATCATAAATCATCCTGGAATCATGCAGAAATAATTATTGTTTTTATTCTGTTTAAGTTTTACAATGAGTAGATTTATAAAAATTTTCACACCTGTGAAAGTTTTCATCCACATCACCACAGCCAGGCCTTGTGGAGTTCTAAAGCCCACCTTTGGCACTTTTACTCCCTCTCACCTTCAGCTATGAAGAGTTAGATTGTACTGTCACAGAATGTCGGGAACTTCCCATCACTGTGGTTGTCACACTTTGGCAGGCTGACCACTTGATAAGGATATTGCTAAATGAAACATCAACATTTTTATGCCTGAGATATTATGAGAATTTACGGTAGAATAAAAACATTTTTAAAAACCACTCTCCTAAAGATAACGTTTTTTACTGTTTTGTTTGCTATTATATTTTAGAACAGATGGGATAAAGTGACCTAGAAGCCGTGATAACTTTCTGAGATCCAAGATTGATACTGATCATGACTATGCCAGTGGCCAGGAGTCGTAGCAATAACTCTGAAGAGTGGTAAAGACAGAGGAGGTTGAGCCAATGCCAGAGGCTGATTGCCAGTCCAAATGTCCTCGTGTGTCACCATCTGGCACAAGTGTTAAAGGTTGCCAACTCCTTAAGTTAGAGCATTCATATGTATCAGCAGGTTTCCTGTCTTCTCTGATCACCAACAGATTAGTTCAAATACTACATTTTATTAAAATATGGTGCTGAGATACTCTATGTTGTTGTGAAAATAACACTCATAATAACTTGTTTAATTGTCCTGAGAAAATGAGTGTAACCTCATTTAAACAGTAAATCAATGCCCTTGTAAAATATAAAGGAAGTATCATCTTTTGTCCTGTAATGGCTTCCTGGCTTCCTGTAATCGTGAACGTGCATCTAATCAATAAAAGTACAAAAAAAAAAATCCCCAGACTTTCAATAATATATATTTTATTCTAATCCATTACTTTGTATAAGATTAAATTAATGTAATAATATCCCTATAGGTTTGCTTTTATGGTATTTTACAGGGCGAACCATTGTCAACATTACTAAAAAGAAGTTCTGCCCTGTTTCTTTCTATTATTATTTGATGGAAAACTCAGTTTGAAATTTTGACAACTGTGCAGAAATAAATAAAAAGTCTTTTTTTCCTCACAAAGCATAGAAAAGAAATATACTGGAATTATGACATTCAAGGGACTCATCTCCATCAAAGTAAAATGAACTCAAAATGGAGATTATGCTAAACAAAGCATGAAAAATTAGGCTGTTTTGTGATTTTTAAAAAATCCTTTAATTTTAGTTTCTTAAAAGAAAGTGATGTTGGAATTATGAAGTTAGTGAACACTGACTGTATTGAACTAATAATGTTTTACCATTGCCCAATCTCAATATGAATATACATATTTTATTGTTAAAATGAAAATGACTCTCCTCATTTGCATATATCTGTCATTGAAATAATATCATTGTAGACAGTCAAAATTTGTGATGCAAGTTAAAAAGTGACACAGACAAAAGATGAAATTAGTAAAAGAGGAAATGATTGATTTTTATGGCAATTTTTCAAAAAGCTCAAGGACTAAATATAGAATAAGTCCTTTCATTTTAAAAATAAAAGTTTTTGAGGATTAGTTGAAAACTTTTTTCCAGGGTATCTGGAAATAGAGCTGACATTAGTTACAGGCATTTATAGTAGCTGAATTCTGAGTGTGTATAACACTATTATACCAATATGTAATAGAAAACTGAACGGAGACTATTATTATGAAAAAACCTTTAGTTATCAACTTGGTAAGATAAATAATAACTAACATTTGTATGACAATTTTGAGGTTTCAAATATTTTCCCAAATGTTTCAAGAAGATAACAACTCTAGAGAACAAATATATTAAGTACAAAGGAACAAAGTTTAAATATAAATAACTTGGAAATTCATCAATTTATACAATATAAATTAGATATAATCTATTAAAAAATTATTTTCACCATAATCATTCTTGACAAAATGTTTAAACAGGATATTTTCTACAAGTATTTATTTTTGCCTTGATTCGTTATATATATCTAGCCAAGACATAAAGGTGGATAAATCTAAAATCACATTCCACTACTTGATAGTGGTAGGAACTGGCATGATTTAGAACATTTTGATAAATCTTTCTTCTTATTTTCTAGTTCTATAATATAACTATAATTTTCAAAATAATAAAACATGTCTCTCAAACAAGTGGGACTCTGTCACAATTTAATTTAACTAATTAAATAATGGAGAGTATGAGATATGCAATTTTATGAATAAATAAAAACTTAGAATATGACTGCTTTATTAAACACAAAATTGGTAAAAGCCCAATAAAGCCATAAAAACTATAAACATTGGGATTATCTGTTTCACCTGACAGGAATTAATACTGAGTCATTACTGGAGAAAGTCTGTAATTTAGCAGGTAGCATTACTAATTATGAGACTTTAAATTAATAGTAAACAACTGATAATAGTAGGTCATTTTTCTAGGTAATCTTTGATTTACCTTTCAATATATAAAGCTGAAAAAGACCGTTTTGCATTATCTAAGTTTCAGATAATTTTTGGACTATTTCTCACTTTGTGATCATAAGTAATCTCTGAAAATTATTATTAACCACAAAAAGGTTTGACTTTATCATTTACATAAGTGTCACAAGAGCATTAATTAACCATTTCTTGGGTTTGCTCTATAAATCTGGAGCCATTCAATATTGAGCAAGTTCAAATGTCAGAGAAGTAATTTATGTCTGGAAATTTTGATACTGAATGACAAACTGGACTTGGAAAAGCCTCTCTTAATTTACTCTTCTATCCTGAAGCTAGGAAACTAATCTTAGGAAAACTTCCCTGCCAGATTTCACCTGCACTACTTGGGTAAATTTCTTTTTTGTTGAGTTCCTCCAAATGTGCAAATGTCCCTTTACCTGCCAGGAAATAACCACTTTTACCATGTGTGAAAATAGGACCCATGTGTGAAAATAGGACCCTGCAAACCAGGTGTCGAGTCAGAGCAGTTTGTGCCAACATAGTGACATTTCCATCTGCCACATGACAAAGCATTTCACAAAATCCTTGGTGAATACAGGCTGAAAGCACCAGCTCTACATATAAAGTCAACCCTTATTTTTTAATAGTGAACTTGCCATGCCTAATTAAATGAGAATCATTCTCAAATGTAGCACTTCAGTTTGGACTTTGTTACTGAATCAATTTGTACAGTTATATACTGATAAATAGGAAGACATTTATTTTTTTTTAATTTATTTATTATTATTATACTTTAAGTTGTAGGGTACATGTGCATAACGTGCAGGTTTGTTTGTTACATATGTATACTTGTGCCATGTTGGTGTGCTGCACCCATCAACTCATCATTTACATCAGGTATAACTCCCAATGCAATCCCTCCCCCCTCCCCCCTCCCCATGATAGGCCCCTGTGTGTGATGTTCCCCTTCCTGAGTCCAAGTGATCTTATTGTTCAGTTCCCACCTATGAGTGAGAACATGCGGTGTTTGGTTTTCTGTTCTTGTGATAGTTTGCTAAGAATGATGGTTTCCAGCTGCATCCATGTCCCTACAAAGGACGCAAACTCATCCTTTTTGATGGCTGCATAGTATTCCATGGTGTATATGTGCCACATTTTCTTAATCCAATCTGTCACTGATGGACATTTGGGTTGATTCCAAGTCTTTGCTATTGTGAATAGTGCTGCAATAAACATACGTGTGCATGTGTCTTTATAGCAGCATAATTTATAATCCTTTGGGTATATACCCAGTAATGGGATGGCTGGGTCATATGGTACATCTAGTTCTAGATCCTTGAGGAATCGCCATACTGTTTTCCATAATGGTTGAACTAGTTTACAATCCCACCAACAGTGTAAAAGTGTTCCTATTTCTCCACATTCTCTCCAGCACCTGTTGTTTCCTGACTTTTTAATGATCGTCATTCTAACTGGTGTGAGATGGTATCTCATTGTGGTTTTGATTTGCATTTCTCTGATGGCCAGTGATGATGAGCATTTTTTCATGTGTCTGTTGGCTGTATGAATGGGAAGACATTTATTGAAAGATGCAAATGACTCTATTGCCCTAAATGTAAGGAGGCTCAGAAAAAAAGATTTGTCTCCGAATTCAGGATAAGGATGAGGATGAAGGGGTAAAGGAGTCAATGACAAGCAGATACCATTAAAAATGTTTTATTTCAGTTTTAAAAAACATTGTCTAATAAATGTAGGGTTAACAATAGCAAATTCTTTATGTGTTTGTAAAAATATAACATTAAAAACATTATTAACAATATTCAAAAAAGTAACCACAATTAAATTTCACTCATTGTTTAGTTCTGAGTTTATCAGTGAGTATAGCATTAAAGTACATTTTATTTTTATAAGGTTTGAACTTATTTTATCATAAAGTGTTTTACTTAGTACAAGTTTCCTAAATGTCTTATATAAGTTTAGTAAAAAAAAAAAGCTTTTATTACTCATTTACAGAGTATTTAAGATTTGAAAAGGTATACATAGTGTTAAACAAAATTGAATAAAATTCTGAGACACATTTTTATGCAGGAATTATATTTGTAGTGTATTAGTACGAACATTATGTCTTGAAGATTTTAGTAACTCAAAAAATTAAGGAAATACTAAATGAAGTTAATATATGAATAGTCTTTGGATACCTATTAAATTCCCAGTAATATTTAATACCAAAACATTTATTACTATGCATAATTGAAATGTGTATATCTCACTTCTTATTTTTCTATATTTTCAAACACTATACCCTTGAGTTCTGTTACAAGTCCTCTGTATGTCTCCACTAGATAAATTCTTGTTTTGCTGGATCATGTTTCAGCAGCGTGCTTTTGTGGAGTACATTCACTTCTGGACTAATAATTCTGTTTATAATGACTCTGTCAACTGAAAGTTTGAAAGTTGCCTAAACAATGCCATTTTAGAAATCTGTATTAAACAGACTAATTCGTAATTATCAATAGTTCAAAGTACCTGCTACAGTCCTATCCACAAGGCACTGTAATTGTCCTTTTATTGGTGAATACACAAGTTCTAGCCTGAAGCTTATAGCAGAGCCTCAGGCAGTCATCACAGGGAAGCAAAAACCTGTTTGATTGTGATACTAAATGACTGTGGTCAATTTATTATAGTCAGCAAAACATCAGAAGGGAAAACATTAAAATTCTTTATGGTATACTGTATATAGCTATTTCCTAGAAATTGATCATTGTTTCTCATGAGGGGTAAGAAGTATGGAATGCAGAGTCATTGACAAATCTGTCAGGTACTAATAAAGTGTACAATTCCTAAAATATTTATGTTAATATTTTAGCTCTACAAACTTTACTTAGGGTAGTGTAAGCATCCCTTCAGATTTCACAGTTCTTAAGGAAGTCTCACCATTGTATTGGGCAAATTTTAAAATAGGGAGCAAACCAAACGAATTAATTATTTCTAGTGTTTCTTTTTTTCTTTTTTCTTTTTTTTTTTTTTTTTTTTTTTTTTTTTTTTTTTTGAGATGGACTCTTGCTCTGTCACCCTGGCTGGAGTACAGTGGCAGGATCTTGGCTCACTGCAACCTCCGCCTCCCGGGTTCAAGTGATTCTTCTGCTACGGCTGCCCGAGTAGCTGGGACTACAGGTGAGCATCACCATGCCCAGCTAATTTTTTATTTTTAGTAGAGACAGGGTTTCACCATAATGGCCAGGCTGGTCTCGAATTCCTGACCTCTTGATCTGCCCACCTCGGCCTCCAAAGTGCTAGGATTGTAGGCATGAGCCACTGTGCCTGGCCTCTAGTGTTTCTTTTTATAAAGTGAAAGATCAGATCCGTATGCTATTCCAGGCCTTCAGGAAAACATAAAACGCACCTTTAAGTGTGAAAATATTCTTTATAATTTCTATTTGTTCTAAATGGAAGGCCTAATCTGGGGACAGCACAATCAAAAGATATATCCCAAGATATTTGGCCACTAGATGAAGGTAGGATCTTGGATGCTTGGACACTACAATTTTTAAGCAAGCTTAGCGCTTCCATGTGTGAGAACATTTTGTTCTATTTTTAATAATGAAGGACATGATAAAGTCATCTCAATAAAGATAAAATTATTTTGTGAATCATGGATTTCTTGCTATCTGGGCAGATGGCACAGAAGGTAAAACATTATTGTTTATTATTTTATCAGTAAGAAAGCCAAATTCCAGTTTGGCACTAATATTTGGCAGTTAGTGCTTCAAAACATTTAAAAAATAAGCACATTAAACTGAGCCAACTGTGGCAAAAATATTTACACAACCCTTTGTGTCTTTACAGATCTAGTATTTGTAAACACTATAAACCAAGGCAATGAAAAATTCCCATTCTTCATATATGGTGAGCATTCTCACAGCCATTCACATCCAGCTTTTCATTATCCTCTTTCATATTACTGAACAACAAGATACCGTAAGACTACTTTCTTTACATTTTGATTTACAAAAAAAAGATTTTATTATTTCATTTATATATTCATGCTTTTCCATCACCATTTTTCCCCAGTGATATCTCAATAACTTATATTAATTATAGCATTTAACCAAAATAATAATGTCAAAAATGTCAATGTAAGAAAATTACTGTTGGTGGTTCATTGAGAAACGTCTGTCATACTCAACTATCTTCGCAGACTATCAAAATTCATGAATACATATAATACATTTTTATTTCTATATATATTTCTTTTATTTTTCTAAGTGGGAAATGGGTATCTTTGCTAATATGCCTCAGACCTACAGTCTTGTGAAAACATATAAAAATAAGAAAAATGTACAAATTAGAAATTGTTTTGATATTCAGTATTACTGGGAAATTTTATAGATATCCAAAGACTATAACTTTCTTTAATATTTACTCAGTTGGGAGGTTACCTAAAATCTGAACAATAATGGTTGTGCTAATACACTACAAATATAATTTCTACTATAAAACATGTTTCTCAGAATTGTTATTCAATTTTGTTGAATGCTATGTATGACTTTTCAAGTCCTGAATATTATGTAGATGAGTAATAACAGCTTATTTTATTAGTAAACCTATATAATACATTTAGGAAGTTCAGTCTAAGTGAGATACTTTATAATAAAGTAATCTCAAATCTTATAAAAATAAAATGGACTCATGCTATCTTCAACAGTGATAGAGCAAGGAAAAGACATAAAGCTGATTTTTAAAAACCTTTTTAAACCAAAATTATTAAACCATTCTGATCCATTTCAATTAAGTGAATCTGGATTCATTAACTGTTTCTGAGAAAGCAGTTTTAGTAAGAAGGATTTCATTTTAGCCAAGCACTTCATTATATTACAAATGATATTTTCTTAACTTCTGTGAATTTTGGAAATATTCTGTATAAATCAATCTGAACAGTACTCATTTAATTGAAAAGATGTAACAATAAAATTTATGAATGCACTCCAGAAATAGCAAAATACTTTACACTCATTTAAAGAAAGGTAATGTCTTTCCTCAATGACAGATATAGACATGGAGAGAGCTTACATCTTCAGAGCTGCCACGTTAGCCACAGAAAAAACATAAGCCCAGTCAACAGTTCATAGAACTGGTCTCCTTAAGAGCAAGAACAAAATTCTCAATTCGTTTGAACACATAAATAGACAAAGAAACACATACACAAAGAAAAATAAATGTAGATCAGATCTTTCATGTGATAAAGACTTGATCTCCATTATTCACCTGATACAGATAATCACCAAATGGTCAGCCATAATATTCAATTTCCATTCACGTTTTCCACCAGTGGAAAATACCTAGCCTGCATGAAGCAGAAACAAAAACATAATCATCAGCTGAAAAACAAAAAACAAAAAGCAAAAGCCTTGAGACACCAGAGTCCGCAGTTCTATTACATGCAGCTTGCGTCCAAGCTTAAATAACCCTTTACAGGTATACATACCTGCAGCCAGGCAGTTTATGTGGCTCCATCAGGTAGGTCCACTAGCATATGTCAGTGGATGGCCTACCCAAATTTTAAACTTTAATTTTCAAGAGGTCCAAAAACATGACTACAAGTACATGTAAAATGGACATGTTTCAAATATTGTATTTAACTTGTTCATTAACAAGTGAAACAGAAATTGCTGAAATTTATACAAAGAATATTTGAGAAGAGAGAACAAAGAAGACAAGGGGAGGGCAGTGGTGGGGAGAGGACAGAAGATGGATAGAGATCGAGTGATTAAAAATGTAATAACCGATCTTGTAGAATAAATTAGGCACAATTCTCTTATTCATTTCTCTTAAAGCCGTTAATAAGCAAAAAGCAGCTGAGGCCTGCCTGTTCACTACATATAACAACTGGTGTGTGTGTGTGTGTGTGTGCGTGCGCACATGTGTGCATGTATATGTGCATTTGCAAGAAAATTTAATTTGAAGTCTATAAATTAGGGCTCTTTTTTTTTTTTTTTTTTTTTAGACGGAGTTTTGCTCCCAGGCTGGAGAGCAAAGGCGCGATCTCGGCTCACTGCAACTTCCGCCTCCCAGATTTAAGGGGTTCTCCTGTCTCAGCCTCCCAAGTAGCTGGGATTACAGACATGTGCCACCACACCCAGCTAATTTTGTATTTTTAGTGGAAATGGGGTTTCACCATGTTGGCCTGGCTAGTCTCAAACTCCTAACCTCAGGTGATCCTCCCAAAGTACTGGGAGTACAGCCACCGCACATGGCCAGGGCATATTGTATTCAGGACTCTGAAGACCAGACATCCCCAATATAAAAATGTATACATTTAATAAGAAATACAACTGGAAGATCTTGGTGCGTGGGATACTGGAAGACACCTGGCCAAGCATGAAATGGATGGGAGCCAAAGAAGCACAGGATTAGACTAAACTGTGAGGGCTGGATGGAACTTTACAGAACACTTGGCATAACTTCTTACATTATAGTTGAGAAATTTGGAGAGAGATAGGTTAAATAACTTTCCTAAGTTACAAAACTCAACCTACAATGGAAAAAAAAAATCACAAGCATTATTCTCTCCAAGTCCACTTTCTTTTACCTTTTTTTTTTTGACAATTATATTCAACTGATGTCATGAGAATACTCTTCTCTGACAAAAATTTTCATCTATATCTCAGGAACACTTCATGGAGAAGAATAAACCTAAGATAAAGAAAGCTGTTGTTTATTTTTGGTTTTGTTTTAATGAAAGCATCTGATTGAAGCCAATTTCAGCAGCCAGACAGAGATGGCAGGTCCAATACTAATGTTTCGCCTGAACTGGCCATCTGCCTCGCAAAGGCAGTCAGAACTATAAGTTGAAATATGATGTTGAAATATGGTACAATCTGAGTTTCACTTACATGATAATAATGTGAATAAAATCTAACACATATAGAGGCAGTGTGTTGGCACAAGTTCTATGTGTACTTAATCTTATTTCACAGTAACTTCATGAGATAAACATTATGATCATTCCTATTTTACAGATGAGGAAATGAGGCTTAAAGAAGAAAAAGTATTAGATTGAACTATTTTGACCTGTAATTTGACCGGGTAATGTCCCTGTTATGTGAATACAAGTCTACCAAACCCCAGAATTACAGGATACTGGGAATTGCTTATTATCCTTCTACTTCAGAAGGTCCCTGATGGAAAGGACCCATTGCCAGAAACTCAGTGACCAGGATTTCTGTTTTCTTTGCTACTGTACACGTGTGGTCACTCTATGTACATTGGTACTCCAGCAACCCAGGGATTTCTGAAAATGAAGTTCTTATTTTAAAGAATCTCTGTATGTATGAGCCATCTGAACTGTATAATCCATTATCCAGGCAAGCTCTTATTTTATTCCTGTCAGTTTCATTATTGATCTCGTTAGATAGTTACTTAATGCATTGTTCTCTTTAAAATTTATTTTAAAACACGGATAATTAGTTATCTGGATTACATATAAATAAAATTTTTGAACAATTTGGTTTTCTGAACCACAGAGCCTTGGCTATATAACTCTAATATGATTATTGCTGTGTGATGACAGCTACCTGAATAACAAACAGGCTTAATTGTTGGAATGGAAGGATGAAGAAGCCAATATTGGCCAATAAATTCCTATTTCATTGCAGAAAAAAATATATAGCCAGTGGTTTAGATTAGCATCAATTTTGTTGGGCCACTTAGGATTTCTTACATATGATTAACACCGTGTAATTTTTTGGTTATTTATAAGCAACTAAAGAAGTTTACTAATATAAACAGATATATTCTCTTGCTCATTCATCATAGTTCCACCCTTTTCATCTCTCTTGGAAATATCAATTACATATAGGAGATTAAGAAATTTGGTATTAGAGTAATAGAGATTTAAACTGTTGCCTCTGTAATTTATGACATCAGTTAAAGGGGATGGCAACCCCACTTTCCTATTGTTTCATGGGCCACTTGGGATCAAGTGAGACAGTTATTTTAGATGTGAAGAGCAATGGAAGAAGAGTACATCAACTTTCGGCACTATCCCATTAAGACACCCAGCATATCTCACTTCTTTCACCTCCGAAGAAACATCAAGTATCCTTGATGTCCGTATCAGTGAACAATATTTAGAAATCTGTATCTTTCTTTGGCTGCTCCTTATCAAAGATTTCCTGAACATTTGCTTTATGAAAGCCACTATGAAAGGGAATATGTATGGTACCAGTTTTCCTCAGAGTTGTCTGGGAGGTTCCGTTGTCCGGAAAACAGAGCTAAACTTAACCGAAGACTGTCTGGTTTGATGAGTGCCCTTTGCCTATTGGGATTTAATTATGCTTGTTTATTTCAGATCAGATTTTTCTCATTGTACTTTTCTCTCAAAGGAAAGGTTAGCCTTCAGCGGATAAATGGGAAACCTTGGAAAAACATCAGAAGAATGCTTGAATAATTTTTTAGGTCTACACAAGGAAAATACTATGAAAAGAAAATAGAATAGCACCTGTGGTAGTAAAGGAGCTATACTTGTGTGTATACAGTCATGCATCCCATACCAATGTTTGAAACAATAAATCACATATACAATGGTGGTCCCATAAGATTATAATGGAGCTGAAAAATTCCTACTGCCTAGTGACATTGCAGCCATCATAATATTGTAGTACAATGCATTTTTACTGTGTTTTGGTGATGCTGCACTAAATAAACATAAATAAACACCCTGCACTTTTAGTCATGTGAGTATAACACACTACAATTATGTACAGTACATAACATGATAATGACAATAAAATAGTATGTTACTGTTTTATATGTAGTTACTATACTTTTTAATGATTATTTTAGAGTGTGCCTTTCTAGATTTTTTTTTTCAAGTTAACTATAAAAAAGCCTCAAGCAGGTCCTTAAAGAGGCATTCCAGAAGAAGGCATTATTATCATAGGAGATGACAGTTATTGAACCTGAAGACTTTCCAATGGGACAAGATGTAGAGGTGGAAAATGAGATATTGATGATCTTGATCCTGCATAGGTCTAGACTAATGTGTGTGTTTGTGTTTTAGTTTTTAACAAAAAAGTTTAAAAAGTTGAAAAATATTAAAAATAGAAACTGCTTATAGAGTAAGGATTTAAAGAAAGAAAGTATTTTTGTACAGCTGTACAATGTATTTGTGTTGTGAAGGCAAGTGTTAAAATAGAGTCGAAAAGGTTTAAAAAATAAAGAACTTATAAATTAAAAATGTTACTGTAAGCTGAGATGCATTTTTATTAATATAACTTTTAAAAGGAAATTTAGTGATCTAAGTGTGCAGTGTTTACAAAGCCTACAGCAGTGTACAGTAATGTCCTAGGTCTTCACATTCACTGACCATCACTCACTGACTCACGCAGAACAACTGAGAGTCCCGCAACCTCCATTTATAGTAAGTGCCCTATACAGGTATACCATTTTTTACCTTTTATACCACAATTGTACATACCTTTTCTATATTTGATATTTTTAGATTCCCCAAATACTTACCACTGTGTTACAATTGTCTACAGGATTCAGTATAGCAATAAGCTATATAGGTTTATAGCATAGGAGCAATAGGCTATAGCATATAGCCTAGGCATGTGGTAGGCTATGCCATCTAGGATTGTGGAAGTACACTTCATGATGCTTGCAAAATGATGGAACCACCTAGTGATATATTTCTTAGAATGCATCCTTGTAGTTATGCAATGCATGATTGTACTTATTAGAAGAGTATTTTTCAAATAGGTGTTAAAGCACCTTCATATTAAGGTATGCTATGATAACCATATTTCTTTTGGAAAGTCTGTTTGTTAAACCCACAGCAAGTGGTTTCCTGTTTCCTGTTGCTGCTATAAACATATCTCACAACCTTAGTGGGCTAAAACAACACAAATATATTGCCTTATAGTTTTGGATATCAGAAGTCTAAAATGAGTCAATAGTGCTACATTTTTGTGAAGTCTCTTGGAGAGGATCTGTTTTTCTGCTTTTTCTAGCTTCTAGAAGCTACCTTCATTCCTTGGTTCTTGGCTCCATGCTTCCTTTTCAAAACTGACAGGGGAACATTTTCAAATCTCACTTTGCTTTCTATTTCTGCTTTTAGGAACCCTCGTGATCACATTAAACACACCTAGATAACCCTGAGTAATCTTCCCATCTCATGATCCTTAAATTACTCACACCTGCATAAGTCCATTTTGTCACATAGGATAAAATAGACATTGATTTTGGTGATTGGAATATTAGGCATCTTTCAGGAGTCATTTTTATGCCTACCACACCAGTCTTTTTACAGTTGTTTCTCAACAACATACAGTGATGTGTAATTGTTTTCTGAGTTATGTGTCAATCTTTCTTGTTCTCCCTTTTATGTTTATCTCGCTAAACTCACTGGCATGAAAATATTGTCATATCTAGTGGAAGAAAGAGAGAATGATTAAAATATCCATGAGACATCACAGAAGAAGGAGAAAAGAGTGAATGAGAATGAGAATTAATAAACCAGTATTTGGGTTAAAAATACAGCTAAGGTAATAAATTTCTAGTGTAATGCTTTAATTCCAACTTGTAAAATTATATTTCATTAGTTTCCCTTTGCTGTATAAAAAATTATTTAACAAACTAAAACAACATACATTTATTATCTAAACATATTCATGGGTCCATGAATAGGTTAGTATGGTCTTCTGCTCAGAGTCCGACAAGGCTGCAATCAAGATATAATTTCAACTGTGTTCTGCCTGATGGCTTCACTGGGAAATAATTCATTTCCATACTCATTCATATAATTGGAAAATATATTTCCCTGTGGGAGTATGACTGAAAGAGTCTGATTTTTATTGGCTGTTTGCTATGAGGTAGGAGGTGGGACTCAACTCAGAGGTGTGACTCTGACACCTGACCAAATTGAAAACTAGCTAAAACAGGTCTAGGAACGCACTTCCCCATGAGACATGCCCATCAGTGTGCCATGTCAGTTTACCATTGCCATGGAAACACCCAGAAGTTACTACTCCTTTCCATGGCAGCAACCTGACAACCAGGAAGTTACCACCCTCATCCTAGAAATTTCTGCATAAACTGCACCCTAACTTGCATATAATTGAAAGAGGGTATGTATATATGCAGAACTGCCTCCAAGCTGCTCCTCTGGGCACATCACCTGTGAGGTAACCCTGCTCCACAAGGAGCAGTACCTCTGTTGCTGCTGTACACTGCCACTTCAATAAAAGTTGCTATTTAACACCACCGGTTTGCCCTTGAATTCTTTTCCTGGGCTAAGCCCCAGTTTGGGGGCCTGCCTGTCTTGCATCAGTTAGAGTCACTCTCACAGTCTAGAGTTATTCCCAGTTCCTGGCCACGTGGTCTTCTCCATACACAGCTCACAAATGGCAGCTTCTTAAAGTCTAGCAGGAGAATCTCTCTATTCCAGTCTTCGAAGGAGGAGTCTTACCTAACATAGTATAATCGTGGTCATTATATCCCATCGCTTTTGCTTTATGTAATAATATAACCTTGCATTTTGGGGGGTGGGTAGGAGGTTAGAAATTATTTATGGATTCTTCCCACATTTAAGGAGTGGGAGTCATCTGAAGCTGTATCCACCACATAGACACATCGTTCTTTTAAAATAATATAACATAGGTAATTTTTTTTTTCCTAAGATGGAGTCTCACTTTTATTGCCCAGTGATCTCGGCTCACTGTAACCTCTGCCTCCTGGTTTCAAGTGATTCTCCTACCTCAGACTCCCAAGTAGCTGGGATAACAGACATGTGTCACTAGGCCCAGCTAATTTTTTGTATTTTTAGTAGAGACGGGGTTTCTCCATGTTGGCCAGGCTGGTCTCGAACTCCTGACCTCAGGTGATCCATCCACCTTGGCCTCCCAAAGTGCTGGGATTACAGGTGTGAGCCACTGCGCGCGACTCAACATAGGTAATTTTTAATGTATTTTTATGCTCATACTATCATATAGCTAAAAATTAAAAGGTCATAAAGAGGCAATAATTCACTTATTCAAGAAAAAAGACAGATGATGTCGAGCTTATAAGCAACTTGGTTATTAACAGTCCCATCAATTTGGAATGAAAATACACAATTCAGAATGCTATTTTTTATCAATTCAACCATTTGTTCAAATGACATTTTTAAGTAGTTAATTATATGTCAACTATCAAATGTTAAGATACAAACATGAGTACAGTAATAGTCACTGCACTCAAAAGTTCATAGTCTACTAAAATACACTACTACTTAAAAACATAATTATAATATAGTACAAAATAGTCATGTAATGGAGGTGTTTTGTGTTAGCACGAAAGAGGATAATACGAAACACGGTTGGTATCAGGAAAGGCCTCACTGGAATTTACTTGGAGCTAGATTCTTAAGGATAAATCAACAGCTTAGAGGAAAGATTGTGTTAGAGTGATGCATCTTTCAGCCAGAGAGAATAGGACACCGAAAGTAAGAGAGCAAGTCATAGACTGGGATCTCCAAGAAACAGAGACTGAGCTAAAAGATTTTGAGGAGGTATGTAATTCAGAGCTGATTCAGGATGTGAAAGCTAGGTACTGGAAAAAATAAGATTATAAAAGGACACAGTAGTGAAATAATTTCTGTGAGAAATAAGGCTTTGACTTTGCATGACCTTCTTTTAAAAAGCACAGAATGCCTCCCTGAACTGTTCACCTGAAAGATGAAAAGTAGAAGAATTTATCTCCTGACCCTCTTTCACCAGAGACTGAGAGTTGCTCCAGGGATGGCTAGCTTTCCGCCCCCCACCACCCAACCTTCCTGGCTGTGCTTGCTTATGGTTTGAGATGGTATTCATGGCACTAGAAAGATCCTGGAATGAAGTTGAAATGATCAAGAATGAATCATTCATGCTTAATCTATTGACCTTGCCAATACCATGTGCAAGTATGAGTTATTCATGATCAAGAATGAGTCATTTATGCTTTCTCTATTGACCATGCCAATACCTTGCCAATGCCATGAGCAGTTTTGTGAGATGAACCCTCAAAAACTGCTCATGGTAGCTATTTTAAGGTGAAATGAGAAGAGAGCAAAGGGATATGAGGCAAGACACCAGAGATGTCTATCACAGAGATGAAGACAATAAGGGGTATTCGGGAATTTACAAGTAATCGAGTACAGCTGAAGCACTAGGGATGAGATGGAAACAGTGTAGAAAGGGAGTTTTGAATGGCAGTCCAGTGAGATATGAAGGGACAGATAATTTGACCCAAAATATGAGAGCAGAACTATAAATGGAAAAAGGGATTAAAAATAAAGCACTCATAATTTCACTATATAATTTATCAATATTTACATATTGATTATTTTTCTTCTAGCATGATCCAATATATATGTTTCTGGATTTGCCATAAACACATTATTTTATATATATATATATGTGTGTGTGTGTGTGTGTGTGTGTATAGACATATATAATGTGATAATATAAGCAGATGTTATTTTATCCTTTGAAAAGTCATTTCTAATATTTTCTTAATATTTCTTGAATAAATATCTTTAGTGTTTTATGGGAGAGTAATTCTTATTTTTATAAATGTATCTATTTGAAGGAAAATCATCTCATGCATAATTGTTTTTATTCTTTTGGAGTAAATTCCCGTAGAATAGGTCCCAGAAATAGAATTATTTCATTAAAGACAATTGATAATTTAAGAGTACTAACATTTTCTCTTATGTTTTCCCCAAAATAATTGAAACAATTTGTAATTAAATCAGTGATGGATGACGATGGTGATTATGGCATGGATAATGAACATAGTGACTGTAGCAATAATAATGTTCCAGCTCTACTTCTAAGATACACACACCCCCCTCCCATCATGATAAATCATACCTCCTCGTTTTCATGCCCTTATGTAATCTGCTGTCACTGAAGCTGGGATGATTTTATGAATCACTTACAACAAAAAGCTCAGTCAACATGATGCTATGTGGGTTTAATAACGAGGTTAATGTATCCTTATATCTTATTCCTGGGCCTTAGGTTACCTAACCTGTAGGAAGCCAGCCTCTATTTGAGAAGTTCATCTATCCAGAGACTTGTGTTGATGTTGCAGGAAGTTCAAGCTGCTAGATGGACAGGTCAAATGAAGAAACAGATATCTGACCACTACTAAGCTGTAATTGACATTGCAGTTGAGATACAAGATGTGAATCTAAAAGAAATCACCTTGGATGTCTAGCCCCATCCTCAAATAATTTCATCTTGGCTGTCTCATGACTACAACCATACAAGAAACCCCAAGTAAGGAATGCCCCACTGAGATCAGGAAGCACAGAAAACCAAGAAAGATGAAAATAAATCATTGATTTGAGCCATTTGCAGTCTACCACTAATAGCCAGAAAATAATAATCATAAAACAAACAAAAATGTGCTGATGATTTAGTATATTGCAAACATAAGAAGAACTTTGTATACATTTACTTGTTCAATTTCCCAGCAATATATGACATATATATCATAAATTTTATCTTTATTATATAATAAATGTAAGTTCAGGAAGTCTTGGCAACTTGCTGGAGGACATAGAATTGGGCTTTGAATTCAGGTCAATCTGTATCTAATTCTTTTTATGCTTTTAATCCCTTCCCTGTTAAAGTTTCAATAGTAATGTTCCTTAACATAATTTATAATTTGCAAAGATATGTGAATCGAAAAGTTCGTGGATGGTGGCTGGGCAAGGTGGTTCATGCCTGTAATCCCAACATTTGGAAGGCCAAGGCAGGAAGATTGCTTAAGGCCAGGAGTCTGAGACCAGCCTGGGCAATATAACAAGACCTTGTCTCTACAACAAGTACAAAAAAATAATCAGCTGGACGTGGTGGTGTTCACCTGTGGTCCTAGCTACTGGGGAGGCTGAGGCAGGAGGGTAATTTGAGGCCAGGAGTTTGAGGTTACAGTGAGCTGTGATAGCACTACTGCACTCCAGCCTGGGTGACAGGGTGAGACCCTGTCTCAATAAAAAATAAAAAATAATAAAAGTTTATGGTTAGAAAATACATTCCCATGGCTTCAGGTTTTATCTTTTTACTTTTAAAGTGGTGTATTTTTCTGTCATGCAGAGCAGGAAATGAATATGTGAACAAACAATAATGTCACAGATATTATAGAAGCAAGTACTTATATAAATCACTTTTCTAAATGTTTCATACGTATCTCACCTAATTCTCCTAACACTCCTATCATGGGAACTATTATTAGTCACATTTTACAGATAAGCATTTGAGGCATAGAATGATTTAATACCTCGCCCAGTTAGTAAGTGGCAGAGTCAGGCTTTGAACACAGGAAACCCAGCTATAAAAAAAGCTTTAACTTAAGTAGCATGTACCTTGCTGTGTAAATATATCATAATGCTAATATTTTTTTTTAATTCTGACTCTTTGAAAGTTGATTGAGACCATCACCAAATACTAGTATTAATTTTTGATAATTCTTGTACTCACAGCAGCCAACATATGGAAACAACCTAAATATCTGTCGACAGTGAATGAATAAAGAAAATGCGGTATATACATACAGCAGAATATTGTTTAGTCTTAAAAAGGAAGGAAACCTTATAATACGCAGCATCATGAATGAACATGGAGGATATTATGCTAAATGAAATAAGCCAGTCACAGAAGGAACAGACACTGCCTGATTCCAACCGTAGGAGATAACTAGTATTGTCAAATTCATAAAATTGACAATAGAATGGTGGTTGCTAGTGGGTGGGCAGAGGGGAAGATGAGGAGTTATTGTTCAATGTGTATAAAGTTTTAATTATGCAAGATGAGTAAGTTCTAGCTATCTATTGTACAACCTTGTGCGCGATCTATTGTACAACCTTGTGACTATAGTTAACAATGATGTATTGTGGATGTAAAAATTTGTTAGAGGATACATCTCATATTGTTTTCTTACCACAGTAAAAAAAAAAAAAAAAAAAAGAAACAAATAAACAAGAATTTATGTAGTACTAAAGACTGTATGTCTGATGATTAAAAATTAAGGACATACTCAATACTACATAATTTACACAATAGATACAAAAGGTGTTGAAAACAAAGTATGTCTGTCAACTTGGCTTAAATTTTAATCATCATCTCTAGAAGTCTTGAGAGAAGGCTATGTTTTGTTCTTGTCATTGTTATCGTTGTTTGACTCTAAAGAATAAATGAGATCTTGGTAAATTTTTGTAATATGCAACACGTATCTAAGGAACTACAAAAATCAACTTCTATTACCCTTGCCTAATTCTTTCTTAGTACATGATTAGATCTGTGTATTACTTCATTGATCGTCTGCTGTGTAGGCAGCATAGACTCAATGTTTACTGAATGCAGATTTATGATTGGTGAACCAAGAGATACAATGTTCTTTAATAGTTTTAGAGTTTAGATTTCATGTGTCCTCAGTGTCAACAAGGACAGTGATATTTCTCTAAGACTTTTATTATCCGTGATGCTCAGTAAATGGAAAAGCAGTTACAATGTCAGGCTGAAAGAAACATTGAAACCCACTTAGGAAATTTCATGTATAAAGACACCTGACGTTATTTTCTATTTCAAACCTGGGCTTGTCAAGTGTGGATTTACTAGGCATAAAAGCAGCAGTTTATTTCAATTGTAAAGTACTCCTTTAAAACGAATAGTTCTAATTGTATTATACAATTTAGCTCTAAAAGGCTATTATATTAGTGTGCTAGGGCTGCCATAACAAAGTACCAAAGACTGGGTGGCCTTAACAACAGACATTTATTTTCTCACAATTCTGAACGCTAGAAATCTGAGCTCAAGGTCTAAGTAGGGTTGATTTCTTCCATGGTCTCTCTCCCGGCTTATATATGGCCTTCTTTTCTCTTTGGTTCCACCTGGTCATTCCTCTGTATGTTTTTGTCCTGATTTCCTCTTCTTATAAGTTCACTAGTCATTAAATTAAGGCCTATCCATGTGATCTTGTTTAACCTTAATTATGCCTTTAGAGACCCTGTCTCTACATGCTGAGGGTAGGAAGTTTGTGGTGGCACTATCCAGCCAGTAAAAACTACCCACCCTCCACTGTTGCTCAGTCCTGTCTACCAAAGTCATCTCTTATAAGTCAGATGACCCACAATTTAGGAAGCTGATTCTGTGGCAAATCCTGTTCTTAAATTGGTGAAAGCATAGATGTCAAAAATAGCCATATAGAAAACATTAAGTGAAGGCATCAAACACCTTTTCAAAGGCTTCCAAAAGGTAAGAGCTTTCCAAATATTTCTAAATTCATCTGCCCTATTTTGCAGTCCCAACCATGAGGATTAATAACTGCTGTAGACATTTTTTATAAGGGCCAGACTAGAATTTTTAAATGATACCTCACATAATTATATTATGAAAACACTACACGTTATTAATCAAATTAGGTTAGCTGTTTTTCAGCAAATATTCTGTTCTTGGACATTGTGAATGAAGAATGCTAACCTTTGATTGGGGTTATAGGAATTTACAACATCCGAAGCACACTAATGCAAATTAAACAGTGTATCATCAGAAATACATTTGGGAAAAGGGAAACTATAAAGGTGACCAAAGTAAGCTGCATTAACTTTGCAAACTTCTGTGACTGGCTAGAGCTGATGTACTTAAGATCCGTCAAGACCCTGTTAATACCTGTCTGTCTTATCCCCTACATTCAAAGAATCTATGCAACCCCCTGGGAGCAAACCTGTTCTAAGTCACATTAGCCTTTATCCCATTAGAATTCCCTGCACATCCTAGTCTGAAAGAAATTTAATTGCCTAATTCAGTCAAATAAATTCATTTTAATCTGACACATACTGTATAAAACATATGTATTATAAGATAATGTTCATGAAGAACTTATTTCCCAAGGGAGAAAATATAATGTATACATATGGGGTAATGACACAAGGTATAAACATGCTAACAGCAATGAAAGTTCAACATATAGGATCAGAATTCTGAAAAAAATAAAAAGCTATTACCACTAATTGGGATATTTGGGAAGGATTTATGATGGAAACGGCAGTAGTAGTGAGTTTTGAATCGTGAAATAGGTGTATTTTAACTCCAGGCCAAAATAAACCAAAACAAACAAACAAACAAAACACAAAGTAGCATGAGGTAAACATAAAGAGGAGAGTGAGACCTCCAGGAGGAAAAGTGGGATTTGTTTGCCTCAAGTAAAAGGTAGATGAAGGGCAACAGAATTCAGACAAGGGAACATAATCTTATGAAATTACTCCATCCTGTAGTAAAGGAGAAAGTGAAAGTTTCAGAGAAGGAGCGAAATATGCTTCAGAAGAATTAATGCGGTAAGAATACATTAAATGAATTTGAACAGGATGTGCCAACAGTAGAGAACCATGGCACAGGTAAGCTGCATGGTAGGAGCCTCAGGAATGAAGGGGAAGGCCCTGAAAGGATAAAATTACAAAATAATTCAAGCAATGAAGTCAATTGGTTATGATGATGAGGCAGAGATTTTGGTCCTGGCTGACTAACAAGATATTTTCTTTAATAAAAGCAGAAAGAAGGGTTAATTTGGTAAGAAAAACTATGAGTTCAGTTCTAAATATTGTAGTAGTCAATATTATTGATGATTGCCAAGACTCACCACCCCTGGCATGCAAGTTGTGCATAATCTCTCAGACTGTGAATGTGATTAATTTTATTCGTATAATTAGAATATGCTTTTTTATTTATTTTATTTTATTTTATTTTATTTTTTGTTTTGAGACGGAGTCTCGCTGTCGCCCAGCCTGGAGTGTAGTGGCCGGATCTCCGCTCACTGCAAGCTCCGCCTCCCGGGTTTACACGATTCTCCTGCCTCAGCCTCCTGAGCAGCTGGGACTATAGGCACCCGCCACCTCGCCGGCTAGTTTTTTGTATTTTTTTTTTAGTAGAGACGGGGTTTCACCGGGTTAGCAAAGATGGTCTTGATCTCCTGACCTCGTGATCCGCCCGTCTCGGCCTCGCAAAGTGCTGGGATTACAAGCTTGAGCCACCGCGCCCGGCCGAATATACTGTTTTATGTGGCACAATTGACTTTAAGAAAGGGAGATTGTGCAGTTGGGCCTCACCTAATCATGGACACCTTTTACATGTAGGACATTTTCTCTGGCTAGTAGCAAAAGGGGAAGTCAGAGGTTCAAAACATGAGGAAGACTGAATGGTTCGGTGCTGGCTTGAAGATTAGGGTCCACATGGCAAAGAATTCAGGTGGTTTCTCAAAGCTGAAAGCAGTAAGGAACACCTAGCAAAGAAATGGGGACACTTAGCAAGGAAATGGGGACTTCAGTTCTACAGCCTCAAAGAGATGAATTTTGCTAATGCTAAGAACCAGCTTGGAATGGATTTTTCTCTAGAGCCTTCTGATGAGAACTCAGCTTGGCCCGTACCTTGGTTTTGGTCTTTTGATAACTTCAGCAAACAGCCCACTCATGCTTAGCCAGACTTCTGGCCCACTGACTGTAAGTTAATAAATTACTCATGTTTTAAGCTGCTAAATTCATGGTAGCTTCAATAGACAACAAATGCAGCTATATTGCCCTTTAGTTGTATGGAAAGCATTAAGGATAGAATTTCTCAACATTGGCACGACTGACATTTTTGTACTGGATAATTATTTGTTACAGTGGTCTGTTCTGTGCATTAGAAGATGTTTAGCAGCATTTCTGACCTCTACCCCTAGATGCCAGTAGTATTCAGTGTTGTAACAACCAAAAATATCTCCCTCCAGACATTGTCAAATGCCCTCTTGAGGACAAAATTTCCTCAGTAGAGAAGCATTTATCTTAGGGTAAAAACTAACAGTCATTTATAAATAGGAGGTGTCTTTGTCTGTAGTCAGGTTGCTATAACAAAATATCATAAATGTAGGTAATTTATTCACAACATAAACTTGTTGTGTGACTGGTGAGGACCCATTTCTTATACACAGCATCTTCTTGCTGTCTCCTTACATGGTAGAAGAGGCAAAGCAGATCTCTGGGGTCTCTTCTATAAGGACAGTGACCCCAATCTCTAGAGCTCTGCCCTCATGACCTAATCACCTGCCAAAGGCCCAGCCTCTGAATAACATATGAGTTTGGGGGTTAGGGGTAGAATTGGGAGGACTAAAACACTCAGACCATAGCAGGGCACTAGAGTTCAAGGAGTTGTGACAAAACATTTAGATTGGAAAATCAGCTGGGTGAAGACAGTTGAAGGTGGGAAATTTTAATAGATAAGATGCAAGAATTTTAAGAAAAAAGTTTGAAAGACATTTCTACTCAAGTGTCATAAAAAGGAGAAATGATTCAGGCTGGAGATAATGCAGGCAAAGGGCTAAGAGAAGAAACAGGAAGGAAAAGTCTCAGACAATCTAAAGCATAAGTATCAGGGAGCTGAGAATAAAAAGTACATTTACATTGGAACTAAGATGTCATTGACCGATTTGTTTTGGCAGAGTGGTTTGGACAGAAGCTCAATACAAAAGGAATGAATAAATTTTTAAAAAGGCAATAGCTTTTAAGAGGAAATGGGAAAATTAGTGCTTGTGAGGTAAGAACATTGTTAGAGATAGAGGAGAAAGGAAAAAATTGAAAGAGGACAAATATTTGAGTACGTTCTCATGGCATCAAAACACGCCTATAACAGTTACCTTCCCAAAATCAAAGCAACCCTAAGCTCTGTCTCTGTTTCTACTGTTGTTTATAGAAACCTCTTGATGTTCTGCCAACTGAACATACTAGCTTTCTCCTGCCAGTCTGCCATTGCAAATCCTTTGATGTTGGTTGGTTTCTTGCCACTCTGAACACATATGCCCCTATGGACCTGACACCTTGGATTCTCCCATTGAATCCCAACTTTGCTTTCACCTGACAATCAGTTTTCTATTTACTTTTACTTCCAATGATGAAGCCATGGTGTTGGATCCCAGCAATTTATATACTAAACCCGGTACCTGCTTTCCTAGCCATGGCAAAACTGCCTCTGGGAAAATATTTTGTACACTGTATATAGAAGCCCCATGCTGGGTAACTACTTAATTTGTCCTCAAAATCTTCTTATGACATCTCTACACTATTTTTAGAGATCATAAATTAACTTGTCAAAAGTCACATAGATAGCAACTGAAAGCTGCAATTTGAACTCAGAACTATCTGACTCCACTGCCTATGATCAGGGCTCAAATTTCAAATGGAATATTTTTTTTCAACTTGCCAGTCTTCGGTGAAAAAGAATGGTGCCAGATTCAATCTATGACCTGAGATAGTATATAATATTTTCATTAGTATTTAATTTGTGAACTGGAGCAAAATTTGGTTGAAATTGCTATTGACAATATACTGAGTTAGGTGGATGCTACATTCTTTTGAAGTAAAGGTCAGAGGTCATTACAAATTTGGCAAGCTATAAAATTAGTCAAATATGATTATATATCTATTAATTTTTAATGTTATCACTTCTTTACAAAATTAAGAATTTTGCCAAATAGTTCATATTGACTTTTTTTTTTTTTTTTTTTTTTTTTTTTGAGACAGAGTCTTGCTCTGTCACCCAGGCTGGAGTGCAGTGGTGTGATCTTGGCTCACTGCAAGCTCCACCTCCCAGGTTCACGCCATTCTCTTGCCTCAGCCTCCTGAGTAGCTGGGACTACAGGTGCCCACCACCACGCCCGGCTAATTTTTTGTATTTTTAGTAAAGACGGGGTTTCACCGTGTTATCCAGGATGGTCTCGATCTCCTGACCTTGTGATCCACCCACCTCGGCCTCCCAAAGTGCTGGGATTACAGGCATGAGCCACTGCGCCCGGCCTGACACTGTTTAAGAGCTAACACGATCCATAGATTCTGTTCTAATGACCCATATACAGTGTATATGTAATTTTCACAAAGTAGGAAATAATTTATATTTTATAAGTATACAACTATTCTTCTAATTATTTTTCTGGATTCATAAAATATTTCTAAAACAAATTTAGAAAGACTTTAAATATTTATTTAATCAAATTATTTTAAATGAGAAGAAGCTGCCATAGGGAATAGGTTGCCATTATTTCTCAGAACTTTTAAATGTAGAAAGCCTCATTCTCAAACTAACTCATCAGATTACATGAAAAGTGAATTTTATTAACTTCCTGAGGCAAGGCAGAGCCCAAACCCAATTCTGAAAAGGAGGTCTCTGTAGAGAAAATGAGAGAACAAATTGTATTGTTTATCCCTTAGACTCTTAAGTTTTAGAGTGGGGTAAGTGGAGGAAGTCTTTGAATTATTTGATTTCTTAAGGTGAGAAATGATGTAAGCAAGGTGAGTTCTGAGGAGAAAAAGGATTGTTGCTAGGGACATAAGACATTCTGCCACTGTATTTCTATCGCTAATGATGATATTAATAGTTATTCTGGTTTTTAGAGAGCACAGTTTGTTCATTCCATTTAAAAGTATGGACGGGTATGCTTTGGTTTGACACTCACTGTAAAGGAAAACAAAATGTTGGTAAGTACTCTCAGTACAAAGATATTGTAAAGAAACAAGTAACAATGGCAAATGAAATTCAAAAATGGAATATTAACAATAAAGAGAAGTAACAGCTCTTGAATTACCTTCAAATACTTCAGAGTTGTGCTGACAAATACGGTGGCCATCAGCCATGGTGGTTTTTTAAATACAAAGCAACTAAACTTAAATAAATAAAAGTTAACTTCCTTAGTCAAACTATCCAAATTTCCAGTGCTCAACAGCCGCATTTTACTGGTGGTTACTGTATTGGAAATAACACTTATAAAATATTCCGTTATTGCAGTATCGGACAGAGCTCCGTTAGTACTACTTTAGTGGATTAATAAATTAATAATGGTAAAATATATGAGATTTAGGCAATTTGAAATCAAAATATGAAAATATATGTTTAATTGTATTTTAATATATTTACATAACAATATTAAGTGTAAATATGGTAGTTTAAGAATGAAATGTAAATGTATATAAGCTGGGTTTATTTGATCTTATTTAAATGATGCATATTTGTGGAAAAGCTATACATCAATTATTGAATGAAAATTAAAAAATAAATTGTATGTTTGCCTTCTGGATATTTGGAAAGTTCTGAATATTAGTATGCTGAAAATTTTCATTTTGTATATGGGTATTTTGAGGCTAAATAAGCAGAACTTCAGATATAAATATATTCATCCTTCAAAGCATTTCTAACTTACTTTTCACTGAAGGTTATTTGATAAATGTTTATAAAGAACAGTACAAATAAAGACTTCATCTGGAAATTGTGGTCATAAACTACTGCTAAAAATGATTTGATTTATAAAGTAATAATGGTCTTATTTTAGTAACATGAAGTTGTTTTATGATTTCTTGGGGAAGTAAAGATCTAAGTATTCGTGATATGGTTTGGCTGTATCCTCACCCAGATCTCATCTTGAATTGTAGTTTTCATAATCCCCATATGTCATGAGAGGGACAAGTGGAGATCATTGAGTCATGGTGGCGGTTTCTCCCATCCTGTTCTTGTGATAGTGAGTGAGTTCTCATGAGATCTAATGGTGTTATGAGGGGCTTTTCCCCCTTTTGCTCTGCATTTATCTTTGCTGCCACCATGTAAAGATGGATGTGTTTGCTTCCCTTCTGCCATGATTGTAAGTTTCCTGAGGCTTCCCCAGCCCTGCAGAACTGTGAGTCAATTAAACCTCTTTCCTATATAAATTACTCAGTCTCAAATGTGTTCTTATAGTAGTGTGAGAATGGACTAATATAATTCATAAGCCTTTTTCTTTCCCCTCCTTTTTAAATATCTTTCCTAATTTGCTTCGGGGACACAATTCTGCTTGGATAAATTTGTTGAAAAGCTAACGCTTCTATCATACATACTTTAAATGGAAGCTGTAGGAATGCATGGAGAATTTAGGAAAGGAACATTGAAACTTTCTTTTATTACATTTAAGTGTTTTTTTCTTGACATCTTGAAGCAATTATTTTGACCTACGCATGGAAAGAAAAGCCTCTGGTATCCTGCTGCTTCTTCCTGCTATAATTTTTCTACCAGAATCAAGTTTTTTGAACTTGCATGAAACACTGAATATCAAAACCCTGAACACAAAGCATAGCATGAGTACAGAGTACTTTTGAACATCAAAAGATAATAATAAAGAAATTGTGAATCAAAGACTTGTTTACTGGCTATTAGAAGGGCTGCCTTAACAATTTTGTTTCTCTATGTATGCGTCCTTGTTTTCTTCAAAACATCTCAGTTGTGTTTCTCTAACATTCTGAGGTGGAGCTTAATGTGTTTGCATTTTTTTCATACTTGTTTTCTGCAGTTGTTTTAAGTGAGTAGATTTCCTGACCTCTTGGATTCAAGAATGAAAATCAATTATCTCCTAATGAATATTTATACTTCACATATTTCTGTAGTCACAAAATTAATTGGGTTTAAATTAACAAGTTATTTATTTTTCTTCAAATACTACTTACATATTTGGTCTAAGGAGTTTTGCAAGATGCTCTGAGAATTCATTTTATGGAAATTTAAAAAAAAATGTAAGTCCTCAAATTTCAGCGTACCCTGAGGATGACCTTTATGAAGTCCAGTATTATAAAGCTATATTTCTAAAATATGATATCTTGGGTGACAAATGAAACTTTCTCTTCTACTAGATATAATAGAAAAACTTATTTTCACTGTTTATGATGCAAGAAACCAATATGTGCAGAATATTATATTTAATATTGTGTACATGATTCATATGCTGAAGAATTTCTATTTTGAAGAATTTAGTGTTACACAACATACAGAAACTGATTATTTTCAAAGTGTGCTTCAATCATATGCCTTATGTATTTCTAACTTGTTCATTGATATATATTTGTAATTTTTGCTTAAAATGTATTTCTGTGATTC
This sequence comes from Macaca nemestrina, assembly GCF_043159975.1. Lineage (NCBI taxonomy): Eukaryota > Metazoa > Chordata > Mammalia > Primates > Cercopithecidae > Macaca > Macaca nemestrina. The sequence continues at coordinate 59,810,554 of NC_092131.1, forward strand.
TTTTAATAAACAAAATGTGTTTAATGGATATAAAACACCAGAAGATGCATTAATTATTCTAAACAATTATTTGAATTTTTAAACTCTTAACTACAACAATTGATTCTAGGGAAATATCTATTTAAACCTAGGTTTTGTAACATCGCATGTTAACACTTCAGATATAATTTTGTTGCATCATTATTTATAAAATTTATTTTATTATTTTTGTGTGAAGCTTTTAATCCCAGAATTCTAATCTCAAGGTTTGAATAAATCTTGATATTTATTACCTTCACCAATTTATTATTCATGCCTACTGCTCAATGTGGGATTATAAACTTATCACTCCCAAGGCAGATTTTTTTTGACCTTTGGGTAGGAATGAAAGTTCTTTGAATTGAGATAAAATCAGTTTATCTAAATTCATAGCCATTGGTTTTAGACCTCCCTCATATAAATGCGCTAAGTATTAGAAGTCTCCAAAAGTGGATTTCTCATTACTTTGTAATCTTTTTGTTCTAACAAATATTTATTGAGCATCTGGGATCAGATCCTAATGATTTAAAAATGAAGTGGACAGAAGATTTGATCTTTAGAAATTTAAAATCATTAGAGCTAATTAATATTTAAATACTATCTGCCCCTACATATTTCACTTTTAAGTTTCTTGTTCAGTTAAATATCTTGTACAGTCAACTCCTTTTCAGGTCTAGATGTCCTCCCACAATTAGAGTATTAATGCTTGGTTAGTCTTCCCTCCCTTTTATCATCTTCTTTCATTCCTTCCTTTGTTCCTTCCTCCCTCACTCCCTTCCTGTGTTCTTCCCTCCTTCCTTTTCTTTCTTCCTCCTCTCCCCCTCTTCCTTCCTTCTGCTCTTTGACTTAATGGTTGCTGAACATTGGGATGAATTAATTTAGTTATGTACCACATGATATTCCTCATTCAAATCGATATAAGTATACTTGTACATCACAAATTAAAGCATTCAAGTGAAGTAAATTCTGTTCTTAAACATTTATGACAATATTAAGTAATAAGTAATATAAACCTGATGATTATAGTAATTTTATAATTTGAGCTCCATTTTTCAGTTCATTTATGTTTGTCAAGAAAACACATTTATAAGAAGACCCTAAAGTAAAAGAAAAACACAAAATAAAACTATGAATCTTATAGTATATTCACATAATTGACTAATGCAGTGCAATTCTCTTTTGATGTTTTATACATTGGCATTTTCTTAATAAATTTGCATAGCTGTATTTCTGGCTACAGTTATCAATGAAACCTTGAAACTTCAGTACAAACCTAATGGAAGAGAAAGTTGAGAAAAAAACATATGGAAATAGAAAAAGTGTCTATGCCCTTCAACTGTGTAATGAACTGAGGAAAGTCAGCTGGCGTGTGCTAGTGTTGGAATATGCTAATACTTTGAATACTGCTAGGATAGGATTTTTCATTGTGGCTGATCAGCACAATGGCTCCAGGAAGACCATCCTGATGAGACTGCTATCTGACTGTATGCTTCAAATTGCAAATTGCATCCTACATAAAATTCTTTCTTCTTTCCTAGGTTCAGATCAATTTGGTTTGATAATGCCACTGTGCATCACTCTGCACAATTCTGTTAATCCTTTGCAGAAAGTATGAGAGTGTGAGAGATTGGAATACCTCAATCAGTAACTGATACTTTCAGTGGGAAAAAAAAGATAATTTGTAATTAAAATGTCTTAAATTTTAGAAAGATAAATCTATTTTTAATAAATCAATGATTTAAAGTGTATAAAAATAAATTACTGCAGAAAATAGCGAAGCTATTTTGGAATGCTTTTCTTAGAGTGTGCTGACAAATGAGGAAGGGTCATCCTAAAGGAGAATAATAAATGAACCAATTCTCAGATAAGGTCTTTATAAACTTTTATTTGGGTAAGTGGGAGAGAAAAGTAAATAATAAATAGTAAGTTGTTAATTTGTGGACTGTTTATTAGTGTGACATAAAGGGATTTTTACCTTTTGATCGGTAAATACCTAGAAGTAAAAGAGAATAGTTACTAGACCTTCAAGGTTGTATGCCTGCTTCTAGGGTGTTCTTTCTGTGTCCAAGGGCTTATCCCCCTCCAGAATCACAAGCCCAAGATGAGCCCAGCTGAGCTAAATATAAGAAAAGAAAAATATTTATCTGAAGAAGGCACTAGGTCCACTTCTCCCCATATCTCATACTTCTCTTCTTACTGCTATCATTTTCAGTGCTTTTATTACTGTGCTACAAATAAACTGGCAACTTAACACAGAGTACCAGAAATTGTCCTTATCAATAAGAAAAAAAAGTTAGTTCTATTGCGTAATGTTTAACAAATTAAGTCCCACAAGAACATATTTGCATGTTAAAAAATATGAAGGTCAGGCTGGGCATGGTGGCTCACGCCTGTAATCCCAACACTCTGGGAGGCTGAGGCAGGCAGATCATGAGGTCAGGAGTTCAAGACCAGCCTAGCCAACATAGTGAAACCCCGTCTCTACTAAAAATACAAAAACTTAGCCGGGCATGGTGGTGGGCACCTATAATCCCAGCTACTCAGGAGGCTGAGGCAGGAGAATCACTTTAACCTGGGAGGCAGAGGATGCAGTGAGCTGAGATCGTGCAATGGCACTCCAGCCTGGGCGACAGACTGATACTCTGTCTCAAAAATATATATATACATACACATATATATGCATATACATATGTATATATGTATATGCATATAAATGTGTGTATATGTATATATGTATATATAATATATATGTATATATATGAAGTTCAGTACTACTCCTAAACAATAACAATGATTTTTACATCATTTTTGCGATAAACTTTTTTGATCCCAATATTAATTATATGACACACTTTCCTCTGATCATCAGTGAAGTCACTGATTTTGAAACAATAGCTATTTTTTCCAAACTCCTTGTATACTCATGTTGTTTTTATGTTTTTATTGTTTTTTATGACAAATGAGGGGATACTTTTAATGGAACTTTTAGAATACTAGTACCCTAGTACACATGAAAATATAACATACATTAGGAACAATTCTTAAAATATATATAACTCTTTTTTAGGTTAATAAAACGGAGGAAATATTTTGACAAAGAATACAGAGACCTGTATTGTAGCTCTAACTTCATAAGTTAACAGGACCTTTAGTAACCCATTACTAGACATGCACCTCCTTTTCTGTTTTTAAACTAAGTTGACTCCACCAATTAATTTCTTAAGATTCCTTTTGTAATAAAAACTCTATGTCTTTTAGGTGAATTTATAAAGAAGTAGAAAATTAGATTAGTAGCTTTAGAAGTCAGTTATTACCTCCTGCCATTTGGTTAGAATTTTAAATGTTGACATGTATTAATGATAGAAACTTGTAGAGGGAGATAAATACAAAGCTCATATTATAAGCTTCGGCCAATTTTCTTTACCAAGAAGCTACAAACAAAAACTGGAAAAATTTACATTTTTACATTTTTTTCTATTTATGAGGACTAACTAAAGTTAGATTCGACTTTAGAGGATGCAGTGGATGCTTAGGAAAAATCAAACAGTTATTTAAAAAGAGGAGACAGAGTGTCATTGTGGCAACCTTTAATGGCAACTGTGTGGTCCAACAGCAAAGCTAGATCACACAGCTAGATTGTTTTGAAAAACAATCATAATCACAGAAGGGGACTGGTCAAGAGCAGATTACTGGAAGGTAATTTGGGCCCCCGAGAAATATTTTACAATGAGGTTGGTAAGGAATAGAGCCAGGACTGAAATTAGGTCTCAAAGGAGCATTGACACCTGCTTGACCCAGTCATCCTGCATGCAGACTGGTGCCCAAGAAAGATGGTTCTGTGGGCAAGCCTAAACGTTATGACCCTACATTGCAACTGCAAGTCACTCTTGGCTTGGAAGATCTAGGATGATGAAATAGAGAAGGAAAGAGCATCCTTCCTCACATTTCAAAGAAACCCTTGCTTATAATAACAGAGACCACTGGAAAAATGGCAGAGGTCGTGTTATACCTACATGAGTTGTTATGGTGTCTGCTAAAATGGATGATAAGCCTCTGATTTCAACAGTTGAAGCAACAACACTGTCAGGATGCATGAATTTGGCAAAACTTTATCTCCTCTGTGTGTCAGGGCTTGAGGCCCAGCTAGGAATAGTGTTGAGAGCAAGAACAATGTCACTACAGGGATGGCACACTTCAGAGAGCTGCTCCAAGAAAATTAATGTGGAGACTCAGTTTACTACTTTCATTTGCCTTGCACTCCCCAACCATACCCCTGGAAACTTCTCACTTCCTGTCAAGTAAATATGACATAGAAGGAGCTATGATACAGCTACTCTTTACTGGTGTCCAGCAGTGACCTTCATGTTCTATCAACTGAAGGGTGCCAAATTCATACTTCACAGGTTTTGAGAAGCAGGAACAATAACAACCAGAATTGCTTAGTTTCTCAAGCATCTGCAATTTGGCCAATGTCCTCAGATTATCTGCCTTCTATGGCATAGATGTAATTTGCTCTGTTAGCTCATGGGATGGAAAACCAGAACTCACTCTAGACCCCTATAGGGTTCCTTGAAAAAAATAAGGTTTCAAGAGGTTTGACATAGGGCTAAAAATCCTAATTTCTTGTTATTTAGGGCAGATGGAAACTCAAAATTGCTATGTTTGAAAGTATAAATATGAAAATAACATTGCTTGTCCATTTTGGTGAAAACGAAATATTGGAGCTACACACTAAAGATGTTAAATATCATGCAGGTTTTAGATGCTCCCCACAGTGACAGATTCCAGACACTATCCGGAAGAAGGTTAAGAAAAATATGACTGACGAAAGGAATTTACATGTCATGACATCCACTGGTATATGAGAGGCATGCCGCATAGACGGTGGATAATTCATTTAAAAGTTACAATAGTTGCATTCACCCATTCATTCAACAAACACATGTTCTATACTTTGGGGAAAGCACTCTGCTAGACACAGGAATTCACAAAAAAATGAATCAGACATGAATACTAGTCTTTAATCTTGTTTCACTGAATAGATTTTATATACATATATATATGTCTTCTCATAAGTACATAAGTATGGTTTTAATAGTTTCATAGAATATGAATATATATATGTAAATTTATCCATCCATATCTTTTTATAAGAGTTTTTAAAGTCACCATAATTTTGGTGCATAAAGTTTATTTCCTGCATTGCTTTTAGTTTTTAATAAATATACTTGAAACTAAATCTTTGCTCAAATCTGTAATCCATTAGGTTAATTTCCAGAAGAATTGATGTATGGAGATAGTTTAAAGTTTTGCTATTTATTGTCAAACTGTGTTACAGAAAGCTTATTCTACTTTATTCTCCAATCAACATGTATAACATATTCCATTTTGTTCTATTTTTGCCAACATTGAGTGATACTTCTTATAAAATTCTTGATAATTTCATCATTAAAGAGTAGTGGCTCATTAGCATTTTTATTTTTATTTCTTGGTTTATTAGTGAGCTTCAAAATGTCTTCATACATTTGTTAGCCATTTAAATTTCTTCCTTTATGCATTGCTCCTGTATGTCCTTTTAAAATTTCTTGCTGAGTTTATTTTTAATTTGTAAGCTTTTTATTAATATTTATTTACTTTAAATATGTTTTTAGACAGTTAATTAAAAGTGTGCCATCAGAAAAACATTTTTTTTGTGTGTGTGTGTTCTTCTACAAGGTTCTGGCACTAAAGCTTTAGTAATGATTTATGTCATTTTTCCCTTACATTTCTCTGTGCCTTTATTCTAACTGGTTGACAGGTTAGCTCAAGGGTAGCATTCTGTCATTCAGTTGCTTTGCCAGTTACTTGGTAAGGCGAAAAAAAATCAATCCCGGTAGAACCGAGTAAAATTCATTCTACATTATAATAGAGAAAGATTAGTTTAAGAAATTCAACTTTCCCTTTTTATTATTATCATAATTTAAGAAATTCAACTTTCTAATGGAGGAAGTATCTGAGTATGTAATAGACAGCATTCCATATAGTGGGCTAAACAAAAATTTGTGGCTATAAAGGAAATTGTAATGTTGCTGATTGAGATGAGATGTACTTTTTTTTTTTTTTTGAGATGGAGTCTCGCCTTGTCGCCCAGGCTGGAGTGCAGTGGCGCCATCTCAGCTCACTGCAAGCTCCGCCTCCCGGGTTCACGCCATTCTCCTGCCGCAGCCTCCCCGGTAGCTGGGACTACAGGCGCCCTTCACCACGCCCAGCTAATTTTTTGTATTTTTTAGTAGAGACGGGGTTTCGCCGTGTTAGCCAGGATGGTCTCGATCTCCTGACCTCGTGATCCGCCCGTCTCGGCCTCCCAAAGTGCTGGGATTACAGGCTTGAGCCACCGCTCCAGGCCTGAGATGAGATGTATTAATCTCTGTTAAGTGGAAGGAAATTTCTACTAGCAAACAATTTGTTAGCAACTATACAACCAAGAGGATCTGCATGCCTGATTTAAGCTCTTACATGAAGCAGCAAAAGTGAGATAGTCCTAAAATCTCAGAATGTTTTTGTAATATTCCTTTAGCATCGTAGGAGACACTTCAGTCTCACCTAGGGAGAAATCCTATCTAGGTTTTAATCAGACATGTGGGATGTGGTTACCCACTTTTGGTGACTCCCTACTTGAGTAGAAAATCTAACTTGTAGCATACCCTTTTATTTTATCCCAACTTTTCTGCTTATTAATAACAGTTGGGGTAATGGAAGTTTTCAACACATTGCTCCAGGGACGGATTAAATGTATAAAATTTACTTCTTGGTTCTAATAAAGACAAACACTGCTGTTTGGTTACCTGCTGCCACTGATTATCAACATATTGGTATTTTTCACTTTTCCACACTAAAATATATACTTTATTAGTGAAATATTAGAAATAAACATAAGACAGGCATAGAAGGAGTGCACTTTAAGTTTGTTAGGCAAATGTACATAAAATAAATGTTTGTAGAATATTGTTATACCCTCTAATTTCACAAAATTATATACAAAAGAAATAGTGTTTTATTTATTTTTGCAGAATCATCCCATATGAAAAAATTACTAGATGTGGCCTGCAGTGAACATTAAGGATTAGAAGAAACCTGTAAATATAAACCAATTGCTCTAATTCCTTATTTCTGTTCTTCAACACTAGTTTGTATGTGCTGCTATTTCAATCAACTTCTCTATATTTTGATTTAGTTGCAGATTTAGTTGAGCACTGTCAGAGATCATGTAGTTCAACCTCCTCTTTTTACACTTGAGAAGACAGATCTTAGAGGTTAAGTGATTTGCTCAGGGTTACACAGCTAGTTAGTGACAAAGTAGAAGCTAAAATAGAGGCTTCCTGATTTCTAATCAACCTTTTTCACTTTACTATGTTGACTTCTAAAATAGTACAAGACCTTAAATTAACCTTCTAAATAGTTAATTTTTTTAAGGTTAGTGAGAATTTCTGCCAAGCAAGTAGAAAATGGTATTGATTTACCTTGTTTTACTATTTCAGGTAAACTGTGTGATTTTTTTCTCTACAAAACACACACACACACACACAAACACATACACACACAATATACAATATCCTCATCATGAACAATGAACTCCCACCTGTGGCCTAGAAAACTGCATATTTATTGTAAAACTCTAAAGTAATAGCTTATTATATTCACAGTTTTTGTTTGTTTTGCTTATTTTAAATTTATGTAAACATTGCATCTTGTGGTTATTTTATACTTGTTAAATACACACAAAGATGAGGGTATTAGAAATATAAGACCTTGGCCGGGCATGGTGGCTCCTGCCTGTAATCTCAGCACTTTGGGTGACCAAGGCAGGTGGATCACCTGAAGTCAGGAGTTCAAGACCAGTCTAACCAACATGGTGAAACCCCATCTCTACTAAAAATACAAAAATTAGCCAGATGTGGTGGTAGGCACTTGTAATCCCAGCTACTCAGGAGGCTGAGGCAGGAGAATCACTTGAGCCCAGGAGGTGGAGGTTGCAATGAGCTGAGATCATGCCACTGCATTTCAGCCTAGGCAACAGAGCAAGACTCCCTCTAAGAAAGAAGAGAGAGAAAGAGAGAAAGAGAAAGAGAGAGAGAAAGAGAGAGAGAAAGAAAGAAAGAAAGAAAGAAAGAGAGAAAGAGAGAAAGAGAGAAAGAGAGAAAGAGAGAAAGAGAAAGAGAGAGAGAAAGAGAGAAAGAGAGAAAGAGAGAAAGAGAAAGAGAGAGAGAAAGAGAGAGAGAAAGAAGAGAGAAAGAAGAAAGAAAAAGAAAGAAAGAAAGAAAGAGAAAGAAAGAAAGAAAGAAAGAAAGAAAGAAAGAAAGAAAGAAAGAAAGAAAGAAAGAAAGAAAGAAAGAAAGGAAGGAAGGAAGGAAGGAAGGAAGGAAGGAAGGAAGGAAGGAAAAGGAAAGGAAGAAAGAAAGAAAGAAAGAGAGAGAGAAAGAAAGAAAGAAAAGAAAGAACCTTTCTTTGCCTTTTCTGTTCCTCCTTCACATACCTTATAACTGTGGTCTACCTGTAAGTTCCTACAAATCCTGAGATAACTTACAAAAGACCAAAATCAATTTGGCATAAAAATTAAAGGACTTTACTGACCTCAAAATGCCTGCCAGCAGTATGTGAGCATACTGCAAAACATCAAGCCAAGCTTAGAGGTATGAACATTCCCAGAAGTGTGTAGGTATTACTCCCTGAACAATATTACAATATATTTTCTAATTCCTTCCTAATTAACCTCTGTCTTGCCACCAAAAGATTTCAAATAATTAATGAGTTAAATAATTATCAAGAAAGGCATAAGGAGGGAAGATTCAGCATTTTCCTACAGGATCCCTGCACCTACTCATATCACTTTCCCTGGAGTTTCTGAGAGTGCATTATGATGCACAATACTTGATAACTAATTCTCTGGAAGATTTGCTATTCCATAAATTTCTTAGACACATATCTCAATTACAGCCACAGTTATCCTGCTTGACATTCAGTATCAAAAACATTAGAGCGATTTCACCTTAAAATACACAACGTTAACAATGAAAATAGTAGAAAGTCCGAAGTTTCTATCTTTAATTTTCACGCTATACCCTAATTTTAAAATGAGACTTGAGGTGTTAAAGAAATGCAGAATGGCTCCCAAACCAAGAAGGAAATGAAAGATATTAAAGTAGGAAGAGAGATGAGTGAAAACCAGACTTGTGTGGTGGATCAAGACATCCTGTGTACCAAAGAAACTCAGTGATTCAGATTTTTCAGAACTAGAAGCTGATGATGGTTACTGTTTCATCCTTTGTCTTTAAATTGTTCAGAAAAATGCATCCTGCATTCTATTTCAATATACCACCTATTTTATATTGAGCTGTCTTCGTATAGATTCTGAGTTGAAGAACTGCAAACAGAAAGTTCATTGTGGAGTGTTCTTTGGAGATACGCATCAAAAAAATAATAATAATTGGAGAAATAGGATTGAGCAAAGGAAAAAACTGATCTGCAATGTAGTTGGAACTGAAGCTTCACCCAGTCCGCTGTCAAGTTTTGGAGCTGGAATAACAATGTGGCCCCAAATTGAGGCAAAGAGAACATGTGTTATATTCCTTCATCAGTTAGTCATTAACTGTGAGCCACTGCCTGGAAGAGGGTGGAAACTTGAATGAGCTAATTTTTTTATGGATCAAGTAATTCTCAGTAAGACATGAAGTTGTAATCCCTCTGAAACTAAGATAACCAGCACCTTTGAGATGAATGGAACGTTTAAACCCTAAGAAGCTCCAGGGGTCCAGAAACTGAGCAAGAGATGGTGGCTTCTTATCAAGGTGGCAACTCTCCTGGCTATTCAGCCTTGATTTCTTTTGGATGTTTTGATTAGGCACCGTAGTTTATCTTCTCTCTCTGGTTAGTCCTGCCTTTTTCTCTTCATTACAGGCTATCACCCAAGAGTATTTACTAGTAAAATTTCTACACAAAGCTCTTTTCTTCAGAGTCTATAAAATTTATTCAGTCTATAATCATGGAGACAAATTTGAGAGGTTTGGTATCAGGAGTGGACCTTAAAAGCAGATTCATAGATGGGATTTTGGAGATTGGTCACTTACTGGCTGCTGCTGATTAAAGTACACATCACTCTCAGTAATTAGAGTATGAATAAGTCCTGGCATAATGTAGCAGTGCAATTGTTAAAACTCCCATTAGTAGTGAACTGGAATGTGCTAATGGTGGGGAGGATATGTTGCTTTGTGTAATAGACAGTTGAAAGGTAGGAATGAAATGGTAACTCAAACGGTTATAGAACTCAGCAACTGTTGCAGTCGGCTATAGAGTCATTAAAGAAAGATAATTGCAAACTTATATTTATTAACCACTAATGTAAAGTCAAATGTTAAAACCAGAGGACTTCCTGGACAGTATTTATGGAAACCCTATTCTTTTCTAGTTGTATCTGAAGGTCAGACAGTGTGAGAATCAGGCTCAAGATTTAATCATAAAGACAGAGAGTTTCATCACTTAGAGATCTAGCAGATTATAAACTACTTAAGGTTGTCTTCACCTGTTCCTGACACTATAGCAAAATATTTGTACTGGGTAATTCTCACAGTTCTGGAGACTAGGAAGTCCGAGATCAAGGTGCCAGCAGATTTGGTATCGGTAAGGGCCTCCTTGCTGCATCCTCACATGGCAGAAGGAATGAACATTTTGTCTTCACATGGGAAAGAGTAAGAGAGGGAGGCAGCTTTCTGAGGTATCTTTTACAGGAACGTTAATCTAATTCAAAAGCATGGAGCCCTCTTGACCTAATCACTTCCCAGAGGCCTCACCTTCTATTACTATCTCCTTGGTTTCAACAGATAAATTTTGGAGAACACATACACTGAAATATAAAAGGTGTACTTCTATCAGAAGGAAAAAGACCCTAAAAGGATATGATAGAAATCCAATATTGATGGTAAGTAATTTAGTGGGTAAATACATTGTCAATGTAAGTATACATAACAACACCTTAAATATTATGTTATAGAAGACTAAGATGACCTTAAGTAATTTATCTGCTAGATCTCTAAGTGATAAAACTCTCTGTCTTTATGATTAAGTCTTGATATTTGTTCTCACTCTGAGCTTCAGATTTAGCCAGACAAGATTCGGATTTCTATAAATGCTGTCTAGGAAGTCTTCTGACTTTAACATTTGGCTTTGCATTATTAGTTAATAAATATAAGTTTGTCATTACTTTTCTTTAAGGAATCTATGGCACACTGCAACAGTTACTGAGTTCTATAGCCCTTTTAGTTACCATTTCATTCCTAGCTTTCAACTAAGACATTACACAAAGCAGCATATCTCTTCAGCCATTATCACAATCCAGTTATTATCATAATCATTATTATAAAACTTAATATAAAAAGCAAATTATGTCTTGTACTTAAGCAACAACTGATGAATATATATTTTTAAAATATATATGTGTAAAACATATAAACTGTAAAATTTAAATTTGATCACGTCACTCCTCTGCTTTAAACTCTTCAATGCATTTTTGTCTTATTCAGAGTAAAAATCAAGGCTCATAAAATAGCTTCAAGGCTTATGACTAAATTTCTATGATATCACCTCCTAAAAGTTTTCTTCTTACCAATTCTATGCAGCTATGTTAATCTCTATGTGGCTATAGAGTAATTACCTTTCATTCTTTGTATGTTTCTTAACTGTTAGGACTTTCAGAGCCAGTATGCTTAAATAAGTAGGACTTTAGCTAATTGACCAAGCTGGAGGTTAAATTATGACTGATTAAATCTGAATACACCTATAACAAGCCAAGAAAGTACATTTACCCACAGAAGATAAATGAATATCTAATAAGCACATTTAAAGCTTCTCAAATCATTAGTCACTATTAAAATACAAATTAAAACTACATTAAGATACCATGTTATACCTACTAGAAAGGCTATAATGTATATGTCAGAAGACAGTAAACTTTGACGAGGTTATGAGGAAAAGGTACCTTCTTACATGGCTGACAGAAGTGGAATATGAGGCAGTTCCACTGGAAAAGAGTCTGGCAGTTAATCGAAAGGTTAAATAAACATGATGTTGTCATGTGACCCAGAAATTCTATCTTTTGTTAATTATAAAGAAAATGAAAATGTATATCCACAGAAAACCTCCTCTCAAAGTAGTGGATTAGGGCATCCTGCGTACCAAACAACAAAAGTCTAAGAGAGAGGTCCTGATGCTTTTTTCTCACCTATTAACACCATCCAGATTCTTTTTTTCTTTCTTTTTTTCTTTTTGCTGTTTCTTCTTTACAGTATGTAGGATGATATTTGAATTTAATTGCCTCATTCCAGGGAAAATAATTAGGATGCAGAGAAACTTTTCAGCTATTTTTTGCTCAAAGTATAGAATCTTGTGTGAGTTCTATATAACATAATAAATACAGATATTAAAAACTTAATGGTTTCTCTGGTATTCTTGAAGACACCATACATCCTCTTGCCTTCAATTTTCATGTTGTCTCCATCCATATTTCTTTTCTGAAATATACACTTGACTGTTAGCCTTACTTCATTTAGATCTGTGATCAAATTCATCTGTGAGTTAACCTTTTCTTATTCTCCTTCTATAAAAAATGTTCCTTTCTAGCTGACATGCTCCATGTTCTACTCTGATTCCTCTTTCTTCATAATATTTATTACCACCTAAAATAGTTATTTAGTTGTTTATGTATCTCCTATATCCTTTCCATGCTAGTCAATGAGAAGAAGGGCTCTAAGCAATTTTCTTCATTGCTGTGTCCTTAACATCCAGTCAAGTACATGGTTAGTGCTTAATGATCTGTTTGTTAAGTTAATGCTGAATAAAGGAAGAGCCACTACCAAAGATGTATATATCAAGGAGGTTTTACAGAGGAACTGACACTTGAAAAGGTTTTTGAAGAAAAAGTATTTTCCCCAAAAAAGACAGAAAGGAAGGAAGACTTTCTAGCTAGTTGTGTGGAAGAAAGGGAAATACAGTCAACACTGTCAGTGTCTTATGGCAATTAGGAGGAAGTTGATGACTTGACAAAAGCAACTTCAGGAAGAAAGCATAAATTCTTCTTCAGCATATTCATTAATATATGTCGTATTTGCTGTACTAAAATAGATAATATTATCTATTATATATAGGATACATATTTCTAGATATATAATCTATATTGTTTTTGGCAAATCTCTGTGTTTGTTCTTTTAGGTTAGTCTTTTCCAGGCAGAACCACTAAAAGGATTGCATTTTTTAAATGTCTGTACTATTACCGAATCCAGTATTTAATTTTGGAAAAGAGAAATAAAAATGAAATATTAGAAACTACCTTATTTTTTCTTTCTCCTTTACAAATAACAATGTAATTTTATAAATAGTGATGTGGGTAGTCAAATGGAAAACAGTTATGCTTCTTTTAAGTTAATGAAATTTAGTTTCAGGTTAACCAAATTAGCAAAACATTCCTTATATTTTGTATTTTTTAATAACTATTTGAAAAGATAATTGTTTAGCAAAAATATGAACATGAATGTTGACATGTCTTCGTATTACTGGTTTAAATGCTGGGAAATTTTACTCAACAGGAATCATCATGGAAGTTTTATTTTTCCAAGCCTAAAGACAAAAGATAATTACCAGTTGCATTATAGACAAATCTTCAATGCTCATTGACTTTTCACAAAAGAAATCTATTACTCACTTATGCTCAATTCAACATGGGCTGGTAAGAGGAAAGGGGCACATTCTCCTCAATCCTCTAGGATCCAAGCTCCCTCCATCTTGTTCTTGCCATCTCAACACATGACCTCCAAGTTTGTAGTTTCAGGAAGGAGTGGGAAGCCAGTTAGCACAGAGTGCCTTATTCTGAAAATAATGTACTTTATTTCCATTCACAATGATTGGCTTAAATTAGTTACAACATCCTTCTATCTTCAAGGGAAGCTAGAAAGTTTAGCCTGCCAACAAGCCAAAGAAAAACAAAAACAGGGCTCCTGGATATAGGTAAACACCTTGGGAAAAATGTGGTACTATCAGGGGCTTTTGTACAAAATTAAATGCTCTCTGCTCAATTTTCAATTATTACAATAATATTTTTATTAACTTTTTTTGAAATCATGATTTTATTTAAACATTATATAATTACAATGATCTTCTACTTAATCATTAAATTTCTTTGTTCCCTGCATAGGCTTTCTGCCAACAATGTACGCTTTATGTATTTTTTCCTCCTCTCCAGTTGTACTATCTCAATTATTACAACAATTCCATACCTAATATTTTTAAAACAATAGTAAACCAAAATTCTAAAAACAAAATTATTGTTCAAAAGTGCTAGTCAAATATTTTTTACAAAGGAAATATCAATTGACAGATATTTGTTTGCTACCATGTTTATTAAAATGGGGAATACAGAAAAATTAGGAAGCACTAACTATGCTACTATTTTGCTGAAATCAATTCTACTAGGTGTAATCATTGGTAAATAACAAAAGCCATTATATAATTGAGTAGTAACTTTTAGAAAAGAGACAGGTAGTTTATGAGTGATGAAAGCTTTGTAGGGCAATTGGCCATTTCCCAGACCATTTAATAATATGAATTGTTGGGCTCAAGTGATGAGTGCATTCAAAGTTAGGGTAATTAGCAGAGGTATGTTCTTAAGACAAAAAGCAGAACAGATCATATCAGACTGGTTAATCTACATTTGTAATTTCAATAAAATATTAGTCAGATTTTACCGATCTTTGCAGGTCAAAACAAATCTTCAGTCTACCATTTTGGTTGTTGATGGTTAATTCTAGGAGCAAAACTTTAAACCTCACTTATAAAGCAATTAATAAATTTACCATTTTTCTTTCAATTGTAGATATAGCTAAGATGAGATAATTTATTCTGATCTATTATTAGATGCTATTTAAATATCTAGATTCTGATATGTTACAATATGAGAAACAAGATCACTTCCTTATTTAGTTTCCAAGCTATCCATACAAAGAAAATCAAAAGAAAGAAACAAACACAATAATTCTACTAGTTCTATATACTATTTTTCAAGTTGTGATTATTATGGGTATCTTTTATAAAGAAGTTTTAGTCATCTCCAGAAATGAAATTATTTTAATTTTAACAGAAAGCATGTAAAAAATTTACGTTCAGGTACCCAAAATAGAAAAAAATAAAATAAAAACAAGCCCTCAAGAAATAATTTGGCAGGTTTATTTTGATGTTTTTTTATTTTGTCACTTGAACTGCTTTTCCAATTTTAGTAAAGATCCACCTTCTGTATACAGATACGAATTGCTTCTGGACAAGATAATATTCCCAGCTTTACAACCACTGTACATGTTTACAGGTAGGGATTACAACAAGCAGCCATGTTTATTTCTAAAATGTACAACTAAACATTAGAGTCCTGTCACTGAATCTGAGACATCGATGTTAGTACAAATTTTATTGATTTCATCATTTTCCTGATATTCCATGGAAATATAGCTACTCTGGTCTGAGGTGACCATAAAAGGCAAGTTCATGTTCTAATAAAAACTAAAACAACAAAGTACTAAGCCTCCTGCTATTTATTCACATCAGAATAAAATTAGTCAAGCAATTACTGTAATAGCAAACACTAAAATTATCTAATGAAATGTAAAATAAAACTTTAGATTAACAAGGGGCAGATAAGGTATAGTTATTTTACTTCTTATAGTCAAGTATTGATTTTTGGCTGAAACCTTTACAAGACTTGTAGTCAAAGAGTAAGTATCCTGTTGACTAGACTATCATAAGCTTCAGGATAGGAGTGAATTTCTTAGTATGAAGACTTTTACTATTTCAGATGAATATTAATAAAATAAATTGCAAATATCTTTCTATTGTGTGATTATAATATTCTTTAGTGTCATAGTGTCCTATTGCTATTATTTAAAATATGTATATGCATTTCCAGAGCAATTCCAATAATATAAAAAATAAAAGGGAATTCAAAAGAATATACCAGAGAAACAGAGTACAGAATTAATGATTACCATGTGCATATCACAACTGATTTTTGCTTTTTGTAACTAATCAATAATAGATTGGCTTCAAGGCTAAAATATTATCAAAGTTGACTTTTTCAAGGTGATCTGACTGTAAATATGTAGAATGCAGCTTTCTAAATGTTTTTAAAGATTTCAGTTAGATTAACAAAATGGATGCCTGAAAACCCATTATGATCACATTACTTTACTGTGAAAATGATCACAGGTCCAAGAAACTTCTGGATAACAAAATAAACACAAGCAGAAAAGAAAGAAAATCAGGATTATACTTGTAGGTGCATCATATTGGTGAGATGAATTTAAGTATACGTATTTATTTCCTCAAAAAGATATATTTTACAAAGTAGATAAACTACTACAGATGAAAGCATTGAGTTCATGAATTGAGACTTTAGAGAATACAGCTGACCCTTGAACAACACAGGTTTGAATGGTGTGTCCAATTATAATGTGGATATTTTTTCAAAAAATATTTCAGAAAACTTTTTGGAAATTTGTGACAATTTGAAAAAAAGAAAAAAAACTTTGAGACAAACCCCATAATCTAGAAATATAGAAACAAATTAAGAAAACAATTATGCCATGAATGCATACATATATGTAGATACTAGTGTATTTTATCATTTACTACCATAAAATATGCACAAATCTATTATAAAACATTAAAATCTATCAAAATTTAGGCACATAAACACTCCCAGACTATACATGGCACCATTCGCAGGTAAGGAAAATACAACCAAGCATAAAGATGCAGTATTAAATCAAAACTGCATACAATTAACTGTAATACATTCTGTACTCCAACTCAAGTGTTGGGAGTATCTGCTTAAAACGCCATGTGATATGAATCATGTCCAAGTGCACACTGAGCAGTTTGTCTATTCATTAAAATGCATATTGCAGTAAAAGTGATCTCTCAGTGCCTCTCTGGTATTTTTCATAGTGTTTAGTGTAACATTGTAACCCTTGAATAACACGGTTGGACCCCTATGAAGTGCCAATAGTGATGCTGAAAGTGATCCTAAGCAGAGGAAAATCATGACACTACTAGAAAAAGTTGAATTGCTTGACGTGAACTGCAGATTGAGGTCTACAGCTACGATTGCAGGCCTTTTCAGACAGACGGTTCATCGTGTAAATGGATGATGTAAACTTATGATACTGATAAATACAAAACAGTACAGACTGTAAATATATTTTTTCTTTCTTACCATTTTCTTAATAAGAGTTTTTCCTCTAGCTTAGTTCATTGTAAGCATAGAGTGTATAATACATATAACATACAAAATATGTGTTAATCAACTGTTTTACGTTAGCAGTGAGGCTTCTACCCCTGACTGGAAGCCTTACTTACCGCTAACGTAAAACAGTTGATTAACACCTATGTTGACTTTTGACTCCCCTAAAACTTAATTACTCACTACTATCTGTACTTAAGTTTCGGGAGAGTCAAAAGTTATACACAAATTTTCAACTGTGTTGAGATAGGTACCACTAACTCCCAGTTTGTTTGAAGGTCACATTTACTAGCCTTTTAGTTTGTTACTTATCATCACACTTCATTAACATGATATAATCTAAAACAAAAAATGTGTGTGTGTTCAGCATGTTAGGTACCGTGAATGTCTAACATGGTACAGTGTGTTAGGCACATAGTACATATGACATCATCCTCGGCTTCAAGCTCTGTACAGCCTTAGTCAAGAATAAAAACTTATATTTGTGGAAACCATAAAGGACATTATAAAGCACATCGTAATTACAAACCATATATTTCAAACCTAAATTGAAATATAGGTTTCAAATGATACCATGTTTGAAGATAAAACATAGGAGAAATCAATGTGCCCCAGAATGCTTCAATAAGAAAAGCCTCCTGGCTGAAGAGAGACTTCAGATATATCCTGAAAGATAAATTAAGATTGGCTTATGGGAACAGTGAGAAGTTGTCCAAGAAAGTAGTAATTTCAACATTTATGTTACCTAGGGTGACCTAATTAGCTAACTAACAGTATACAAATAGAAAAAAAATCATCCCTAAAGTATGAATAAATACAAGAGAATTCATAATAGTAGCAGAATCAAACTTAAGAATGTTTCATATTCTACACTATGATTTAACACATTTAGCTGTAACCAGAAGAAACAAACAAGAAAAATATTAGTAAAAGAGAAACCAAGAATACAAAAATTCCCATGCACTCTTACATGATAAGAAGGTACAATTTAAATAAAGAAAATTAAATGTGATTAAAAATTAACAGGAAAAAATGAAATAGGAAAAAGTGAATTCAATACCAAGAAGAATGTTTGCAATTACAGAACTGGGACATTGACATATAGATCCAAGGCAATATTAAAGAAACACAATCATGCCTTCATGTGGAG
This sequence comes from Macaca nemestrina, assembly GCF_043159975.1. Taxonomy (NCBI): domain Eukaryota; kingdom Metazoa; phylum Chordata; class Mammalia; order Primates; family Cercopithecidae; genus Macaca; species Macaca nemestrina. Next base: position 59,829,030 of record NC_092131.1, read on the forward strand.
AAGATTGACCCTATGGACATCACAGTCCCCAAGATGCTGAAGACAAAACACAATTTTTATTTTACATTTATTATTATTATTATTATTATTATTATTATTGAGACGAAGTTTCACTCTTGTTGCCCAGGCTGGAGTGCAGTGGCACAATCTCGGCTCGCTGCAACCTCAGCTTTCCAGGTTCAAGCGATTCTCCTGCCTCAGCCTCCTGAGTAGCTGGGATTACAGGCACCTGCCACCATGCCCAACTAATTTTTTGTATTTTTAGTGGAGACGGGGTTTCACCATGTTGGCCAGGTTGGTCTTGAATTCCTGACCTCAAGTGATCCACCCACCTGGGCCTCCCAAAGTGCTGGGATTACGGGCGTGAGCCACTGTGCCGGGCCCATTTTTTAAATTTTCTATCAGGAGAAGAAATGTACGAGAACCTGATTGTTCCTGTATGCCATTGATGAGTATGCCAATAATTTAAGACCCTGACAGCTTTTAACTCAGACCTTTTTTCATGGTTGTTTTTGTAGTGAATGAACTTGAGAGATAAGTAACACATTACCTTGGATAGAGAATAGGCTTGCCTCTACGCACCATAAAATAAGTGAAACCCCAAGTTCATGTCTCCACTACTGTGATGAAACCCACTGAGTGTACAGACATCTGTAGAGGCCCTTTGTGTTGCCTACCAATGGAACATGGGGGTCATGGAGAATCAAAGCATATGAACATCAAGCTCTGGACACTGCTTTTGCTGTTAAAAAGTTTGTCTCTGACACAGGAGTCTTGTCTTTTACCACAATCCAGGAAACATTAACAGGCCAACAAATTATCTTGTAAGTAGAATAAAATCTTAGACCCACCTTGAGAGTTTCTGGATACTAAGACTTGAAGTTATACAGTTCTCTTCACCCAAAAATTAATATAACCAAAATAAAATAACAGCAACAAAATAAAAATAATAGCAATGAACATGTATGGGATACTAAGTATAAGCCAGGCATTGTGTTACACGATTTACTTATGTTAATTCTTTTCTCATAAAAATCTAACAGGTAGCCACGATTGATTACTTCCAATTTTCTGGTGGAGAAAATAAGACCCTAGGAGATTTTGTCACCGAATTGGAATCCATATGTAAACAGATCCAGTATTCTTTCCTCCCCAGGCCATATCATCTTAATTAGTGCACAACTGAACATTCCAGTGTATTGATACTAATGCTATTGATGATGGTGTTGATTATAATGAAAACTATTTCACAGACTTACACTAAAAGATATTATTATTGTTTGTTGATTGCTTTCGCCTGTGGCCAAAATCTATGGTCCTTTTTAAATGTGTTAAATGAAATGTAATTGAGCATTCTTGGAGTTTTTCCTACTGAAACTTCTTTCAGCATTATTCTCTCTACTAATTATTTGATTCCATTTATAATTCAAATGTTTATGCTTTTAAAGACTTTTAGATCAGTAAACAGATTTATCCCTGTTTATTCAAATATTAACTTCATTTATGCAAATATTTGTATAATTTTTAATAATTGACTCATATAAAAGGTTCAGGATTCTCAATTAAAGTAACAGAATAAGAAACCTCTATAAATAAGCAATCTTCCATATTTTAGGGAATAAAATCTTACACGGCACATAGATACAGGAATTGCTGTTCTTACACTGACATCTTTTTGTATAGCAAGTTATTTAAGAAAAGAGGAATAGAGTTTCAGAAAGAATAACTATCTCTGGAAAATGATTCAAGATAGCCTTAGGCTAAATCTTTGACATTCATTTTTTTGCTCAGAATAAAGATTCTGATGGCAACATAAAACAGGCTGTGCAAGCTCACAACTGATCTCAGAAAGAAATGGGAGTATGAAGGGCCAATAAATTAAACTAAATGAGGTGAATTTAAAAAATGGTTCTTGATATCTTTATAAAGAATAAAAATGAAGAGCTATTGATACTAATCTGCTATCTCTCAACAGACAACTATATCAAGGATCTAGGAGGGGATGCACATCAATTATTGCTGTTAGCAGTGCAATGCTGCCATTTTATTTTTTATCAGTTATTAGTGCAGCAAAGAACAAAATGTATCTATGCTTTGTAAGCAATGACACATAATGTGATTTTTGCATTGCAATAAGGAAAATAGATGCTATGTGTATAAAATCGTCCATTTTAAGAAATTAAGCCATTTGTAAATTGACATGATACTATTCAAATGTTCCCTTAAGTGTATCTGTCTACCTGAAAAGATAATTGAACTGAAAGTTTTATTTGAGTGCATTGCTTCTGTCTACTCCAAAGAAGAGAGAACTAGTTTCTTATGTTTAGTAATCATATTAGGATATCTTAGAAAAATATATTTACAGATAATCTTTTTTTTTTTGGTCGTGTTTCTTCTAAATAAAATTAATTTTGATGACTGGCTCTTTAGATTCATTTTTTTTCTCTTATTTCTCAGGAGATTGTGGGGATTTAAGATGCTTAAGATGCAAAAAACATATAGCTGGGAATAGGAGCAATAAATCCCAAAAGTGAATTAGGAGAGATGATGAGGGGCCTCCACAACTATTAGCTGAAAAATCTAGACGTACTGAATGCAAACATCAATTAAGTTTTGATGAGAATTATGATTTTCATTTTCTGATGATTCTTAGTTTTCTCTGTGAGTTGCCATCATTCTAAAGCTTACTCTTTATATGGGCTCAAGATAGTTGCAATAGGTACCATATGCACACTTCGTATGAGCTAAAAAAAAAAAAAAAAAAAAAAAAAAAGATTTATTCCGTAAAACATTGGGGATCATTTTGACTGAATCATCTTATGGCACATGTTCAACAATGTGATAAAGGAACTGAGACTGCACTGGTAAGTTAAGAACAAGTTGTGTATTCCCATGGAGTATCTATCTTGGAGGCTGGGATCAATCCTATGCAGACTAGCTTTTTGCAACGAACAGATTCAGTGTGTGGCCTTGGAATAAGATATTTTGGGTAGAATAAATCTAAAGCAATGAGCAGGCTTTTATTTAATAATTGGTAAAACAAAGGTTGAGAGTAGCAAATAAATTACCCACATTCAAATTTTAGGAAGCTGCATAGTTGGGAATCAAAGACAATTATTTTCCAACTCCAAAATTTGTGTTCCCTTTTCTTTTTCTTTTTCTTTTCTTCTTTTTTTTTTCAGACAGAGTCTCGCTCTGTCACCCAGACTGGAGTGCAGTGGTGTGATCTCAGCTCACTGCAACCTCCGTCTCCCGGGTTTAAGCAATTCTCCCACCTCAGCCTCCTGAGTAGCTGGGATTACAGGCATGTGCCACCACACCTGACTATTGTTGTTGGGTTTTTTTTCTTTTTATTTTTTGCATTTTTAGTAGAGATGGGGTTTCACCATGTTGACCAGGCTGGTCTCGAACTCTTGACCTCAGATGATCCTCCCAACTCGGCCTCCCAAAGTGCTGGCATTGCAGACGTGAACCACCGCACCCGGCTTGTGTTCGTTTTTCATACGCGGCATTACTTCCTATAAAGTTCACTAACTTTTTCTGGAACTATTCTGGCTGTTTAAGGAAAAATGGAGTTCATGTGCCCTCCACGTGGGTGAGCCAATCATTTCCCCCAATTTGTGATCATTCATCTGAAGAAAGTGTTTGAGATTATTCTTAGTTAGTTCAAATTACCAACTATTTATTAAAATTCTATGCTCACAAAAGCATGTTACTAGATACCATGGAAGACACATAAATTTTTTTATTATTATTATACTTTAAGTTCTAGGGTACATGTGCACAATGTGCAGGTTTGTTACATAGGTATACATGTGCTATGTTGGCTTGCTGAACCCATCAACTGGTCATTTACATTAGGTATTTTTCCTAATGCTATCCCTACCCCAGCCCCCCACCCCCTGACAGGCCCTGGTATGTGATGTTCCCCACCCTGTGTCCATGTGTTCTCATTATTCAATTCCCACCTATGAGTGAGGACATGTGGTGTTTGGTTTTCTGTCCTTGTGATAGTTTGCTGAGAATGATGGTTTCCAGCTTCATCCATATCCCTGAAAAGGACATGAATGCATCCTTTTTTATGGCTGCGTAGCATTCCATGGTGTATATGTGCCACGTTTTCTTAATCCAGTCTATGAGTGATGGACATTTGGGTTTGGTTCCAAGTCTTTGCTATTGGGAAGATACAGAAATTGTATATGGCCTTCCAGAGACTTAAATATAAGGACACATACACTGAAACAAAATTAAAAACAGCATACAATAGTAACAAAAAACTGAAAACTGTTACTTTATATGTGATTATAGACTCTATAATATGATTCCCATTAAAAGTGTTGGATATTTGCAGGACCACCTGCAAATTGTTAATTTTTGAGGGGGTGGGATAGAGATGGGTACAATGGACTGAATATTTGTGTCCTTCTAAAATTCATATGCTGAAATTTTAACCCCCAAGGTGATAGTCTTAGGGGGTGGGCTTTTGTGAGAAAATTGGGTCATGAGGGTGGAGATCTCATGAATGAGATTAACACCCTTATAAAAGGAATCCCAAAGAGCTTTATTGCAGTTTTCGTGTTAGATGAAGATGCAACTAGAAGTAGGAAATCTGCAGTTCAGAAGAGGGCCCTTACCAGAGCCCAACCATGCTGGCAACCTGATCTCAGACTTCCAGTCTCCAGTGCTGTGGGAAATAGATGTTTCTCAGGATGTATCCCCGTCATTAAGTGGCATATGACTATAATGTCAATGGGGTATGAAATAGCTTTTGTAAAAGCGGACTTTCGATATGATAAAAAATACATTTAAAGACGATGTACTTTTCTGAATCCAGAGCAGATAAACTGGTTTTAGAGTGAGCTAGCAAGACTTTGTGGATATTTGAACTGGCATTTCAGAATTGGATAGAATGTAACTATTTAGGGAAGAATGTAGAATGCATTGCAGGCAGGCTAAATAGCGGTAGACTTGGGGGGTATTGTCAGAGGTGTTCAAACCAGAATGACTCCATCTTGAGTAAGGGCCAGGAAAATAAGGCTGGGATTTTCTGCACTGCATCCTCAGAAATTTAGGTATTCCTAACCAATAGATGTTTACAGTTAAGGGAACAGATCGATAAATGTTTGCTAAACAGACCCAAACTTGGGAGTGTCCTAATATATAGATATTTTAAGAATAAAAGTATTCCTAATTTTGCTTTAAAGATAATAATATCGATTCTTGCAAAATATAGTAATTAAAATCCTTTATCACAAACCCTTGTAGCAGAGCACATCTCTTCGTGATCTTTTTTTAATCATATATATACACTTTTACAAGAAAGAGGTCTCCCATCCACCTTAGGTAAAATACTTTTGTGTGTATGTGTGTGTATACATATATATATATATATATGAACTAGTATATATATATACACACACTACATATATGAACTAGTATATATGAACCAGTATATATACACTATATATATGAACTAGTATATATAGTGTATATATAGTATATATAGTGTATATATATATGAACTAGTATATATATAGTGTATATATAGTATATATATATGAACTTGTGTGTGTGTGTGTGTGTGTGTGTGTATATATATATATATACTAGTTCAACCAGGGCTGAAAAAGTACTAAAAGAAACAGTTGCTGAAATTTTCTTAAATTAGATAAAAGACAAACCTATAGATTCAAAAAAGTGAGCAAATCCCAAACAAGGCAAACCAGGAGAAATACTTGTACTTATATATACTTGTGTGTGTGTGTGTGTGTATGTATGTATGTATTTTATCTAAGGTGGATGGGAGACCCCTTTCTTGTAAAAGTATGAGTGCCAAAACATTTTCAGGTATTGTATGTTGATAGCCCCACTGAATGAAGGGCTCTATGGTAAAATTGAGGCCTTAAGGAAATTCAGGAGCTTGGAGGAAAATCAGAGATTGGACCTGGTGACATAGCAAAGAGTTCGTAAAAGAAAGTGGTTGATTTTGTGTTTGCTGCTCCTTTTAGTAAACGGATGACATATTTAAATTGTTTTCACCATTATTTGGGAAGAATTATAGAAAATAAACAGTAAACATAAATTTATCTTGGGAAAAGAAGGGTTGTATAACAATAGAAATATTTCAAATAAGTAATAGAGTTTTAGAGACAATTTTGTAACTGTATATTAATTGTAAATGAGAGAAAAGAGAAAGACTCCTCTGATGATAGCATGGTTTTCTCTAAAGGATTTAAATTTTCAACTGAGTGTGCATTTTCCCCCATAAATCTCTATGAAGAATAAATAAATGAAATCTCAAGGAAAGCCTGCTCTCCATAGCCTTAATGTCCAGGAAAGCAGTTGCCTAGCAAGACAGAAAACATTAGAACAATAATTGCTCTATTACAAACAAACACCAAGGAAAAAAATTACATCTCCTCCCTACCATCTTCAGAAAAGGCCTAGTGGGAAGCCTAGATTTACACCCCAACTGGTGGTAACACAGCCCCATCCCTGCTTGAAGAGGTATAAGAAGAAACCTATTGGGAAGCTGGAGAATGCATCCCCTCCAGGCAATAAAACAAGTCCTTCTTTTCCCACCTTCACTTGATACCAGTGAACAGGCCCAGCAGGGAGCCTGTACTTCCATCCCTCTCTGGTAGGAATGAGATAAGACCCCTTTCTATTGCAGCACAGTGTCAGAAGAGATCTGTTAAAGCTCAAAATATCAATAATATGCAGAACTTCAAAATTTAATATTGAAATGTCTAGGATTCAACAACAACAACAAAAATAGTCATTATCAAAAACCAGGGAGGTTTGAATAACAAAAGACACTTGAATGAGAAAAGACAATTAATCAACACCAACAGCGACCCAGATGCTAGAATTACTTGACAAGGATTTTAGAGTGGCAATCATAAAAATACTTCAACAAACAATTACAAACACAGTTGAAACAAATGAAAAAAGCAAGTCTAAGCTAAGAAACAAATACAGGGAAACATTAAAATGGAATGTTAGAACTGAAAAGTAAAGTAACCAAAATTTTAAAAACTCAAATTGCCCTCAAGGGGAAAATGGAGAGAATAGAGTAAAGAATCATGACTTTGGGCCTGGCACAGTGACTCAAGCCTGTAATCCCAGCACTTGAGGAGGCCAAGGCGGGTGGATAACCTAAGGTCAGGAGTTCAAGACCAGCCTGGCCAACATGGTGAAACCCCATTTCTACTAACAGTACAAAAAAACAGCTGGGCATGGTGGCATGTGCCTATAGTCCCAGATACTCAGGAAGCTGAGACAGGAGAATCACTTGAACGTGGGAGATGGAGGTTGCAGTGAGTGGAGATTGTGCCATTGCACTCCAGCCTCCAGCTCAAATAAATAAATTAATTAATTAAATAAAATAAATTACATTAACAAGAAAGAAAGAATCATGACTTGAAGACGGAACAATAGGTATCACCAAATCTGAATAAGAGAGAAAACAGACTGAACAAGAATGACTCAAGGACTCTGATAAAGATCTAACATTCAAGTTACCGACATTCAAAGGAGAGGAGAAAGAGGTCAGGGCTGAAAAAGTGCTAAAAGAAACAGTTGATGAAATTTTCTTAAACTGGATAAAAGACAAACCTATAGATTCAAAAAGGTGAGCAAATCCCAAACAAGGTAAACCAGGAGAAATTCATGACAAGATACGTCATAATGAAAATTCTAAAAACTAAACTAATATCTTGATAGTAACAAAAAGAAATGGAACTTTGATTAGGCTGAAAAGGATGCAACAAATCATGGGGTTTTTTGTTTGTTTGTTTGTTTTGTTTTTGTTTTTTGAGACGAAGTCTTTCTCTGTAGCCCAGGCTGGAGTGCAGTGGTGTGATCTCGGCTCGCTGCAACCTCTGCCTCCTGGGTTCAAGCAATTCTCCTGCCTCAGCCTCCTGAGTAGCTGGGATTATGGGTGTGCACCACTGCACCCAGGTAAATTTTTTTAGCAGAGATGGCATTTCACCTGTTGGCCACGCTGGTCTTGAACTCCTGACCTCAGGTAATCCGCCTGCCTTGGCCTCCCAAAGTGCTAGGATTGCAGGCATGAGCCAGCACTCCTGGCCCAAATCACAGTATTTTTAATGACAGTTTAACTGTTTTGAACAATATTTATAACAATATGCAAGTTAAGATAACATGCCTCACACTTGAAGATAAGAAATTGGAATTCAAATTATTTTCCACTGCAATTTCCCTTTTATGAGAATAATAGTTGCATAGGTCTCACAGTAATAACATAGAAACAAACAGATATAATAAAATATAATAATGTAGTTTAACCCAAAATATTGAGAATGTTTAAAATATAATCAATACAAAAATGAATGGTTTACATTCTTTTCTCACTCTGTAATAAAAACTGTATATTTTACACTTGTAGCATCTCTTACTTTAGACTAGCCACATTCAAATGTTCAATAGCCATGTGTTTCCTGTGGCTACTATATTAGGCAGTGTAAGTATATGGTGATGGCACAGGAAACAATGGCAAGAAAAGCAATGATGTAGTTTTTGGCTCATCTAAAAGTTGTTACAAGACTTTCTAGTATCAAAATATGCCTCTCTCACAAGTATGACCAATGAAAATATGCCAGTATTGTTTTTTAAATGTTGAATAATGCCCTATAGTCATTTTTACTGGGACAAAACATTTAAATTGTAGACTTAACAGATAATGCACAACAATGTGGTTAGTGATTTTTGTGCCTATGTTTATTGGTTGGATTGACATTGCTTTTGCAAATATTTCATAAATTATATCTCTAATTTATGATCGTTGTGTAATCCGGATATATTAGAGATTTTTTAAAGCATTCTGACATCAATTTGAAAATGCAAGGTTACTGTTACCTCTTTAAAAATGTAGATACAAGATAGCAATGCATTAAAATTTAAATTCAGCCATGACTTGGAAAATCTTTACTGTAATCTTTAGAGATTTTGAATTTCTGTCAAAAAAATAGCTAGAATTATTTTAAAAACATATTTGCACATCCAAGATATTATGATTTTGTATTTTATATTCAATGTTTAAGAAATTATTCATTAAACCCAACCACTGGCTCCCTGTAAATTTAACAGACATTAAAATAATTTTTTTAATTCATCTAAAAATTAAAAATATCCTAGTGTTCATTTTAGAAACTTCAGATCAGTTTATTAGAAGAGTATTGATCAAATACAATACCTAAATATCTCTAATTATTTATAAACACTTATTTGTATAAAGAGTACCTCCCAATTTTGTGACAACAACAAAAAAATGCAGCAATGAATTAGATAATGAGGCAGACAATACTGCTCTTTTCATCTGAAATCACCATAGCAAATTTCGCGCTAGTCTAACCGCTTCATAGTGCTTTACTGTCCTCTTAATAAATAAATATCAAAATTTGAACTTTATTCAGTAAAATTAGGCTCACTTTTATCCAGTTGATACATGGAGTACATTTATATGTTTTTATCTGCAAACAGAGTTTCATTAATGCATACATTTAAAAACAAGGAATTAGATGATAATCATATAATGGCTGATCCTCAATTTAATTCAGTAGGCGTCAGTTAACTAACATCCTGGCATCATGGAAACAGACAAGAATAAAATGAAAAAGAAAAGGAAAAAAAAAAGAACACATTATTAAGAATGAATTTGTGTTTCTATAAAATGATTTTTAAGGATTTGATATGACCTATACCTAAATTTGAATACTTTGACTATTATTATGCTCATACTAAAAAAAAAATGCATGCTTTAAAATAAAATAAAAGCTCATATTAATGCAGACGGCGGGCATGTAAAATCCTAGCAGCAAGGAATTTGGCTATATTAACCCTCATTAACTGAAAATTTGGTGACAGCTTTCTCACTAGCATAAAGGAATATCTCCAGAAGAAAATTCATAAGGTAATCTGGGACAGATAAAAGAGTGGGAAAATAGTATATCTAAAACAGGTCATCAAAATATGTCTCTTTCAAATGTATAGTAATTCTATGCTTCATCCTTTCCTGTTTGACTAAGATTTCTGATATCTCACAAAAGATTACGACATGGCAATCTAACAAAGCTAACCTGCATACTTCTGCTACACTAATGGGTACTTTTTCATTATGTGATTCTTTAAAAATTCTGTCAGAGTATCTTTGCAAAAACATACAAAGAAGACAGACATAGTTCCTCATTTATGGTTTGTCACTTAGTTACTTTTGATGTGCAAATGTTAAAATACTCTGGGTCATATCATTTCTAAAGCTGTACTTCAATATTCAGAAAATAAATACATAAATAAATGAAGCCATGAGAGTTTCATAAAGCATTAAGAGCAATCAGAATGTGGGTCATCAATCAAGGTGTGACTGACTCAACCAAATACCTTCCAATCATATCTATCATTTCACCACTAGCAAGTTTTCTTTTGATAAAGCATTGCCCTGTTTTTGTAGCACTGTTTTAAAATGTAAGATCACTTGAGAGGGAAACATACAATGTCTATAATACTAAGTTTATTATTATATTATTAGGGCAGCTGAGCCCAGCAAGCATGAAAGGCCTCTGAAATTAGAAGGAGGAGCTGAAGATTGAGCAGGAAAAGTATCAAGGGTAGTGATTAGGAGTCAGAAAACATATATTGCCTTCATCGTATTTTTCTGAGTGCTGACCTGAATGTCTCCAAAAGAAAAACATAAATAAAAATACTACCAATTTTTAAACATTTGCATGTACATAGGGATGGGTATAGTGTGGGGGATATGACAACAGATATTCAAACAGCAGTTCCCAGTCTGCACTGCATGAAGTGCCTAAATATCCAAAATAGAAAATTTGTAGTCTAATTAGCTTGAAGAACCAGTACACATGGTTGGGTAACAACAGTCACTGAGAGGAAATCGTAGAGAAGAGACAGAGAGCCTCTGCAATTCTCCCTGACTTTCTTGTGGCCCATCATTTTCATTGCATTTTTACTGAGAAGTTGTATATTTACATTGCAAGCTCATCAGATTCAGTACAATGGTGTGGATAGGAAACTGAAGGATTTTTGTTTTCATGCCAAAGTTTGTGAGCCAGACAGGTGTTAGCTGTTGGCACAAATATTTCATTAATTCCTATTTAAGTTCTAAGTATATAATGGCTCTTTTGGAACATGTGGAATTTTCTCTGAGGTGCATAGAAAATAATTTGATTATGTCTGAATTGTAAGTTTTCTCATGGACTAATAGGAGACAATAAGGAGTCCAAATTGTTCTTATTAGGAAAATAAGATTTTAGTTTATTAGGAAAATAAAATATTTACTACCAAGTAAGTTTTGCCACTATTCTAAAAAGATGAGGCGATAGGTAAAACAGTAAAGAATCAGAAACAGAACTTTTGGAATATATCTATAAAGTATAAAAGGAAAGAGACATTTCATGGTGTACTTCATTTTTTATATTCTATGCAATTAATTGTTACAGTTATTTACATCACTAAGCAATTGATTTGGTTTTAGCCTCTGTTAACTTCAGAATGAGAAAGCTGTATATGCAAAGGTGGTAATTTTGAAAATGCAACAACATATTTATATCAACTAGGGATTATCTCCATGGCTTAAAGACACCATTATTTTGTCGCTTTTTTTCAAATATGCTAATTGTGCCTTATCATTGCAGATTTTAGAGAAGAAACTGTTACCTAGTTAGCTTTTTAATACTTCCTGAAACAAGAATTTAGACTCAACTTCCTTGTACTTAAATACTTGCAAACCAAGTAATACAATGATAGAATAAGAGTCTTCCTTTTGACGTTCAGGTTTTTGAAAAAAAAGAAATTTCTAAAATGAAATTTGTATTTTTAAATAACTATCTTAATGCGTTTATTTCAATGTTATGAAAGCAATTTAATCATCAGTATAAGCAATATTCACACATTTCCTATTTTGTAGTCCCTTAGAAGAAGCCTGGAAAATATTTATAACGTATTTTATTTCTTATACCAGCAACTGAAATAAGATTTCAAAAGTATCTGAAGGTAAGAGCTCCTAAACTACATCCAAAACATTACTGGATAATCTGTAAATAAAAGGGACTTACTCCCTCTAGGCTACCTGTGTTACTGGCAGTGAGCAGTGAATCTGTACGGGTCTATGACAACCTCAAATTCTTGCCTCCTCAGAAGAAAGAATTCGACTGTGGGGCGTAAGGTAGAAGGAGAGATAGAAGCAAGTTTTAGAGCAGGAGTGAAAGCTTATTAAAAAGCTTTAGAGCCTGAATGAAAGAAAGGAAAATACTCTTGGAAGAGGGCCAAGCGGGCGACCTGAAGGACAAGTATTGGTTTTGACCTTTTAACCTGAGGTTTTATACTTTGGCATACTTCCGGGGTCTTTTCCCCTTGCGATCCGCTGTCCGCATGCCCAGCGGCCTGCTAGCCCTGGGAAGATGGGCATGCACAGTGTGTTTACTGGAGTTGTAGGCAAGCTTACTTGAGGCGCTCTTCCCTTATCAGCCAAATGTCATATACCAGTTATGCTGTCATTTTGCCTCTTAGTGCGCATGTGTGAGCCCACTTGCCAGACTCCTGAGATATTATTGGGAAGCTGCTGATCGCCCGCTTTAGGTTTTTTTCTGTGGACTGGGAGACTGCCTTTCCCTGATGCAGTCTGTGACCAATTATTATTTTAGAGAGACAGTTAACAACTGCCTGACGATCGCCTGATGGTCACCTGACATATCTGGTTTGGGTGAGGTGACCTCTCCTACCCTGTTCATGTCTGGCTGGTTACCTACTGTAACACTTGAATGTTGCTTTCTCATAAATAAATGTTAATATAATACCTTAACATACATTGCTTTCGCTATTTCAGTCCTAGTTGCTAAATAACTTTATAATAAATAATTGACATCATTTTCTTTAACTGGCAGATCTCCTGAAATAAATTTTTTTTTCTAAAAAACCAGCATGAAAAGGAAGCGTGCTGAAAGCTCTTAATGAAAAATTAGTCCCAAAGAGCAAACTTTTTTCCCCAACCTAAAGGATTACTTTATAGCAAAATTATCATTGTTTTCATTTTCAGTTATCTTCTCTAATATGTATTTGTGTATAGACACAAACCCACGCAATAATACAAAAACACTTTCTCTAAAGACAACAGCTAAGATACAAGAAAAGTATTTTTTCAAATTAGGTTAACTATCCAAATACTCTTTTAAACATATCACATATTTTTTTCTTTATAAACATGCTATTTCAGAATACAAAAAAGCTCCAAAGTGTGAAGTTAACAATAAAACAATAAATTTCCTTCCTCATAGAAGAATGGTCATATTTTTCCACAGAGCCTCTTTTACCCTGTGAAGAAAACTATTTTATATTTCTTCACTATAGTCAATGTTTTTTTTAACTTCTAACTTCTATGCTGACTATAGGAGCATAAAAAGAAATGTAATTGCTTTTTTCTTGTTTTTCCCGTTGTTCTACATGTATAATCTATGTATCGTATTTCTTCTATATATTTATGTTTCCTTAATGCATAGCAATCATTTCATAATAGAAATACTTAATAAATAAAAATATAGCATCATGAATATTGTTACACCAATATTATTCATAATATCCAAACATTTTCCAGGACATAAAAATAAATTTATCATAACAAGTTTTAAACAGAATATTCTGTTTTGACAGATTTTGTTAATCTGTTAATAACAGTTTGATTTTGTAGAGTTTACTTTGGTTTTCAATTAGCAATGAAGCAACGGAAAACCATCCGGGCTCTGCTAAGGTTTTGATGATATGACATGTTGTTATTAGGAAAAGTAATACTAGTTTTCTTTATTTAATCTCATCATGAATTTGCTTTCATTTTATTTAACAATATATTCACAACTATTATTTTCTAAATGCGTTAGTTGTTCTTACTGTTTATGTTCAATCAACAAAGAAATATAGATGTATATAAACTTGCATAATGAAAGGATGCTCTATTGTAAACATCACATGTAATAAAATAAAATTCATTGAATATATTTTCTTAGTATTTTATTTTCATCTATTTTATCTTCATTTAAATCTGACATCCTTTAAACCAAACATTTCTCCCATAAATTATCCAAATATTTATTTTTAGAATAGTAAAGTGATTTAATTTTTATTGAAATAATAAAATGTTCAAGAAATGTCATGCTAAAATGTGAATTACCTGGGGTATTTCCTGCAATGATCATACTTACTTTATTTTAAATTCTCCATATCCTCCCTCTCTTCTCTACTTCCTTGCCATATACATAATTAGGAATCAGTATATGCTTTTTTCAAAAATTACAATTCAGGGAAGAAATCATAAAATAACTATTGCTTATTGGATGCTTTTGGATCCACATAAGTAAAAATTCGAAACAAATCTAAAAGAAAATTTGACAATTTATCATGTTTTATTTCTTTTCAACAAGACATTCATTGTCTGCCCAGGTTCTCTAATTAAAAGAAACTTATATCAACTGTAACAGCATCTTTTTTCAGTAAAGTAAATAACCAAATCAGTTCAATGTTAAATGAACTCAATTTATGTGAATATATTTTTAGTAAATTTGTCTTTTTTTAAGTCAATTTAGAAAGCTTCTTCATGAAATTAATGAGATATGTAAATAGCTGTAAAGAGAAAATGATCCCAAGCAATGCTCACATACACAGTCAGAAGACTTGCTTGGGAAATTTTGTCCTAGAAAGAAGTTTATTCTTTAATGAAACAAAGTCTGCAATTTTTTGATAAATTATCTTTTATAAGTTGAAAAAAATTGAATTTATTCAAATTTTAAAACGGTGAATACTGTAACATTTTGTCACACAAGATTACATTATCATTCTTCTAAATTCATCAAATCCTAAAATTGTGTCATTTTTATTTCAGTATTTAATTTTCCTAGCATAACATTTGTATATATCTGTATATGTTGTGTAAATATTACAAGTAAAAAATTAAAAAAAACTACTGTGTAAATTTGAGATAAACTGATATTAAAATTATTATCAATTATATCAACATGTGCACTTTATTCTGAGTCTGAGATTAGCCATTTACAACGATAAGTTTAGGAATCCAAATATTATGTCAACTTCCTGTAAAGCAAGCTGTGGAATTTTATTCTCCATTATTATTTTTTCATTCTATCTCTTCCTTCCTCCTTTTCTCACCAAAATCAAAAATGAAAAATAAATAAAGTAAAATAAATGTACTGGGAATGGAATCTTGAAACTTGTTATTGGAATCTTATAGGTTTAGCTGAGCAAGATTTTAGTATCTACTACCTACATGGCTTGGGCAAGTTACTTAATTTAAGTTGCTGCTGGTTGTTGTTTTAATTTTGCTTAAAAAATTGATTAATTGGTACAACTTTATTTTCAGTTTTAAGATGGTTAAAAACAACGAGAAACCATTGTGAGTCATACTTGGCATTCAGTCTGTATTTTTTAGAAATAATATTATTAATAAAACATTATTTTCATATGCTCTAATTTTTTATTTATAGTCATTTGTAATTATTATAAGAATTATAAATCAAATGTGCTAGCTCACAAAAACAACTTGATGTGTCAGATAACACCCAATTCATGATGAGCAGCTCAGGCTGCATAGTAACTTGATGATCCATGACTAAACATTCAGTATCTACTATGGCTCAGTGCCATAATTGCAATTAGAGCTGCCAAAAGCTTAGTCTCCAAAGAAGAGTAGCTGTCTGTGGAGGATGGCAGAACTTCAAGCATCATTGGATCTCCTGGAACGTGTAGCCCAAGTGGCATAGCAGCTTGTACAGTAGACTGGACCTACTGCATAGCCTTCTCTTGTTCTGAGACCCACTCAAAAAATAGCCATTTTTTTGAGTCACATGGTAAATGGGTCTGTCTCACACACTGAAATGACAAATTTGTTGCCTCCAAAAGATCGTGTCTCTATTTGGTTGTAGGAACAGCCAGATGCAACAACTATCCTTCACCTTATGTATTAGTCCCTTTTAACACTGCTATACAGAATACCTGAGACTATGTAATTTATAAGAAAAGAGGTTTAATTGACTCACAGTTTCACATGGCTGGGAAGGCCTTAGTAAACTTACAATCATGGTGGACGGCAAAGGGGAAGCAAGGAACATCTTACCTGGTGACAGGAGGTTAGGTCTGCCAAACACTTTTAAACCATCAGATCTCCTGATAACTCCCTCACTGTCATGGGAACAGCATGGGGAAACCACTCCCATGATCCAATCACCTCCCACCAGGTCCCTCACTTGACACATGGGGATTACAATTCTAAATGAAATTTCAGTGGAGACACAGAGCCAAACCATATCATCCTACTCATAGCACCTTCCAAATCTCATGTCCTTTTCACATTTCAAAACTGATAATGCCTTCCCAACATTCTCTCAAAGTCTTAACTCATTCCAGAATTAACTCAAAAGTGCAAGTCCAAAGTCTCATCTGACACATCAAGTCTCTTCAACCCATGAGCCTTTAAAATACACACACACACACACACACACCCCACATTAGTTACTTTCAAGATACAATGGGGGTACAGGCATTGAGTAAATGTTTCCATTCCAAATGGGACAAATTGGCCAAAACAAAGGGGCTAAAGGTCTTATGCAAGTCTGAAACCTAGCAGGGTAGTCATTAAATATTAAAGCTCCAAAATAATCTGATATGACTCTATGTGTCACATCCAGGCCACACCGATACAAGGGGTGGACTCCCAAGGCCTTAGGCAGCTCCACCCCTGTGGCTCTGCTGGATACAGCTCCTGCAGTTGCTTTCACAGGCTAACATTAAGTGCCTGTGGCTTTTCCAGGTGCATGGTGCAAGCCGTTGGTGGATCTACCATTCTGGGATCTGGAGTATGCAGGCCCTCTTCTCACAGCTGCACTAGGGAGTACCCCAGTGAGGACTCTGTGTGGGGGCTCTAACCCCAAATTTCCCCTTTGCACTGACCTAGTAGAGCTTCTCCATGAGGGCTCTGCCCCTGCAACACACTTCTGCCTAGACATCCAGGAATTTTCATACATCTTCTGAAATCTAAGCAGAGGTTCCCAAACCTCAACTCTTGGCTTCTGCACATCTGCAGGCCCAACACCATGTGGAAGCCATTGAGGCTTGGGGCTTACACCTTTAAAAGCCACAGCCTAGCTATACCTTGACCCCTTTTAGTCATTGCTAGAGCTGGGGTAGCTGGGATGCAGGGTGCCATGTCCCAAGGCTGCACAGAGAAACAGAGCGCTGGCCCTGGCCCATGAAACCATTTTTCCCTCCTAGGCCCCTAGGCCTCTGGGCCTATTATGGGAGGGGTTGCCTTGAAGATCTCTGAAATGTCCTGGAGACATTTTCCCCATTGTCCTGGCAATTAACCTTTGGCTCCTTGTTACTTATGCAAATTTCTGCAGCTGGCTTGAATTTCTCCCCAGAAATGTTTTTTCTTTCTTTTCTACCACATGGTCAAGCTGCAAATTTTCCAAACTTTTATTCTTTGCTTTCCTTTTTAAACATAAATTTGAACTTCAGATAATCTCTTTGTAAATGCATATTACTGAGCACTTTCAAAATCAGCCAGGTGAAATCTTGAATGCCTTGCTACTAGAAATTTCTTTTGATAGATATCCTAAATCATCTCTCTCAACTTTGAAGTTCCACAGATCTCTAGGCTAGGGGCAAAATGCCACCAATCTCTTTGCTAAAGCAAAACAAGAGTGGTCTTTGCTCCAGTTCCCAACAACTTCCTCCTCTCCAGCTGAGACCACCTCACCCAGGATTTCATTGTCCATATCACTATCAGTATTTCTGTCACAACCATTCAACAAGACTCTAGGAAGTTTCGTAATTTCCCTCATCTTCCTATCTTCTTCTGAGTCCTCCAATCTGTTTCAACCTGTGCTGGTTACCTAATTTCAAAGTCACTTCCACATTTTTAGGCATCTTCATAGCAGTGCCCCACTCCTGGAAACAAGTTTCTTTATTAATCGGTTTTCACACTGCTAAAAGAATACCTGAGACTTAGTAATTTATTCGAAAAGAGGTTTAATTGACTCACCATTCTGCATGGCTGAGAAAGCCTCAGGAAACTTACAATCATGGTGGAAGGTGAAGGGCAAGCAGGGCAAGTCCTACATGGCAGCAGGAGGTGGGGGGAACTGCCACTTTTAAACCATCAGATATCATAAGATCTCACTCACTGTCATGAGTACAGCATGGGGGAAGCTACCCCCATGAGCCAATCACCTTCCACCAAGTCCCTCCCTTGACATGTAAGGATTACAACTGTAGATGTGATTTGGGTGGGGACACAGAGCCAAACCATATCACCTGAGAAGGAGTATCTTTACCTGCCCCACACCGTTAGACCTCTAGATATTTCACTGAACTAGAAGGCTCCTGAGTTTTTGTAGTATTTATATTTCTTATACCCTAGTCTGGTTGTTTTAAAAGTGTGTAGTCCTTTCCCCTTAGCTTTCTCTCCCACTCAGCCATGTGAAGCAGGTGTTTGCTTCTCTTTCACCCTTCTACCAGGCTTCATGTACAGTCTGCAGAACTGTGAGTCAGTTAAAACTCTTTTCTTCAAAAATTACTCAATCTCAGGTAGTTCTTTATAGCAATGTGAGAACTGACTAACACAAGATAAAACAAAGATATTTCTGGTTTTATAATATAGAGAATTGAGAATAAATGCCTTCCACCGCAGATACTTCTAATACTTTATTAATCCCAAACATTAATTTGCCACACATATCTGAGTGCCTATTTTGAGCTAGGTGCTGTTCTAGATTTTGAAAATATAAATTAAATCCTTCCTTCATGACATATACAATCTCATTTGTGAGACAGATAAACAAAAATAAGTAAATAAGTTAAAAATGAATAAATGAATATAAATGAATGAATACATACATACACACATTACACATAAATTATATATGTTAGAACATAATTAGTAAAATAAATCAAAGAAGAAAATATAGTGTGCATGAGTTAGAATTATGATTTTAAATAAGATAAGAAAATGCATTGAGAAATATTTGTATCAATACTTAAAATAGTAAAGAGGGGGCTCCAAGGTTAAGTAAAGGAAAAGCATTTCAAACACAGGGAAAAACAAGTGAAAAGGTTCCAACACAATGAGAGGTGAAGCCAGCTGGACTTCCTGGGTTGAGAGGGGACTTGGAGAACTTTTCTTGGTCTAGCTAAAGGATTGTAAATGCACCAATCAGCACTCGGTAAAAATGCACCAATCAATGCTCTGTGTCTAACTAAAGGATTGTAAATGCACCAATCGGCACTCTATGTCTAGCTAAAGGATTGTAAACGCACCAATCAGCACTCAGTAAAATGGACCAATCAGCACCCTGTAAAATGGACCAATCAGCACTGTGTAAAATGGACCAATTAGCAG
The DNA here is from genome assembly GCF_043159975.1 of Macaca nemestrina. Taxonomy (NCBI): domain Eukaryota; kingdom Metazoa; phylum Chordata; class Mammalia; order Primates; family Cercopithecidae; genus Macaca; species Macaca nemestrina. The sequence continues at coordinate 59,848,468 of NC_092131.1, forward strand.
GAAGTGGGCAGGGACAAATAAGGGAATAAAAGCTGGCCACTCCAGCCAGCAGAGGCAACACACTCAGGTCCCCTTCCATGCTGTGGAAGCTTTGTTCTTTCACTCTTCGCAATAAATCTTGCCACTGCTTACTCTTTGGGTTCATACCACCTTTAAGAGCTATGACACTCACTGTGAAGGTCTATGGCTTCATTCTTTAAGTCAGTAAGACCAAGAACCCACCAGAAGGAACCAACTCTGGACACAACAGTATCATGTTCTATCTTTTTAGGGATAGTAAAGAGGTCAAAATAGTCAGAAAAGATGAGAGCAAAGTAATAAAAGGAAAGAATGAAAATCATGTAGCTGTATGTAGATTTATGGATTGCTTTAAAATGATTCTATGGGAAGCCATTGAAGGGCTATGGGTAGAGAGACTGGCATACATGATCTGAGTTTAGTTGATTAATTTAGCTGCTTTATTGAAAATAGAAATAGAGACAAAAAAGAAAAGAAGGCAAGGGAGAGGAAGGAAGAGGAAGAGGGGAAAGGAGAGAGTGAAGGAGAGAAGAAGAAAAAGGAGAGAAAAAAGTAGGAGATGGGGGGATGAAAGGGAGACCAGCGAAGTCTATTGCAGTAATTACAGTAAAAAGTGACTTTGACTTGTGCCAGAATGGCTGAAATGGAAGAAATTAAGTATTGGTTGGTCTCTGAAAATAAAGTCCTCAGAAATTCTTGAGAGGTATGACAAAGGAAAAATAGGTAACCTCAAAATTTTTGGCCTAAATAGTTGCCATTTTCTGAGATGAAGTTTCATTGAGAAAAAAAAAATTAGAGAAAGATCAGTTTGGATTCACAGTTGTTAAGTATAAGATGCTTATTATACATCCAAGTAGAAGATAAGTAGATAGGCATACAAGTTTGGAAAACGTAGAAGAGTTCCAAGCTAGAGAAGCATTTAGGCGTCATTATCAGGTGAGAAGAAACTAAATTACTTTGCCCAGAGAATGCATGAAGATAGGGAATAGAAGAGCTCCAACCAATGAACATTTCATGTGAAAATAAAGATGTTGTGTAAATGTCAACAATATTTGAAGAAAGAAAAATCCTTGAAAAACACAAATTTTCAGATGGAAATAAGGAGAAGCAGAAAACATGAATAAAAAATATAAAAGGAAATGCAAAAATGTCCACAGTAGTATTATTCATGAACTTCATACTGAAACAATCCATAGGCTAATCCACACTTGGTACATTCGTATAATACCATATTCTAAAGCAATGAAAATTAGCAAAATCATACAAGAAAACAACAGCTTATGTGGACTTCACAAACTTGTTCAGCAGGAGAGGCCCAACTTGTACTAAACAGTTCTAGTTTTATAAAGTTCTCATGCAGATAAAATAAACTACAATATAGATATTAGAATATTTGTTTCCCCTGTGTGCTGATAATAACGAGATATGCTGGTGCATTACTCTGTTTAAACACTACTATAAGTAACTTCTTGAGACTGGGCAATTTATAAAGAAAAGCAGTTTAATTGGCTCACAGCTCTGCATAGCTGGGGAGGCCTCACAAAACTTACAATCATGGTGGAAGGTGAAGGGAAACAAATACTTATACACACGGTGGCAGGGAGTGGGAGACATGTCACACTTTTAAACTGCTCAGATGTCCTGAGAGCTCACTCACTATCATGATAAAGGCATGGAGGAAACCAACACCATGATTCAATCACTTCCCACCAGGTCCCTTCCTTGACACCTGGGGATTACAATTCAAGACGAGATTTGGGTGGGGACACAAAGCCTAAGCATATCAGTTGGCAATGCTTTCTCCTTTGATCTGGGTTTGATTACTCAAGTGGTTTTATTTAGTAATCATTTATTAGACTTTACAGTTATTTGTAATATTATGCATTTTCCATATTAAACTTCTAAAACTTATTTTAATTATTAAAAAATCAAAACAATCATAAGTAGTAAAACCAACTAGAAATATATTAAAATAGTATTATGTGGAGACTAGCCTTGTGAATTATTAAAATATCATATGACTCTAGCAAAATTAAATAGGACTTCTAGTGGTATAATACTCGTATGTTAAGAAAGACAGAACATAGGTACCTAATGGGAGATGTAAGAGTATTAGTAGAGATGATGGGAAAGTGAAATACACACTATGGCTGCATAAAATGCCTTTATAGAAAAATACAAATCCAGAAAGAATTTACATGATAAACCTCACTACACATACTTTGAAAATGTCTGAATAAACAAAATCAAAACACAGTAGACAGGATATAGATTTGCAAATTATGATAGATATATAATTTTTATGGTTCACTAAGACAAATATTAACAACCCAACAGAAAAATATTTAAGACTGTAAACAGTCCTCAGTAAAAGAAATGCAAATATCTTTTGGGTATAACAAAGTATCTTCAGTTTGACTCATGATCAGGCTTTCAAATTCTTTTTCGTATTTTTTTTTTTTAGGTGGATTCTCACTCTGTCACCCAGGCTGGAATGTAATGGTGCAATCTTGGCTCACTGCAACCTTTGCCTCCCAGGTTCAAGCCGTTCTCCTGTCTCAACCTCCTGAGTAGCTGGGACTGCAGGCATGCACCATCACACCTGGCTTTTTTTTTATTTTTAGTAGAGACAGGGTTTCACCATGTTGGTCAGGCTGTTCTTGAATTCCTGATCTCAAATGATCCACCTGCCTCAACCCAAAGCGCTGGGATTACAGGTGTAAGCCATTACACCTGGCCACTTTTAATATTTTATAGCTGTATATTTCCCACACAACATGAGAAAGTTTAATGAAACTGGAAAACAGTTTTATTTTAATTCGATTTATAACTTGAGTCTGAGCTAGGAAAAATTTTGCATTAAAATTTGCTACTATGTTGTAGAATTCCTGAGAGTAGCAGTCTTTCCATTTTACCCTGGGAAAGCTTGAAAGGCCTTGCTTTCAATTTTTAAAATGCGACCATCAGTAGAACATTTTATTTATACCCACAGAGTTGCTAAACATTTATGCCTATTACCTATGATGCATGTTAGCATATTCTGGTCTATCTGATCCCAATCCATCCCATCTTCTTCTATCCTATCCTATTTAGATTTATTAAAATAATTGCTGATCTCAAGGTACTGAGTTGATGTCATCTGACTGTGACCCACATTTTGAATAATATTGCTTTATCACATGCTGTACGGGTTTTATTTAGTTAAAATATAGATAAATATAATTTTGGGGATAGACTAAGGATAGTATTATTTATGACTGTTTAATTTGAAAGCTTAATATAGAAAAGTGCAGCTGTGATCAAAATATTCCTAGAGAAATATCAGTTTAGTACACAACCTTTTGATTCAGTGAGTACATAATTGACTTCAATTAAAGTTCTATAACATAAATGTGTACTTTCTAAAAGTTTATGTGCAGAATTAGTTATCTTTTTGAAATAGGTAACATTTTAAATAATTACCTCATTCTTTAGAAGACAACAAAATGGCAGATCAACATATGTATGTATCTTTTGTAGAAAAAGATGAAAATAATTTCATATTAATGGCCCAAGTAAATGAACACATAAAGCTTTTTCAGAATTGCAATCTCTAAATTATAAATGAAATAAGCATTAATGAAATTAAATAGGATGGTGGCAAATAGTTTTTCTGTTCCAAAAACACAAAGTAAATCCCTTTACTCTCTGTTATTAAAATCATAAGTAATGACTTCTCACTGCACATCTAAGCATTAACATTTTCCTTGTGCTTTTAACCCTTTTATGACAATGTAAGAATTGCCATAGTTCAAAGTTTATAGACATTTCCTGTTGGCCATTTCCTACTTTCTGTTATTCTAAGAAATATTGTTACTCTGATTAAAGATTGGAAATGTCACTTCGTATTTCAGCCTCATATTATCAAGACTGCTATTGAAATATTAATTTATTATTGACTAAATTTGTTTCATATCACTAGAAAAATAGTGGGTATATTAGTAAATTTAGCTTAATATTAAAAGAGATTGCGCATGAAGCCATAACCTCTTCATATGATGAGATAGGGAAAGGCAAACTGTAAAAGCCCTTGTGAGGAGAGTAGCGAGAGTAGTGAGAGTTTGTGAGAATTGATTTCTATTACATGCTTCTAAAAATATGACTTAAAGTGATTTCAGAAACTTTTAAATCACAATATGTGTATTTTCTTATATTAAAAACATAATACAGTATAATGCTTTGGTAGTAAAATTGATAGATTAATGAAGGTATAACTCTTAGGAATGTATGAAATTCTGTATTTTGTTGTTTTTGACATATGCCCTATTTTTTACTTTGAAAAGCATTAAATCTGTTCAGAAGTTGTAGTAAAAGTCAGATTTTAATGACAGTCATCTACCCTGTACTGTCACCAGTTACTAACTTTTGTTACATTTGTTCTCTCCTTTTTTTTGTAAATATCCAAAAGCAAATTGCTAACATGGTGGCTTTCACTCCAAAATATTCAATCCAGAAACTTCTAGGATCAAGGACAATCTCCTTCATAACCACAGTTTCCTTTTCTCACCAAGCAATTTAACTTTGATACAGTAATATTATATGACATGAAATCCATATTGAAATCCCCTAATAGACCATACAATTAGTTGCTATTTATATTTTGTTTTAATGTAGGATTTGACCAAGAATTACACATTGTGTTTGGTTGCATATCTCTTTAGCCTTTCATTCTCTTAACTATCCAGACTTTCGTCTTTGGTTCTGCTTATATGCTGGATTACGTTTATTGATTTGCACATGTTGTGCCAGCCTTGCATCCCAGGGATGAAGCCCACTTGATCATGGTGGATAAGCTTTTTGATGTGCTGCTGGATCCAGTTTGCCAGTATTTTATCGAGGATTTTTGCATCGATGTTCATCAGGGATATTGGTCTAAAATTCTCCTTTTTGTTGTGTCTCTGCCAGTCTTTGGTATCAGGATGATGTTGGCCCCATAAAATGAGTTAGGGAGGATTCCCTCTTTTTCTAATGATTGGAATAGTTTCAGAAGGAATGGTACCAGCTCCTCCTTGTACCTCTGGTAGAATTCAGCTGTGAATCCATCTGGTCCTGGACTTTTTTTGGTTGGTAGGCTATTAATTATTGCCTCAATTTCAGAGCCTGCTATTGGTCTATTCAGGGATTCAGCTTCTTCCTGGTTTGGTCTTGGGAGAGTGTAAGTGTCCAGGAATTTATCCATTTCTTCTAGATTTTCTAGTTTATTTGCATAGAGGTGTTTATAGTATTCTCTGATGGTAGTTTGTATTTCTGCGGGGTCGGTGGTGATATCCCCTTTATCAGTTTTTATTGCATCTATTTGATTCTTCTCTCTTTTCTTGTTTATTAGGCTTGCTAGCAGTCTATCAATTTTGTTGATCTTTTCAAAAAATCCAACTCCTGGATTCATTGATTTTTTGGAGAGTTTTTTGTGTCTCTATCTACTTCAGTTCTGCTCTGATCTTAGTTATTTCTTGTCTTCTGCTAGCTTTTGAATGTGTTTGCTCTTGCTTCTCTAGTTCTTTTAATTGTGATGTTAGAGTGTCAATTTTAGATCTTTCAAGCTTTCTCTTGTGGGCATTTAGTGCTATACATTTCACATGATTATCTCAATAGATGCAGAAAAAGTCTTTGACAACATTCAACAGCCCTTCACGCTAAAAACGCTCAATAAATTCGGTACCGATGGAACGTACCTCAAAATAATAAGAGCTATTTATGACAAACCCACAGCCAATATCATACTGAATGGGCAAAAACTGGAAAAATTCCCTTTGAAAACTGGCACAAGACAGGGATGCCCTCTCTCACCACTCTTACTCAACATAGTGTTGGAAGTTCTGGCTAGGGCAATTAGGCAAGAGAAAGAAATCAAGTGTATTCAGTTAGGAAAAGAAGAAGTCAAATTGTCCCTGTTTGCAGATGACATGATTGTATATTTAGAAAACCCCATTGTCTCAGCCCAAAATCTCCTTAAGCTGATAAGCAACTTCAGCAAAGTCTCAGGATACAATATTAACGTGCAAAAATCACAAGCATTCTTATACACCAGTAACAGACAAACAGAGAGCCAAATCAGGAATGAACTTCCATTCACAATTGCTTCAAAGAGAATAAAATACCTAGGAATCCAACTTACAAGGGATGTAAAGGACCTCTTCAAGGAGAACTACAAACCACTGCTCAGTGAAATCAAAGAGGACACAAACAAATGGAAGAACATCCCATGCTCATGGATAGGAAGAATCAATATCATGAAAATGGCCATACTGCCCAAGGTAATTTATAGATTCAATGCCATCCCCATCAAGCTACCAATGAGTTTTTTCAAAGAATTGGAAAAAACTGCTTTAAAGTTCATATGGAACCAAAAAAGAGCCCACATTGCCAAGACAATCCTAAGTCAAAAGAACAAAGCTGGAGGCATCACGCTACCTGACTTCAAACTATACTACAAGGCTACAGTAACCAAAACAGCAATGTACTGGTACCAAAACAGAGATATAGACCAATGGAACAGAACAGAGCCCTCAGAAGTCATACCACACATCTACAGCCATCTGATCTTTGACAAACCTGAGAAAAACAAGAAATGGGGAAAGGATTCCTTATCTAATAAATGGTGCTGGGAAAATTGGCTAGCCATAATTAGAAAGCTGAAACTGGATCCTTTCCTTACTCCTTATACGAAAATTAATTCAAGATGGATTAGAGACTTAAATGTTAGACCTAGCACCATAAAAACCCTAGAAGAAAACCTAGGCAATACCATTCAGGACATAGGCATGGGCAAGGACTTCATGTCTAAAACACCAAAAGCAACGGCAGCAAAAGCCAAAATTGACAAATGGGATCTCATTAAACTAAAGAGCTTCTGCACAGCAAAAGAAACTACCATCAGAGTGAACAGGCAACCTACAGAATGGGAGAAAATTTTTGCAATCTACTCATCAGACAAAGGGCTAATATCCAGAACCTACAAAGAACTCAAACAAATTTACAAGATAAAAACAAACAACCCCATCAAAAAGTGGGCAAAGGATATGAACAGACATTTCTCAAAAAAAGACATTCATACAGCCAACAGACACATGAAAAAATGCTCATCATCACTGGCCATCAGAGAAATGCAAATCAAAACCACAATGAGATACCATCTCACACCAGTTAGAATGGCGATCATTAAAAAGTCAGGAAACAACAGGTGCTGGAGAGGATGTGGAGAAATAGGAACACTTTTACACTGTTGGTGGGATTGTAAACTAGTTCAACCATTATGGAAAACAGTATGGCGATTCCTCAAGGATCTAGAACTAGAAGTACCATATGACCCAGCCATCCCATTACTGGGTATATACCCAAAGGATTATAAATCATGCTGCTACAAAAACACATGCACACGTATGTTCATTGCGGCACTATTCACAATAGCAAAGACTTGGAATCAACCCAAATGTCCATCAGTGACAGATTGGATTAAGAAAATGTGGCACATATACACCATGGAATACTATGCAGCCATCAAAAAGGATGAGTTTGTGTCCTTTGTAGGGACATAGATGCAGCTGGAAACCATCATTCTCAGCAAACTATTTCAAGAACAGAAAACCAAATACCGCATGTTCTCTCTCATAGTTGGGAACTGAACAATGAGATCACTTGGTCTCGGGAAGGGGAACATCACATACTGGGTCCTATCACCGGGAGGGGGTAGGGGGTAGGGATTGCATTGGGAGTTATACCTGATGTAAATGAGGAGTTGATGGGTGCTGACGAGTTGATGGGTGCAGCACACCAACATGGCACAAGTATACATATGTAATAAACCTGCACGTTATGCACATGTACCCTAGAACTTAAAGTATTATAATAATAATAATAATAATAATAAACCAACCAGACTTTCATGACATTGATATTTTTTAAGAGTTCAGGCCATTTGTGTTGTAAAATGTCCCATGACCAGCCAGGCGGGGTGGCTCACACCTGTAATCCTAGCACTTTGGGAGACTGAGATGGGTGGATTGCCTGAGCTCAGGAGTTCGAAACCAGCCTCGGCAACATGGTGAAACCCTGTCTCTACTAAAATAAATAATTAAAAACAAAATTAGCCAGGCGTGGCAGCGGGCGCCTGTACTCCCAGTTACTCGGGAGGCTGAGTCAGGAAAATCGCTTGAACTCGGGAGGCGGAAGTTGCAGTAAGCCAAGATTGTGCCACTGTACTCTAGCCTGGACAACACAGCGAGACTATGTCAAAAAAAAAAAAAAAAAGACCCATGATCTAAAAGTGTCTTTTCATTAATTCATGATCACACTGAATATCACAAAAGTGATATAATCATTCCTTGCCATTATGTGTATCAGGAGACACAGTATCAGTGTTTCCAGTTAATGGGAAGGTTAGTTGGTTAATCTGTGGTGGTATACTCTCAGAGGACAGGAATATCTGCTTCACAGTAACTATTCACACAATGGCTTAGTGTCAGTTTATGGGTATTTGCCTAAATCAATTTTTTACATTGCTGTCTGCAAATTGGCTATGCATTAATTATATTATTTTTCTATATTTATTCATTTACAAAATTTGGTGAAGATAAGGCTTTTCCCCCCATCACCACTTTGTTTTTTGCTTGTTACTATTGACTATTGACTAATTGACTGTTATGCAATGTGCTTTAATATATTTTTGTATGTTTCTATGCTGAATTTGTCCTAAATGTGGCTAGTGGAAACTCAAATTGACTTCTGTCCCATTTCATCTTTTAGTACTTTCTTGTTTTCTAGTACAGGGATTGTTCCAAGCTAATTTTGTTCTTTCTCTGCCCCTAAAAATCACTGGTTATAGACAAATAAAATCTGAGGATTAAACTAGTTTTATGGCTACCCAGTTGTCCAAGTTCAATTTATTACAAGGTCCATCTTTGCCTCGGTGATTTATCATCTGCTACATCACCACATGTACATAGGTTTCTGGATTTTCTGTTTGACTGATCTGCTTGTCTATTCTTTTGCCATAATAACACTCTATTAATTGTAGAGGTTTTATAGCATGCATTAATGTCTGAGAGTCCTTGCAGCTATCTACCATAAATGTTTATCTTCAAATTTCTGCATGTTTGCTTCCTTATGAACTCCAGTAACCACTTGTCTAATTCTGTAACAATGCCTATCAGTTAAATTTGTAGTCTAATTTAGAAAGAACCGACAACTTCATAATGGTGAGTCATGCAAGAAAAGGGAATAACTACATTTATTGTAATTATTTTTGTGTTTTTCAGTCATGCATTAAACTTTTCCTCAGGAGTATTTTCAAATTTCTTATTTAGTGTATTCCTAAGTTTTCATTTTCTTGTTGCTATTGGAAATGAGTTATTTTAAAACATTGGGTCATCTCCTGGTTATTATCCTCTATGTTAAAAATATTGGTTACATAGGTTAATTTTTTATCCTGCCCCTTTACTAAATATTTTTATAGTTTGAGTTATTGTATCATTGATTGTGAAGGATTTTGAGGGTAGACTATAAAACCATATGCAAATAGAGGTAGTTTTACTCTTTTAATAATTCTTATGAGTCTAATTGAGTATCTGTAGTCATGTGTTGAGTTGAAGTGGCAATAGTGGTCATCTTTGCCTTGTTTGTGATCCCGTTGGGAATACCTCATTCGTTTCCACATTAAATAAGATGCTGTATAGCTATGTACAAGTCATGTTAAGAAATTAGTAATCAGTTCTATATCCTGACTGTTTTGTTCAGGAGTGGATTCAGATTTTGTTGAAGATGTTTTCAACATCTACAGAGATAATACTTTTCTTAGATCTATTTACATATTTTACATATTTATCATAAATTTGGAGTTCTTGATCAAACCCTGAATCCTAGAATAAATTTCACATGCTAATGATGCATTTTCCTAAAATGGTGTTATATTGCATTTGAAAACTGTTTTTTGTTTGTTTGTTTTTCTGTTTTTTTGGGGGGGGGGTTGTTTTATTTTTGTTGGGGTTTTTTTTTTGTTTTTTTTGAGACAGGGTCTGTCTGTTGAACAGACTGGAGTGCAGTGGCATGATTCTCCACCTCCTAGGTTCAAGTGATTCTCCTGCCTCACCCTCCCAAGTAACTGGGATTACAGGTGCACACCACCATGCTCGGCTGATTTTTATATGTTTAGTAGAGACAAGGTTCACCATGTTTGCCAGGCTGGTCTCAAACTCCTCATATCAAGTGATCCACCTGCCTCACCCAGTCCCCAAATTGCTGGGACTACAGGCATGAGCCATGGCATCTGGCCCATTTGATAACATTTTATTTGATACTTTTTAAATGATATTCATTAGTGATCCTGTTTCATAGTTTCCTTTGTGTGTACACTTTTTATCAGATTTAGAAACTTAAACATAATGGGGAAAAAGTGTTAGGATTTTTCCTTTTTTCAATGCTCTGGAATAATTTATACAAGTTAATACTGTTTTATAAAGTTTCGTTAGAATTTATTTGTAAAATAAATTAAACCTGACACATTTTTATAGGATGATGCTGTGATAACTTACTATTTTAATTCTCAATAACTTACTCTATTATTTCTATGGAAATTCGCCTCTTTAAGCTTTTTCTTCCTAATGAGCCACCTTTTGTATTGCCAGACTTTGCCATTCTGAGTCAGGGAGTTTTCATAGTCTTCAGCTATCATGTCTTCTAATTGTTTTCCAGCATAGCTATTTTTTTCACATGTGGTTAGTCTCAAATAGAAGAACATTTTCTTCAAAATACTTGTGTCCTACAACTTGCAGAATTTTGCTGAGGTTTTCAGCATGTAGATTTTATAATTTTTTTTTTTTTACAGAAATGACATTGCATTTTTCTCGCTTTTATATTGATGATATCAGTTCAAAAAGAAGGAAACACATAGACTCAGTCAATCATCTATGATCATAAGTTTAAAAAAACTTTACATCACAGGGGAGAATGGTATAATCAACAGAAAAAAGTGTGTCAAATTCATGCGTACAAGAAAATATTGGTCATTGTTACCACTTGTGCCCAGCAACAATTTGAACTCCAAAACAACAGAAAAGGAAGAAAAAGAGAAACTTTTCCACCCACCTTACTATTATACTTCCTAAATATGTGACTAGGCAGTTCTGAGATCTTCATTCTGACCTGTACTCTCTCTGTATAAGACTAGACACTCTCACATGACATGGAATAGGATAAGTAGTAGTAAACAAGTTCTGATGGTGTTTTTCTAGCAATAACATTTATATACATATGTATATAATCTTAGCCTTTTCTATCTATCATAGCTGTTCATAGATGATAGCTATATGAATGTATCCTTAAGCCAATAAGAAAATAAGAGTACATCATTTTTAAAGTTGACTTGTTTAGAAAATTTGAAAGGCACACTGAAGACATCTCCATTATTGCAAAAGTAGTTGATGTTTAGGACAAACCTATAACGAATAATATGGTAAAATTAGATATTAACAATTATGACACAGTCAATTACCTGGTATTTATTTACTTCCCAATTTGCGATTTAATGAGATGATTATTTAATCCTTCTTATAAAACAAAATGGTAAAATTCATTTTAGTCATAACAGTACATTCATATTGATTCATAATGGCTATTTTCTCCAGGTATTAGTGACATATCTACATATTTGAAAATATATCCATAACTAAACTACTGCTAATTATTGATCAGTAGATTCATCAATGACCCAGTAACAAGAGTGGGAGATGGAATACTCGATATTTTCTGTGCATCTTTTTTATTCTATTGCTTCTCTGAAAATTGTAATTACTTTTTTCTGAGTTCCAGTGTTTCACAAGTAAAACTTAAGTTTTCTTTGATTAAAAAAATATGGAAGAGAATGAATACTTGCTTACTAGACCACATATCTTAAGTTCTAATACTATCTGAAGAATCATATAAAAATATTAACATTTAAATTAAGGCTAAAAATTCTAATGAAGATGGTTATTGATTCATAAAAGATTATCAAATATTAAGAACAGAGTTGCATTTAAAGCACCTTATTGGATGAAGATGAAAAATAAAATATTAAGTTAGTGATTCAAAAAATGACAATATATGAATCTTATTTGGTTAGTATATTTTGTTCAGAGCACAGACTGAAATTTTTTTTAAAATGCATTATTATGTCAGCATTGTCACTTGTAGCTGTGTGACACTTGAGCAAGTTATTATTTTTCCTCACCTGTATAAGATATGTTAAAACTTAATTTAAAATATACATTGAATTTATTAAAGCAATTGATGTGGATTTGAAAGCATGAAGTAAGTGCTCAATGAGTATTACGGTGCAAAACTACTTTTACTTTCAAAACCAAGTCAAATTAGATCTCTTGAAACACTGAGTTTCTTTAGTTAATGTGAACTCAATAATGTGTTTATGTGATGCATTTTAAAATATATTTCATCATATTTACACTCAATAAATTTAGATATGATCGTTTGCACAAACAGAGTAAAAATGTTTGGTATGTATAATTTTGTTTAGAAACACAAGAAAGTGATGACCGATGTTTCTTAAACATAAAGTAACTATGGTGGACGATATGCACTATAAAATGTGCATTAGTACTTGCTATACCACATAGCAAATTTTGTTTACTCTTGGAAAAATATATTGCACTTTAATTAGAAAAGTTTGAGAGAATCACAACGCTGAAATTTTGTTTTTCTAATTAAAATAAATAGCACACTAAGCTGTTCTATTAGTAATGCGAATGATACTATTAACAGCAGCTAATGATTTAAGGGAGTAAATTTGGAATAGGGTGAACTTTAATGCACAGTACACAGAATAATGCAGTGCATACTAATCAATTATTTAAAGCAGGATAGATTAGTTCATGGTTGCCAAGTATTTCTATAAAGACATGTAACGCAAAGCAAAACTTTGTGTAATCCCAGCACTTTGGGAGGCCTAGGTGAAAGGATCTCTTGAATCCAGGAGTTCAAGAGCTACCTGGACAACAGAGCAAGACCCCATCTGTACTATACATATTACCTGGGTGTGGTGGTGAGAGCCTGTAGTCTTAGCTACTAGGGAGGCTGAGGAGAGAAGATCACTTGAGCCCAGGAGTTTGAGGCTGCAGTGAGCTATGATCGCACTAGTGCCCTCCAGCCTAGGTGGGAGAACGAGACCCCATCTTAACAAAAACTCGCTATTGCCTAGCATGAATAAACCCTTATCTCTGAAAACATCTATGACTGGCTTTAGAGATTACGTGATCATATCCTGATAGGATTCCAAATCACTCCCTAGAACTAAAATATCTTTGAAATAAATGGGAAACATGCTAACATAAAAGGATTTATTTTTAACATTCTTCTGCTGCAGAAGTCAGAGGCAGGTTGACAGGCTTTGGCAGAGTAAAGCTTAGCCTAATAAATGCACATCAGCTTTTTTGGGGATTTTCAAAAGTGATTTTTCATTCCTACTGAAAAGAGAACAAAAAAAAAATGGTCATTTTCTTGTCTACACACACACACACACACACACGCACACACATATTCTTGTATAGAGCTAGACTCAAATTGCTCTAAGAAAAAAGAAATACCTGTGCTAATCAGATTCTACAATTTGAATGGATGTTTAATATATGTTTAAATGAACCCTTAGAAACTCACCAAAATACATATAGATGGACAACAAGAACCAGGATGTTTAAGAAAACATTATGAGAAAAGGAGGAGATATATTAAGCGAATTTTTTCTTTTTTAACTTTTACAGATTGAGCACCTTCTATAAGGATTCTCAGGTTGAACATGTATGCATACATACTGGAAGGCAGGAAACTTATGTAAATAAGTATCATGTGCAAATCTTCAAAAACACAATCTCTTAAAGTTAAAAGTTCATTCTCATATTAATGTAACTGGAATTTTTTCGTTATCAGTAACTATAAAGGGCCTCACTACCATGTTTGTATGCTAACAAGTTGGGCTTCCATAGCCTCCTGGATACTGGTGGAAGACATGAGGTTCCCAGTAAGACATATGTATGTTTTTTATTTTGTTAATCAAGATTATTGTTTTATTTCATTAGGCTTGGGGGTAAAGGTGGTTTTTGGCTACATGGATGAGTTCTACAGCAGTGAATTCTGAGATTTTAGTGCACTCATCACCTGAGAAGTGTACACTGTACTCGATATGTAGTCTTTCATCACTCACCCCACTCGCATCCTCCTCCCACCGGGAGTCCCCAGAGTCAGTTATATCACTCTGTACGTCGTTGTGTTCTCATAGCTTAGCTCCTACTAATAAGTGAGAATATACAGTATTTGGTTTGCCATTCCTGAGTTACTTCATGTAGAGTAATGGCCTCTAGTTCTATCCAAGTTGCTACAAAAGACATTATTTCATTCCTTTTTATGACTGAATAGTATTGCATGGTGTACATACAGCACATTTTCTTTATCCACTCCTTGGTCGATGGGTACTTAAGTTGGTTCCATATCTTTGCAGTTGTAAATTGTGCTGCTATAAGCATATGTGTACCTATGTCCTCTTTATATAATTCCTCTGGGTAGATGCCCAGTAGTGGGATTGCTGGATTAAATGGTAGATCTATTTTAGTTCTACAAGGAAACTCCATACTGTTTATAATAGTTTCCCACCAGCAGTGTAAAAGTGTTCCCTCTTCACCACATCCATGTCAGCATCTATTGTTTTTGACTTTTTAATTATGGCCATTCTTGCAGGAATAAGGTGGTATCTCATTGTGGTTTTAATTTGCATTTTGCTGGTGATTAGTGATGTTGGGCATTTTTTTTCAGGGTTGTTGGCTATTTGTACATCTTCTTTTGATAAATGTCTATTCATGTCCTCTGCCTACTTTTTGACGGGATTATTTGCTTTTTTGTTTTTGTTTTTGATTGATTGTTTGAGTTACCCATAGATTCTGGATACTAGTTGTTTGTCAGATGCATGATTTGCAAATATTTTCTTCCACTCTGTGAGTTGCCTGTTTACTCCTCTACTGATTATTTCTTTTTGTGTGTGTGTGTGAGTGTGTGTGTGTGTGTGCAGAAACTTTTTAGTTTAATTAGGTCCCATTTATTTATTTTTGTTTTTGTTGCATTTGCTTTTGGGGTCTTAGTCATGAATTCTTTACCTAGGCCATTGTCCAGAAGAGTTTTTCCAATGTCATCTTCTAGAATTTTTATGGTTTCAAGTTTTAGATTTAAGTCTTTGATCCATCTTTAGTTGCTTTTTACATAAGGTGAGAGATGGGAATCCAGTTTCGTTCTTCAACTGATGGCTTACCAATTTGCCCAGCACCATTTATTGAGTAGGGTGGCCTTTTCCC
Source organism: Macaca nemestrina (assembly GCF_043159975.1). Lineage (NCBI taxonomy): Eukaryota > Metazoa > Chordata > Mammalia > Primates > Cercopithecidae > Macaca > Macaca nemestrina. The sequence goes on from NC_092131.1 coordinate 59,863,848, forward strand.
AATTTAGTTTTCGTAAGCTTTGTTGGAGATCAGTTGGCTGTATTTGGCTTTATTTCTGGGTTCTCTATTCTGTTCCATTGGTGTAGATACCTATTTTTATACCAGTACCATGCTGTTTGGTATTTATAACCTTGTAGTATAATCTGATAATGTGATGCCTCCCTCCAGAATTGTTCTTTTTGCTTAGGATTGCTTTGACAATTTGGGCTCTTTTTTTTTCTTTTTTTTTTTTTTTTTTTTGGTTCCGTATGAACTATAGGATTATTTTTTCTAGTTCTGTGAAAAATAATGATGTTATTTTAATAGGAATTGCACTAAGTCTGTAGATTGTTCTGGCTAGCATGATGACAAGTATTGCCCAAAGCAATCTACAGAATCAAAATCAATCACAATATTGATTCTTCCCACCCATGAGCATGGGATGTGTTTCTATTTGCTTATGACATCTATGATTTCTTTCAGCAGTGCTTTACAGTTTTCCTTGTAGAGATCTTTTACTTCCTTAGTTAAGCGTATTCCTATGTATTTTATTTTTATTTTATTTGTACAGTTGTTGTAAAAAGGGTTAAGTCCTTTATTTGATTCTCAGCTTTGTCATTGTTGGTGCAGAGCAGTACTACTAATTTCTGTACATTGATTTTGTATCCTGAGACTTTACTGAATTTGTTCATCAGATCTAACAGCTTTTCGGATGAGTCTTTAGGGTTTTCTAGGTATATGATCATATCACTAGTAAACAGTGACAGCTTGACTTCCTTTTTTCCAATTTGGATGCCCTTTATTTCTTACTCTTGACTGATTGCTCTGGCTTCTAGGACTTTGGTACTATGTTGAGTAGAAGTGGTAAAAGTGGGAGGAATGCTTTTAACTTTTCCTCCTAAAGTATGATGTTTGCTCTGGGTTTGTCATACTTGTTTTTTGTTACTTTGCGGTAAGTCCCTTCTATACCCAGTTTGTTGAGGGTTTGTATCATAAAGAGATGCTGGATTTTATCAGATGCTTTTCCTGCATCTATTGAGATAACCATATGTTTCTAATTCTGCTCATGTATGTATGATATTTACTTTCTTGCATATGTTAAACCATACCTGAATTCCTGGAATGAAACTAATTTGATCATGATGTAATATCTTTTTGATGTGCTGTAGGATTTAGTCAGCTAGTATTTTGTTGAGGATTTTTGTATCTTTTTTATCAGGGAAATTGGTCTGTAGTTTTCTTTGTTTTTATGTCCTTTTCTGGTTTGGGTATTAGGGTGATAATGGCGTCACAGAATGTTTACTCTTCCTCTAGCTTTGGTAACAGTTTCAGTAGGATTGGTTCCAATTTTACTTTGAATGTCTGGTAGAATTCAGCTGTGAATCCAACTGATCCTGCACATTTTCTCCATGGTAATTTTTGAATTACTAATTCAATCTTTCTGCTTGTTATTGGCCTGTTCAGGGTTTCTATTTCCCCATGGTTTAATCTAGGAGGGTTGTATGTTTCCAGGAATCTATTCATTTCCTCTAGATTTTCTTTTCACAGAAGAATAGCTATTCCTTCATGCTTTTGGTTTCCATTTGTGTGTAATATCATTATCTACTTCTTTACCTTGAGTTTATATGAATCCTTATGTGTTAGGTGAATCTCTTGAAGACAGCAGATATTTGGTTTGTGTTTTCTAATCCATTTTGCCATTCTGTATGTTTTAAGTAGGGCATTTATGCCATTTACATTCAACATTAATATGGACATGTGAATGTGAGGTACTGTTCTATTCACATGTTGTTACTTAGATACTTTGTATTTTTCATTGTTAAAATTAATTTTTAGTTAATTTTAAAGACAAAACATGTATATTTATTATGTAGAACATGTTGTTTTAAAATATGTATACATTTTTAAATGGCTAAATCAAGGTAATTACCATATATATTGCCTGATATACTTTTTTTTTTTACTCTAACACTTAAAATTTAATTTTTTAGCAATTTTTAAGTATGCAGCATATTGTTATAAACTATAGTTGCCACATCATACAATAGATCTCTTGAACTCATTCCTCCTATCTAACTAACTTTTATACTATTTGCCCAACATAAAAGGACTTTATTACTCACAACATAGCAAGCAATTTGAGCATTGTGTGTATCTAGGTTCTCCTTATCCCCCAAATCCCATGGAGGTGATACAGAGGCAGGATCAAGTGAATGTTGTATATACAGTGGGTTTGCATTACAGCAGAAAATTTGCATTCCAAATTTTCCTAAAATTTGGAAATCCCAGTATTTTAGAGAGAGGTACTAGCAAATCTGCTTGAACTTTGTGTTAGAGGAAGACATGATCTTTAATATCTTGGACAGCAAACGATTCTAAACTTTTCCTCAGAAGGAGCCACTATCTCTGTTTTCCAAAGCTGTTTGTTCTATAGTCATCTTTGAAGAGATAGTTCTCAACATAATCTCTAAATACCTCTGTTCATAGATGCACAGAATCTATGGAAAATTATCTCCCAACACATAGTTCCCAATAATCTTCTGGCAACAATAGGATTATTTGGCCAGGCACAGTGGCCTGTAATCCCAGCACTTTGGGACACTGAAGCAGGCAGATCACCTGAGGTCGGGAGTTCGAGACCAGCCTGACCAACGTGGAGAAACCCCATCTCTACTAAAACTACACAATTAGTCAGGCATGGTGGTGCATGCCTGTAATCCCAGCTACTTGGGAGGCTGAGGCAGGAAAATCGCTTGAACCTGGGACGTGGAGTTTGCGGTGAGCCAAGGTCACACCATTGCACTCCAGCCTGGGCCACAGGAGCAAAACTCCATCTCAAAATAATAACAATAATAATACTAGGAATATTTATCTTTTGAAAGAAGTTCATAATTAGAATATGATTGCATCTAGACTTTCTCAATATTAGATTTGTCTGAGGTTTACAACAAATAACTCTTGATTATCTATACCCAAAGGAAATGATTTGATTTGCTTTTTAGACTGGAGAAAATATTATTTCTCTAGAATCTGTTGAATTAATGATCCACTAAACAGAATAGTATCAGCCTCCACCCAATGAGGATCCAGTTATAATAATTATTCTAATGAGTTAATTTAGTGATTAGATATTTTCAAATAAATATATAACCTGTGTGAGACTTGTACATCTTTTGTGTCAATTGTATTTTGAAGTTATAACAAACAATAATCTGTCCGTGAAATGTTATTGAAAACTCTCTCAATATTTGTCCTGACAAGGAAGACAGCAAAAAAGGTAAAATCTATTCTTACACAAATGAAATATTTTAAAAATCTCCTTTTCATTTTATATTACTCTCTGGGTAATTGAGGTGCATGAATAGCCAGACCATCAATGTCTATTTTTAAATGTTTATAATTTTGCCCATATTACAAATATGAAGTTTCAAGATTTTACAATATGTAAACAAAATGGAGAAATTACCTAATAAATCTTGAATTAAGAATTATTGGAAAGGGGTTGATTTGCCTTACATTTTCCCTTTGATTTTCTTTCCCAGAAAATCAACATAATGATATTTGAAGATTAATTGCTAGTGTTTGGCTCTTTAAAGAAACGTATTTTCCCTTTTTTCTTCTGTTCCTCATTTTCTCCCTATATTTGCTCAGATTTACGTAGATTACTTGCCAAAATATGCTTTTTTGAAAAATTTAATTTAAGCTTCATACTTTCCCAGGGAAAATGATAGAACATAACACTATGGCTTAAAAGGTAGTTCACAGTGGGCAAGGTAAAAATAAGGTCTGGAAATGAAGCAATTGCTTTTTGGATAAGGGTCATCAGAAGAAGTCTGATGCTAAATAAATTAAACTCCTATAGCATATTCTGAAGAATAAACGAGAGGAGGCATATATTACTCTATTAGTGAGCATCATCTGGTTAAGATGAATAGACATCTGTTCTACTTGAAAGTGCAATACATAAGGAAAATACATAAAATATTGTTTCTCTTTTTACAATTTAGAAAAAGGTGCCTATGTTCTTTACTTTTTTGAGAACATTAATCAGCTTAGTAGTAGCAGTCAAGCTATGCAAAGGAATGAGGCTATACCAAACTAGGTGTGGTCACAGACTGTTCCTGAAATATGCTGTCATGCATATGTGAATATGTATCTTATTTTTTCTATGGCCTTTTTGCTTCTAACCATTATTGTATTCTTCTGCTTTCCTTCTGTTTCTTCAGGTTGGAAATTGCATGCTTAATACCTAGGTTCTCAATTATGCCGGCTTTAATTTCCGGATTTTCATCATTCAAGAAATGGCTCAATAAATCCTTGCTTGGATTTCAATAACTACCCTGGAAATGTTTATTTACATATTTGATATTTCCTTAAAAGACACTTAGAAGAGCCTCCATGTTCTACTCTGTGGCTCTGATTGGTGTCATTAAAGGTCAAGTAGCCATATAAGATGATGACCATAACATTTTAATTCCTATATACAGGTAAGAAGAAGTGGAATGAATGAAGTGAACACAGGTTTGATTTTACATGGAACTGAAAGGCAATTTGGGTATTAAAATAAATGTATTAGGATTATCAGGCTGTTTAATAAGTGTTCCAATTTTAAGTTTTCTCTGAAGAGTAACAGAAATAAGCAATAGAAAATAACTAAGAAGGAGTAAGGAAAGGATCCAGTTTCAGCTTTCTACTTATGGCTAGCCAATTTTCCCAGCACCATTTATTAAATAGGGAATCCTTTCCCCATTTCTTGTTTCTCTCAGGTTTGTCGAAGATCAGATGGCTGTATATGAGTGGTATTATTTCTGAGGACTCTGTTCTGTTCCATTGGTCTATATCTCTGTTTTGGTACCAGTACCATGCTGTTTTGGTTACTGTAGCCTTGTAGTAGAGTTTGAAGTCAGGTAGCGTGATGCCTCCAGCTTTGTTCTTTTGACTTAGGATTGTCTTGGAGATGCGGGCTCTTTTTTGGTTCCATATGAACTTTAAAGCAGTTTTTTCCAATTCTGTGAAGAAACTCATTGGTAGCTTGATGGGGATGGCATTGAATCTATAAATTACCTTGGGCAGTATGGCCATTTTCATGATATTGATTCTTCCTATCCATGAGCATGGTATGTTCTTCCATTTGTTTATGTCCTCTTTGATTTCACTGAGCAGTGGTTTGTAGTTCTCCTTGAAGAGGTCCTTTACATCCCTTGTAAGTTGGATTCCTAGGTATTTTATTCTCTTTGAAGCAATTGTGAATGGAAGTTCATTCATGATTTGGCTCTCTGTTTGTCTGTTACTGGTGTATAAGAATGCTTGTGATTTTTGCACATTAATTTTGTATCCTGAGACTTTCCTGAAGTTGCTTATCAGCTTAAGGAGAATTTGGGCTGAGACAATGGGGTTTTCTAAATATACAATCATGTCATCTGCAAACAGGGACAATTTGACTTCTTCTTTTCCTAACTGAATACCCTTGATTTCTTTCTCTTGCCTGATTGCCTTAGCCAGAACTTCCAACACTATGTTGAATAGGAGTGCTGAGAGAGGGCATCCCTGTCTTGTGCCAGTTTTCAAAGGGAATTTTTCCAGTTTTTGCCCATTCAGTATGATATTGGCTGTGGGTTTGTCATAAATAGCTCTTATTATTTTGAGGTACGTTTCATCAATACTGAATTTATTGAGCGTTTTTAGCATGAAGGGCTGTTGAATTTTGTCAAAAGCCTTTTCTGCATCTATTGAGATAATCATGTGGTTCTTGTCTTTGGTTCTGTTTATATGCTGGATTATGTTTATTGATTTGCGAATGTTGAACCAGCCTTGCATCCCAGGGATGAAGCCCACTTGATCATGGTGGATAAGCTTTTTGATGTGTTGCTGAATCCGGTTTGCCAGTATTTTATTGAGGATTTTTGCATCGATGTTCATCAGGGATATTGGTCTAAAATTCTCTTTTTTTGTTGTGTCTCTGCCAGGCTTTGGTATCAGGATGATGTTGGCCTCATAAATTGGCTAGCCATAAGTAGAAAGCTGAAACTGGATCCTTTCCTTACTCCTTATACGAAAATTAATTCAAGATGGATTAGAGACTTAAATGTTAGACCTAATACCATAAAAATCCTAGAGGAAAATCTAGGTAGTACCATTCAGGACAGAGGCATGGGCAAGGACTTCATGTCTAAAACACCAAAAGCAATGGCAGCAAAAGCCAAAATTGACAAATGGGATCTAATTAAACTAAAGAGCTTCTGCACAGCAAAAGAAACTACCATCAGAGTGAACAGGCAACCTACAGAATGGGAGAAAATTTTTGCAATCTACTCATCAGACAAAGGGCTAACATCCAGAACCTACAAAGAACTCAAACAAATTTACAAGAAAAAACAAACAACCCCATCAAAAAATGGGCAAAGGATATGAGCAGACATTTCTCAAAAGAAGACATTCATACAGCCAACAGACACATGAAAAAATGCTCATCATCACTGGCCATCAGAGAAATGCAAATCAAAACCACAATGAGATACCATCTTACACCAGTTAGAATGGCGATCATTAAAAAGTCAGGAAACAACAGGTGCTGGAGAGGATGTGGAGACATAGGAACACTTTTACACTGTTGGTGGGATTGTAAACTAGTTCAACCATTATAGAAAACAGTATGGCGATTCCTCAAGGATCTAGAACTAGATGTACCATATGACCCAGCCATCCCATTACTGGGTATACCCAAAGGATTATAAATTATCCTGCTATAAAGACACATGCACACGTATGTTTATTGCAGCACTATTCACAATAGCAAAGACTTGGAATCAACCCAAATGTCCATCAGTGACAGATTGGATTAAGAAAATGTGGCACATATACACCATGGAATACTATGCAGCCATCAAAAAGGATGAGTTTGTGTCCTTTGTAGGGACATGGATGCAGCTGGAAACCATCATTCTTGGCAAACTATCACAAGAACAGAAAACCAAACACCACATGTTCTCACTCATAGGTGGGAACTGAACAATGAGATCACTTGGACTCGGGAAGGGGAACATCACACACCGGGGCTTATCATGGGGAGGGGGCAGGGGCGAGGGATTGCATTGGGAGTTATACCTGATGTAAATGACGAGTTGATGGGTGCAGCACACCAACATGGCACAAGTATACATATGTAACAAACCTGCACGTTATGCACATGTACCCTACAACTTAAAGTATAATAATAATAAATAAATTTTAAAAAATAAAATAAAATAAAATAAAATAAAAAAGAAAATAACTAAGAAGGAGAAAGATTGCTGCTTTTATAGTTAAGAAAACATCTCCGTATTTCCAGTGGTGAAAGTTTAATGTTTATAAGGTTATCAGAGAAATAGGTTTGAAATGTAGTGCATTCTGATAGCAGAGGAAGGTAGAGGCATATAGATTAACTTTCAAGGTGACAGTAGTCATATTTTGAATTTCAACCTTCATATCTGAATGCTAGAGCCATTAATACTCATAGATATCTCAAAAAAATTTTTTTTCTATTGTAGACCTGAGCATAGCACATTTGAAGAGTTTCCTAGAAACACGGCAATCTGATTGTGGGGGAGCTACAGACAAGCTTTCTGGACTTTAATTTATTGCATCCAAATCCAATCTATTGAAGGCAATATTCTTGTTTTACTTTCCAAGTTGCTTATTTATCTGACCAGACTTGAGTAATATAAGGTAAGGTTTAGAGTGTTTTTTTTTTCCTGAATACTAATACAGTAAAAGAGAAAGAAATATATCTGAAAATGAATCATTAAGAAGCGAGAATAACACATGCAAAGAATAATGAGAAAATACATGATAATCAGGAAGGAGTTCTTTGATATATTTTCTGTCCTAATAATTGGAATTTTATTTTTAGCTTTCCGTATTTTATGTTTGTATTATTGAAATGCATTCAATATGTATTTACTAATGATTTGTGGTTTAGTCACTGAACAAGACAGAGATCCTAGCCTTGATAACCTTAAAATTTGGTAGGAACCATAAAATATATGTGAGCAGAGGTATGGGGAGTGAATAAGATAGATAGGTAGATAGACAGATGAGATATCAATATACAATATGTATAATAAAAAGCAAAATATCATCTGTTATATTAATTAAACTATAAACATAAAATAAGTTCCATGATGTAAATGAGTTCACTAATATAAATGCATCTTCAACTTTACAATTATAAAGTGAATGTAAATTAAAATAATGTCAAGTATATCAAGAGCCATTAACGTATTCATCTTTTCCATTCCTAGGAACTTCTCCTAAAACATCAATGCAAACAATAAAAAGTTATTTGGCTACAATTTATTATACTGTAAGAGTGTCTAAAGAGCCTAAATGTTGAATAGCAGCAGAAAACATTTTTATGATTCAACTCAATGAGCTCTAATGCTGTCTTCAGGATAGTTTTAAAAACTGTAGTAACAGAAAACGTATTAAGTCAATGGGACTTCAATTTTACTAAATCAGGATAAAATTGTTTTAGAATTAAGAAGCTTGCAAAAATAATCCTAAAAAGATATAGCAAGCTAATAATAAAAAACGCTGAACATCATTACTAAGTTTAAACATGTACCATGCTACAGTAGTTTTCATTATTTACTGAAAACATTGTGTTTATTATTTCCTTTTAGTAAATAGAAAAGAAATCTTAGTTCTATCCCAAAATTTACTATTTTATATGATTTTAAGTTCCTTAATTGCCCATTCTTTGGGCAATTTTCTTAAGAGTAACAAACAAATATCTATTAAACAAACAAAAAATATTTGTTTAATAGATATTTTGGAGTTCAAGAATTCCTTACTGTTGGACAGGATAAATAAATTATATGTTTAGTTGTACACGTATCTCAAACAAATTCCCTGTAGGTGTAAACTTCCCTGTAGATGTAAACCTTTGTCATTTACCTTTTTCTATATCTGTATCTACAGCCATACTATCTTTCTATATCTGTGTACCTTATTGTGAATTGTCAAATCAGCATTGTTCACACCCACATCTGCATTCTCCCCTATATTGCATGGGAAAGCTTTGTAGATGGATTTTTTATAATTTCTTGTCAGCAGGATTTCAGGTTAGATTGTGCTAATGAGAGACACTCACATCAGATTTAGAAGTCAGAAAGGAAGACATTATCCTCTTCTGGCAGTGGTGAGCAAACATACGATAATCATATAAACTTCTAGGCTCATACGGGATTCGCTCACTTTGATGCGCAGAATGGGAAGATCATTAGAACCAGCTTTGTGCAGTTTCTGCAGCCTGCTCACCTCCTGAAAAGCAGTGACAAATGTCTGTGACCCTTATTCTCCAAGCGCTGCTGACAGTTTCCTAAGCACACCTAATTTTAACAGGAATTCTTTCCTGATAAAATACCTAGAGCGTTTGGAAATATTTAGAATTATTTTCTGAAACACTTTGAGTGTGACTTAATCCTGATAACAATTTATGCCAATAACTATCTCTCAGTGTCTATCGGTAACTAGGTCTATATATAGGTGTCTGTTGAGGATAAGAAGTTACTCAGAAATGTTTAAGCTAATACTAGAATTTCCTTTTAAACAATGACTTCCATGAAATCGAAAAGTTCGATTCATAGATGACTAAAGGTATCTCTAAAACATTTCTTATGGCAAATTGTTAGAGCTCACAATTTTACCCAGTGGTATGAAAACTTGTGTTTAAAGAAAAATTTTAAATAATTGCTAAAATGTTATATTAAAAAGAAACTATTGACTTTAGTTTATTTCTGATTCTGTTCATAATCAAAGAAGGAGCTAGAATTTTTGGTAAGAGTAATATTTTAATATTCACTTTACTTTCTTGGAAATCATTTGACAAATTTTAAATTTATAGTTGTCATTACATTTTTAGAGTACAAAATCCAGTAACTGTACTCATTGCTTATGAGGAGAATATTTATGGCTATCATTTAAAACACCATATTGGCAGTTAATTCTACTCTCCAGGTCTTTTGATTGGAATTTAACATAGTCCTTGAGAAATGACAGCTCATTCATTTAAGTGGTAATTTCTTAAAATAGAACAAAAATCACAAATCTTTAAAAAACCTCCAATGACTTAGGAGTATGTAAAATATTGGGATAAATATCAAATCTGCATCAAATACAAAGTAATTAAAATCTCCTTGAAGGGGATAATTATATTGACTTAATTATTTCAAAGTTGTGTGTTGTTCCAGACTGCCAATATTAAAATATTTCACACCAGACTATCACTGTGTGTCTAGAGACTTAAATTACATTATTCTTGGACCCTACAGCAAACCGGCTGCCCTTTATACTCCTTTTCACTCACATCATGCTCTTCAACTATCTCAAATGCCTTCTCCTCAATTGATTTACAATTCTTAAATCACTCTTTGTTCTCTCATAGCAAAGTGTATAACTCAAATTATTTGCCAGCATCTCTCACTGCTACAATCTCTTAAATATCCTTATTCTATCTTTTCAGAATACAAATATAACCATGCTATTTCCCTACTTCAACCTTTCAACCTTTCAAATTCTAACCCTTTGCTCTGAAGAGATGTTTAATATCTAAATACAATTTATAGTACTTCTGCTCAGGTTCTTACTTAGCTACCACATCATATTACATTTATAACTACCACATTCTACCTGTTTTAGACTTAACTACTAATTATTCTCCAAACATGTGAAGTTATCTCCAGAACAACCCTAGATTTTCATGTTCAGTAAACCCAATTGAAACTGAGATGGGTGGGTTTCTAGAAGACATAAACAGGCCTGTAGCCATTCACACTTCACGCATTGGGTGACCACTAGTTCTTTCTAAAAGAAATGGAGCAGTTTTCGAAAGAAGTGATAGTAAACGGTATATCTGCATAAGTGGTTGTTGACTACTGAGAGAAAGCACAGTTCTTTTTTTTATTTTTTTTTTTAAATTATACTTTAAGTCTAGGGTACACGCCCATAAGGTGCAGGTTTGTTACATATGTATACGTGTGCCATGTTGGTGTGCTGAACCCATTAACTCATCATTTACATTAGGTATACCTCCTAATGCTATCCTTCTCCCCTCCTCCCAACCCACAACAGGCCCTGGTGTGTGATGTTCCCCACCCTGTGTTCAAGTGTTCTCATTGTTCAATTCCCACCTATGAGTGAGAACATGCGGTGTTTGGTTTTCTGTCCTTGCGATAGTTTGCTGAGAATGATGGTTTCCTGCTTCATCCATGTCCCTACAAAGGACATGAACTCATCCTTTTTATGGCTGCATAGTATTCCATGGTGTATATGTGCCACATTTCCTTAATCCATTCTATCATTGATGGACATCTGGATTGGTTCCAAGTCTTTGCTATTGTGAATAGTGCCACAATAAACATACATGTGTATGTGTCTTTATAGCAGCATGATCTATAATCCTTTGGGTATATACCCAGTAATGGGAAGGCTAGGTCAAATGGTATTTCTCGTTCTATATCCTTGAGGAATCACCACACTCTTCCACAATGGTTGAACTAGTTTACACTCCCACCAACAATGTAAAAGTGTTCCTATTTCTCCATATCCTCTCCAGCACCTGTTGTTTCCTAACTCCTTAATGATCGCCATTCTAACTAGTGTGAGATGGTATCTCATTGTGGTTTTGATTTGCATTTCTCTGATGGACAGTGATGAGCATTTTTTCATGTGTCTGTTGGCTGCATAAATGTCTTATTTTTGAGAAGTGTCTGCTCATATCCTTTGCCCATTTTTTGATGGGGTTGTTTGTTTTTTTCTTGTAAATTTGTTTGAGTTCTTTGTAGATTCTGGATGTTAGCCCTTTGTCAGATGAGTAGATTGCAAAAATTTTTTCCCATTCTGTGGATTGCCTGTTCACTCTGATGGTAGTTTCTTTTGCTGTGCAGAAGCTCTTTAGTTTAATTAGATCCCATTTGTCAATTTTGGCTTTTGTTGTCATTGCTTTTGGTGTTTTAGACATGAAGCCTTTGCCCATGCCTAGCTCTTGAATGGTATTGCCTAGGTTTTCTTCTAGGGTTTTTATGGTTTTAGGTCTAACATTTAAGTCTTTAATCCATCTTGAATTAATTTTTGTATAAGGTGTGAGGAAGGGATCCAGTTTCAGCTTTCTACCTACGGCTAGCCAGTTTTCCCAGCACCATTTATTAAATAGGGAATACTTTCCCCATTTCTTGTTTTTGTCAGGTTTGTCAAAGATCAGATGGCTATAGATGTGTGGTATGACTTCTGAGGGCTCTGTTCTGTTCCATTGGTCTATATCTCTGTTTTGGTACCAGTACCATGCTGTTTTGGTTACTGTAGCCTTGTAGTATAGTTTGAAGTCAGGTAGCGTGATACCTCCAGCTTTGTTCTTTTAGCTTAGGATTGTCTTGGCAATGCGGGCTCTTTTTTGGTTCCATATGAACTTTAAAGTAGTTTTTTCCAGTTCTGTGAAGAAAGTCATTGGTAGCTTGATGGGAATGGCATTGAATCTATAAATTACCTTGGGCAGTATGGCCATTTTCACGATACTGATTCTTCCTATCCATGAGCATGGAATGTTCGTCCATTTGTTCATGTCCTCTTTTATTTCGTTGAGCAGTGGTTTGTAGTTCTCCTTGAAATGGTCCTTCACATCCCTTGTAAGTTGGATTCCTAGGTATTTTATTATCTTTGAACTCCCATTTACAATGGGAGTTCACTCATAATTTGGCTATCTGTCTGTTATTGGTGTATAAGAATGCTTGTGATTTTTGCACATTGATTTTGTATCTTGGGACTTTGCTTTTCAGCTTAAGGAGATTTGGGACTGAGACGATGGGGTTTTCTAAATATACAATCATGTCATCTGCAAACAGGGACAATTTGACTTCCTCTTTTCCTAATTGAATACACTTTATTTCTTTTGCCTGCCTGATTGCCCTGGCCAGAACTTCCAACAGTATGTGGAATAGGTATGGTAAGAGAGGGCATCCCTGTCTTGTGCCAATTTTCAAAGGGAATGCTGCCAATTTTGCCCATTCAGTATGATATTGGCTGTGGGTTTGTCATAAATAGCTCTCATTATTTTGAGATATGTCCCATCAATACCTAATTTATTGAGAGCTTTTAGCATGAAGGCTTTTTAATTTATCAAAGCCCTATTCTGTATCTATTGAGATAATCATGTGGTTTTTGTCTTTGGTTCTGTTTATATGCTGGATTACATTTATTGATTTGCGTATGTTGAACCAGCCTTGCATCCCAGGGATGAAGCTCACTTGATCATGGTGGATAAGCTTTTTGATGTGCTGCTGGATTTGGTTTGCCAGTATTTTATTGAGGATTTTTGCATCGATGTCCATCAGGGATATTGGTCTAAAATTCTCTTTTTTGTTGTGTCTCTGCCAGCCTTTGATATCAGGATGATGCTGGCCTCATAAAGTGAGTTAGGGAGGATTCCCTCTGTTTCTATTGATAGGAATAGTTTCAGAAGAAATGATACCAGCTCCTCCTTTTACCTCTGGTAGAATTCAGCTGTGAATCCATCTGGTCCTGGACTTTTTTTGGTAGGTAGGCTATTAATTATTGCCTCAATTTCAGAACCTGTTATTGGTCTATTCAGAGATTCAACTTCTTCCTGATTTAGTCTTGGGATGGTGTATGTGTCCAGGAAATTATCCATTTCTTCTAGATTTTCTAGTTTATTTGCATAGAAGTGTTTATAGTATTCTCTGATGGTAGTTTGTATTTCTGTGGGATCGGTGGTGATATCCCCTTTATCAGTTTTTATTGCATCTATTTGATTATTCTCTCTTTTCTTGTTTATTAGTCTTTCTAGCAGTCTGTCAATTTTGTTGATCTTTTAAAAAAAAAACCAGCTCCTGGATTCATTGATTTTTTGGAGGGTTTTTTTGTGTCTCTATCTCTTCAGTTCTGCTCTGACTGTAGTTATTTCTTGCCTTCTGCTAGCTTTTGAATGTGTTTGCTCTTGCTTCTCTAGTTCTTTTAATTGTGATGTTAGGTTTTCAATTTTAGATCTTTCCTGCTTTCTCTTGTGGGCATTTAGTACTATCAATTTCCCTCTATACACTGCTTTAAATGTGTTGCTGAGATTCTGGTGTGTTGTGTATTAGTTCTCATTGGTTTCAAAGAACGTCTTTATTTCTACCTTCATTTCGTTATGTACCCAGTAGTCATTCAGGAGCAAGTTGTTCAGTTTCCATGTAGTTGAGCAGTTTTGAGTGAGTTACTTAATCCTGAGTTCTAGTTTGATTGCACTGTGGTCTGAGAGACAGTTTGTTATAATTTCTGTTCTTGTACATTTGCTGAGGAGTGCTTTACTTCCAACTATGTGGTCAGCCTTGGAATAAGTGTGTTGTGGTGCTGAGAAGAATGTACATTCTGTTAATTTGGGGAGGAGAGTTCTGTAGATGTCTCTTAGGTTCGCTTGGTGCAGAGCTGAATTCAATTCCTGGATATCCTTGTTAACTTTCTGTCTCATTCATCTGTCTAATGTTGACAGTGGGGTGTTAGAGTCTCCCATTATTATTGTGTGGGAGTCTAAGTCTCTTTGTAAGTCTCTAAGGACTTGCTTTATGAATCTGGGTGCTCCTGTATTGGGTGCATGTATATTTAGGATAGTTAGCTCTTCTTTTTGAGTTGATCCCATTACCATTATGTAATGGCCTTCTTTGTCTCTTTTGATCTTTGTTGGTTTAAATCTGTTTTATCAGTGATTAGGATTGCAACCCCTGTCTTTTTTTGTTTTCCATTTGCTTGGTAGATCTTCCTCCATCCCTTTATTTTGAGCCTATGTGTGTCTCTGCATGTGAGATGGATATCCTGAATACAGCAGACTGATGGGTCTTGACTCTTTATCCAATTTGCCCTCTGTGTCTTTTAATTGGAGCATTTAGCCCATTTACATTTAAGGTTAATATTGTTATGTATGAATTTGATCCTGTTATTATGATGTTAACTTGTTATTTTGCTCGTTAGTTGATGCAGTTTCTACTGACAGCAGATCTCTCAGCAGAAACTCTACAAGCCAGAGGTGAATGGGGACCAATATTCAACTTTCTTAAAAAAAAGAATTTTCAACCCAGAATTTCATATCCAGCCAAACTAAATTTCATAAGTGAAGGAGAAATAAAATCCTTTACAGACAAGCAAATGCTGAGAGATTTTGTCACCACCAGGCCTGCCCCACAAGAGCTCCTGAGGGAAGCACTAAACATGGAAAGGAACAACCGGTACCAGCCACTGCAAAAACATGCTAAATTGTAAAGACTATCGGTGCTAGGAAAGCACAGTTCTTACCCACAAAGAAGACACCTGATAAATTAGTTCTTATTCTTTAGGCCACAATTATATTTAGCTTCCTGAATGCCTACAATAAACTCTTACATTTATGGTTAACTGATTTTTGACAAGCATGCCAAGGCAATCCAATGGGAGAAAGATTAGTTTTTCAGTAAAGGATGATGGCACAACTGGATGCCTACATGCAAAAGTAGAAAGTTTGGCCCTTTCCTCGCTCCATACACAAAAATCAGCTTGAAATGTATCACTGTCCATAGTTTTACCCCTTTATTACATCATGATTACGCAGCAGCTGTTAATCAACCCTGTCTGGGAGCTGCTGTCCCAGAACTGTGAGATCCAGAGTGGCAGATCAGAACCCACAAAGCCAATGGACTGCAAAGTGCTTGAATTTTCAGTTTACCCTGGCAGCCTAGTACTCCAATAAGGGTAAAAAATTCCACAGATTTCAAGGATGTCAGGAGAAAAAAAAATGTTTCAAACCTAGCAAGAGAGGATTTAGGGCAGAACTTAGTCATGTGATCATAATTAGCTACTTCTGTAAAGTATGAAACATTTTAAATAAAATGTTTGACAAAATTTCTAATATACTTTGAAGACATTAAAATCCCCTTCTGAGAAGTCATATTTTACCCTTCCAACTGATCTTCAGTATGTGAGGAATCTAGTAATATTACTATTTAGATACTTATGTTTAGATATTTAAAGGTACAAAGACTTTAACCAACCTTATGATTGTTTTATAAATCGTAAAATAAATAAATCCTTTCTTGTACCTAGTCTATAGCTGTTAGCCTTTCCATCTTCTTATGAAAGAGCTTCTACCAAAGATACATGCTCAAAATGTGTCTTTGGTAGAGGCTATTTTGTAAGAAGTACCCTTTATATGAATTTGAAATAACTCCACATGTACTAACAATTCAACTAAGAAGTTACTTTATTGGGTTGTTTTGATAATTCCAATGTCTAGGTTAATAAATTAGTATCTCAAATAAGTGGAATTAAGGTCACACATCTACAAAATAAAAATCGACTACTGCATGAAAGCATAGCGGGGGACATCTAAAATAATTGCTTAATCAGGTATTATCTTATTAGTGTTCTTTTCATTACATGGCTTGCTTAGCTTTATTGTTAAACTTACAAAATATTTATGTTTTCCTTGCATCTACAAACTAATTATAATCTTTTGGTTCGTTCATAGGTGTAAATGTTTAAAAAATCAATGACTTCCTTATTATAATTTTCTTATTAACATTTTATTCTATTCTTAAATTATTAATAAGGCTGTTGCACTTAAGAGAGACTTGGAATTCATACATCAGGCAAAAATGGATTATAGAATTTGAGATTACTAGGTGATTTTACTTTAATTGAGATATATGAGGACCAACATGGTAAGAACTGGCCTCCATGGCATAACTGGAGGGCATGTCATGGAAGTTGTAAATGTTGTGTCAAAGATGATCTCACTCTATGGACCTGAAATGTGAAAAGAACAAAGTTATTGAGCTATTTGGTTTTGGCATACCTTTGGAAATATACCTCCACAGGTGGTTTTTCTGTTGATTTAAGGCCTTCACAACTTTCAGATAGTGGAGAGTGAGTGTATTTTCAAACAATGAATCAAAAGGTTAAGTTGTATTGGTCAATGGGGCCTAGCAGAAGAAGTGTCTGATTAATTTAATAGTCCATTTTGATAAAACTAATTTACTTAATAGTAGCTGTATATTTGATTTTGCTTATTTCTTTGAAAATGTTATTAATACATCATTAGGATCAAGCTTCTTTTGAGGAGAGGGACCAATGGAAAGCTGGGGTATTTTCTTTACTTTTTATTTTAAAATAATTTTAGATTTTTAGAAGCCTTACACAGATAATGGTACAGGTATAACCCCTCACCTTACTTCCTCTAATTCTAGCATCTTACGTAACCATGATCATTTATCTGCTAATTTTGTTTTCTTGAGCACATGTTAGTGGAAAATTTAGGGCTGCTAGAATAATCATCTATTCTTTCATTCTATGTCAATGTATTCAATGATTTGGTATTCCCATTCAACTAGATTGAATTAGGGAGTATCCCAAAGAGGTAGTGCCTTGCACTGTTGTTGATGCTGGGGATAGTGCAGTAAACAAAATGGACAAATTCCCTGCACTCATGGAGATCATCCCTAAGAGTGGTAGACAATCAACAGATACAATAAACAATACAGTTTAATGGATTCTGCTGAGTAGTATTGACAAGATTAAATCAGGGAAGAAAGATGAAGTTGCAATTTTAAATACTGTGGTCAGGAAAGGCCTCACTGATGTTACATTTGAGCAAAGATATGACAGGGTTTTATATATGAATTATAGAATTATCCTGAGGAGTGCATTCAAGGATGAATGAACAGAATGAATAATGAAGACATGGGAAAAGATCATGAGTAGAGAACTCAAGTAACAGAGAAGAGAACAGTAATCACTAGAAAAAAAATAACAATGGCATGCCAGGCAGGCTTCTGCCTTTTGTCTTCTGTGCCTACTATTCCCTCTGCCTAGAACACACTTCCTCCAGATGTACACTTGGCAAAGTTTGAATCTTTCCCAAATCTATGCTCAAATCTCATCTTCTCAGTGAGGCTTACTTTAAACACCCAATTTAATATCACAGCCTGCCTTCTTCTCTATCCAACATTAGCACCTAGCATCCTGCATCCCTCTTACCCTGATCTATTTCTACTTGTCTTCCTGGAATTTTCAGAGTATACAATGTATGCTTTAAATCATATTTATTGCTTACTATGTTTCATTCTTGCTGGAATGCAAGCTTATGAAGGCAGGCATCACTCTTGATTTTTTCCTGTGATATATTCTAAGCCTCTAAAAAGAGTGCCCACCCACTTAAAAATATTTGATTAACAAATCAAAAAAATGGGAAGCAAATAAATATTTGTTGAAAAAATAAATGAATGGATGAAGGGCTTTAAGCAGGTGAATGGTGTCATAACTGAGATGTATTGTGCAGAATAACCTATAGGGGGATAATCGTGGAAGCAGGGGCGACAAGCTATGAATGGAGGAAAAGATATTGACCAGATAGTACCTGCAGAAATAGTATTGGGATGGTGAGCATCTGGATATACATATTTGCTGATAGATTGGGTATAATATGTAAGGGAAAGAAAAATCAAATATCATGTCAAAGATTTTTGTTGAAATGGCTAGACAGTATTTCATTTTACCGAGATGGGGGTTGGAAGAGATTCATGGTGGAAGGTGGAATCAATAATTTCATATGAAATTTCATCAAAAAGATGAGGTTAGACAGAGTACAGAAGTGCAAGCATTAACTTGTGTACACTCCAGTGTCTGGAATTGAGGAGATTAAGGACAGAACAAAGGAGCCTGAGGAAAAATAACCATTAAGGTAAGAGGACAATTAGTAGTGAATGAAGTCCTGGAAATTAACAGTGGTAGTGATAAATTGTGTCACTTGTTACTGATAGTTCATGTAATGTGAATTATTTAATGAATGTTTAATGTGAACAAAGTAATACAGAGGTTATCTGTGAGCTTGACAAGGCAGGAAACCACCCCCTACCCTCCCACCCATGTAATCTAATTTCTCTTTTTCTGGAACACAGTTGCCACTGATGTTGGCTTCACAAACATTTCTTTTCCTCCACTATAAAATGGAATTTTATTTATCATCTTAAAATTTTATTCATTTGAGCTTTGGCCAGTGAACTTCCAGATTGTGACTATGGGTTGCTAACTTTTTATTTGAAACAACAACAGCACAATTATACAGGCAGCATGAATCAGAAAAGTCTGTTTTTAAGCTATTTCTGCAGCACCATAGCTGTGTACCATTGATCAGGACCTCGCTGGGTTTTAGTATCTTTTTACACAAAGTAAGGAGAATGGGTTAAATTATTCAGAATTAATCACTCCTTCTAAACCTGAAAGGAGATCCCTGGACATTAAGTGCCCTGTGGCTCAAGTACTGATAGGAGAATTGTGCAGAAAGGACCAGAGAATCTGCAAAGAGCACATGAAACTGCATCAGATAAATTTTGCCTTTAGTAAGACATGGGCACCGGTACTCATTTACTTAGACTGCCTCAGGAAGTTTACAACTCAGTGTCAGCATCAGATCTTAATTTCACAATGAGAGCCTACAAATTTTATTATAGTGCATATTGTCACTACTAAAATCTCATTAAGATCTGCAGTTACCTAATTGAAGTATAGAATGATGTGCAATGTTAATAAAATGACAATGACACTCAAATGTCATTTAAAGCAATAACAAGTTTTAAAGTGTCTAAAATTTTATGCTACTATGTATGATGGGCCACTCATTTTTTCAATAAATGTTTATTATCTCAATAAAGTCAACTTAAATTATTTGGGGGAATAGAGCTCTACCGTAATATAGGTAACATGATCATTTTACCCCTCTATATTACCTTGCTAGAAATGATTAAATCAATTAAGTTAATATTTTATGTTTATACATAGTTTGGTTTTATTGAAAACATTGATTTAAAATTAATTAAATATCCTCCGAAATTTTTATTAGCTTTAGACCTATTAAGAGGAGGGCATATAAGGGCATTTAATCTGAAAAAAAAAGGAAAAGTGACACAAAAAAATTTAAAACCCCATAAACCTAATAATCCACTAAATATTTTGTTATTTATTCAACTTTTGTGATCTCATTCTAACATTAAATGAATGACCTAAAATGTGCTTACACCTGAAAAAGAAATAAATTGCTCATTCAAGTGTAGAGCCCTTAGTATAATACTTCTATCCACGAAGCTTCAAATATTTGTTGATTGATATGTGGCACTACATTATTCAATCCTCAGGTCACAAACTTCTGGGCATTTCAATTAATTTCTTCTGTTCAAACACATTTTAATTGATGACTTCAGAAACTAACCTCTGCCTAAGAGCCTGTAGGGAAAAGTCTGTTATTGCAAATAGCAATAGATGTGGTAACCTAGTACTCTTAAGTCATAATGATTGGAACTTTATTTTGATTCATAAAGGTTGTAAGTGAAAATGAAAAACTAATATACAAGGTATTATTTAAAGTTACCTTTTTAGAAAAAAAAGTCATATATTTTAACCTGACATGTATGAATATTATGTTGACTGCAAATTAAGTTTTTATTACATCCCAATTGACAGGAACTTTGACTCTCTTCATGAAAATTTCTTCGATTTCCCTAACATCATGGTAATGATAATATAAATATCTAATAATGCTGCACTGCACCATAGCCTATTGTAGAATGTCCACTACTAAGAGACAGCAGGAAATAAGATTCTCTTCCTATGCTGTTCCAGCTGTATAAACTTTAACAAGTCACCGAACTTTCAACTTCTTATTTTTACCTATAAAATGATCATTATTAATTTATTCAATAAATATTAAGTTTGTGATTACTGCATGCCAGCTATTATTCTGGACTATGAAACAATTGTAAAGTGAGAGATGAGGTGCCTGATCACACAGAAGTTCATTTTTATAGTAGGCAAAAGACAATAAAAATACTAAGAAAGTATCAGCTACTGATAAAGTTATACGGGGGAAAAAAAAAACAACACTTCAAATGCAGGGTTAATTAAAGGACTATTTGAGGGCATCCAAATGAAGAGAGGGCTTACAGGAAGAACATCACCAAGGAGACAGCAGTTTTAAAAGTCCTGAATTGGAAAGAATTTGTTATAATTGGATAACATAAAGATGGATGCTTAGAACTGAAAGATGGTAGAAGATGGACATAGAAAGCAGAGCATGTAGGTGGTTGAAGAAAAGCGAACAAAGTTTCAATTTTATTCTATAACAGTTAAAAGGCATCGGAATTTTATTAATTAATAGACTTTAGAGCAGTATTCAATTTACAGAAAAATCTAACAGAAAGTACAGAGCATTCCCATAAAACTCTTCATCTCCTCACCTGCCACCCACAGTCTGCCCTGTTATTAACACCTGTGGCATATTTGTTACAACCAATGGGAAAATATTGTTACATGATTACTAATTAAATTCCATAGTTTACAGTGGAGTTCACTCTTTGTTTTGTGCATTCTATAGGTTTTGACAAATGTATAATGCCACATACCCACCACTGCAGCACCATGAAAATACTTATTCCTGTGTCCTACCTATTCAGCATTTTATCATACATTGATTAATCATACATTAACGTAGCCTTTTCAAACTGGCTTCTTTCTCTTAGCAATATGCTTTGAAGATTCCTCCATAGCTTTCCTGGCATGTAGCTCATTATTTCTTCTTCTTGTAATATTCCCTTGTCTGGATGTGCCACGGTTTCTTTATCCATTTACCTGTTAAAGGGCATTTTGGTTGCTTCCAAGCTTTGGCAACTATACATAAAACTGCTATATCCATTAGTGTGCAGGTTTATGTGTGGACATAAATTATCAGCTAATTTGAAGAATAAGGAGTAAAGTCACTGGATTGTTTGTGAAGACTATGTTCAGTTTTGTAAGAAACTACCAAATTGTTTTGCAAAGTAGCTATACCATTTTGCATTCCTATCAGCAACAAATGAGAGTTCCTGTTGCTCTGTATCCTTTCCTTCATTGGGTGTTGTCAGTGTTTTGCATTTCAGCTATCCTAATAGATGTGTAGTGGTATCTCATTGTGGTTTCAATTTGCAGTTCTCTGGTGACATATGATGTTGAGTATCTTTTCATATGATCATAGGCCAACTGTGTATGTTTGGGGGGTAGATGTCTGTTCAGATATCATGTTCATTTTATAATTCAGTTATTTGTTTTCTTATTGCTCAGTTTTAAGAGTTATTTCTATATTTTGAATACTAGTCTTTATCAGATATATGCTTTGCAAGAATTTTACCCAAGCTAGTGGTTTGTCTTTTTCCTTCTTTTAAAGGTGTCTTTGCAGAAGAAGGTTTAAATTTTAATAGGGTCCAACATATCAAAATTTTCTTTCGTGGATCATGTTTTGGGTGTTATACCTAAATATTTATCACCAAACCCAAGGTCATTCAGATATTTTCCTATGTTTTCTTCTAGGAATTTTATAGTTTTACATTTTACATGTAGGTCTATGATCCATTTTGATTTGACTTTTTGTGAAAGGTGTGAAGTTTGTGTCAAGATTTCTTTAATTTTTTGTATGTGGATGTCCAGTTGTTCCAGAACTATTTTTTGAAAAGACAATCTTTTCCCCCATTGAATTGCCTTTGCTTCTTTATAAAAGATCAGTTTAATGTTAGGAACCTATTAAAAAGGGCAATCGATTACATGATTTCTTTTTTCAAATGTTACTGCACTATATAGAGAATGAATTGTTATAGCAGTGGGGAGAAGATAGATTAAGAGAGATTCCTGAGATTAAGTCAAAACTTGCTGGTATTTTGGGACATGAGGCAGAGAAAAAGCAAGAAATCAGGACATAATAAGGCTTTAGCAGTCTGAAAATATTCAACTGAGACAAACAACCTCTTAAAGTTACATTTAACTCAAGGCTCTATGACTTTAATATTATTGTGAAATCTGTGAGTTGTAAAAATCTTAAAGGGCTTGTTTATTAAAATTTTTATTTTTATTTTTGTATTAAACAATTGATTGTGTATTTTTAAAATTTTACTTTATTTTCAATTTTATGTACTTTCAATTAATATGAAGTTGGTTATTCTACCAACATACCATGACCTAGGATGGTTAGGAGACATGAAAAAATACTTTGAGAGGATGTATCCTCAAGATGTTAGTATGTTAAATACCCTAATTTCTTTTCAGACTGATAGGAGCAAGAATGATAGGTAATATTTACTTTTGACATTACGTTTAATAATTTCTTATGACGAAGATCACAATATGTTGGTTTATTTTAAACTTAAATTATTTCTGGCAATTTTTCAAACAAAAAAATGATACTCTATGTAGAGTCTTGTCACTGTTGATTAGTACGTTTAAAATAATTGAACAATCAAAAAGACATTAGATTTTAATAGTAAGTTCTGCACAAACTGAAACTTGGGAGGAGATTTATCACACTAATTATAATAATCTTATATAAAATATAGTCCATTTACATAATTAGGCAAAACCACAAAGGAGAAAATAATGGTTACTGCAACTCTAAAATGAAATATCCATTCTCTAGGGAGGTAAGGTCTAATAATCAGAAAAGGTTTCTAAAAATATTGCTTTTAATTTTCCTTTTATTTTGGATACTCTAAAGCCATCATATTTGGAAACTTCTTAGTTGCATCCATTTTGCTACTACTCACCTAGATTACAACATGGGTTTCTATAGGAGACTATGAGAATAACAGTACCTGAATTGTGGTATGGCTTTCCCATATTCTTCTCCTTAAACTTTTCATATGAATCCAGATTTCTTTTTGCCAATACTTATCATGAAGCAACCAAAAAATATGTGTTTGCCATATTGTGCAGACATGAAATTTACTAAATTCTACTAACATATTTCACCTGTTGTAATATCTGTGATCTCTTAGTAGGTTTATAAATAATAGCGTGTCTGCACAGGTGACTGCATAATATTTCTACCCAAAAAGGCTGAGGAAGGAAGTATATATTTTGTGCAAGTCACATCTTCATAAAACAAAAGCTAGTAAAATATTATGCTGTTATTATTGTTATTTATTTATTTATAGTTATGAAAAGTAGAAGTAAGCACCACCACAAAAATGCCCCCAGAAAGTTTGTGTTCTGAATGTTATATGCTGGAGAACAATTTAAAAGTCAGATAGTTTCAGCTACTAATCTTATGGATGAGTCCCTTCTAACACATTTAGTTCTGTGACTCTCAAATCTGGATCCAATTAGGATAATTCTATGAATTATTTAAAATTATAAATCCATAGTTTCTATTCAGAAAAAAATGAATAAAAATAGTTTGAGAGATGGCCTATTTACCAATATATTCTAAGAGCTCTGCCTTTGAGCCTAATGTGCCACAAGAGTTATGAAAAATTGCCCTTACTTATATTTGTGAGCACAAGTTACAGCCATTTCTACACCCATTGTCTAATACTATGTGAGCATGACTAATTAGAGAACTTTGAAATCTCCAAAGATCAATAAAAATTTTCTTGGACTTCTTAAATGGTGGTGTGAGGAGCTCAGTAAATGCTTTCCCTGGGAAAAGCACCATTTATCTGATGAAAATTATAACACACACACACACACACACACGCATCTACTGTATTAGTCTGTTCTCATACTGCTATAAAGACATACCTGAGACTGGGTAATTTATGGAGAAAAGAGGTTTAATTGACGCACAGTTCTGCAGGCTGTACAGGAGGCATGGCTGGGGAGGTCTCAGGAAATGTACAATCATAGCAGAAGGTGAAATGGAAGCAGGTCAATCTTCCTATATCTTCCTATGGTGGAGTAGGAGAGTGAGAGAACAGAATGGGAAGGGTCACACATTTTTAAACAACCAGATATTTTGAGAACTCACTTACTATCACAAGAACAAGGGTGATATCCACCTCCATGATCCAATCACCTCACACCAGGTCCCTTCTCCAACATTGGGAATTACAATTCAACATGAGATTTGGATCCAGATACAAAGCCAAACTGTATCATTCCACCCCTGGCCACTCCCAAATCTTACATCCTTCTCATATTACAAAATATAATCATGCCTTCCCAGCAGTCACCCAAAGTCTTAACTCATTCCAGAATTAACTCAAAAGTCCAAGTCCAATGAGACTGTAAAATAAAAAAAACAAATTAGTTCTATTCACGATACAATGTTGGTACAGGCATTGGGTAAATGTTTGCGTTCCAAATGGGAGAAATTGGTTAAAACAAAGGGGCTACAGGCCCCCTGCAAGTCTGAAACCCAGCAGGGCAGTCATTAAATCTTTTTTTTGTTTTTGAGACTGAGTCTCACTCTGTCACCCAGTCTGGAGTGCAGTGGCATGATCTTGGCTCACTGCAACCTTCACTTCCCAGATTCAAATGATTCTTCTGCTTCAGCCTCCCGAGTAGCTGGGATTACAGGCATGCACCACTATGCCAGGCTAATTTTTATATTTTTCGTAGAGATGGTTTTTCACCATGTTGTCCAGGTTGGTCTCAAACTCCTGACCTCAGGTGATCGGCCCGCTTGGCCTCCCAAAATGCTGGGATTACAGTCATGAGCCACCACGCCCAGCCCATTAAATCTTAAAGCTCCAAAATAATCTTCTATGACTCCATGTCTCACATCCAGCCCACACTGATGCAAGGGCCAGGGAGCTCCCAAGGCCTTGGGCAGCTCCACCCCTGTGGTTCTGCAGGGTACAGCTCCTGCAGGTGTTTCACAGGCTGGCATTGAGTGTCTGTAGGTTTTCCAGGCAAAGGGTGCAAGCTGTTGGTGTGTCTACCATTCAGGGATCTGGAGGATGGTGGCCCTCTTCACAGCTGCACTAGGCAGTGCTGCAGTGGGGCTTCTGCATGGGGGTTCCAACCCTAACTTTCCCCATTGCACTGCCCTAGAATAGGTTCTCCATGAGGCGCCCCACCCCATCCCCGGTAGCAGACTTCTGCCTAGACAGCCAGGCATTTCCATACATCCTCTGAAATTTAGGTGGAGGTTCCAAAGCCTCAAGACTTGCCTTCTGTACACCTGCAAGCCCAACACCACCTGGAAGCCCCCAAGTTTCAGGGCTTGCATCCCCTGAAGCCATGGCCTGAGCTGTACCTTGGCCCCTTATAGCTATGACTGGAGCTTGAGTGGCTGGGATACTGGGTGCCATGAACAGAGCAGCAACACCCTGGGCCTGGCCCACAAAACCATTTTTTCCTCCTAGGCCTTCAGGAATGTGCTGGAAGGGGCTGCTATAAAATGCCCTGGAGACATTTCCCCCATTATCTCGGCTTTTAACATTCAGCTCTTCTTTACTTATGCAAATTTCTTCAGACTTGAATTCCTCCCCAGAAAATGGGTTTTTCTTTTCTACCACATGATCAGGCTGCAAACTTTCCAAACTTTTATGCACTGCTTCCCTTTTAAATGTAAGTTCTAGTTTCAGGTCATTTCTTTGTTTATGCAAATAGGCGTAGGCTTTTAGAAGTGGCCAGGCCACATCTTAAGTGCTTTTCTTTTCTTTTTTTTTTTTTTTTAAGATGGAGTCTTGCTCTGTCCCCCAGGTTGGAGTGCAGTGGCGCGATCTCGGCTCACTGCAAGCTCTGCTTCCTGGGTTTACGCCATTCTCCTGCCTCAGCCTCCCAAGTAGCTGGGACTACAGGCGCCCGCCACCTCGCCAGGCTAGTTTTTTGTATTTTTAATAGAGACGGGGTTTCACTGTGTTAGCCAGGATGGTCTCGATCTCCTGACCTTGTGATCCGCCCGCCTCGGCCTCCCAAAGTGCTGGGATTACAGGCTTGAGCCACCGCGCCCGGCCTTAAGTGCTTTTCTACTTAGAAATTTCTTCCACCAGATACCCAAAATCATCTCTCTCACAAAGTTCCATAGATCTCTAGAGCAGGGGCACAACATGTCCAGTCTCTCTGCTAAAGTATACCAAGAATGACCTTTACTTTGGTTTCTAATAAGTTCCTCATCTCCCTGTGAGACCACTGTATTCTAGAGCTCACTGCCCATATCACTATCAGCATTTTTTGTCACAATCATTCAACAAGTCTCTAGGAAGTTCCAAGCATTCACTCTTCTTTCTGTCTTTTTCTGAGCTTTCCAACCTGTTCCAACCTCTGCCCATTATCCAGTTCCTTAGTTGCTTCCACATTTTCAGGTATCTTTATAGCAATGCCTCATTTTTCTGGTACCAATTTTCTGTATTAGTTCATTCTCACACTGCTATAAAAACATATATGAGACTGGGTAATTTTTGGAGAAAAGAGGTTTAATTGACTCACAATTTCACATGCTATACAGGAGGCATGGCTGAGCAGGCCTCAGGAAACTTACAGTCATGGCAGAAGGTGAAGGAGAAACAGGCATAATCTTCACATGGCACAGCAGGAGAGAGAAAGAGTGAAGGGAGAAGTGCTACACACTTTTAAACAAAGTTTATATTATGTTTTTATACTCTTGAAATATTTTAATATTCCTAAATAATTTTAAAAACATTTACTATAATTTATAAATTTACAAGAAATATTTACATTTGGAAGAAATATACTTTCAAAATCACTTAATACAAAACAGAGAAATAATAATCTTATAATTATTAAATGAATTAAGCAGTGAAAACTTTTACCCAAGAGAAAGCCGTACACGAATTGGATTTTTGAAATGAGTTTAACAGAATATTCAAAATATAAATAATTATAAACATGCAGAAAGTTTTTTAGAGTATAAAATGGAGGGAAATCTCTCAGGCAAATACAAACTTAATACCAAAAGCCAACAAAGACAACATGAGAAAGGAAAATACTGGCCAGTGTCAAATTTTGAGATGTAACGAATGAAGATAGAAAAATCATAGACAAAGTATTAGTAATCCAAATCCAGTGATACATAAAAATGATAATGTATCATGTTCCAGTTTGTTTTTTCCTTCTAGAAATTTGTTTGTTCTAACATTAGAAAATTAATAAAAGTAATTCAACACTTGTGGAGAATAAAGAAAGAAAATTATGTCTCTAAATACAAAAAAGCAGTTAAAAATACTATTTATTTATTTAAAAGTTCAAAGTAAAAGCAGAGAAGTTGAGTTGCTTAGCTTGATAACTAAATCCCCAAAACTATGATAAGCATCATAATTGAAATTATACATTCGTGAACTATTTCTCTCTACATTTGGATGCAAGACAAAGATGCTGTATCTGTTTTCAAATTATTGTCTCTCAACCCCAAAAGCACACCTCAACATCTGCTTATGGATGGGTTACGACTTGAACCCTTAAAATATATTCCTCTTTTTCTAGGTGTATCTCTATTAGCTTTTGCCAATAAAATTCACCAGAAGGAGATAGGAAAGAGGAATAGAAGAAAAAGATTTATTTCTGATTTGATCAACAAACATTAATTGAGAACTTACTATGTTCTTGGTCACTCTCTTCTGCTGTTCTATTTGTTTATGTTCACATCAATCCCATACAATCTTGACTAACACAGAGTTACACCGTGTTGAAATAAAATAGTATAAATCTGCTTTGTTCTTTTTTAAAGAAGCTAAATTTTACTATTCTTGATTCTTTGAATTTCTATACAAATTTTGAAATCAACTTCTTAATTTATATATGTTGAAAGCTATTGGAATTTTAATAAGAATTTCTATAAATTTATTAAATAGTTGGGGGAACTAACATCTTAGCAATGTTAAAATTTCCAATACATAAACATGGTCAACTCTTTTTATATAAATCTTCTTTAAGTTCTCTTGATAGTGCTTTACAGCTTTCACTGTAGAAGTCTTATATGTATTTAGTTATTCCTATTTATGCAATACATTTTGATAATGTAAACATAATTTTATTACACATTCTAGTTATTTGTGCTACTAAATAAAAATGCAATTGATTTCTGTGTATTGACTTTACAGCCTACATTCTTACTAATATCCTTTACTATAATTCTAGCAGTGAGTTGGTTTTTGAGGGGTTTTTTGGTAATTTGTATTTCAATAACTTTATGGATAAAAGTAATTTTTGGTTGCATGGATAACTACTATAATGGTAAAGTTGGGCTTTTAGTGTACCAGTTACCCAAATAGTGTATACAGTGTACCTAATAGTCAACTTTGCATCCCCGCCCCCTTCCCACCCACCACCCTTCTGAGTCTCCAGTGACCATTATACCACTCTAAATCCCTTTGTGTACCCAAAGCTTAGTTCCCTTTTATAAGTGAGAACATACAGTATTTGGTTTTCCATTCCTGAGTTTTTTAAATTTTTAAGCTTTTGATGCAAACTATCTTCTGTATTAAACACATTTTTAATTCTTCCTTTCTAATCTCTCTGTTTTTATTCTTGCCTTACTGCACTACTGATACTTTTCACAACAATATTTAATAGAAGTGGATATGCAATAGAAGCATCTGTACCTTTTCTTAATCATAAAGGGAATAAACTCAATACTCTGTGACTTTTTTGTTTGTTTGTTCTTTCATTTGTCTTTAAAGATGCAGTCTGTCAGATTGCAGAAATTTCTCTCAACTCCTGCTTTGCTTTGCTAAAATGTTTATGATGGATAGAGTTTAATTTTACGAGATGATTTTTGTTTCTTCTTTGATATGATGAATTGTTTTTTCCTCCTTTATCTTTTAATGTGAAAAAAATTACACTGACTGAGTTTTTAATGTTAAAGCAATCTTGGTTTCTTGGGTTAAACTCCAGTGGTCATTGTATATTTTTGTTTTTTTGTTTTGCTAGACTGTACTTGCCAGTACTTTACCTAGGATTTTTTTTTTTTTTTGAGGTTGTATTTCTGAGGGAAATTGGTTTCATTTTTTTGTCTCACAATGTTTTAGCCAGACTTTAGTATCAGATATATTTTGACTTATAAAAATTATTGGGAAGTGCCTCTTACCCTGCCATGACAACCTTGAAGGCTACATATTTCACACTTAGTAAGAATAACATGGAGATACACAACTTGACTGTAGAACACTGTGAGACTTGAGGAAATAATGTGATATATTAGAAATGTAAGAGTATGGATTTTGTAATCAGCTAAATCTACTAATAGTCATAGTTACATCCACTACCAACTAGTTCTCTGATCTTGGGCAATAATGCCTGAGAGCAATCCCCAAATATTTCCTGCATTCAAGTATCCTTCGCAGCCTGCTTTCTGGGAACCATAATCTGTAACATGAAATGCATCTAAGATGTTTCACTGTGGCCTCTAGAAGTTGGAAGAGGAGTTCAGTGGTTTTCATGGTTGTATGTGAAGGAACACAAAAGTTATTAAATGAATGACAGTCAGAGGCACTTCCAAGTCAAGGAGACAACCAGCCCAGGAAAGAGGTTGTGGAAACAGACTGAACAATAAATAGTTCTCAATAGTGGAGCTGAAACTGAACTGAACACCTCTTCGAGGAAAGGCCACCTGCTACCTAAGTGTAAATAATTACCTCAGCAGAGGCTATCAGACCAGTTGAGAAAACCTCAGGGGTTCAGGGATACCTCCCCACCACCAGCATGTGGCCAGTCGTGGAGCCATGGAGATCTCTGCCTCTCTATCCTGCTTCAGGGCCCCAACAATGAAGCACCCAGGTCTTAGTTGGGGGTAGGAGTACCTCCGAGCCATAGCATGCCCTCTGCTTACTACAAGCAGGGATACCTGTGCTGCAATAGAGAACACGAGATAACCTCTGAATCAGGTTCAGAATTAGAGATTTTTTAATGAAAAAGAATGAGTTCTAAATACCAAAATTAGGCTGCTATAGTAGCCAAGAGTTACTATAGTAACTGAAAACTTATGGAGTCTGGCAAAAATGGTGTGGCAGAGGACCTAAAATGTAATGAAAAATTGGAGTTCAACAGAGACATTATTGAAGGACAGTTATTAGAGAAAATAATATATATTTATTGATGAACTTTTAATAAAAATTATTTGTTCTTGGCCGGGCACGGTGGCTCAAGCCTGTAATCCCAGCACT
This sequence comes from Macaca nemestrina, assembly GCF_043159975.1. NCBI lineage: Eukaryota > Metazoa > Chordata > Mammalia > Primates > Cercopithecidae > Macaca > Macaca nemestrina. Next base: position 59,894,741 of record NC_092131.1, read on the forward strand.
TTGGGAGGCCGAGATGGGTGGATCACGAGGTCAGGAGATCGAGACCATCCTGGCTAACATGGTGAAACCCCGTCTCTACTAAAAAATACAAAAAAATTAGCTGGGCGAGGTGGCGGGCACCTGTAGTCCCAGCTACTCGGGAGGCTGAGGCAGGAGAATGGCATAAACCCGGGAGGCGGAGCTTGCAGTGAGCTGAGATCCAGCCACTGCACTCCAGCCTGGGTGACAGAGTGAGACTCCGTCTCAAAAAAAAGAAAAAAAAAAAAAATGTGTTCTTTATTTTCTAGGAATGTATATATAAGGTTGAAATTATTTCTTCCATAAATGTTTCATTAAAAGCATATATGGCTGAAATTTCCTGCATAGAAGGTTCTTTTTATTTAATGATTTAATCTTTTGTTAGATATAAAATTATTCAGCATTTTTTCCTTTTGTGTTAGCTTTTGTTAACCTGTTTTTCTAAGAATATTTCTGTTTCAACTGAAGTGTCAAATGTATTACCATAAATTACTTGCTCTTTTCTTATTATCTATTTAATGACTGTAGAACCTAAAGTGATATATCCAGTTTAATTCTTGATATTGTAATTTTCTCTCTCTTTTTTCTATTATGGTGTGTGTGGGTGGAGGGCAGTTCTCAATCTTATAATTTCTTCAAATAATTAACTTGTCTTTGTTACTTTTCTCTATTGTTTTTATTATACTACCAATTGTTTATATTTCTTTTGTGTTAAATAACACTTTTGTAACATTTCACTTTAACTGTTGACAGTTTAAGTAATCATAGTCTATAAAAAAAATTAAAGTTTTACTCAGGCAGATATTGCAAAATTTTAATTAAAATTCTATCTTCTGTCAGCAAGCTATAGCCTGAAGGCCAAATCTAGCTTTCCTCCTATTTTAAAAATGCTTTGATTGAAATAGAACCACGTGCATTCGTTTGCATATTCTGTCTGGTTACTTTTGCCTCATAACAGTAGGCAGAGTTGAGTAGTTGCAACAACAACCTTAGCGGCTTGTAAATCCTAAAGAGTTACTATTATTGACCTTTCACAGAAAGAGTTTGCCACTCTCTCTTCTGTTCCGTATGAAATATGCCATAAGCATACTGATTAATTGTAACTAAGAGGTTTAGGAAAGTTGATTTTTGAGGTAGATGTATTGTTTTCTTCCCTTTACAAAATTTATTTCCACCCATAATATTCATGTTGAGAACCTCAACAACCATAAGTTGAATACCTTACTCCATATACGGCTATGTGCTAGGGTAGCAAATACATGATTCACCGTGTTTCTTCACATTTACTCATATTTGTATTTAACATAGGAATATTTGCAAGTGTACAAAGCACCTCAAAGGCATCTCAAAGGCACAGAAACTGGAAGAGCAAATGTTTCTTGAGCAGGTAAGTTAACGCTCTTAGAGAAGTTGATATTTGATGAGTAAGGCTTTACCAGCTGGATAAGGAAGTTTCAAGGCAGGAAGAGTCAGCAAGGACATGAGTATGAATGGATGCACCTCACCTCTGCGTTCCCCACTTTATTGCACACAGAGTCTTCTATATTCCCACTTCTTCTGGGCTCACTGTAGTCTAACTATTTTTGGGTGGCACTCTCTTTGTTTAAAAAGTACAGGGATTGACTGTTAGGTTCATTGTTGTTGCTATGTTGTGAATCTTTTTTTAATATATATATTAGAAAGTGACATTTCAAATTATGAATTGCCTGATAACTTTGAATATAAGATACTATAATTTAAATTTTTCTTTACATAAAACAGTTTAATCCTAGGAAACAATACTTAAACATCACTTAAAAAACAAACACTAAACTGATTATTTTAAATAAAATGCACCACTGTATTTGAATTCTGATTTTGTTCAAGAAAGAAATGGGCGATCATATGTGGCTACATGGGTTAACTTTCAAGTAAAATGTTTCTTAACTGTTAATTCAGACTTTTAACAGCAGTCCTTTTCAAACTATATTTCAGGAAATATTGCTATCAAATAATATATTAATTGTCTTTTTTTTAATGAAATGAGTCAGTGGTTAATATTATGCAGCCAAGTAAGTATGAAGAATTCTCATACTCTAAACTCTATTCTTGCTTGTATATTCTGCTGACTTACTTATTAAAGCCTCTATAAAGTGCTCAAGTAAAGACTATTTGGCTTAACTCAACAGTTGCTAAGTAGATAGAATAATTGAAGTCTTTTTTGACTTTCCAGATTCTTTTTGACTTTAAAACACAAGACTGGAAATCACAACTCCACAGTACTGCTTTTTATTGTCTATGTTCCAGAATATTTAGCATTAAAAAGAATATTTTTCTTTTTCCTATTAAATTTCTTCGATTTGTCCACAATTCTTTAACCTTGAATTATTCCTTTTCATTCATTCTTAGTTGCAAAACACATTTTGTTATATATTTATGAAAAGGACCTGTAATTTTTTACATAATATAGAGGAAGATATAATTATTTTTAATTATTGTATTTAAAAATTGGATGCATTACTTTTTCTCTACAGAGTTTCTGATGTATTTTATAAATATTTATATTTTGATGAGAGGAATGATAGTTTATTGGTCTACTACATACAGTTATTTGCAAATAATCTTACTTAGGTAAAAATAAGTAGTGAAATTATATTTTCAAAATAAATCTGGAAATATGTGCAATAAAGTGTTTGACCAATGACACTTCAGTAGATGATATACTAGTCCATACGTACAGCCTTTTCTTAACTACAAAATAATGAATTCTATCTTTTCTTTTCAGCTGTGTGTGGTACTGTTAAAGCAAGTTAGACAGATTAAAGCTACCGTCTTTTCAAACTTCTAACCTGGGAAATCTTAATATCAATCCATGAACTCAATGAGCCTCAGTGGACCCCAGATTCTATCCTTCCCGTAACTCTCTAATGGATGGCAGAACCTGGAAGCTGATAAAACGCAGCTGATCTGGGACTAGTTCCAAATTCCTGCCACCTCTCTTTCGTTGTTTTTTTCTTGGAATTTGAACCTCTCTCTCAGGAGCTGTTTTCCTTTCAGAGCCAGTTTTCTTTTCTCTTAATCCACTTATTTCTCCCCTCTCATCAGAGACCTAAGTATACTATTCTCGGATGGATTCTATTTCCAGATACTAGTCTGTGCTTACCAGGATTTATTTACTTACTTCCCAGGTTTTTTCTGCTTCTCTTGACTTCTTCCTAAATCCCTGCTACATCTTTTTTTCTCCCTGCTTTCCTGGAACCTATGTGGCAAGGCCCACCACTGAAGTGTCATGACAATCTCTCAGTTACGCCTCTTAAAGCAAGAGTAATATACCCCCTTATTTCATTGGCCTCATGTCTCAACTCATTCAACCTTTAGTTCTCAACTTTAATGTCACTTATGAGAGTAGTGTTTCCTGATCCTCCAGATTACAGTTGAAAACCGCTGATATATGTTCAATGTATTACAATAATATAATCATATACTACAATGATATTATATTATTATAATTATTATATTATTATAATTATAATTATTATAAATTATAATATATAACATATATCAGCAGTTTTCAACTGTAATCTGGAGGATCATAAAACAATATGTGTTATAAAAATAATAATATTAAGTGGGCTGGGCACGGTGGCTCACACCTGTAATCCCAGCACTTTGGGAGGCCAAGGTGGGTGGATCATGAGGTCAGGAGATAGAAACCATCCTGGCTAACACGGTGAAACCCCATCTCTACTAAAAATACAAAACATGAGCCAGGAGTGGTGGCGGGCACCTGTAGTCCCAGCTACGTGGGAGGCTGAGGCAGGGCAATGGCGTGAACCTGGGAGGCAGAGCTTGCAGTGAGCCGAGATTGCGCCAGCCTGGGCGACAGAGTGAGACTCCATCTCAAAAAATAATAATAATAATAATAATAAATAAAAATAATAATATTAGTGATAAAATAAGTGTTAGGCTCTTAGGTCATCTTCTTCATATTACTCATCACAAAGATGACTTTAGTGAGTGTTATTCTATATCACCATAGGCACCTCACCTGCCTTTTTTAGCACTGTACCTTCAATATTTAGGATAGTGCCTAGAAAATAATGGATGTGCAATAAATGTTTGCTGAATTCATGTTAAATGCCAGGATTACACAATGTAATTTCTCTTTTCTTAAACTAAAAAATTGACATTCATTATTCTTATTTTTAAAGACATATATCACATATATTGTTTTTTTTCTGAAGCATTAATATGCTATACCCCTTTAGTTTATTCTAATAAAGACTTTGCAGGTCTCAGTTCACTACAAAAGGCTGACTAACTCACTATAACATACAATTATCAGAATGAATAGAGCCCCGATTCATATTCTGTTTGGCATGTGCTTCTTGGCTGCCTTTGACTATGCTTTATTCTACTTAGGAATACTGAGAAAATCTAAGGAAGTGGAAGTTTGCAAAATTTTAACTGGGTTTAAGACAAAAAACAAAGCCAAAACCTTACAAATAGTAGGCCTTTCTGTGGGGTCAAATTCATTTCTGAGCCTGCAATCCATTGGGGAAATAAGTGTTAGGGAGCCGCCAGGCATTCCAAGTCCCAGTGACAGTCCTGGGAAAATCAGAGTCAATCTGGAACTCCCTTGAATTCTTCTAGAGAGACTCATACACTTTATGGTAACTCATGAGTGTGTGTAGCTACCTCTTAATGTCCTCAGGGAGTATAGTATTGACAGCAATCGCCGCAACAGTACATACAGGCAAAGATGCTGATCTATTGATTATGGGTTATGCTTTATGGTTCAACTTCACTTCCCTGCAAGGTTTCTGGCTGACACCTAAAGTTTCATTATGAACTTTTTCTCATCTACATTTTCTACAATATACACAAATATACACAATATTTTCTACAATATATACATGTCAGTTTAGAATTCTTAAAAATATCTACAGAACAACTCCACTAAATTCCTGAGAATATTCCTGTATATGTCAATTATAAGCCGTTTTTTCTGTCCTATGAAAAGCAGAAAAGTAGTTAAAAAGAGAAGTAGAATATAACATACGTAGCCAGCAATAGTTAGACCGAATTCTCTAATGGAATGTCATGTTACAATATAGCCAGATCTTGTGTGCAGTACAACAAACATATATGTTTAAAGCACTACTGGGCTAAAAGTAAACTGGAAAATTTCTGAGTTCACTTAGGAGAAAATTATGAGCTAGTAAGCAATGAAAGGGGTCAAAGTCCCAATAACAGCTCTAGGAATTCAGCTTCAAGTCCAGAATAAGGTGAGGAACTGAATCTGAATTTCCTATATATAAACCGGACCCCAAAGTAGTGAATGTAGTACCAAGTGAATTATGCTACAATTCCCACTACACACACAAAAATGCCAGTAATCTCCCTTAGTGACAACATCACTAATTTAGACCCTCAGGATTCCCACAGATTAAACTGAATAAAATATTCATTTAAAATTAAAACAGAAAACAAACAAACAAAAATCTGGGGATCAAATTAGCAAACAGCATCATGCAATGAAGACCCAAAGATTTCAAATATTGGAAATACTAGATATGGTATATAAGTAGTTACATAGCAAATGGTTAAAAAGAAAGGATTTTTTAAACAATCAGAGTATAATAAAATACTGAAAATGAGCGGGAAATACATAAAAATGACCAGAAGTGCATAAATAGGTGCTGTACACTGAGATTAAAACATCAATGAAGGGGTTAATTGATAGATTCTTTTTAGAATAAAACATAATATTACTGATCTTAAAGAGATATGTGCTTGTTTGGTTTGTTTGTTTGTTTTGAGAAAGAGTCTTGCTCTGTAACCCAGGTTGGAGTGTGGTGGTGGAACCATAGCTCACTGCAACCTCAAACTCTTGGATTTAAGCGATCTTCCCACCTCAGCCTCTCTAGTAGCTGGGGCCACAGGCACCACCGTGATTGGCTATTATTTTTCTTTTTCTTTTTTCTTTTTTCTTTTTCTTTTTTAAGTGGAGAGGAGGCCTCACTATGCTGCTCAGGTTGTTCGTGAACTCCTGGGCTCCAGCAATCCTCCTGCCCCAGCTACCCAAATTATTGGGATTACAGGCATGAGCCACTATGCTCAGCCTTCAAGATATATTTAAATACATCACCCTAAATGCAATAGAGAGAAAAGTAGATAAAATATATTTAAAAGAAAATAATATATATTTATGATAAAATGAAAAAATGTAAGTCTATAAGAAAAAAGTCAATTATAGAATTCATGAAATTAAAACATTCAAAGAGATAATGAGTGAAAATTTTCCAGAACTGTTGAACAATATATACATTTACAATTATAGATATCAGGATATATATCAAATAGGATGTCTAAAAATATCTATATCCAGATAAATTTTGGTAACAAAATTTTAAAGAAGCATAGAAAAAGTTTTAAACACAAATATCTAAAAGGAATATAAAAGAAAGATAGACTGATAATGGTTGCTTCAACGGCAACAATGGAATAGAATTAAGTTGAATATTTTTTTCCAAATGCAGAGAAAAGCATGTCAAGCTGAGATTGTATTGTGTAGCCACAATAACTCTTTCTAGAATGGATGTGGAAAGAATATATTACCATGGAAAGAAAAGCTGAATTTATCACCAATAGATCTTCTGCTAAAGCATATTTTTTAAGGTATACTTAAGAAAGAAAGATACTGATTCAAGAATGATAAAATACACAAGAGTGAATGCTGAGCAAAGACACTTATAGGTGTATAGGTACACATATGTGTATATAAACAAAAGTTTGTAAACAATAATAATTGAAATAGTAATAATGATGCATAATATTTAGATTTAAGTTTAATTACCAAAGATATCCAGACAATAATAGAATGTATGTCAGAGGGGGTGATTCAAATTAGACGTTCTGAAGTCCCTGTTTTATTTGGAAGGTAGTTGATACCCGTAATTTAGATTTTATTTCTAGTATGCAAGATAAAATTTCAAAGATGACAATTAAAAAATTAGAAGTAGTATATAATTTCAAAATTGGTAGAAAATACATGTGCTACAAATCCAACAAATACAGAAAGCAAATTGTAGTTAGGGAAGAAATAAGTCCAATTATATTGATTATCACAAGGAAGTTAATTGAAATATGAGTTAAAAGGTAGAAATTGTCAGATAGTATAAAAATTATGTCAATGAATAAGCCATTTGTGAGAGACACTTATATAAGTAGGCTGAGAGTTAAAATACTAGAAAATATCATTCAAAGTAAATACTCAAAATGAAAATTAAGATAGCTATATTGATAGTATATTGATAGTATACAAGTAGAGTATAATGCAATGCAAACAGCATTAATAAGGAGAAAGAGGTTTACCTCATATGTACCTAAATATTTTAATGAGGCAAAATGAATAAAATAATAAACACAAATAATTAATTAATGATCAAAAAAGATTATACAATAAAAGACAACAAAGTGAAATGTTGGCAATTGAAAAGATCTGCAAAATTGATCAACTCTTAACTAGATTGACCACGGGAAAAAACAAATCTCAAATCAACAATTTCAGGAATGAAAGAAGAGTTGTCAGTTCAGATACTAAAAATGTTAAAATAATTATAAGTAAATACTGTGAACAATTTTATACCAACAAATTTGAAAATTTAAATAAAATAGAAAAACTCCTAGAAAAATACCACTCATCAAATTTGACACAGATGAAACAGAAACTCTGAATGGTACTATATTGTATTAGTCTGTTCTCGTACTGTTATAAAGAATTACCTGAGACTGAGTAATATATGAAGAAAAGAGGTTTAATTGACTCACACTTCGTCAGGCTTACTAGGAAGCATGAGTGGAAGGCCTCAGGAAACTTTCAATCATGGTGGAAAGTGAAGGGGAAGCAAGGACATCTCCACGGGGTGGCAGGAGAGAGAGAGAGTGAAGAGGGAAGTCCACACACTTTTAAACCATCAAATCTCATGAGAGCTCACTCACTATTATGAGAACGGCAAGAGGGAAATCTGCCCCCGTGATTCAGTCACTTTCTACCAGGCCCCTCCTCCAATTTGACATGGGATTTGGGCAGGGACACAAATCCAAATCATATCATGTATCTGCTCAAGAAATTGAAGGTTTTTCAGAAAACCTTCTTTCAAAAAATAAAAAAACCCAAGGGTGAATTCCATAAAACATTTAAAGAATAAATAACTCCAATCTTACAAAAACATTTTGAGAGAATAGAAGATGAGTAAACATGGCTCATCTTGTTTTGTGAGACCAGCATAATCCATGTACCAAAACCTGACAAAAACAGTATGAAAAAAAAGTACAGATCACTCTCCTTCCTAATATGGATGCAAAATATCTTTCAAATATATTGATAAACTAAATTGTAGAAAATATATAATGGATAATACTTCATAACTGAATAGGGTTTATCTATTGAGGGATACAAGATTGAACATTTGAAAGTCAAAATAATTTGGTTTATTAAAAGAAAAGCAAAGAAAATCACATGACTTCTTTAATAGAGGCATTTATAATAAAATCTCAACAAAAAAGAAATAGAACTGAACTTCTTAGAGGGACCTAAGTTCTTAAATCTGGTATATTATTTAGTCATAAAAATTTAGGTTAATAATACTAAACAAGAAAGAATTTTTAAGAAGAACCAAACTCCAGATTCAGGCTGATACGACATTGACTATTATAGTAATTGAGGATATGTTGCCACTTTAGTTAATTTATGCAAAGAATAATATGGTTCACTCTTCGTTCTCATATTTTACGCTTCTGGAAAGTATTACAAACTGTAAGAGTCTTTCAAAGTCATTCATTTCAACTCACTCTTCTATTTTGCATGAATTGCATAAAATGCCAATTCTGTGGTCATTCAGGGTAATACATCAAAACATTTTAAGATTACTGATTATATAGAATGTTTATTTATGTACTGAGTAGCTGTTATATTGACACCGTCAAGCACACTGCTAAGTGATATGGAGTTACTCACTGAACTTCCACAACACCTTTGGGAAGTAGATGAAGAAATCAGGAAAATGAGGATTAGATAACTCTCAGGTGATTTGCTCTGAATCCCACAGTTAGGAAATACAAATTTAAGTATTCAAACTAGAGTATGTTTAAAACCATAACCCGAACTTCTAGATAATATATCTGATGACACAAAGCATCATCTTCTTGTTGAAATTAGTATTTAACTGAGTTAATGTCTACAAATGTCAACTTTCCCGTTTTACAAAAGGGGAAACTGAATGCTGCAGTGCTTGTGCCATATCTGTGCCATAAATAATTCATATGAAAGAATAAATGTAATATCTAGGGATATTACGAAGCATAGTAAGTGAACACTTACGGTCACATAAACTGGGTCAAAAACTAGACAAGTAAGGACAGCTAAAGCTACCCCTGTGCTTCCTCCTGCCTCTGTCCTGGCGTCTTTCTCTTGATTTTAAAATAAGGTCACCACTTATGCATATATACATTGTTTATTCTTGTTATTGATTGAACCGTATTAAAATGTTACAATACTCCTTGTGTACTGCTGAACCTTTTTTTTTTTTTTTTTTTTTTTTTTTGAGACGGAGTTTCACTCTTATTGCGCAGGCTGGAGTGCAGTGGCCTGATCTCGGCTCCCTGCAACCTCTGACTCCCAGATTCAAGCGATTCTCCTGCCTTAGACTCCCGAGTAACTGGTATTATAGGCACATGCCACCACGCCCGGCTAATCTGTGTATTTTTAGTAGAGACAGGGTTTCACCATTTTGGCGAGGCTGGTCCCGAAATCTTGACCTCAGGGGATCCACCGACCTCGGCCTCCCAAAGCTCTAGGATTATAAGCGTGAGCCACTGCGCCTGGACATTTCTTTCTTTCTTTCTTTCTTTTTTTTTTTTTCTTACTCTATCTCCCAGGCTGGAGTACAATGGTTCAAACTCGGCTCACTGTTACCTTCGCCTCCTAGGTTCAAGCAATTCTCCTGCCCCAGCCTCCCAAGAAGCTGTGACGACAGCCGTGCACCACCACACCTGGGTAATTTTTGTAATTGATATGTATATGTATATATACAAACCTATACATATATACACATATAGGCCGGGCGCTGTGGCTCACGCCTGTAATCCCAGCACTTTGGGAGGCCGAGGCGGGCGGATCACAAGGTCAGGAGATCGAGACCACGGTGAAACCCCGTCTCTACTAAAAATACAAAAAATTAGCCGGGCGCGGTTGTGGGCGCCTGTAGTCCCAGCTACTCGGGAGGCTGAGGCAGGAGAATGGCGTGAACCCGGGAGGCGGAGCTTGCAGTGAGCCGAGATCGCGCCACTGCACTCCAGCCTGGGCTGGGCGACAGAGCGAGACTCCGTCTCAAAAAAAAAAAAAAAAAAATATATATATATATATATATATACACATATATACACACATATACATATATACACATATACACACACACATATCTATATATATTTAGACGGAAACTTGCTCTATCGCCCAGCCTGGAGTGCAGTGGCATGATCTCGGCTCACTGCAACCTCCACCTCCCAGGTTCAAGCGATTCTCCTGCCTTAGGCTCCCGAGAAACTGGGATTACAGGATTACGGGTGGCACACGCCTGTCATCCCAGTTACTGAGGGTTACCATGCCCAGCTAATTTTTGTATTTTATCTTTTATTTATTTATATTTTTTATTTCTATTTTATTTATTTATTTATTTATTTGTTTTTGAGACAGAGTCTCACCCTGTCGCCCAGGCTGGAGTGCAGTGGAGCCATCTCATCTCACTGAAACCTCTGTCTCCCAGGTTCAAGCGATTCTCCTGCCTCAGCTTCCCAAGAAGCTGGAATTACAGGATTAAAGGTGGGCATCACCATGCCCAGATAATTTTTGTATTTTATCTTTTATTTATTTATATTTTTTAATTTCTATTTTATTTATTTATTTATTTTTGAGATTATTATTTATTTATTTTGGCACCTGTAGTCCCAGCTACGTGGGAGGCTGAGGCAGGACAATGGCGTGAACCTGGGAGGCAGAGCTTGCAGTGAGCCGAGATTGCGCCAGCCTGGGCAACAGCGAGACTCCATCTCAAAAAAAAAAATAATAATAATAACAATAAAAATAATAATATTAGTGATAAAATAAGTGTTAGGCTCTTAGGTCATCTTCTTCATATTACTCATCACAAAGATGACTTTAGTGAGTGTTATTCTATATCACCATAGGCACCTCACCTGCCTTTTTTAGCACTGTACCTTCAATATTTAGGATAGTGCCTAGAAAATAATGGATGTGCAATAAATGTTTGCTGAATTCATGTTAAATGCCAGGATTACACAATGTAATTTCTCTTTTCTTAAACTAAAAAATTGACATTCATTATTCTTATTTTTAAAGACATATATCACATATATTGTTTTTTTTCTGAAGCATTAATATGCTATACCCCTTTAGTCTCACTCTGTCTCCCAGGCTGGAGTGCAATGGCCCATCTCGTCTCGCTGAAACCTCTCTCTCCCAGGTTCATGCGATTCTCCTGCCTCAGCCTCCCTGGTAGCTGGGATTACAGGCGTGCACCATCACGCCAGGCTAATTTTTGTACTAAAAGTAGAGACATATTTTCACCATTTTGGCCAGGCTGGTCTCGAGTTCCTGACCTCAGATGATCCGCCTGTCTTACCCTCCCAAAGTGCTGGGATTACAGGTGTGAGCCATGGCGTCTGCCTGTTTTTTGTTTTGTTTTGTTTTTGTTTTTGAGTCTACTGTGTGGCCCACGAGTGCAGTGGTGCAATCTCGGCTCATGGCAACCTCTGCCTCCCAGGTTCCAGAGATTCTCCTGCCTCACCTTCAGTAACTGCGATTACAGGTATGCGCCAACACGCCTGGCTACTTTTTGTATTTTTAAGAGAGAGGGTTTCCCCTGTTGGCCAGGCTGGTTTCAAACTCCTGACCTCAAGTCGTCCTCCCACCTCGGCCTCCCAAAGAGCTGGGATTACAGGCACAACTTCTTTTTTATATTAACTGTTTGTTTCATCCAAGTTGTTGCATATAGCGCTATTTCTTTCACTGTTGTCATTTAAAAATATTTCATTGTTTGAATAAACCACAGTTTATCTGTTTATTTTTCCATCATTGAATATTTGTGTTGCTTTGGGTTTTTACTATTATCAAAAAATCTGCTTAGAATATATCTCCTGGTTCATATATGCAAGAATGTCTCTGTATTTCTATGTATCTGCAGGCTGAAGATGTATGCACAGTTTCACAAGATAAAACCAAATTGTTTTGCACAGTGGTTGAATCAACTTATATTCCCACCATTGGTGTGTAAGAATCCCACTTGATTAATCTTGTCACCAAAGTTTATAATCTTTAGAATGCCTTTCTTCCATCATGAATTTAGTGTATATAAGGTGTTTTTCCTTATTTATGCTCTTAATATGAATTATAATCAGACTGAACATATTTTCATAGATTTATTCTCTATTTTTATTTCTTCTGTGAAATATTCACATTTTTATCTATTTCTTTCTTGTAATATTTCCTTCATGTTAATATTTGATTTCTTTATATACTTTGAATAATAATATGTTATATTAGTTGAAATATTTCCATGTTTTGGGCTTGAGATATTACTTTGTCAACACTTTCTCAGCAGAGAAGTGTTTATAATATATTCCATTTAAATTTAGCATTATTTTCTTCTACAATTACCAGTTTTATGGATTGTTTAAAAAAACTCTCATTACTAGAGATGTAACTTATTTTTATATGTTGTAAACTTTACCATAACCTTAATTCATTATAAATATAATAATCATATGACTTATAATCTAAACCAGGTTTACAATTTTTGCAACAAACATCTTCTTACAAAACTTTATAATATCAAGAAAGTTGAAAAATTGTGTATTTAATATCCAATTAAATATCCAATTAAATTTCTATTATATAACATAAATCTATCATTTAAATGCTATGATTATTATTTTAGCCTTGATTTATCCATTAATTATCTTATTTTTAAATGTACCTTAAATATGTTGCAAGCAACAATACAGTTTATCCTAAATAACTTCAGCATAAATACCATTAACTAGAATTTGATATTTGTTTACAGTTATTGTCCTTTCCATTAAAATTGACATAGAATTAAATTAGTATATTAAGTGTATCATTTGGTGAGTTTTGACTTATGCATATACTTATGTAATAAACTTTTTTTACAATATACTTTTCCATTCTGTGAAGATACCACAATGTGTTTATCCATTGGCCTCTTTATGTCTATGTGGGCCAATTCCAGTGTTTGCCCAGTTTTTATTTAAACTCTTAAAAACATTCTTATACAAGTATTTTGGTAAACAAGATTTTATGTTGATGGGGCACATATCCCGGTGTAGAATTTCTATGTTTTAGAGCAGCTAAATATTTAGTGCTATATGAAATGATTAAACATTTTTACATAGTGGTTGTACCATTTTATACCCTCACTATCAATGTATAAGAGTTCTGGTTGCTCCACATATTTATATTAGGTCTTGAAGTTAGGTAATGTAAGTCTTCTTTTCTTAGGGTTATTCTGGATATTCTAAATCCTTTGAATTTTCATATAAATTTTGGAATCAGTTTGCCAATTTTATAAAAAGAAAAACCTCTGGTAATGCAATGAATGTATAGATCCAGTTTGGGGGTGAATTGACATCATAATAATATTGAGTTATTTGATCTATAAAAATTGTCTATCTCACTACTTACTTGAGTATAAAATTTTTATCAGTAATATTTTGTTGTTTTTAATATACAGAACTTTATTTCTCAATTTTTTTTCTGATACTATCATACATTAATAGTTTCAGCTTTTATTTTTTTTTTAATTTTTATTTTAAGTTCGGGGGTACATGTGCAGGATCTGCAGGTTTGTTACATAGGTAAACATGTGCCATGGTAGTTTGCTGCATTTATCAACTCATCACCTAGATATTAAGCCCTGCAACTAGCTATTTTTAATTACTAGTATAGTAAATTACTATTGAGTTTTGCTTCCATCCATCTTTCAAAAGTCACTTTTTGGTACTCTTGGTTGTTTTGTAGATTTCTTGTGATTTCCCATACAAACAATTATATTCATGGCAAAGATTATTGTTTTTACTTCTCTCTTTCTGAACTTCATGTCTATCACTTATTTTACTACCAATTGCAAGGCTGACTATAGAGGAGTGTGGACATTTTTCTTTATCACTTAGAGGGAACATTTTCGGTCTTTACCATTTAGTGTTGCCTGTAGAGTACTTCATAGAAGGAACTAAGTTCATCCATGTTGTATCAGTAGTTTATTTCTTTATATTGCTAAATAGCACATCACTGAATGGATATTCCAAATTTTGTTTTTCATTCATCAGTTGATGGGCATTTGGATTGTTTCCACTTTGGATGTTATGAATAATGCTGCTATGAACATTCATGTACAAATCTGTTTTTATACACAATTTCATTCCTCTTGGGTAGATACCCAGGAGTGGCATTGCCAGATCTCATGTTAAATTGATATTTAACTTTATAAGAAAGTGCCAAACTGTTTTCCAAAGTCTCTGCACCATTTTACATTCTATCAATGTACTAATATTGTAATACATTTTGCCAGATTTTGATTGTTCTTTTTTAACCCAGATGATTCTCGTTCTCTTCAATCTTGTGAATAACACAAAATAAGTTATCCATTATTCCGTGTCAAACTTAGAAAACATAAGCATTTACTTTTTACTTCAAACACTAATTTTAGAGGCTATAGTTTTCCTATGTGTTAATTCACTAGAATTTACATCCCATGAATGCAGGTCACTAGGCTGTTCGATCCTTGCTATATTCCCAGTACCTGCTCCAGGGACTGGCACATTAGGAGTTCAGTAAGCACTTGTTGAACAGAAATGAGAGTAATTATTTTATTTAAACCTCTCAACATTCATGCCTAGTGTTCCGTTATTGGAATGCTAAGCACATGGGAGTTATTTATTTATTTATTTTTATTATAATTTAAGTTCTGGGGTACATGTGCACAATGTGCATGTGTGTTACATAGGCACACAAGTACCATTGTGGTTTGCTGCACTCATCAACCCGTCATCTACATTAGGTATTTCTTCTAATGCTATCACATTTACAAGAAAAAAAAAAAAATCAAAAAGTGGGCAAAGGATATGAGCAGATACTTTTCAAAAGGAGACATTTATGCAGCCAACAAACATGAAAAAAAGCTCATCATCCCTGTTCATTAGAGAAATGCAAATCAAAACCACGATGAGATACCATCTCACACCAGTTAGAATGGCGATCATTAAAAAGTCAGGAAACAACAGGTGCTGGAGAGGATGTGGAGAAATAGAAACTCTTTTACACTGTTGGTGGGAGTGTAAATTAGTTCAGCCATTGTGGAAGACAGTGTGGTGATTCCTCAAGGGTCTAGAACTAGAAATACTATTTGACCCAGTGATCCCATTACTGAGTATATACCCAAAAGATTATAATCATTCTACTATAAAGACACATGCACATGTATGTTTATTGCGGCACTTTTCACAATAGCAAAGACTTGGAACCATCCCAAATGCCCAGCAATGATAGACCGGATAAAGAAAATGTGGCACATATACACCATGGAACACTATGCAGCCATAAAAAAGGATGGGCTCATGTCCTTTGCAGGGACGTGAATGAAGCTAGAAACCATCATTCTCAGCAAACTAACACAAGAACAGAAAATCGAGCACTGCATATTCTAACTCATAAGTGGGAGTTGAACAATGAGAGCACATGGACACAGGGTGAGGGGCATCCACACTGGGGCCTGTCGGGGGGGTGGTAGGCTGAGGGAGGGATAGCATTGGGAGTTATTTATATCCTACTGCTCAAGGTCATTGCCAAGGTCTGATTGCAAAAATTCAAAATATTGCAACCTCAGACATAAATGGGTTAATATTTCTTCAGTATTTACCTGCAGCATATGTTTCCTGTGCATTTCAGTTAGTTTACCTGTAGCATGCATGTTCTGTACATTTCTCAGTTAAATGCCTACTTTAATGCAGTGAGAGATAAACTTGGCTATAGGGCCACCAGTGTTCCATTTGCCATCATTTGATGATACCTATAGAACAGTACATTGCTTCTCCCTTATTAATTTTCATTTTTATTATCACCTGCCAGAAAAGTGTTGATAAACTGTGTTTTATTCCTATTTATAATAGGAATAATAATTTATAATAATAGTGCTTTGTAAACTTTTGTATGCATGTTTTTTTTTTCCTGTTTTACTGTGTCATTGTATCACATGCTACCAGATGACAGTTGGTAGTACATGATGGTATTCGTCAATGTTTGTGTATTTCTAGGTGTCTAACAATTTCTTTGGCTATGTCAATCACTTAATTTTGCAGGAGAAAAATATAAGAAATCACTCATTCTAACCCTGATTTCAATAAAAGCTTTTCATGTACAAAACCTAGGAATAAAACTCTTAAGACATAATACATAAACATCTCCATTTGCACACACTAGCTGAACTTATTAATAGTGTATAAAAATTTCTAGGTTACAAAGTTAGATTTCTGTTTCTTAGTTTTTGTACTTTGCCTGCAGTGTTCCTCAATACTACAGCAGCTGTGGCGAAATTCAGGCATTTTTATGCTTCAGTACTTAATAAGTATTAGAATAGTTTATAAAATGACCTTTCGAAACTTTGGATCACCACATTTTAAAAACCACAACCTACGTGTAATGCACTGAAAGGAATAAAAACTATCCATGAAAGCGAAATGTTAAGTGAAGAAACAATATCACAAATAATCCATAACTCAGATAGGCTTTACTCACGGTAAGCAGATAATTCTTGTCTTTATCCACACTGCACTGTATGCAAAACATGATTAAGAATGACAGATGCGCCCCACCACATTCTGATTTCAGCTGAACTCATATCTTAATGCTTTTTGTTGTATAACAATTGTCATAATTGAGGACTAAATAACCACCTTTTAAACAATTCCAAAGTATCAATAAAGTTAAAGCAGTCACGTTTTTTAATTTGCTAAATGAATTACAGTCAAATGAAAATTTTATATGTATCTATGGTAAACATATAGTTTGCAAATATAGTACATATTGTGGACATAAATACACACGGTAAGTCTAAATTAAACTGTGAACCCACTAATTAATCAATCACGGAGACTTGTTTTTTACTTATTAGAAACCAAGTATTGAATTCACAGTGGGGGAGAGTTAAACTGTAGTGTACTTGTTTTCTGTTTTCAAAGGGCAGTGACTGAATTTAGAGGGTCAAGAGGTCATAGAGAACTGAAAAGGGCTCAATTCAATATCCACGTCTGTAGTATCCTACCCTAGAGAACTATTACTCATCCATGCTCTGTTTCACTCAGGTATGGGAAAATAACATGTTTTAGCCAATGAAATATGAACAGAAATAATGTGTGTCACATCTTATCAGAAGTTTTAAGAACCAAAAGGTGGTTTGCTATTATTCTCTTTCCCCCTGCCTAGAGAACTGTATATTCTCACACCTCAGGCTATTCTATCATCCTGGACAATTTGTAGCAGGAAAATAGCATGGGAGCTAGGCATACTTTTGGTTTTGAAGGTCCCTGATATTTTAGGACTCTGTTATGACAGTGTAACCAACACTATCATGACTAATACAGTTAATGTGAAATGCATAAACAAACATGAAAACAATCTTTATAATATTTATGTTCTTATTACTTTAAAATTTCAATGGAAACATGTTTATGCAATGAATTTAAATGATATGTATAGGCCTGTATTTTATTTACCCTAAGGTAAATATGATGGATCCCCATTGTTTATCCTAAGTTTATACAAAAGTAAAAACTTAAAATGATTCAAAATGCACTTTTTCAAAAATATGCTATATATTTTTTTAAATATGTGCATAAATATAGGGTTTTTATTCACCCAAAATTATATCATATTCTTCATGTGGATCTGCATTTCCCCATTAATGTGTTTTAAGGGATGTGTACAATTCTCTGCATAAGGTTTCATGTTTTTCGGTCTTAACATTGGGTTTTCCATCAAGTAAAAGTCAATTTCTATGTCACAGGAGTATAAATTCATGTTTCTTTTTTTTTTTTTTTTTTTTTTGAGACGGAGTCTCGCTCTGTCGCCCAGGCTGGAGTACAGTGGCCGGATCTCAGCTCACTGCAAGCCCCGCCTCCCGGGTTCACGCCATTCTCCTGCCTCAGCCTCCGGAATAGCTGGGACTACAGGCGCCCGCCACCTCGCCCGGCTAGTTTTTTGTATTTTTTAGTAAATTCATGTTTCTTTAGGCAATCATACACACACACATTTTTGTTAAAATATAGGTTAAATAGAACAGAGGCCGACTTTCAAGTAAAATTGCACATATTTTACAATTTCTAAGCATCAGAATGTCATTATATATTTAATAAAATGATAGGGATGGCTTTCTTGTGACCCTTGAGTGACATTTTCTTTTGAAATTTTAACTCGGTTCTTTCTGTAAAATTATGAGTGAGATCTGAAAATAATATGAGGCATGTGCGCTTTCCTACTGCTATTTAACAGAATGTGTACACAAGTGTTGAAATTGGAAATAGGCTGTGTTTTAAGAGAAGAAGACAGAGAAGAAAACAAAAGGCAATTTTTATACTGACTATAAATTATATCATTTACATAGCAAACATTTCAGTAAAGTCCTTTGGATTAAAAAAAAAAAAAAAAATCCACCAGCAAGGCAAAGACAAGCAGAGATACCTGGATTAAAATAGCTTCGATTCGTTTATCTTAGAAAAAGTGAGTGATGAAAGAATGGACTGTGTTACTGATAGCACTGAGATTAAGAAGCTTGAGTCAAAGTCCAGAAACTGCATTACAAAGTGACTTGGCATTGTGGGCCATGGGAAATATAGAAAGGCCTTAAAAAATGAGTAAGATCCTTTGCAGGGGACATGGATGAAGCTGGAAACCATTATTCTCAGCAAACTAGCACAAGAACAGAAAACCAAACACCACATGTTTTCACTCATAAGTGGGAGTTGAACAATGAGAACACATGGACACAGGGAGGGGAACATCAACCACCGGGGCCTGTCGAGGGGCCTAGGGGAGGGATAGCATTAGGAGAAATAACTAATGTAGGTGACAGTTTGATGGGTGCAGCAAACCACCATGGCACATATATTCCTAAGTAACGAAACTCATGTTCTGCGTTCTGCACATGAATCCCAGAACTTAAAGTATAATTAAAAAAAAAAAAAAGAAAGAAAGAAAAGAAATGGCAGCTGATGGCAGGTTGCAGGCCTGCAGAAAGGCCTAGCAGCGCACCGAGTCTGGGAAGTTACTCCGAGGTCTGCCTGTCCTACAAACTTAGGGCGACTGGCTCTTGGCAAATGGCCTAGCAAAAAACAAAACAAAAAAAAAACAAAAAACAATGAACAAGAGCCATGAAAACAAAGATGAGATTCTGAAAGTACATGAAGCAAACACTTTAAAAATAAGCTGTATAAAAGAATGTTATACATTGCCTACAACTGGATATACAAAAGCCCACAATTAATAAAACGGTGAAACTTATTTATAAGTCCATCTGAGTCTTTCAAGGAAAAAAACACTCACGTGAAAGAGAAGGGAGCCTTATTAGTTAGGGGACATATATTCATATATATTTCCTTAATTCCCATTAATTTTGTTTTGAAACAAAATCAGTTGTTCGTTTTAGCAGTAAGATGATTACTGCAGAGATAGAAATGTATTTCCTCTCTTATCTGAGGGATGCCATTAATCATTTGTATAAGCTCAAAATTAACGTCCACAGGAGAGATAACAAATAAACTGCATTTTTATTTATCTCTCGGCAAATATTGAGATTAGTTTTATGAAATATTCTAGAATTACTCTGGATGATAAAAATTCTGGTTTAGAAATAATTTCTAATGGTATGAGTAAACATGTAAATTAGTCAATAAACTACCTATACTAAGTAGGTGGTATCTCTTTTTACAGAGACCTAAATTACTAAGTATTTGAAAGTCATGCACAGGTATAAATAAGAAAGAACACTTGAAAAGAGAGAGGAAGCACAACTCATCTCTTCCTGTGGTTTTCAAATCACAGGTTTCTTTTCATTACTTTTGTAATGGATTTATTCAAAACGTTGCCCATCAAAAATTCTAAGTGACTGCTTTGGGCTGTGCAATAGTATGGTTTTTAGGATTAAGGAACTCTCTCATTGCAGATACTGTCATTGTAAGGTAGCCAAGATCTCACCCATAGCATCAAAAAGAATTGGTGTTGTCTGATAAGTGAATGTAGTAAACTATGGCAGGGCTGAAGACACTGAAGCTGGAGGCACTGAAGGTGGAACACACACAGGAAATTCAAAGCATCTGCTGCCTCTTAGAAACTTTATTGATTTAATACCTCACAAAATCAAATGAGCATGTCAAAGGTGAAAGCTTCTAGAGTCAAACTGAGTCATTCTATGGCAATAGATATGCTATATCCAGCTTTATCCCTTCATTGCCAAAGCCTTTATTCTCTTCTATTTATGCTTCTTGAAGTTAGAATTGGTATAGGACACAGCTCCTCCGGGTCTTCCCTGAGACACTCAATTTCACCCTTCTTGGCTACTAATGTGACTTTCTTAGGACCATCAGGTTTTCATTATAAATATTCATGCTCTAAGTTATAAATTCTAGAGTTGAAGTGAATTTGAAGACAGATTAAATTCTAAATGAAAACTGTAGAGAAATAAACTTCTAAAATAAGCTTTATTTTACGGACTTAAAACCTGACACAAGTTTCTCAAGTTTTGCCAGATATCCCCTACTTCTTGTTGTTGTTGTTGTTGTTGTTGTTGTTCTTATTGATTCTTTTTTCCAGGAAGACCTTTTCCAGGATAATTATTATTAGAAGCCCATTTATCCTCCAAGGTGGTGCTGCTTGTCCTGATTTTACCAATTAGCTGCTCTCTTTTTTATTTTGTACTTTTTTCATAATTCTAATTTTTTTTCATTTTGATTAGATTCGGTATTTCAAATTCTGTGACTATCAACTGACTCTAAACGCTTTAATGCAAAGGCTATATCTTCTTAATTTTCATATTTCTCTTATATAATTTTTTAGTACTAGAAAACCACATGGCCACTGAGTAGCCACTTAGTAAACAGCTTCTCAAAAAAAGAAAATAACTACTTCTCATAGAATAAATGTTTCTGATTAATTTAGAGTATCTTTTCTTTCAGGTAGTCAGCTGCTTAATTCTTTGCTAGTCTTGAATCCTTCTTTGGCTGCCTTGAAATCTGATCTCTGTTTTTTGTGGCCTGATATGAACCACCTTCCCAGACTCCAGCCTGACCTTTGCTAACGCCTGAACCAGCTATCCATACAGCTTGTGTCTGGCCTGCCTTGGATCAAACTCTATGCCAGCTACTTACATGTCAAATAACACAATATATCCTTCCTACCCCAGTCAAACTTCCTGGTTGTGCCAAGAATTTGCACGATGAATTTTCAAGCAGTTTCCAAAATTTTTGATAAGTGACAATTTCAGATATTAGTCTACTTTTCTTTCTATTGAATTGCCTCAGCTGTTTTCACATTTTCAATAGTTCACAATTTCTAATTGTGAACAGAATTTCCAATCATTTCTCTTTGTTCCTAAAAAAGCTGGTATAGTGATGGCTTTGTATGATCCAACTAGTCAATTTAAAATGAGGTCAGAGATTGTACGGTGTTCAATAACTAGCATACTGCATTGAACATTTTATACTTTAGAATGCTCATATGGCTTGAAGTATCCAATCACACTGTGCCAAATATATGTAGCGGTTGTTACATTAGCGTTTATTGAGTTGATCAAATAGATTTACTTATCTTTTTGTAGAACTATGTACAGTAAGCATTAAGAGTTCATATTTTACAGGTAAACTACTTGGTTTGATCACTTACTAGCCACAGGACCATAGGAAATATATACCCTCTGTTTTAGTTTGTTACATGTACAATAGGCATGACAGTAATAAGACATACCACATAGAGTTTTAAATATCACAATGAAGTCATATATATAATTTATATTATAATAATATACAATAACATTTTATGTCTAGATTTATATATAATATATAATGTATATATGTACTATATATATGTAATATATGTAATATATTATAATATATTATAATAATATATTGTATATATACATATATTGTAATATATATGTATATATGTAATATATGTAATATATACATTATTATATAATATCATATAATTATATATGTGTTTACACACACACATAGAATTATACATATATAGATGAGAAACGTGATCAAAATTATAAGACTACTTAGAGTAGATTACTATAATAGAATCTAGACTAGATAAGTGATCATTGCATGTATAAATACTAACGATAGGCGTGGTGAGAAGCACGTGAC
Organism: Macaca nemestrina; assembly: GCF_043159975.1. Classification (NCBI taxonomy): domain Eukaryota; kingdom Metazoa; phylum Chordata; class Mammalia; order Primates; family Cercopithecidae; genus Macaca; species Macaca nemestrina. The sequence continues at coordinate 59,917,253 of NC_092131.1, forward strand.
CACAGCATGTATTTTGAAGATAAAGCCAGGGAAATTTTCTGAGGAATCAAATGTAGGAATGTAATAAAGGGATAAGAATGGCACCAAAGTGTTTGTCCTGTTCTTTTGGAAAATAATATTTCTATTCTATTCTGAAGAAGACTGTGACAGTATAAATAGCAGGACGAGGGTACCGGGAATAAGAGTGTTTGGGCTCAATATTAGGAGTTTGTGTTAATATGTTAAATTTCAGATATATTTTGGCCAATCACCTAGTTACCTAACCTTATGGTAACACTTCGAGGAACAGAAAGATTTCCAGTAAAGCCTGAAAGATAGCATTGCTAAATTTGAACCTTCTGTGGCATTATGTTTATGTGCAACATCCAAAGTGATAGTCTAAGGAAAAATATGTATGGGATCAAATCCAGAATTCAGTGATGTCCAGAAAAATTGGCTTCTTTGTTTCTTCTTTGACTATAATTTTGGTGTTTAGTTATAGCGGGAAATGTTTTACTGCATTACACAATCTTTACATAATCCTTTTTTTGGCTTGTTAATTTCATGTACTTACAGTTTTTCACATATTGATTCCAAATGGATATGGGATTTAATTAATTAAATTAAAATTAAATTTTATTTTAATTAATTAATTTAATTAAAATTAAATTTTATTTTAATTAATTAATTTAATTAAAATTAAATTTTATTTTAATTAAATTTAATTAAATCTCATTTATATTGGATTTAATTAATTAATTAAATTAAATCCCATATAAATGGAATTCCACTTAATATGGAAATTTCATTTAATTTATATGTAATTTATTATGATGATGACTAATGTATAAATTTCATGGTTTTCCATTTTCTCTTTTGCAAGCTTTGTATATTTTGCTTGTTTTATACGATTCTTCAGAATAATAACTGACTACTTTGCAGTAACATCTGTCACTTTCTTAGGTAAGCAAAGATTAATTTATTGAAATTTTTGATGTATTTAGCTTTACAAAGATTCCCAATTGAGTGAGGAAGAGTAGAAATAGACTCTTCATTTTCCATTTTAGGTAATTTTTCTCATGACTTATTTTTATCTGCAGAATGTGAGTTGTATAATGAATAGGAAGCTTTTTCCTACAACTGCTTCTCAGTAATGACATAGCCTTTCAGGAAAAAAAGACAAACAATATCAAATTAACATTAATATATTACCTTTCAAGGTGTTGCTACATAATACTAAATTAAGTGATTTGTTATATAATACCAAATAAAATATCATACATTATATTTTGTAATATATAAATAACATAAAACTTATTAATTATAATAAAATTATTTTCACCTCTGAGCAAAAGGAAATCTGAATCTTGCTCAACATCCTACCATCTTCCAAGATTTCTGATACAGGTTTGTACAGATGATACCTGAGACAAAAATCCCTTTAGAGCACTAATAAGAACTTTGTGTACAAAGTCCAGAGAAGGGCTCTGGTGAGATGATCTGGAAAACATGCAGACACCACTAACTCTTAGACTATGGCTCACATTTAAAGCACCCTCTTTAATCACTTTCCTACTTTAATCTTGATTTTTAATGTTTTATATATTAAAATGAACTGCCAGTTTCTAAGTACACTCATGTGTTTCATAACAATGTTTCGGTCAATGATGGGCAACATATGATGGTGGCCCCACAAGGTTACAATGGAGCTGAAAAATTCCTATCGCCTAGTGATGTCAAAGTTTTATTAATGTTGCAAGGCAACACATTGCTTGCATGTTTGTGGTGATGCTGGTGTAAGCAAACCTACTGTGATGCCAGTGGTATAAAAGCGTAGCATGTATAATTATATATAGTACATAATACTGATAGTAAATGACTATGTTTCTGGTTTATGTATTTACTATATTACACTTTCTATCATTATTTTAAAATACACTTAAATACTTATAAACATGTTTTAAATAATACAGGAGTAAGAAAAAAGAAAAAAGAATTTGAAAAAATGTTAACTGTAAAGCCGCGTCAGGCAGGTTTTCAGGAGGTATTAGAGAAGAAGGCATTGTTATACAAGACGACAGCTTCATGTGTGTCATGTGTTATTGCTGTTGAAGACCTTCCAGTGGGACAAGATGTGGGGGTGAAAAACAGGGATATATATGATCCTCACCCTGAGAAGGTCTAGACTAAGATTATATCAATTTAAAAGTTTAAAAAGTTAAGAAAAGGTAAATACTTTAAAAATAAGAAAAGCTTATAGAATAAGGATACAAAGAAAGAAAATATTTTTGTACAACTGTACAATGTGTGTTTTCGGCTAAACGTTTTTGTAAGAGTCAAAAGGTTTTAAAAATGTTAAAAGTTTATGAGGTAAAAAGTGATAAAAACCATTTAAATATATTTAATGTAGCCAAAGCATCTAGTGTTTATAAAATCTACAGTAGTTTACAGTAATATCCTATTCCTGTATATTCACTCACCATTCACTCACTGACTCACCCAGAGCAATATCCAGTCCTGCAGGCTCCATTCACAGTAAGTACCCTGTATAGGTATACATCATTTTTTATCTTGTATACCATGTTTTTGCTGTACCTTTTCTATGTTTAGATAGGTTTAGATAACCAACTACCTACCAGGATATTACAATTGTCCACAGTATTCAGGACAGTAACATGCTATATAGATCTGTAAGCTAGGAACAGGCTATACCATCTAGCCTAAGGGTGGAGTAGGCTATATCATCTAGTTTTGTGTAAGTACACTCTGTGATGTTTTCACAATGACAAAACTGCCTAACGATGCATTTCTCAGAATGTATCCCCGTTATTAATTGGCACTCGGCTATAGTTGATCCCTTTTAATCATCTTTTTTCCCTCACAGATTTAGCATTTAATTATGATAAAGGAAAAAACTTGAAATGTTTCCTGAATTAGCTAAGTTCCTGTAGCCAATAAACTGCATGTATTAAATTTTAAATTAATTTAAATCAAGTAGAATATGATCTTTTTTTCATGTATTAAAAACGTAACTGGCCGGGCGCGGTGGCTCAAGCCTGTAATCCCAGTACTTTGGGAGGCCGAGGCGGGTGGATCACGAAGTCAGGAGATCGAGACCATCCTGGCTAACATGGTGAAAGCCCGTCTCTACTAAAAATACAAAAAACTAGCCGGGCGTGGTGGCGGGCGCCTGTAGTCCCAGCTACTCGGAGGCTGAGGCAGGAGAATGGCGTAAACCCGGGAGGCGGAGCTTGCAGTGAGCCGAGATCGCGCCACTGCACTCCAGCCTGGGTGACACAGCGAGACTCCGTCTCAAAAAAAAAAAAAAAAAAAAAAACGTAACTGGACCATGAATTATAAAACCGTAGAAGGGCAAAGTTATTTCTTGGAAACACGTTTTTAGCAAAATGATTATTGTGATGAATTTTAAAAATTGATTTAGTATCAAGAGGAAATGAAATGTGTTATATAGATAGAAATTGTGGAAAGATGTTATCTTTATTTAGGTTTTATAGGACATAAGTCTAAGGGTAGAGGAAAATATAAGAAAGAAAAAATACTAAAGAAAGTTATAGACGGAGGAACCAGAGAACATCAATATTAAGTTTATAGTGACCATTTCCACCAAAAGAGGTATGTTTGCATTGCCTGTGACTTACAAGCTTACTATCCTAGAACTCAGCAGGCATATGTAGAGTCCTGCAGCCAACCTCAGACACCTCAGCAGGCAAAATGATACAGAGGTATTGAATCAAGTCCAGAGAAGGCCAATTTAAATGATTAAAGAGACAGATATGCACTCTGGAAGAAAGATGAAAAAAGAGTGTGGTCCAGCCAAAAGTCAGAAAATAGAACAAAAATCCCAAATTCTAGAACTAAAAGAACTTTCAACTCTCTTATACAATACCACCATTTGACAAACAAGGAGACAGTTTCAATAAAGTGACCTTCCCAAAGTTAACTAGCCAATGGAGAGTGAAAGTAGATTTCTGAAAATTATGTTAAGATGCCTCATTGGTAATCTCATGCAATAAACTAAGTTAAGATGCATAACTAAAACTAAAGAAGAGGAGGCAGGATATTGCAGAAGAAATTATACATATGTATATCAAGATGGAGTCTCCCTCTGTTGCCCAAGCTAGAGTGCAGTGGCGCAATCTTGGCTCACTGCAACCTCCTCTGCCTTCCGGATACAAGCTATTTTTCTGCCTCGGCCTCCCCAGTAGCTGGGATTACAGGCACCCACCACAAAACCCAGCTAATTTTTGCATTTTTAGCAGAGATGGGGTTTCATCATGTTGGCCAGGCTGGTCTCGAACTTCTGACGGCAAGTGGTTCATCAGCCTCGGCCTCCCAAAGTGCTGGGATTACAGGCGTGAGCCATTCTGTTGGGCCAGAAGAAGTATTTTCAAAAATGTATTAAGGGATTAAATTTCAGGTGTATATTAGGCCCAACTATATCAAAACAAAAGCATTTTTTGATTAAAATGGTGAGTGGGGGAGAAGTCAGTAATAAATAAATGTTAACAATTCACATACTTTTCTATAATTTATTTTTAAAAACAGTGAAATAAATAGCTAAATGAATGTAAAGCTCACGTATTTTCAGATGTTATCTGTACAATTTATATATTTACATATATGAGTATACAGATTAGTTGAAAAATTTAGGGTGGAGCTTATGGTACAATTTGTATTAAAACATTTTTATTTTTGATCATCGTACGAATTATCAGTTGTGTGTGTATGGATGTATAATACTTTTTGGAAATAGCCTATATTGAGTGACTTCTGTGCTAGATACTATATTTTTTATTATCTCATTGATAACATATTATAACTCAGTTCTCAAATTAACAGATTTCCATCCACATTTACAGATAAAGTAGCTAAAATAATCTAAGAAGACAAATAACGAAATGTACCTAAGCATACATAACTAGAAAGGCTATGAAATTTATTTATCTATGATACATATATACACATATTTCTATTTGTGTATGTATGTATATATACATATAAGTATGTATGGGTGTCTGTATTCATATACACACATACTCATATATGCATATGTATGTATATATGTCATTGATATCTATCTACGTATATCTTGATAAGAATATTTCACCTGCTTCAGATGATAGTTAAAGCCTAGCCGGACAAAATTCACACTGTAAAGCTGATTTATAGATTTAAATTACAATTCTGATGTATGATGAAAGACCTGATAGATGATACATCACTTTGTCCAAGAATGATTCCTGAAAATAAAATTCAGTAATTTTAGTTTCCTAAGAATAATTTCTTAAGAAATAATTGAAAACAATTTGAATAAGAAAGAATACTCAAATATCAAATTACATAGTGATAATCTGCCTCCACTTAGGTCCATTTTGCATTCGAAGTTTATGGAAGGGAAGAATGAAAAAATATCTACCGTATTAGAACTTTATGCGCAAATTGTACATTTATGTGGAATCATATCTAATCATCAAAATTGCATGCTTTCAAATAAATCCCCAAGAAATCTGTAAAATATGATTAGGTAAAATATGATTCAGCTTGTATAAATTATAAATGTTTAACAAACAAAACTTTTCCAAGGAGTCTTAATTGAAGAGTTTTTAGAATTAAATACCAAATATGTAAAAATTAGCAGCTGATTTAAATGAAGCCAATAATATTTATTTTAAGAAATAAAGCTTAGTGTTTGGTCTTGATATTTATATTTAAAATAGAAATATGCTAAAATAATCTACATTCGTCTCATGAAATTTTGGAAATATTTTATAAACACACTGCTTAATATATGTATTTTAAATAGAAACATAGTAATTTTATATGTCAATCTGCAAATTCTGAGGAGAAAAGTGAAGAATATGCGATATTTTCAAAATTAAAATTGAATATATTAAAAGGCATAAACTTGATGTATAAATTAATTTATATGATAAACCTCTCTGGCTACAATTTTTTCACATATTCTCAGAGTTGAACTCATTACTGTCTACTGAAAAGCCTAGAGAAAAAAACATTGAAACAAATAAAAATGCTGTCTTTCTATTTTTTTTTTTTTTTTTTTTTTTGAGACGGAGTCTCGCTCTGTCACCCAGGCTGGAGTGCAGTGGCCGGATCTCATGTCTTTCTATTTTTAATGTCACTCTCAAGTTTAAAAGTGGCCATAAGGTTATAACTGTTATCTTCATTTCTGGCCTTTAATTATTCCCTTTTTTTTTTTTTTTTTTTTTTTTTTTTTTTTTTTTTTTTGAGACAGTGTTTCACTCTTGTTGCCCAGGCTGGAGTACAGTGGCATGATCTCAGCTCACCACAACCTCCGCCTCCCAGGTTCAAGCGATTTCCCTGCCAGGCGCGCGCTACCGCGTCCAGCTAATTTTGTATTTTAGTAGAGATGAGGTTTCTCCATGTTGGTCAGGCTGGTCTCAAACTCCCGACCTCAGGTGATCCACCTGCCTCAGCCTCCCAAAGTGCTGGGATTATAGGCGTGAGCCACCGTGCCCGGCCTAATTATTCACTTTTAATTAAGCAAGAAAACGTATTTTAATGAATGAGCTCAAGCTTACAGAAACAGTGTGAGTCTTTTGTACAACTTCCAATCATTCCCCAGCAGACTGATATAGTCCGGTTTTATTTCTCATCTCCATGGCCTAGTTCTACCCAAGACGTACACCTACATCTCTGAAATTCTAGGTCTGATTTCAGGTTATTTTTGTAAATGTTGATGAAAATTAAATGTACTTAAGTTAAAAATAAAACTCATATTTTTCCATTCAAAAAGTATGTATTGAACTCCCTACTCAATGCTACATGAGAGATTGGGAATATAAATATAATATAGATATAATTGATGTATGCAAAATGCTTAAGTTCTGCTGGGGTGGGACACAGATGAGGAGAGGGTTAATCATCCCTACTTAAGAAAAGAAACCAGTCTGAGCAGAGAATGAAGTTAATCACCATCCTCATTTTTCTAAATGTACATTATATTAGGCATGCCATCATTTTAAAACAACCTTGCCATAATTTTAAAATCTCCATGGTAGATATTTGTTGTGGTATATTCAATAATTACCCAAATGACAGCAAAGATATGGAAGTGAGCTTCATAGGTTAGAGAGATAGCTGCTGCATCTCATAGCAAAAGTGAGCATGCAAAAATGTAAAGACAGGATTCATTAGAACATGCAAATATTTGTTTCAGATAAACCACTATAGGAATAAAACAAAAAACAAAAAAACTGAGCACTTACAACCTGTGCCATATTTAAACACTGACATTTTTCCTCATTATATGTTTCCTTTCTTATAATTTCATTTGTCAAAATTTCGTAAGTTAATATATTACAGGACGTGATTAATTACGTCAATGTGCTATTTAAAGAATTCAACTTTTTGGCTGGGTGTAGTGGCTCACACCTGTAATCCTAGCACTTTGGGAGGCTGAGGCAGGCGGGTCACTTGGGGTCAAGAGTTCAAGACCAGCCTGGCCAACACAGTGAAACCCCATCTCCACTAAAAATACAAAAATTACCCAGGCATGGTGGCAGGTGCCTGTAATCCCAGCTACTTGGGAGGCTGAGGCACAAGAATCGCTTGAACCTGAGAGGTAGAGGTGGCAGTGAAGGAAGATCAGGCCATCACACTCCAGTCTGGGCGATAGAGTGAGACTCAGTCTCAAAAAATGAATTCAAAATTTTCCTTAAAATTTGTGTGCAACTTTCTAGGTACATTGGGAAGAATGCAATATAGGGACTGAAGAGACATTTATAGTAAGAGTACACCGACAGCTAAGAAAAATTTAAGTGAATGGGGACTGATTAGAACTAATGTTATATGGCAGACTTCTACTAACTTAGGTGACTCGATGTTCATTTGTAGTAAGTTCTTCCTTCCTGAAAATATTTCTGCCGTAGCTCACCAAGGAATCTGTTTCTACTTGATCTATTATTCTTGCCTTTAGACTCACATAAACATTAAGAAAAATGGTTCCATATAATCATCAAAAATAACTGTTATTGGGTGTGTTGGCATGTGCCTGTGGTCCTAGCTACTCAGGAAGCTTGAGGTGGGAGAATTGCTTGAGCCTGGGAGGTAGAGGTTGCAGTGAGCTGAAATCACACCACAGTCTCCAGCCTGGGTGACAGAGTGAGATCCCCTCTCAAAAAATAAGAAAAATAAACTTTTATTGTCAAGTCTGATTATAAAGACAATATATGTTTATTTCAGGATATTGGTAAATACACACACACACACATACAACAGGAAAGCCACCAAAAAGTCATAATTTTTAATACTTAAAGATACATATGTTTACAATTTAAGCATCATTATGCATATCATATGTATGTACATATATGTATGTATATATATCTGTGGATATACACATACATTAATATTTATGTTTATGTTTATAACTTTCAACATTAAGAATGTTACTAAGAAACTAGTCGTTAAATGCGAATGATGACGAAAACGAGATATTCTTACTTTCAAATCTTTTTCTAATTCTTGTTTAGTTATTTATTTTTGTTGTGTTGCCCTAAATCTAGTTTGCAAATTTCCTCTTTTTATTTGGTTTATAGAACATTGCCCTTGGTGTGTTTAAATCTGCTTATGTATAAAGTTGATCTAATTAGACTTTTCTGACTTTTTTTTATGGACAATTCTCAGCCCTTTTGTTTTCCTCAAATATTACTTCTGTTGTCTTTCTCCTTTCCCTATTATATTTCTGTTACTCATAGGTTAGGTTTTCTTTTTAATTATAGCACACAGCTCTCTAATACTGTTTGTTTTTATTTTCCTTTTTTGTTACAGTTTGGAAATTTCTAATGTCTTTTCTTTGGGTTTACTAATCCCAGACTTTGTTCTACTCTGCTATTAAACCCATCCAATTTGTTTTCAGTTGACATATTTTGAAGTTTTAAAATAGACAATTGATATATTTAATAGATTGTAACTGTTGACATTTTCAACATTTTTTCATTTACCCCATTTTTCTCTCATTGTCATTAGTACAGTAATTTTTTATTAATTTTAACTTTTGTCTATGATCTACAACATATAGATTATCTTAGTGTGAATTACCATAAAGTATTAATTGTATCACATTGTTCTGCTTCTTCATATGTTAAGTATTTTTTATTTTAATGTTAGATATTGAGTATGAAATGTTTTTGAGTTTTTGGATTACATTGCCTTCTTTACCTACTGTTGCTCTGGCATGTAGTAAATTGCCCCTAAATCTCTTGGAACATATCAAGACAAATTTTCAGGCTTAATTTGGGTGGATCTAATTTAGTTCTATCTAAGTAGCATGTGGTCCTTTCTTTAAGAGTTTGGCTCATCTGGAACATTCACTAAAATCTAGAATATTTGTCTGGGTAAGAACTCTAATACTCCCCCAACACTGTATGGCCTCTACAACTTCTGTTTTATCCTTGGTCATCTAGCAGCTGTTCTTGCAGTACATATAGACAGCTTAGGGATTTTTAAGGAAGTCATGAAATATTTTCACATTATTTTTGTGCTCCTTCTCTGCAATGCTCTTCTCTACCACCTGGTCCCTTAAATTTCAAGTTCTCTGGTAGTCCTGAACTCTAATCTCTGCTTCCACTGCCCAGCAAGGTTGCTATTCTCTGCGTGGGCTTTGTTTTCTAGCACTAGAATATCTGAAAAATGCCCTAAGTGAGAAATCCAGGGTCAATATGGAGTTCATGCCTGAAAACAGTTGTTTTATATATTTTGTTCATCTCATAATTATTTAATGCAGGAAGCTGAAGTTTAATATCAACAGTACTATCAGAATTTATCAATATTTAAATAAAATGATTTTAAACTCTTTATTTACTTAAGTATACCATGAACCCTTCAACATATTATTTTGTGAGGGATGTCTTAAAAAGTAACATCTTATTAATAAAAAAGGACCAACTTTGGTACCTTCATCTGACTTCTTATATTAATTAAGTGACTCCTAACTTTAACTGCAGGTTAGAAGAATCATCTGATTAGATTTTAAAAACTGGATGCCTAGATAATACCCTAGACTAATTAAAAATATATTTATGGGGTCATATCTAAACACAATTAATTTTCTAAACTTTTCAGATAATTGTAATATTTATTCAGTGTTGAGAATTACTCTTATATATGAAACACATGGATTTGTTTAGCAAATTCAAAAATAATATTTGAAATATGGCCTTAGACTGTCTAAGGGTGGGGGAGGAGAAGTATAAATAATGTATACTGACTAAAATCAAATGCACAGGTCTTTTTATGTGTGTTCCCAGTTGGCAAATACTTTATTTAAGCGCCTCAGTATTGAGGAAGCAACATAGGAGCATAATTCAACAGTTGTCATTTTCTGAACAGACAGGAAAGAGAAGCAAAAGAAAGAAGATAATAAAATAGAGATTAGCAAAGGAATCAAGGTGAAAACAGGAGACGAATGTATGTGGTGTCAAATACAAATTGGGTTTGGGGTTAACTATGAGTGCAATAGTGGACACCTCATCTTGAGAGATACACTTCATAATTGGTAGAAATTTTATAAAATTTAAAGAATAATAACTAATAATTATTTGATATAAAATCTCTCCATATGTCATCTCTCCATATACACTTTATTAACTCACCTATTATTTGTAGATGAATTTAAACCATTTGTGAAACAAAAATATAAGCAGCATCCTTAAAAGGAGTATCCTCTGCAGCAATAACATCATTACATGGCTGACATCATTTAAAAACAATAGCTAACCTCTTCCGTGATTATGACCTAAAAGATCTGAAACAAAAGTATAAGGAACTTTTCTTCTACATATAATTCACTGCTGTCCTTGCTAAAATAAATGACCCATAACAGAATATGTTGACACATAGTCAATGGAAAGAAGTAATCATGTTCAATTTGATTCAATTCATCTTCCAGCTGACTCAGTAATTCAAATGCAAAATCTCCAATTCAGAAAAGGATTGCACATTCATTACACACCTTGAAGGACTTTAAGTCCAGAGACCATTTAATGAAAACATGGATCACAGGAATCTATGTGCAGTCATATGTTCTGCTTTGAGAGACAAAATATGATGGGAGGCTAAGGCTTGAGGCCAAGAGTTATAGAACAGCCTGGAAAACATAGCCTCATCTCTACAAAATTAAAAAATAAATAAATAAATAGCCATGCATGGTGGCTGCACACCTGTGTTCTAACTATTCGAGAGAATGAGGTGGGAGTATCACTTGAGCCCAGGAGGTCAAGGTTGCAGTAAGCTGTGATTGTGCTACTGCACTCCAGCCTGGACAACAGAGGTAGACTCTATCTCTAAAATAAATAAATAAATAAATAGAGTAATGTTGCCATGATAAATAATACAAATGTGTACACTGAAAATTATTAAGATTTGAGAGCAATGGGAAGCTTCTGGAAAAACTGGAATTAGGGGAAAATACCAAGAAAAAAGTTTATTTGAGTCGGACTGTTACTTAAAAGACTTTTTTGCAAGTCATGCTGAAACATGATCTTAAAAAAACTACATAAATATTTTCACTAAGTTTGATGAGCCAAGATTAAAATCAATTTTCACTCATTTTTCAGGTTAAAACCAGCTGTTTCAACCAGAATCAACACAGTATATACTTATATATGTCAATACATGTTTTGAATAAAGGACTAACTATATCTTTACACACTTTTAGACTGTGAAATAAAAACCAAAATATGTGCTATTTACTTACTCATCTCCTTAAACTCCATAACCTAATTAAATCTAGCTCTTCCTCATTTGATTCATTCAAAAATATATTCATGTTATATTTTCTGTCATTTGGCCACTGCTCTGGGATAGAAATTAAAAGATAAGAGTTTCTTTTCTCAAAATTGTTACTCTCTGACATGGGGAACAGAAAAACAACACACAGAGTAGCAAAATAAATTATCTATTTAAAATATTCATAAATTGCTATTGGCTCAAATAATAGAGAAAAGAAGGCTGAGGATGTGTAGAATATCTGAAATAAAATGTTGGAGCTGAAAGTGGCATAAAAAGTAGGCAAACAGAAAGATTAGTGACCTGTTTGAAGAAAAAAAGAACTGTGCATAATCTAATCAGTGAGATAATATGGACTAGACCATTCAAGGAATTGTAAACTTCATATTTAATTAGGGTTAGGGACCTCCAAGGAATGATAAAATCTTAACTGGAGAGATAAACAATGCTCAAATCTTAAGGAGCTTGTATACTATACTATACTATACTATACTATACTATACTATACTATACTATGCTATGCTATGCTATGCTATGCTATGCTATGCTATGCTATGCTATACTATACTATACTATACTATAGAGTTATACTATATTACAGAGTTTCATGTGCATCCTACATATAATTGGAGTCACTGAAGAATTGTAAATGGATGTATTAAAATCATGAAATTAGTGTTTAAACATATTTACACAAACAATTCTCATTTCAGCTCTAAAATGTGAAAAGCTGAGAAGTCATCACCTTCATTCTTAGAAGGATGACAACAAAATGCTGAACAAGCTGAATTTCAGTGATGTTCTTATACATATTGGAAATGTTTGCAGGATAAATTGTTACCCTAAAAACTGGAAAGACAGAAGAAGACAGCAAATTGAAATGTACTTAACCTGGAGCAGAAGCGTCTGAGTCCACAAACTGAAACTTACATGGTCATTTTGAGATCTGCTAGAGGCAGAGCTTTTGCTAGTGTTAATTGTAAGAAACTCCTGGATGTCACAATCTTAGGTGGCTCCAAAACTTACATGGATTTTACTTCAAGGAGTTCCACCAGGATTTCACATACATGAGACAAGAAAAACTGTTTTTTTGGCTCTGGAATGGGAGGAGGGAGGGGAAAAAAAGAATTTTGAAGTAGGCTAGAGCTGTATCGATGATAAAGTCCTGCTCTCAAAGAGAGATAACTTTCCCAGAGCTGAATCTTTCATAGGAGGATAGGGAAATATCCAATCCTCAGCCTCATCTGGCCTTCCTGTCTCACATAGCAGGTAGGGAGCTATAAAGCACCTGACAAGTCACAGCCTGCAGCACATACCTTCTGAAAGAGTAGGGTTTAATTAGATTTTAGAATGCTTCCTATCCCCCACAGGTTACCAATATCAACAATGAAAGAGAGGTCATCATTACTGATCCCATGAGTATTGAAAGGATACTAAAGGAATCCTATGAACGGCTCTGTCCCCATAAATTCCAAAACTTTGATGAAATGGAAAAATTCTTTGAAATATGTATCTCTATGGAAGTCACATGGATCATGTGTAAGTTTTGTGGCTGACCTAGGAAAAAGAAATATGGATATTGTTGCTTAATCTGGGAAATAAATGAGGGGGACCTGATAAAGCATTTGCTGAAAGATAGGTAGAAATTAAGAAGAAAAAAGATTGAGGACATTTTGAATTGTAAACTGTAGGGCCAATATACAGAACAATGTCACTTTTCTACCTATTCCAATGATATCTCTGTTTGATTCTATCTATTCCAATATATATTCCAATGATCTTAAACTTCAGTTTTTCTCATCCACTCACTCCATGGGTCATGTTATTGGCTCCATAATCTTCAAGCAAACTTTTCTCTGACTACACACTCTTATCTTCCTAGCTCATTTCCTCTGTACCTTGACTTTCACAATTCTTTGATTTCTGAATCTAGAATAACATGTTTGGGGAAAAATTTTTAGCAAGATTCATTCCAAAGTTTTAACAGTCACTTTTTTGTCATTCTTACAGTCATCATCTTTCTCCTTAATGTTCATCCAAAATGACTGCTGGCATTCTTAAGGAGTTCCACCTCCACCAAGAGTCATCTGTGTATCAATCATTGTTCTACTAATTCCACATACATGTAGGAACATGTTACAAACTTTTCACGGTGTTATATGTCTTAGCTCAAGGCAAATACACTAATCCTTCGTGTTCTTGGCTGATTAGTGACTAAGTGGTACATCAAAAACAGATTTATCCCACCTATTCCATGTAAGCAAAAATTAAGAGAAGCTAGTCAATATTCTTAAAATTAATTTTCATTAATGTTATTCTAATTAATAAGAACTAAAGATAAAATTAAACCCTTTTTCCGTAAAAACCATTTTCAGCTAAAAATGGAGTGTTAGCATTTTAAAAAGATACTTTTATTTAATTAAAAATACATAATTCAATACTAATTTCCAGTTTATATTCAAACTCATTGAAGGTAATGAATTTCAGAAAAAAAAGTTTTTAAGTAGGAAATGCAATTATATAGTCACATATAAAATATGATTTGAAAAAAAAGAACTGAGATGAAGTGGTCTACCAAATTTTAATTCAGAACTAATCATTCTATTCGCTCCACTGTTTCTCTTGCATATCTGTCATTCTCCACTGCACTGTCACCATGAAAGAATGAGAATACAAAGTTTTTCTATACTCTATCTCCTATTTGGTAGTCTCAGATTAACCTTCCTGGGTAAATGAAAAATTGTCTATTACAAATTTGATGAGAGCAGATAAACGGAATTTAAGAAAGATATTGAAAAAATGGCCTGCTCTTAATAAATCCTGTGAGGATTCTTATGAAACAAACTCTTTTTTTTTATTATGCTGGCTGCATTTGTGATGATTCCCTCCAGGAGACTGAGTGCATAAATAAACTTGTCCATAAGATTTTTTCCATCCTCCCAATTTTATGCTAAAGGGAAAGGCACATAATTTAATGTATTATAGTACAATGGTATTAGACGTGTGCTTTTAAAACAATGTGTTTCATTATTATTTTATAAAACAGGAATCTAACTTTTTCTGTGACATTCGACAGGCTAGATTTGGGGAATATGTATTTATTCACACAATAATTTTAATATTAAAAATTTGAGTATAATTAACAATAGAGTTATTTTAATGTACATTTTTATATTATTTAGAAAAACTTAGTTTTTTATATTTCTAAATACTAAATGTTAACATTTTATTTCAAGAATAGATTCTTTGAGGCATACTTTAAAGCATTTTCTGAATATATATTTATAATATTTATTTCATTTAAATATGATATTTAAGTATGGTTATTTAATTTCAAGCAGCATTACATGTAAATTTGTGAACTTACTGATGCTTTCATCTACCACAGTAACTCTTTGGCATTTTAAGATTTAACATGTGTAATCCAACCCATTCTGAAGAAATGTGACTTGCTTCTACAAAGCAGCCATGCAGTTTATAATTCAAAAACATTTCTAACATTCTGGTGGTAGTTAACATAGTCAAAGAGATGACTTTTGTGCCGTCATGATATTCACAAATGTGGAGATTTTTATTTTGTGGTCTATCCTTCTCAAATGTCAAAATGTACTATTTATTCAAATGCTTGCTGGGCGGTTTGCTGTCACCTCAAAATGAAAAAATGCACTCATCTCATTCCAAATCTGTTATCCTTTATGATCTTGTATATTGTTAATGGCAACATAAATTTCCTAAACTGTAGTCTCATTCCTCTCCTTCATGCTGTGTTAAATCAGTCACTAAGTCCTACAGAATCCTGCTACAAAGTGCCATTATTGTTGCCTCTTCCTCTGATTTTCTGTGACTTCATTTTCTCCTCCAAGTCTTGTTTTTTATCGTTAACTAACAGTCTCTTTCTGGATGTCTTGATTGTCCACCCACGGTGGAAGTTACTACCTCCTGAACTGTATTCAATATTGACTATAAGATGAAGAAAGAAGAAACACCTGCAAAAAAAAAAAAAAAAAAAAAAAAAAAAAAAAAAAAAAAAAAAGGGTGGCCTCCAGAAGCTGGAAGAGGCTAGGACCTGTTGCTCCTTTAGAACTTCCAAAAAGGAATACAGCCCTTCCAAAATCTTGAATTTAGCCCCATAAAACACCTGTCAGACTTCTAAAAAATTATAAAATTTAGTCCCACATCTATGAAGAACTTAATTCTGCCAACAATCTGAAACAGAAATCCCGAACAGCATCTGGGAGAGAGAAACAAATACTGCCTTGCTGACACCTTGTTTTTCACCCTGGTAAGACCCCTGTCAAACTTCTGACCCACACGAGTGTGAACTAATACATTTTTGTTGTTTTAAGGAGCCAAATTTCTGGCAATTTGTTACAGCAGCAATAGGAAACTATTGCCATGACAATAGCAGACAAGATACTGCCAATACTTCATCATGCAAAATTTTTGTGTCTATTTTAGCAGCACAACATTAAGAAGATTCATGATTTCCCAGGATAATAGATGTTAGACATTTTATTGAATTTTTATTGCTGCATAACAGATGCTCACAGATTTCGTGACAAAGTTGCACCCATTTCTTAAGTTACGTATCTGTAGGTCATTATTTGGGAAAAGGCGTGGTTGGGTTCTTGCTCAGGATTTATAAGGCTGAAAACAAGGTGATGCCTGGGTTGTGTTATCTTTTAGAGGTTTGAATAAGGAAGAATCTTCTTCCAAGTTCATTCACTTTATTGGTAGAATCCAGTTGCTTGCAGCTGAAGGGCTAAAATTCTCATCTTTTTGCTGGGTATCTCTGCTCTTGTAGTTCACTGACCTTCCCTGCCACACGGCCCCTACCATTTTGAAATCTGGCAATGGAGAGTCTTCTTTACATTAGGCTCTTTCAACTGTCTTAATCTCTTCCACTAGGAAAGGCCCATTAATGTCTCAACTGATTAGGCCCACAAAGATAATCTTCCTGCTTTAAAGTCAGCTAATTTGGGAACTTACTTCCATCTGTAAAGCCTTTCACAGCAACACTTCGAGTACTGTTTAGTTGAATAACTGTAGAGGCTATCTATACCAGGAGGCAGGAATTTTGGTGCCATCTTATAATTGCGCCTATACTCTATCAAATTTCTAGAAAAGTATATATTTTAAAAAAATTTCTTAGTTCTCCTCATGGGAATTGCCCTTATATTTATGTTTTGGATTTTAGCAATAACACTTAATGTTTGGTCCGAGATTCCCAAGTATCATCCTTTTAAAAATATGTAAAAACCTAATGTTTATGATGAAAGTAAATATGTGTTTATTATATTGCACTTAAAATTATGAATATATGTTGACAAGTTGTAAATTCTAAATGTCACTTGCATTCAACAAGTAAGAAATACCTGGGCTTTGCTCATTCAAATGGCAGATGAATATGGCAAAAAATAGTTCTGTGAGAGATATAAATGATAGACACAGATCCACAATTATTGTCTCTAAAATCTCATTCTTCCTGAAGTCGAGTGGTTCTGAACAATAAACATTTAGGCTGATAACATTTTCTTCCTGGTCTGCCCTCCATACAGATAAAGGCATATAACCACCGGAACATACAACCGGGGAGTCAGCGTGTCAGACATTCTTTGGTTCTCTAACAGAGAATGCAGTCAACCATAATGATGTCAGCATGTTGACCCAGCAGAGGAGACCATTTTCATTTACATACGTTAGTGTGAAGCACAACCTGGCTATCTGGAGGAAGATTTTTCCCATGAAAGCAGTCTTAATATGACTCCACATAATGTGCAGGCTTTGAAAAAACAATTCCTCTGGGCTAAATAGTGTTTTAATCTGTTGACAGCATTTTAATTTTCTCCTTCTGAAGAACGTCTGAAGAAGACCCTGTGGAGAGAGAAAGCAGGTCAAGAGGAAATTAAAAGTAGAGATCTTACTTTTTCACAACTGGGATAAATCTGTTAATTAAGCCAACCCAGAAAAATGTAGGCAATTTTTAATTTACAAACTGCTGAAAGCTTGCTATCAAATAAATTGATTAGCAGTACCATAATCAAAAGCTCTGGATTAGTAGTTAATTTGTGGAATCAATTAATAGAAGCATTTATCAAATATATTTGCCTCCAGAGATGACAAATTCATTGTTCTGTGTTCCTGGAGATAAGAAACCTTGGACTCTGAGATAGGCAATGATTCCTGGGGATACGGCTTTTATGTGAATTTGCTTTTTCCTGATTTCTTGTTTCAGGAAACGTGCTCTTGAATATCTGGACTAATTTTTTCCTTTTGTATATATAATATTAATGAATGATATGTAAAATTATTTACCAGATAGATTCTTCACCTTAATTTATTATACTGTTCTACTAGATTATTTGTCCTAAATATTTACAACTAATTCACTTAAAGCTTGATAAATATTTTTCCAAATTAACAAAATCACAAATGGTCTAAAGTTCGTACCTTGGTTATATTTCAGATAAAACAGATTCTGCTCATTTAGAATACAGGACCTGCTTACAGCTTTTTCCCTCCCTGAATATAAGGGTTTCGTATAAGTGCTTAAAACTGTGTAAATCCTAATTTACAGAAGTTTTAAAATAAATACTGGGCATGTTACTGAAGTCCACTTTTTAATATGCAAATTAAAGGAAGTTCCTTAAGGCAACACATTTTGTGTCTACCCGCATTGAGTACATGTACTTAAAAGTATTTTCTAAATGTATTTCGTAAATCACTGATTTTCTTATATCAAATTATCATGCAAACTAATCTTACATTTTGGCATTTAATTATATATTAAGAGAGACGATAGATACGTATTATTTGATCTATGAGGAAAAATACTCAAATAAATAATTACTTAACCAGTATTTTAAAACCTCAGAACAAATACATTTAATTTATGCCATCTTTTCTATAAAGAATACGTACCACCTCAGTATATTTTGTATTATTCAACTCTTTTCTGCAAAGTTAATTTGATGCTGTGCCTGGGAGAAGGGTCAGTTGTACTTTATCATAATTAAGACAACATTTAAAAAAATCATTTTAATGTATTATGAAGCACCATAAGCAATACCACATTTCTATTTAATGCCAAACTTAATGCCAACCAAAGGAAGCTAAAACTACTCCGGAATTTTCAGACGTAATGCAAAAATATATTCTCATTTTTGTGCACATAAATATCTCACAATATTTCAAAATAGCAATTGCTTTTTAAGTAAAAGTGAAGAGGAGGTTCCAGAAAAATTGACTTTTTAGTTATTGTCAGTTTATTCTGCCTAAATAGTCCAATCTTATATTCATACATGGTAACAGCTCAAAATGACCTATCAGGAAGTTACATCTTGGAATTGGAAAAGAGCATCTAAAATCAGGTTCTGCTAATTTTAAGGGAAATTTATTTTAACACAGATCTCTCTATTATATTTCCACATTATATACATTACATGAATTTTCTTAAGTTACATAAAAATATTTTAAAAATTGGATATTGATTTTTATTCCCAACAAACCTAGAGTGACAGGGACTGACTTCACCTTTCCTGAAATGACATAAAACAGACAAACTATTTAAAACAACAGTACTGTTTTTACTGTATGAACATTAGGAAATTACAAATAGTGATCCCTGAGTGACAGAACACAAACAAGATGAGCCCTTTGATTGCATTAGCTTACTACCTAAAGAAAGGTTCCACCTCCGGCAAAGATAGAGGAACCCAGGCACAGCTATAAGCTGAGGAACTGGAGCTGAGCGTCCTGAGTAGCCAAAAAGGCTGTAGTTCATATTAAAGAGTACAGAAGAACGAGCTACACATATAGAGACTCCAGGAATCTACAGAGCATTTCTCTCCAGTCTTCTAGTACGTATAAGGAGTTGAGGAAACTACCACCAAGGAAAAGAACCACTCAAAATCATCAGAGGGAAAAATTTGCAGAACTCACATATAGCCAGCTATAGTACCAATTAGTGCCAGTCAGATTAGAAAGCCTCAAAATTCACCAGGCATTGTGATATAGGAGTTAAAAAGAAATTATTTAGGCAGATAGTGAAGGTAAGGAAGTCCTTGGTAAGGCTTTCCTGTTAATGATAAACAGTCTCAAAATTATTTTATTTTCTAATGAAAAGCAGCCTGTAAAATGGAGCTGCAGACATAGACAAGCAAACTAGAAGATACACAATCTGGAATTGGTGGGTTCTTGGTCTCACTGACTTTAAGAATGAAGCCCCGGACCCTCATGGTGAGTGTTACAGTTCTTAAAGATGGTGTGTCCAGAGTTTGTTCCTTCAGACGTTCAGATGTGTCTGGAGCTTGTTCCTTCTGCTGGGTTCGTGGTCTCACTGGCTTCAGGAGTGAAGCTGCAGACCTTCACGGTGAGTGTTACAGCTCATAAAGGGAGCATGGACCCAAAGAGTGAGCAGCAGCAAGATTTATTGCAAAGCCGAAAGAACAAAACTTCCACAGCTTGGAATGGGAACTGAGTTGGTTGCCACCGGCTGGCTTGGGCAGCCTGCTTTTATTCCCTTATCTGGCCCCACCCACATCCTGCTGATTGGTCCATTTTGCAGAGAGCTGATTGGTCCACTTTACAGAGCCCTGATTGGTCCATTTTGACAGAGTGCTAATTGGTGTATTTACAAACCCTGAGCTATACAGCCAGTCACACAGTGCTAGTTAGCTAGATACAGAGTACCAATTGATGTATTTATAAACCCTGAGCTAGACACAGAGTGCTGACTGGTGCATTTACAATCCTTGAGCTAGACACAGAGTCGGAGGACTAGTCCTCCAAGTCTCCACTAAGTGAGCTAGATACAGAGTACAAATTCGTGTATTCACAAACCCTGAGCTAGACACAGAGTGCTGATTGGTGCACATATGATCCTCCCGCTAGATATAAAAGTTCTCCAAGTCCCCATCCAGTTCAAGAGCCCAGCTGGTTTCACCCAGTGGATCCTGCACCGGGGCTGCAGGTGGAGCTGCGCGCCAGTCCCAAGCCAGGCCTGCACTCCTCAGCCCTTGGGCTGTCCCTGGGACCAGGCAGCACGGAGCAGGGGGCAGCACCCATCAGGGAGGCTCAGGCCTCCCCAGAGCCCACTGCAGGGGGAGGAGCTCAGACATGGCAGGCTGCAGGTCGGGGAGTCCTGCCCGCAGGGAGGCAGCTAAGGCCCAGCGAGAATTTGAGTGCGGCCCCAGGGGGCGGCACTGCTGGGGGACCCGGTGCAACCTGCGCAACTGCTGGCCCTGGATGCTAAGCCCCTCACTGCTCTGGGACCACCAGCCTGCCGCTCAGTGTGCGGGGCACCCGCAGGAACTCACACTGGCCCGCCAGCGCAGCCCCAGTTCCCGCCTGCGACTTTCCCTCCACACCTCCCCACAAGCAGAGGGAGGAGGTTCCGGCCTCAGCCAGCCCAGAGAGGGGCTCCCACCGTGCAGTGGCAGGCTTAAGGGCTCCTCGAGCGCGGCCAGAGTGGATGCGGAGGCTGGAGGCTGAGGCGGCGCTGAGAGTGAGGGCTGCTAGCACATTGTCACCTCTCAATTGCAGTGGTGAATGCCAGCAGTTGTGCCAATAGGAAAAGGCTACCAGGGACTAGGCATGTTCAAGATGGTGACTCTTTGTTCCCTTCTCTTTGCCAGCCACATGTACAGTAAGGGGCAGACAACATGGCACAGGCCAAGTGGAAAGCCCATTTGCATAAGATTAGGGTGGGATGGCCAGCCTTCCCTGTGGCTATGTAACATCACACTTGGTCCAACCAACCTGTGGGTCCTATGTAAATCAGACACCACCTCCTCAAGCCTGTCTATAGAATCTGGTGCACTCCACCTTGGGCAGGAATTTCCATTCAGGCATACCTCTCTTGCAAGAGAGCTGTTCTCCTTTCTCTTTCTTTTGTCTATTAAACCTCTGCCCCTAAAGTCACTCCTTGTGTGTGTCCATGTTTTTAATTTTCTTGGCACGAGATGATGAACCTTGGGTATTTACCCAGACAACAATGCCTTTTCATTTGGATAGAGTAGTCAGAATGGTAATGCCTTAGTAATCAAAAAACTAGTTCTAGAGTACATGCTGTTCACATTACCTAACAATTCTTAAAAATAAGGCCTGAAAAAATCAAATTGTTTCTAGGTAACTTAGATGCATGCTAGAATAAAGCTTAGGAATAGTTATTAAAATAAAAATAGTCTAGCACTTAACAAGTTTCATATTATCTGTCGTTCAATGAAAAAAATTACCAAAAATACAAAGGTGTAGGACAATCCAACACAAAATAAGGAGAAAAATCAATCAATTGAAACAGACCCAGAAATGACACAATGATGGAATTAGTAAGCAAGGACAAAGAGTTATTACAGATGTATAGGATATGCTTAAGAAGCTAGAGAAAATATTAACTGAATTAATAGAGAAAAATAAGATATTAAAAGAGAACCCAAATCTAATTTCCAATTATAAAAACTACAATATTTGTGACAGAAAATATATTTTTTAGATGTATTGACAGAAGAAAATATATCTCAGGAAAAATAAGGTTGATGAACCTGAACCCAAATAAATAGACACTATCCAAAATAGAAAGCAGAGAGGAAACAGAATGAGGGAAAACATGAATAGAGTATCATTCATGGAATTGGAGTCCCTTCAAAGGGAGGAAGGAAACAAAAAAGGTGAGATGATGAAAAAACTATGTGAAGAAATTATGGCAGATTTTATTTCTAACTTTGAATTTTAACAAACAATAAGACCACAGGTCAAAGAAACTCAACAAATTTTTAGTACAAGAAACATGAAAGAAACTACAACTATGTTGTATAATAAGTAAAATGCTTAAAACCAAAGATGAAGAAGGTATCTTAAAAGTTCAAGGAAAAGGATACATCACTACAGATAACCCAGATAAGGATAACAGCAGTTGTCAGGGCAAAAATGCCAGATAGAAGATATTGGAGCAACATCATTAAAGACCTGAAATAAATATGTTGAAACTGCCTTTGCAAGGATTATGACAGTGAGAGAAATCTGATGTGGCGGACTCCATCTTGCTTCTCGCGTCCCTGGCTGGCTGTCTTGGCTCATTCCTGGGCATAGGCCAAGTTAACTATGGGAGGAATTTAGTTTATAATTTAACTTTGAAGCAAGGATGATCATAGCCCCTCCCTAAAACTAGTCCCCTCTTTGTTCAAGGGCTGAAATTGCCTTTGTAAGACTAATGAACGGCCACAAGATTAGTTTTATAGCAGAGACCTGAATTCTGCTAAGTAGTTTCCATAATGGCTTACTGCCCCAGGATTCATGTGGTCAGAGGTCACAAGGTTTGTGATTACCCCAGTTGGTCTTATGGATAACATCACTACTGTAGAATCTAGGATTGGTCTTCCGAGATGTTTTTTAGACTGATCCCACCCAGACTTGTGGCTCATGACTCAACCAGTCCTGTGGCCCCCCACCTAGGGGTGGACTCAGCTCATGTGGTCCATTTTCCACACCCCTGTGATTGTATTCCCAGCCAATCAGCAGCACCCACTTCCTAGTCTCCTGCCAACCAAACTGTCCTTGAAAAGCCCTAACCTCTGAGATTGATTAGAGTGATGACTCCAGTTCTTCCTTGTGTCCAGTCTAGCTCTAATTAAATTATTTCTTTACCATGGTGTAAGTGAACTTGTTTTGTTTGTGAAGTGGGCAGGAGGAACCCATCAAGTGATTCCATTGTCAAAGTAGACTTTTGTACCATCAGAATATACTTTTCAAAATTTAAAGTAAAATAAATATTTTTCACACATGCAAATGCTGAAGAAATTCAACACCAGCAAAATTAAATTATTTTTTTAAAAATGTAAGAGGCAGGAGTAAAATGATATCATGTAAATGACATAAACACTTCAATCAAAGGCAGCGATGATCAGATTCCATGAAAAAACAAAACACAATTATATACTGTGTTCACAAATGGTATATTAAACAGAAAGAAACAAAGAGGTTAGTGTTAAGTCAGAAGTTGGGAAGAGAATGAGGTACTGAGATGTCACACTAGTTATACAGTTATACTCTAAATAGATAAGTGCATTGATAGACAGCTACATAGATATATACATTCTAGCAGAAATAGTGTTCTGAGTCAGAGACCAAAGTACATAGTTTATTTACTCAAAGCAAAACAGAATGGAAAGTAACATTATCACAATGGTCCCTCATGCCTGGTACCCTGCAAGTGGCATGAGGAGAGGCAAATGGATAATCCTATCTCTATGGTAGGAGCAAATTACAGGAAACACAAATATGAATCTGAGAGTTTGTGTAGAAGAGAGGCAATTGTTCTCTCTCCACTCCTGATAAAAGAAAAGAAATCTTTACTTCCAAACACAAATTCTCCTCTAGAATAGAGAGTATCTTAGGTTATCACCCTTTTCAATTCAAATAAGTATCTCCAAGAGGAAGGCAAGACTATTATCTTCCAAGTTTAACCTCCTTGAAACATAAATGTATAAGGAGATAGTCTCTACATCCAAGAGAGACAAGGGAAATTTTCTCTCTGTGAGTGTGTGTGTGCACCTCTGTGTTTGTGTGTGTGAGTCTGTTTGTTTTGGGGTGGGACATGGATATGGTTTGACTCTGTGTCCCCACCCAAATCTCATGTCAAATTGTAATTCTCAATGTTGCAGGAGAGACCTGGAGGGAGGTGATTAGATCATGGGAGCACATGGAGGCAGATTTCCCTCATTCTGTTCTCATAAGAGTGAGTGAATTCTCAGGAAATCTAATGGTTTAAAAGTGTGTGCCACTTACCCTCTCACTTTTTCTGTCTTCTGTTCCACTAAGGTAAGATGTGCTTGCTTTCTCTTCACCTTCCAGTGATTGTAACTTTCCTGAGGCCCTCCCGACATGGTTCTTATACAGTCTGTGGAACTGTGAATCAATTAAACATCTCTTCTTCATAAATTACCCAGTCTCAGGTAATTTTTTTTTCAGAGGCTCACTCTGTTGCCCAGGCTGGAGTGCAATGGTATGATCTTGGCTCACTGAAAACTCCATTTGCCAGTTTCAACTGATTCTTGTGCCTCAGCCTCCCAAGTAACTAGGATTACATGTGTGCCACTATGCCCAGCTAATTTTTGTAGTTTTAGTAGAGATGGAATTTCACCATGTTGTCCAAGCTGGTCTCAAGCTCCTGACCTCAGGTGATCCACCCACCTCGAACTCCCAAAATGCTGGGATTACAGGCATGCACCAGGCCTCAGGTAGTTCTTTATAGCAGTGTGAGAATGGGCTAATGAAGAGATATTTGTTTATTTGTTTTTTTGAGTGTTTAGACACAAATACTTCCATAATAAAGAAAGCAAGTGGCTGCAGGTTCAAAACTCATTCCTTTAAAGAGGAAATGTTTCTAGGAAAATGGAAAAAAAAAAATGCAATATCTTTAGAACATATCAGTTTCCAAGGCTCAGGTGGCCAGGACTTTCCAGGAATGCAGAAATGCAGGGAAATTTTGACTTTCCACATCTAAAAAGATGGAAAAAGATAAACAATGTTAACATTATTTCAATATTAGAAAAAGTAGTTTGGCTAGGTGTAGTGGCTCACGCCTGAAAGCCCAGCACTTTGGGAGGCCGAGGAGGGTGGATCACCTGAGGTCAGGAGTTCCAGACTAGCCTGGTCAACATGGTGAAACTCTGTCTCTACCTAAAATACAAAAATAAGCCAGGCATGGTGGTGCACAACTATAGTCTCAGCTACACAGGAAGCTGAGGCAGGAGAATCGCTTGAACCTTGGAAGCAGAGATTGCAATGAGCCAAGATAGCACCACTGCACTCCAGCCTGGGCAACAGAGTAAGATTCCTCACAAGGTCAGGAGTTCGACACCAGGCTGACCAACATGATGAAACCGTGTCTCTACTAAAAATACAAAAATTAGCCAGGTGTGATGCCACACACCTGTAATCCCAGCTACTCAGGAAGCTGAGGCAAGAGAATCACTTGAACCCAGAAGGCAGAGGTTGCAGTAAGCCAAGATTGTGACACTGCACTCCAGCCTGGGCGACAGAGCAAGACTCTGTCACAAAAAAAAAAAAAAAAATAGTAATTTTAGAATAAAAATATTATCAAGAATGTAGAGAATCTTTTCATAATGATAAAGAGATTATTTATTTTAGTAGACATAATAACCTTAAATATTTAGACATATAAGAAAAGTTCTACCAATACAAACAGCAAAAACTGAAAGAAGTGCAGGAAGAAATAAATAAAGCTACAATTATGGCCAGAGATTTGTAATATCCTCTGTCAATATTTCATAAGGAAATAACTCAAAAAATTAGTACGAATATAGAACGCTTGTATCCTGAGACTTTGCTGAAGTTGCTTATCAGCTTACGGAGATTTGGGGCTGAGACAATGGGATTTTCTAAATATACAATCATGTCATCTGCAAACAGAGACAATTTGTCTTTCTCTCTTCCTATCTGAATACGCTTTATTTCTTTCTCTTGCCTGATTGCCCTGGCCAGATCTTCCAACACTATGTTGAATAGGAGTGGCGAGAGAGGGCTTCCATGTTTTGTGCCAGTTTTCAAAGGGCATGCTTCCAGCTTTGGCCCATTCAGTATCATATTGACTGTGGGTTTGTCATAAGTAGCTCTTATTATTTTGAGATATGTTCTGTCAATACCTAGTTTATTGAGAGTTTTTATCAGGAAGGGGTGTTGAATTTTATTGAAGGCCTTTTCTACATTTATTGAGATAATCATGTGGTTTTTGTCATTGGTTGTGTTTATGTGATGGATTACGTTTATTGATTTATGTATGTTGAACCAGCTTTGCATCCCACGGATGAAGCCGACTTAATCATGGTGGATAAACTTTTTGATGTGCCGCTGGATTCAGTTTGCCAGTATTTTATTGAGGATTTTTGCATCAATGTTCATCAGGGATATTGGCCTGAAATTATCTTTTTTGTTGTTGTTGTGTCTCTGCCAGATTTTAGTATCAGGATGATGCTGGCCTCATAAAATGAGTTAGGGAGCAGTCCCTCTTTTTCTATTGTTTGAAATAGTTTCAGAAGGAATGGTACCAGCTGCAGTTCCTTTTTGTACCTCTGGTAGAATTCAGCTGTGAATCCGACTGGTCCTGGACTTTTTTTGGTTGGTAGGCTAACTACTGCCTCGATTTCAGATCTTCTTATTGGTCTATTCAGGGATTTGACTTCTTTCTGGTTTAGTCTTGGGAGAGTGTATATGTCCAGGAATTCATACATTTCTGCTAGATTTTCTAGTTTATTTGCATAGAGGTGTTTAGAGTATTCTCTGATGGTAGTTTGTATTTCTGTGGGATCAGTGGTGACAATTCCTTTATCATTTTTTATTGTGTCTAATTGATTGTTCTCTCTTTTCTTCTTTATTATTCTGGCTAACCGTCTGTCTATTTTGTTGATATTTTCAAAAACCAGCTAAAAATCGCAAGCATTCCTATACACCAGTAATAACCACAGAACCAAATCATGAGTGAATTCCCATTCACAATTGCTACAAAGAGAATAAAATACATAGGAATACAACTTACAAGGGATGTGAAGGACCTCTTCAAGGAAAACTACAAACCGCTACTCAAGGAATTAAGAGAGGACACAAAAAATGGAAAAACATTCCATACTTATGGATAGGAAGAAACAATATTATGAAAATGGCCATACTGCCCAAAGTAATTTACAGATTCAATGCTATCCCAATCAGGCTACCATTGACTTTTTCACAGAATTAGAGAAAACTACTTTAAATTTCATATGGAACCAAAATTAGCCAGTATAGCCAAGAGAACAAAGCTGGAGGCATCATGCTACCTAACTTCAAACTACATTATAAGGCTACAGTAATGAAAACAGCATGGTACTGGTACCAAAACAGATATATAGACCAATGGAACAGAACAGAGGCCTCAGAAATCATGCCACACATCTGCAAACCATCTGATCTTTGACAAACTGACAAACACAAGCAACGGAGAAAGTATTCCCTATTTTATAAATGGTGTTGGGAAAACAGGCTAGCCATATGCAGAAAACTGAAACTGGACCCCTTCCTTACACCTTATACAAAACTTAACTCAAGATGTATTAAAGCCTTAAAAGTAAGACCTAAACCCTAAAAACCCTAGAAGAAAACATAGGCAATACCATTCAGGACATAGGCATGGGCAAAGACTGCATGACTGAAACATCAAAAGCAATGGGAACACAAGCCAAAATTGACAAATGGAATCTAATTAAACATAAGAACTTCTGTAGAGGAAAAGAAACTATCATCAGAGTTAACAGGCAACCTACAGAATGGGAGAAAATGTTTGCAATCTATCCATCTGACAAAGGGCTAATATCCAGAATATACAAAAGACTTCAACAAATTTACAAGAAAAACAAACAAACAACCCCATCAAAAAGTGGGCAAAGGATATGAACAGACACTTCTCAAAAGAAGACATTTCTATAGCCAACAAACACATGAAAAAATGCTCATCATCACTGTTCATCAGAGAAATGCAAATCAAAACCACAATGAGATACCATCTCATGCCAGTTAGAATGGCAATCATTAAAAAGTCAGGAAACAACAGATGCTGGAGAGGATGTGGAGAAATAGAAAGACTTTTACACTGTTGGTGGGAGTGTAAATTAGTTCAACCATTGTGGAAGACAGTGTGGTGATTCCTCAAAGATCTAGAACTATAAATACCATTTGACCCAGCAATCCCATTACTGGGTATATACCCAAAGGATTATAAATCATGCCACTATAAAGACACATGCACACATATGTTTATTGTGGCACCATTCAGAATAGCAAAGACTTGGAACCAACTCAAATGCCCATCAATGATAGACTGGATAAAGAAAATGTGGCACATATACACCATGGAATACTACACAGCCATAAAAAAGGATGAATTCCTTTTCTTTGCAGGGACATGGATAAAGCTGGAAACCATCATTCTCAGCAAACTAACACAAGAAGAGAAAACCAAACACCGCATTTTCTTACTTATAAGTGGGAGTTGAACAATGAGATCATATGGACACGGGGAGGGGAATATCACACACCGGGGCCTGTCAGGGCATGGGGGGCTAGGGGAGGGAGAAATACCTAATGTAGATGACAGGCTGATGACTGCAGCAAACCACCATAGCATGTAATGTACCTATGTAACAAATCTGCATGTTCTCCACTTGTATCCCAGAACTTAAAGTATAATTTTAAAAAAATCTAAAACAAACAAATGAAAAAGAACTATGAAATAAAAAAAAAAGAATATAGAATACTTGAGCACCATCTTTAATAAACCTGACCTAATCGGGCTTTATATGCATTCTTCACAACAGCAGTGTATACCTAGCTTTAAAACCTACATAGAACACTTATCAATAGTAATCATATTTTGATCATTAGGAAAGACTCAATAACTTTCAAAGGATTCAAATTATATGAAGTAATTATCTAAGCAAAATGAACTAAATAAAAAAACCAGTAACTGGAAGTTCTCTAGAAATACTCAAATATTTGGAAACAATACTTATCTAAGTTGTCATGGGTCAAAAAAGAAGTTAAAATTAATATTAAAAGGTAATTTTACTGAATGAAAATGAAAACAAATGAAAATGAAAAAAGGTCACAAGATGCAGTTGCAACAGTCTCAAGAGGGAAATTCATAGCACTGACTGACTACGTTAGAAAAGAAGCAATATCTAAACTTAGTGACCTTAAATTCCACCTGAAGTAACCGAAAATAAGAAAAGCATATTTTAATAAAGGTAAGCAAAATATGAAATTTAAAAGATTCAAATGCAAATTGATGAAATATAAACGGAAAAAAATGGGAAAAAAATTTGCAAAGTTCAGTACATTGATAAATCTCTAGACAGACTATAAAAAGATGTAAATTATGAATGAAGACTGAGCAACTCTAACGTAAAAATTTTAAATCTGAACTGCTCCAAAATATAAAACTTTTTGAGCATCGATTCAAAACCACAAGTGGAAAATTTCATATCTTATCTTATGTGATGTATCATAGTCAAAACACACATTTCATTCATAATCCCCAAAGGCCAAAAGACCCTCCCCAATCCCCTGTAGCTGTGATGTATCTTTTCTGTACATGCCCAGATTGCCCCATACAAGCACTTCCACAAACGGAACAGAATGTACAAAATGGCACATGTGCAGTCCAAACACGCTGACAAAAGGTTCCTCAGCATTCCCCGTGTGGGACCAAGACCTTTGTGCATTAAAGCTTGCATCTGACATCTTTACATATGTGAAAATATACCTTCACAGCCTGTCAGTAAGCTGTAAGAAGTGGATACTGAAGATTAATTTAAAATAATAAGTGTCCAGTTGCTCATTCATTGACTGATGGTGAAATTGCCAAACGGTTCTGAATCAAGGCAATAGTGATAACAGAGATGATGAAGACAATGGTGTTATCACTGCAGAAAAAGCACCTGAGATAAAGGTATATTTTGTACATTTGCCCCCACCCAAATCTCATGTTGAATGTAATCCCCAATGCTAGAGGTGGGGTCGGGCAGGAGGTGTTTGGATCATGGGTGGATCACTCATGGCTTGGTGTTGTCTTCATGATAATAAGCTCTCATGAGAACTGGTGATTTAAATGTGTGCGGCACCTCCCCTCTCACTGTCTCTCTTTTGCTCCTGCTTTAGCCATGTGAGACACTGGCTTTCCTCTTCATCTTCTGCCGTGATTGAAAGTTCCCTGAGACTTCATCAGAAATCGGGTAGAAGCCAGCACCATAATTCCTATAAAGCCTGCAGAACCATGAGCCAATTAAGTATCTTTTTATTTTAAATTACCTAGTCCCAGGTATATAACGATACAAGAATGGACTAATACAGATAACGTGGTGAAAATGTGTGATGGGCTTATTGAAGACAAGTGTAAGAAATTATGCCAGATTATAAAATCAAAGAGAAACTTCTAAGACAAAACCCATTGTTAATTAGTCAGATAACTCTGGGGAAAACATTTTAAAAACCACCCAGAAGAATGTCTCTTTATCCCTAAAGGAACCACTTCCTGGTCCCTCAACTGCTTCTGATGTTTCTTTCCAAAAAAAAAAAAAGCATTGTACCACACAGAATTATAAATAGAGACTGAAAGCCTGCCATTGTTTGTTATTGCTGTTGTTTGACAGCTGACACAGGGATTCTGGAGATGCAACTGTGCTGCTTAGTGACCCTGCACCTATTATTTTTTCACTGTATTAGTGGTGTGTCATATTTTTTACTGTTCAATACTTATGTGTGAATTATTGTAAGAAAATGATTGCTTACTGGTAACATATAAATTCAGTGTCAGGAATGATGGTGATGTCACACAACCACAGATTGTCCTCGTGGGTGACTGAGATAATGAAACATTTAGTTTCTGATAGTTTAATGCAAACAAACTTTGTTTCATATATAAAATTATTTAAAATGTTGTATAAAGTTACATTCAGGCAATGTGTAATAAGGCATACATGAAACATAAATGAATTTCACTTTTAGACTTTGGTTTTATTCTTAAGATAACTCATATTGTCTACACTAATATTCCGAAATCCACAAATAAATTTAAAACCCAAAATCTCTGGTCCCAAACATTTCAGATAAGAGGAACTCAACCTATATTAGGGAAAGCATATTGGGCACCATAACAGATTCCACAGAGATTAAAAATAATAATAATGGTATAAACAACTTTATGTTAATACATTTAAAACCTGAGATGAAGTAGACAAATTCCTTGAAAGAGAAAAATCAGGAAAACTCACTGAAGAGAAATCAATAACTTGAATATCCCTAAATTTATGAAAGATTGAATGTGTACTTTAAAATCATACCAAAAAGAAAAATCATGGTTCAGATGGCTTGACTGGGGAATTTCCTCCATTTGCTAAGTGAAAATTACCCATGCTCCTAGCTAAAAACAAAACTTTTGTTGGTGCACTACATCCCATCTTTTTAATGTACCAAGGAAATCTTTCCATCGACTCTTTCTGTGACCTGCATCATAGGTTCTCCCATTTTACTGGATAATTCTTAAAAGGAAACAGACATACTGTTGTTTATCCCACTTTTAAAAACAAAAAAAAACCTCTTTACGCGTATTTCTCTTCTCTCTTTCTCCTGCCCGATTGCTTTCCTTCTATTCACATAACGTCATCTTGGAAATATTGTCTGTACTGTCACTGCACAATAAAACTTTAAGTGATGATGGAAATCCAGGGATTAATATAATTTCATTTTAACAGATTTAAAATAGAAAAAATTGATAATGTCAAATGTTGTTGACAATGTGGCATAATCTGAATATTTTCTAACATGTGGCTTTTTACAATGCTTTGGAGAAAGAGAAAATTAACACTTAACAGATGTTTTTGTGCTATCTTCTCTGGCCCCGCCATTTTGGTGTAAGTAAACTTGGCTTCCGGTTGCCAGCATCTGCGTATTTTTGCATGAGAGTTTTATCTACATATACTCACTCCAGGAATGCACAGCACAGCACACAGGCAGGGCAGGCCAGCAGTGCTAAAGAATTAATGGCCCTCGGAGCAGCGTTCAACCAGTAACAGGAAAGTTGGTATGTAAATACTTCAGCTCCCTCACACTTGGGGCTGGATATTTCTGAAGCCCAGCCACATGCTACACTGGTTATGACAGGTTCTCAA
This sequence comes from Macaca nemestrina, assembly GCF_043159975.1. Classification (NCBI taxonomy): domain Eukaryota; kingdom Metazoa; phylum Chordata; class Mammalia; order Primates; family Cercopithecidae; genus Macaca; species Macaca nemestrina. Next base: position 59,949,736 of record NC_092131.1, read on the forward strand.
TAGTATTAAGCACCGGTTACCCACAATGCGAACTTCCTTGAAAATTCACCCATTACTAGCTGAATAATCAGTGAATTTGTTTCCTTTTATATCTCTTTCTTCTGGGATCACCTTTCAGATAAACTACTCATACTTTGTTCCTTGTTTCATGGCCTGCTTCTCAGGAATCCAAACTATTATAGTTATTTTCAAACAAAATTTGAAGATGCGAATATCAATAAAACAGCAATTTGAATCCTAGGCATTTACTTTAGAGGATCAACTTCATATGTGCCCTGGGAGACACCTCCAAAAATTTCACAATATTCCATTTTGTGTTAGCAAATAAATGGAAAAATGAGAAAGGATAAATAAATTATTGACTTCATAACACTACCCAGCTGGAAAAATTAAAGAATTATAGTTATAAGTACCATAAAGCAAAAATCTAAAAAAGAATGCTCAGTCAAAAAAAAATTACATAATGAATGCCTTGTGATTCTCTTTTTATAAAGTTAGAAATGCAAAAAATGAAAAAAAGTGTTTAGGGCTACTAGCATATGTGACATGTAATAATACTAACGTATGTGATAATACTACCAAGAAAAGCAAAAAATAGAAAGTGTAAAATTTAGGATAATGGTTACCTCTGAAGAAGAAACAAAGTAGATTGGAACGGGGCATAAAGGATCTTCAAAAATGATAATAGTCTCTTAATTTAAATGAAGTGGTAAGTACATTGCTGATCATTGTAACATTATTCTTTCTAAATTACGTAAATTTTATAAATAGCACTTTGTGTCTACTCAATATTGAAATTAGAAACTTTAAAAATTGAAACTTTGATCAGAAAGGTAGTTTCTCTGCAAAATCAGTTACATATCTGCTTGAAAGTATGTATTTGGTTCTATGTTATGTAACATCAAGGAGAAATTCAGTTTTCTATTAAAAGTAGCAAATGTTTGGATTTTAGTCTTACATCCCAGAAAGATTGGAAATTTGTTTTCTGACTAATCAGTCAAGGGTAAGTAATCGCTTCTGGGTTTTGGCTACCATCTGAAGTTATATCTTCAACAATATATTGGATATAGATTTATATTTTCTCATCTGGAAAATACTCTCCATCTTAAATTTTGACTATATAATATACAAAATACAAACATGCTGAAAGACTACAGAATATATTCAGCATGCAAGGAAAGTTATAAAAGCAATACTGGTTAAGATGGACTTCATGGATGGAAAAATAAAAAAAAAGATCAAAGTTTCATGTATCCAAGTATCCAAGTGATTTATTTATCTATTTATTGAGACAGAGTCTCCCTTTGTGCCCAGGCTGGAGGGCAGTGGTATGATCTCTGCTCACTACAGTTGCAACCTCCTCCCGTTCAGGTGATCCTCCCACCTCAGTCTCCAGAGTAGCTTGACCCACAGGCAAATGCTACCAGATCCAGTTAATTTTTTTTCTAGAGACAGGGTTTGGCCATTTTTTCTGGGCTGGTTTCAAACTCCTGGCCTCAAGCGATCCACCCACCTTGGCCTCTTAAAATGCTGGGACCACAGGTGTGAGCCACTGCATCCTGCCTAGCCAAGTAATTTAAAGTTTGAATATAACATTCTCTTCATTTAAAGTCTTGTCTTTATGCTAAGCCACCCTAAACGTTTCTGATTGTCTGTGATTTGTCTTTGCATGAACACTTCAGTAACTGCAAAACCACATAGCATGCTAGAGGCTCCTGGAGCACCCAGTGATTCAGCCCTCTCTGCTTTATTTCCACTACCTCTGTGAAAAGAAGACAGCATTGTTTCTATTTCTTGAATTGCCCTTTCTACATTTAGACCTATTTTTCTGATTATCGAGACAATTTAATCTGTAAAATAATACAAAAAGCCATGCTTTTACCACTAAACTTATGATTGAATAGAGACAAGATAACAGGTGCTAAAATGCTTTGTAAACAGCAAAAGACTCTACATACAAGCAAAGCATTTGGCGGGAGGGGGGTTATTTTATTGATTCTTGTTTAGGGTTATGCAAAATGACATTTGTATTCCTCTTACTTGATTCTCTAAATAAATACTCTAAAACTCAGAAACCTCACCCTTGCAAAATAAAAAGCAGCTAAGTATTTTTTAATATTAAATAACATATTGTTAAACTCACCTCAGAAACAGCACAGTGAATATTTGTTGTTGGATATTGCTGTTGTTAATTGGTTATACAGCTTTCTTTTCACTCCCACTTCCGTACATCACACCTCCTTTCTCTTTTCCATTTCATTTTGTGGGAGTAGGGTGGTTCCATATTTGAAGCGTCTTGCCCATCTGAAGTCCAGGGTTGAGCATGTGACATAAAGTGGTGAAACAGATGCTCTCTTTCCTAGGGTTCTTTTTATTGATCCAAGTAATGGATGAATTGGAAAGATTGGTTGGAAAGTTACCACCTGCCTAAAAGTGTCAAGCCTAACACTGGGTTTCTAATCATCAAATCTTCCCCAGTTGATCCCACAGATTTCTTGGCAATACTCTGAAATTTCACCCCAAGAACTTAGGCTTAAAAAGAGCATTTTATGTGTTTAATTCCATAGCAATGACAAGAAATTGGAGCAATAAAACAGAGAAGTGTCCAAAAATGATTGAAACAGACCAAAAGATATTTGGAGATAGACAAAAGCAACTAAATTTATTTGGCTGATTATTGTCTTTGAATGCTGGTTATTGTTTTTGGATTATTATTGTCTTTGAATATCTTCACCTTTGTTATTTCAGTTAAAAGGTCACCAAGTAATGTAAAATGCTCATCATGCTTTCAATGGATACCATACATTCACAATTTTCACGTTTTTCCCAACATAAATTTTTTCTCTGGAGAAAGTTTCCAAAATTTATCTTTTCATTCAGGATACTTAAGAAACATTAAAGTGCACAGTGGCATAACTAATAAGCCACTCGTTACTCATACAAGTCTATTGCTTAGGCAATCAGGGTACCAGGTAGTATAAAATTGCTTTATGGGGGATTTATCTTACTAGGGATTAAAGTTTATGCAGCATTTCTTAAATTATTTATAAAAAATAAATTTACATGTCACTTTGTGTCTGCCAACATATTTTTCTAGCTCTTACAACAAAAGTACAGCCATAATGACCCAGAAATGCCCAGAAAATGTTCACTAAAATTGATTTTCCTGTCCAGCCATTGCCAGTGAAAATGTATGAAACACATATATTTCATTTAGAGGGCCAGTTTTCTTCTCCTATAATGGAACATTCTTAATAAAATGATTTTTAATAAGAGGATGTTTTTAAAATGGGACAAAGCATAGGAGCTCTGATTTTTAACATAAAGTTAAGAACAAACTTTTGCACAGAGAGAGTGCAATTTTTTGAGTTTCTGGTTTTGAATTCTAATATTTCAAGAGATGTGGAACATATTTCTACACCCAATAATTGCTTTATTTTCTTGTTTTAAAAAATGTGATGAGCAGTTAGAAATTAACTAATAGCTGGATGGCAAACTGTGGTAGTAGAAGACAAGAAGGAAAACAAATGATACTACACTTGTCATTACCTGAGAGCTTAAATTTTACAGATAAGGAAGAACAAGAGGAATAAAAACAAAGGAGATTAACTATTAACGCTTGTAAATTAATTGGCATAATAATTGTATACATGTGTAGTCAGAAAGAAGTGGGCTTTATAATTTTTTTGTCGTTGTTTTGTTTTTTGTTTTGTTTTGTTTTGTCGTAGTCTCGCTCTGTTGCCCAGGCTGGAGTGCAGTGACGCAATCTCCGCTCACTGCAATCTCCGCCTCCCGGGTTCAAGAGATTCTCCTACCTCAGCCTCCAGAGTAGCTGGGACTACAGGCGCGCACCACCATGCCCGACTAATTTTTTGTGTTTTTAGTAGAGACGGGGTTTCACCGTGTTAGCCAGGATAGTCTCCGTCTCCTGACCTCGTGATCCGTCCTCCTCCGTGTTTCAAAGCGCTGGGATTACAGGCGTGAGCCGCCGCACCCGGCCATAATTCTAATTTTATTTGTGACAATCTCAATCAAAAAGATAAGGATGCCATAAAATCTATGGCTGCAACATCAACTCAGCAAGTGTATATATTCATTGTGTAAATTCTTAGAGGTTATTTTAACTAGAAAGTGTTAACTTTCTTCTGATTGTTACTGCTATTTACCTACCACAACCGAAATATAGATATTACATGGTAACTGTGCTGCAAAGTATTTTGCTCTATGTTCACACGTATGCACATGCATTGGTCCTGTTTCTGAATTAAACTATTTCTGTGTCGTATAAGTTGGTTTTCAGACACGAAGGACTTGCCTGCTCAAAGTGGACAATAGGTGAGGGCAATAATGGAGGAAAGCTGTGAGGGCACCAAAGAATAAGAGGTGTCCGTTTAACCAGAGAATCTGACTTACCTGATAATAGTTTTCACGTGAACGAACTGCTTGACGCACCTCTCTCCAGTATTATGAAAGAATAGCTTCCAACTGATCCATTGTGAGACTCAGCTACAGAAGACAACAACATAATGCTAGAAACTTGTATTTTTTTCAACTTAAAAACATAATCATATTTCTTTATTGTATTTGCCCCCAAGAACATCTAGTTTCAAAACTGAAAATAGCGAAGTGATGCCACAATTCTCCAGCATCTTCAACTGTATTCTACAGGCTGCTTGCTTAGAGTTTTAATGCCTGGCAGCTTGCTTTGGCAAAAAGCTGTAAAGACTGTGTGACAGCCACAGAGCAGAATAGGAAAAGCGAATATGGTGGTTTACCAAATTAACAAGAACAGCTATCTTCCTTGACAGATTGCTCTGTTGAATTATAGCTGTTGGGGATGGAGTCAGCTGCTTGAGCAACAGGAAAAATCAGAGGGTCATTAAGATGGTCTATTAATTTTCTGTCATGGGTAGCTGCATATCCATGATCTGCACATGAGGTGTGGCAGAACACTTTCCAAAATACTGGCCTTGAAAACTCTTATGGTATTTTCTTAAAATCCCTGTGTTAATTTAAGAAATAAGAAAACTTATCCCAAAACTTCCATTTTGGATGCAATGAAAAAATAGTTTAAATTCATCTAGTAGAAAATTTTCAAAAATAAATCTGAAAATGTATTTTAAAAAGAAAGAAAAAGAAAATAAATTCAATATATTACTCTCTTCTGATAAAACTATTACCTGCTCTCACACTGAACAAATAAAGGACACATTACATTCAACTCCATGGTCCACCATTTCGTTGAAAAGAAAAGACATCTTTTATGGATATTAAAATAAATGTTTGGGGGGGGGGAAGCCCTCCACTGATTGCAAAACAAAGAGACCAAAGAACTACCATAGCTGGAATTAACATATTCTTTAGAAATGCACTTTTGGAAAAAAAAAAAAATCAAAGCATTCATTGCGTATCAGGAAAATCACTGGAGCTGGAGCTGTAATGGTATTTATTTGGTGACAATGTAAACTCTAAAAAGAGCCTAAAACAACAACCACTTTGTATAATTTAACAATCTATAGGAACATCCTCCAGTGCCCTCTCAGGGGCCTCAGAATGCTGTAAAGATTTCCAAGTCCTAGACACCAACATGGAAAAGAAACTAGAACTCAAGTTGGCAATTCATGACTAATAAAGGTTGTCCCAAAAGTTCTCTTGAACTTCTGGAACACACAGTTGTTACTATCTCCATGACAGCATAGATCACTTTTCTGCAGATTGTGTTCAGAAGCTAGAGCTCTCTTCACAGATGCCAAGATTGGCTAATTAGCTTTGCTAGAATTGAGGATTGAGAAGGGAGGTAAATATCAATTTAGAGGCACTTTCTAATGGATGTGTCTGCCTATACAAAAGAAAATACTATCTGTATTTTTCAAGAATGGGAGAGCATTTAAATAACCCAGTATGAGAAAAAGAGGAAGTAAGAACAATGACAGCACTCTGGTGATCTTATTGTACCAGATGCCCGGCAGAAAATGCAGGGCTCAGAAGTGATCTAAGTTCCTAGAATTTAATATGTGAATTAAGCAATGTAATTCTTTATTGAATAAAATTATACCCAACATTGTTAGGGTTTTTAAAAGTATTTTGTATATATAAATATATATACAATCTCATTGAAACTGACTGGCCATGCATAACACAATTTCAAGAAAACCGCCGAAACCTCTCTTTTCAAAGTGATCTAATTTGTTATTTATATTGTAAATTTTAATAACCAGTTTCCCTTTATTGAAAATATCTCCAAAGCGAATTTTAATTACACTGCTTCCATTTTGTTCTTTTATACAGTCGCAATGAAAATTATTTATCTTCATAAATGAATTAGTCCTCAATGAACTAGAAATAATAAATTAGCCAAACACCTTAATCTAAACTAGTCTGGCTAAAGAGGTATAGATGTTGAACACGTATTTATACATGTGCTTATTTACTCACCATAACTTTGCACTATGAAATTATCAAAAACTGCATTTTAGAGGTTTTTAAATGAAATTCAGTGCTATATAAAGATCAGAATGATGCCCTGAAGGCTCACTGCTTTCCCTTTCTTTGATTATCAAGGAGCTGCCACAGCAAACCTGAGTTAGCTCAATGTAAAACAGTTTGGTAGAAGCACTGAGTTGCAGAAGTTCCCCCTTTTTTTTCTAGACAAAGGAGCTCCCCGTCTCCCAGATGTTTTCTGCCCTGCTCTATTTACAAATACGCAGTTCTATGCGGATTAGGTTCCTCTTCTGAAGCTTTCTCTATGGTTCAGCTGGCTCCGCAATACCCAGTTGAGGTATATCTCTCTGTGTTACATTGTAACAGTGGGGAAATATGTGCACAGTGGGTTTTGTTTTGTTTTGCTGCTTTTAAATTTCTTCCAATAAGCAAGAATTTACCTTTACATGCCTTGGTTTCAGTAGCTCCCCTTGTATATGAAACAGAACTATGAAAGGTACACTTGATTTAGATGCATCATCTCCCGTCTACCTGCCAAATTATTGGATGTAACAAAATATTAAAAATAATGTTCGCCTTCCTGTGTCCAAGTGTTCTCATTGTTCAATTCCCACCTATGAGTGAGAACATGTGGTGTTTGGTTTTCTGTCCTTGTGATAGTTTGCTGTGAGAATGATGGTTCCAGCTTCATCCACATCCCTATAAAGTACATGAACTCATCCTTTTTTATGGCTGCATAGTATGTATATGTGCCACATTTTCTTAATCCAGTCTATCATTGATGGACATTTGGGTTGGTTCCAAGTCTTTGCTATTGTGAATAGTGCCACAATAAGCATACGAGTGCATGTGTCTTGAAAGCAGCATGATTTATAATCTTTTGGGTATACACCCAGTAATAGGATGGCTGGGTCAAATGGTATTTCTAGTTCTAGATCCTTGAGGAATCGCCACACTGTCTTCCACAATGGTTGAACTAGTTAACAGTCCCACCAACAGTGTAAAAGTGTTCCTATTTCTCCACATCCACTTCAGCACCTGTTGTTTCCTGACTTTTTAATGATCACCATTCTAACTAGTGTGAGATGGCATCTCATTGTGGTTTTGATTTGCATTTCTCTGATGGCCAGTGATGATGAGCATTTTTTCATGTGTCTATTGGCTGCATAAATGTCTTCTTTTGAGAAGTGTCTGTTCATGGCAATGCAGGTTCTTTTTTGGTTCCATATGAACTTTAAAGTAGTTTTTTCCAATTCGGTGAAGAAAGTCCTGTCATGGGATGGGGGGAGTGGGGAGGGATAGCATTAGGAGATATACCTAGTGTAAATGACGAGTTAATGGGTGCAGCACACCAACATGACACATGTGTACATATGTAACAAACCTGCACTTTGTGCACATGTACCCTAGAACTTAAAGTATAATAATAAAAAAGAGAAAATAAAAAATAAAATAAAAATTAAAAAAAATTTAAAAATACGTTTTTGACTGTATATTTTTGATAAGGCAAAAAAAAAAAAAACAAAAAAAAAAAACAAAAAAAAAAACCTTTTTTGCATAGAAACTGTTCAACCCATAGAACTTAACCCATAGAACTCACTTTATTGAAGACAGAGACATTTGTATTACAAAAAGCATTTGATTCCATAGACAAATATGACACCTAAAATAGGGGGAGTTATTACTGTGGTAGCAATGATCTGGTCTTCAAGTTAATATGCAAAAATATTTTGTAAATAAGTTTTAGAGTCATAAAATGCTACTCCATATGTTAAACTGAAGATAGTTGTTTTTCCCGAGAAGTTAGTATTCAGTATGACTTATCTGTCAGTAGAATAACCTATTTAAGTATATTGCTGTAAATAAATATTTTACATAAATTTGTTAAGAAAAGAAAATATAATTTTAATGTATTTGGCAATTATTCATACTTTTCCAAATGTGACTTAATTTATACCAAGGACATAATGAGATTAACTAAGACTTTAAAAATATGATTTCCATTTACCTCTTAAGAGAAGCTATTCTGTTCTCGCTATTATGTGGAATTTGATGCAAATTACAAACTGTTATACGTAGTAGAAATAATTATTTTTCCTAAACAGTTGTGAATTTTTGAAATAAATATTATTTTGAAAGGATTATTTTTCTTTTTTTTTAAATTTATGTATTTATTATTATTATTATACTTTAAGTTCTAGGGTACATGTGCATAACGTGCAGGTTTGTTACATATGTATACTTGTGCCATGTTGTTGTGCTGCACCCATCAACTCGTCAGCATCCCTCAACTCGTCATTTACATCGGGTATAACTCCCAATGCAATCCCTCCCCCCTCCCCCCTCCCCATGATAGGCCCCGGTGTGTGATGTTCCCCTTCCTGAGTCCAAGTGATCTCATTGTTCAGTTCCCACCTATGAGTGAGAACATGCGGTGTTTGGTTTTCTGTTCTTGTGATAGTTTGCTAAGAATGATGGTTTCCAGCTGCATCCATGTCCCTACAAAGGACACAAACTCATCCTTTTTGATGGCTGCATAGTATTCCATGGTGTATATGTGCCACATTTTCTTAATCCAGTCTGTCACTGATGGACATTTGGGTTGATTCCAAGTCTTTGCTATTGTGAATAGTGCTGCAATGAACATACGTGTGCATGTGTCTTTATTAGCAGCATGATTTGTAATCCTTTGGGTATATACCCAGTAATGGGATGGCTGGGTCATATGGTACATCTAATAGATCCTTGAGGAATCGCCATACTGTTTTCCATAATGGTTGAACTAGTTTACAATCCCACCAACAGTGTAAAAGTGTTCCTATTTCTCCACATCCTCTCCAGCACCTGCTGTTTCCTGACTTTTCAGCATACTGAAGGATGAGAGGAAGAAAGAGATGAGATTTAAAGTTGTGTTTATTGAGCAGAATTTTGAAGGAAGAATAAAAGTTATATAGAGAGTGGGGAAATATGATCTATACACTAAAGACAGTAAGATCAAAATAAGCTTTACACTTTTAGAAAACAAAAGTATAATTTGAGACATCAGTGATACAGTTTGGATATTTGTCCCTGTACAAATCTCATGTAGAAATGCAATCCCCAATGTCAGAGGTGGGACTGGATGGGAGGTGTTTGGTTCATGGAGGCAGATGCTGCATGGCTTGGTGCTGTCCTCACAGTCGTGAGTTCTCAAGAGATCCGGTTGTTTAAAGTATGAAATACCTCCTCCCACTCCCTCTTGCTTCCATTCTCCCCATGTGAGTTGCATGCTCCGCCTTCTGCCATGAGTAAAATCTCCCTGGGGGCCCTCCAGAAACTGAGCAGATGGTGGTGCCATGTTCCTTGTACAGCCTGCAGAACCATGAGTCAATTAAGCCTCTTTTCTTTATAAATTACCCCGTCTCAGTTATTTCTTTACAGCAACGCAAGAATGGCCTAACACACATAGTATGGTGCAGAATGAGGAGTAGTCATGGTGAAAGTAATGTTGATTAAAGTGAGATGTCGAGTTTATATACTATTTCATATACATAGATTTATCTATGGGAATACAGAGATTGTGGGGTTTTTTCTCCTTTTTGTATTTACAACAGTAAAGTCAATGCCTAGAAAATAGTTATTGTGGTTGAATAATGCTTTGAAGCATAGATATTTAAAAAATTAAATGAGTATAAGTGAAAGAATGACATGAATATATTTAATTTTGGAGAGGATCATGCAAAGGAAAATAATAAGGAGAACCAGAAAAGATACTGGTTACCAGAAGACCTAGGTCAGGGCAAGCTTCAGGCCCTGCTGGCGATACCAAATGGTGGTGGTTATACGAACAGATTTCTATTGCCTAATATAATGGCAAAGTGTCCAGCAGATGTGCAGGAAAAGACATTTTAAAAACTTTTTAAAGATATGTGTTTAAAAACATCAGAAATATTTGAAGCAATATTCAATAAAAGGGACTAACATTTCTGAAATGTGAGAATTACAAATTGGTACACTGATTATCAGCATCTATTTCCTCCCTGGAGACATTTTCTATTTCTAGTGAGGGCAAATTGATGACAGTCTAGGCTTTGTCTAGACAGAGGGCCCCAACTGGGGGCCAGCAGGACCAGGATGATTTTTTTTTTAGTGGTTTTATAGAGCTGGAGTAACAAAATTGGTACATACAATCACTTTACACCTCAAGACATTTATCAAATTCCTATGCTACAGAGCACAGGAGGTCAAAGGGCTAACATTACAATCTCAGGAAATTAGACCATCATTTTCTTGTGCTGAGGAGAAAAGATGAGAGGTTAGATTCTTCCAGGGAGAGGCATCCTGGTGAACATATAAAATGAATGCCTTGACATTCTGTATAAACAAAGGAAAAATGTAGTGGTAGATGAGTTCTTATCAAAACAAATTCCCAGCCTTGCCTCAGCTTCATACCTGATAGAGTTAACCTAATCAGCTTCCTGCTTACAAAGGAAAGAGTGGACCCTTGCTGGAGAAAGATAGCATGATATACAACAATGCTTCCCAGCATTCAATCAAGAATTACCACGCTTGTGAAGAGACAGCGTCATATGGCGGATAAACAAGAGAAAAACTGACAGTAGAAACAACAAAAATTTGACCATCTATTAGAGTCATCAGACAAGATGTAGAAGAAAATAGAGTAGAATATGAAGCAGAAAAAGACTAATTTCATCAGAATATTACCTCTAGACAAAAGAATAAAATATTTCATAACTTGAAATATATAACATTCCATATGGAACTTAAAAATTTGACTTAAAAATAAATCTGAAATAATACAGACAATATTAGTGAGCTAAAAAATGGATCAATACATCATATATAAACAGATTCACAGAAAAGACAAAAATGAAAAAATGTGATAAGGGTGTAAAGACTTGTGATGTGGTTTTGAAATGTTCATACATATGTGTGATTTAGCTCCCAGAAAGAGAGGAGAGAATGGGATAGAAGTAATATTTAAAGGGATAATGAACAAGGATTTTCCACAATGGAAGAAAGATACCAACCTATGAATTTTAAAAGTCTCTATAAACTCAAGGAATAATAAACACAAAAGTGGCATAAATCTTGAATCAGAAAAATTAGCAATATAAATAGACTAAATATTCCAAATAAGAGGCTAAGATGATGGAAATTGATTAAAACAAACTAGTAAACAAAAACAAAATGCAATTGCCTTTTCCATAAATGTATGAAGACAAAGAAAGACCAAAAGTAAAATTATGAAAAAATTTATGCCAGTAAGCATTGAACAGAATTGTTACTATATAAATATCAGACAAATAAAATTTGAAGTTAAAAATTGTAAGTAGTGATAAATAGGGAAGTTTCCTAAGGATAAAGAGTTCATGCAACAACAACACATATAATAATTGCAAATCTGCATATATTGCATTAGGCATGAACTCTTTATCCTGAGGAAATGTAGTAAAATAGAAATAGTCAACTTCATAAATATATATTAAACACAATAAATAATAGAAAAAATGAATAACACTCATGTAAAGATTTAGGAAATTTAAACAACATAATTAAAAACTTGATCTAATTTATACCACACCCCAAATGGAGAATACAGAATTTACATTGTTTTAAAATGCACAAAATTGAAGATAAACTGGTTTGTAAACCCCACATCAACAAAAATGAAAGGACTAAATTATTTCAGAATTATTTCTTTGACCACAGGGAAATATTTCCTAGCTCTTCCTATTTTATTTCCATCATGTAAAGAATTTGGTAGTCATCATTCCTGTGTTTAAAATGAGAAAAGTTCAAACAAACTAATTTTTTCAAACCTATCACAGAACTACAGTTGTGAGGCCAACTGGTACTGCAAAACCTGGAGGAACAGGTAAAAACAGAAAGACACCACAGCCCAGATCCGCTTATCCAGAAGAGAAGCCCTTGTAGCCATAAACTTAAATTGTAATTATGATGTATTCCTACTGATGATGGCTGAGTGTAGACTAGAGTGAGAGACACAAAATTTGGGGAGTTTCAGTCTTAGGGGAGCCACCAGGATCCCATGCTTTCCCTCAATGAACCCTACCTGGTTCTCACAATAAGGAGCCAAGAAAGATCCCCTCATAGCTCTGGCAGGCGGTGGGAAAGAGTAAACATTGTACAATAGCTCTACAACCTTTCCCATAATGAAAGTCTAATCTCCAGGAAAAAGGACTTTGCACAGAGAACAGTTCTGAGAAAATTACTTAATACCGCAGCTCTTTCCAGCCTTGCTATCTCACCTATGGAGGTGAGGGGATGAATGTGGGGAGGAAAAGGAAGCAGAGGAAGAAAAGTATAATCAGCAGGAATCAGGGATTCCAGGAACTATATTTGGAATGCTGCAGCCAAAGTAGGGAGTAAGAGACAGGGAATGCACAAGCCACACCACTGGAGAAACAATTGTGAAAAGTTATGTTGCAGTCTTGCCAATACACCACAATGTTTCAATTTTGTTATCTGAAGTAGGACCCCAGTTCTTTGTCTCATCACAGAGAAAATTAAAGAGCATGGACACAGGGGTGAGGATGGAGTGAAAATTTAATGGGTGAAAGAAGAAAGCTCTCTGCAGTGAAGACGACAAAAGGGATGCCATTCTACAGTTGCATACAAGGGTTTTTATAAACAGGTTACTAGAAAGGAATGTTTCATTCACATAAGGTATAAAAAACTGGTTAGGGTTAAGTGTTTCATTTGCGTAAGGTGCGAATTCCTGAGAGCTCCTCCCTGTCCTTTTAGTGTGCATGCAGATTCTTAGCCTAAGTTACTCCATGTTGCTTAATTTCCCTTATTGTGCATGTGTTAGGGGGTGCAGTTCTCCACTGTGGATGGATGGATGTGCCTGGTTCTGTGCAACTCCCCTTGTCTGTGACCCTTGTTAGTTATACAAAAGGCATTTTTTTTATGGTGGACCTAGCCCCTTTATCTTTGCTTGCAGCTTGGTCTTTCAAGCTGTTCCTTTGTTAAAAAAGGAATTCGACCAAGGACTTGCTGTAGCTCTCTGCCTAACTGGTTCCTTTTTCTCTCTTCTCTTAGTTGCAGCCCTGAGACACAAGCCAATCAAAGATTGAGACTGCATCAGAAGATTCTAGAAAGCCCCTCTTCCCTCACACCTTATCAGCATACCACCAAGAACCACACCAATAGCTGAACAGAGAATGATAGGGCTGCAAGATGCAGATACTCTCTGAAGAGGAGCACTCAGGGAGGGTCAAGATAAGGAGGGCAGATGGAAAGAAATACATTAGATGAATTTGAAACCTCTGGTATCTGTAGCTGGAACAAATATTAAGTACAGCCCAAATCCTCATCAAAATAATATAAATTCTCACACTAAAGACCTATGTATCTCAGTTTCCTATTACCTCATATAACATACCCAACTTTCAACTAAAAATTACAAAGCATGACACAGGCAAGAAAAAACACAGCCTGAAGAGACAAGGCAATCATCAAAGCCAACTCTCATAGGACACTAATTTTGAAATTATCAGATAGATAATTCAAAACACATACGATTAATATATTAAGGGATCTGTATTCATAAGGGATCTCCAGAGAAAAAGAACAAACAGGATATACATATATATGTATGTATGGAGAGAGACAGAAAAATTAAGGAATCAACTCATGCAACTGTGGAGGTGCAAGACCAAAATATGCAGTAATAGACCGCAGGCTGGACATCTACAGAAGAGTCAAGAGCAAACTCCAAAGGCCGCCTGGTATCAGGGTTCCTTCTTGTTCAGGGGAAGTCAGTCTTTGTTCTGTTAAGGCCTTTAGCTGATTGAATGAGGCCTACCCACGTTATGAAGGATAATCTGCTTTACTTAAAGTCTACTGACTTAAATGTTAATCTCATCCTAAAAATACTTTCACAGAACATCCAGAAAAAGGTTTGACCAAATATCTAAGCCACATAGACCAGGCTGGCTGATATAAAATTAACCATCACATGTCCGGCCCTTGTCAGTGTGCCACCCATACTCATCTCCTTACATCATACTTAAGCTACAAATAAAAAAAGAGCAAATTCATACTTTCACCTAACATGATATAGCTACCCTGCCTACAAAATAAGTGCTTTAGGTCCCCAGAAAATGATGCAAAGTCCATAACAACATTTACTCTTTTCCTTTATAGCCTATAACTTAAAAGCAATGTTAAGTTATATAGCCTATAACTTAAACGCAATGTAAATATATGTACAATATTCAAATACATGATGTACAGTTAATACATTTTATGTTACATAAGAGGATAAAGGAGGGTAGAAAACAAAGATATTGCTGCACACATATGCAATGGCATCCTTTTAATTAAATTTAAAAAATTCATGTAAGTTACAGCTCTAGTTTCTGTAACTGGTTGTGTGATTGTTAGCCTTTATTTATAACTATCTCCTTCCACTACCCATTCCATATTTCCCTTTGCCCTCAGTATTCATCACAGTTTATTACCTGGTGAGGTGACCCAAACTAGGCAAATTCATAAAGGGTTTGGACCACAAGTAGTCCTGTCTGAATTGCATTATAGTATTTCATTAAATTTAATCACAGGGTGCTATGGTTTGAATGTCTCCTCCAAAACTCATGTTGAAATGTAATCGCCACTGCAACAGTATTAAGAGGTGAGAACTTTAAGAGGTGATTAGGACATGAGGGCTCCACCTTCATGTTTGGATTTAATGCTTTAATAAAAGAACTTTCAGGTGTGGTCTCTGTCATCCTCTCTTTGTCCTTCTACCATACGATGCCTTCTGCCATGTGAGAACAGAGCAAGAAAGCCCTCATAGATACCAGTACCTTGGTATTGAACTTCCCAGCCTCTAGAACTGCGAGAAATAAATTTCTATCCTTTACAAATTACCCAGTCTGTGATGTTCTGTTATAGCAGCACAAAACCTACTAAAACACAGAGACTGGAAATACTAAGAGATCCTCTAAGGGGGTGAAGCCTAACTTCCTATTTCATATTGTAGATGACAGGTAGTGACTTCCTGTGAAAGCATGTAGTATGGAAAGAGTATGGAAAGTATTACACAGAGGAAACCTTACAAACACTACATCAACCAGGCAATCAAGTTTAACATCAACAGTGATGCAATGAGAAAGGTACCTTATCTCTATGGTTTTCCTCCCCAAAACCCATAATCCCATTGTAATCATGAGGAAAACATCTAACAAATCCCAAGTAAATGATCTCCTACAAAATACCACCCAGTATTCTTAAAATAGTCAAGGTGATTAAAATCAAAGAAAGTCTAACTGTCACAAACTGTAGGAGGATAATGAAATGTAACAACGAAATGTAATAAACTATCCTGAATGAGATTCTGAACAGAAAATGCCACGTAGGTAAATATCAAGGAAATCTGAGTAAAATGTAGACTTTAGTTGATAATACTTTTTCAAAATTATATTACAAGATTTTTCATGAAAAACAGAGAAAACCCAAGTTACCAAAAGATGAATGAAACAGATAGCATAACTAAAGATATTATAAATATTTAAAACATTATAAGAGGAATTGTTTATGATTATATGCCAATATATTTGCCATTTTTGATGAAATTAACAAATTCTTGAAATGGTGCAATTTACCAAACCTGACCAAAAGACATAAAAACTCCGATTAGGACAAACTTAATTGAATAAATTGAATCAGTTAATAAAATATGTTCCTAAAAATATTTCAGGAGCTTACAATCCCCACACGGAAAGGTAGAAGGGCAGCCATGGAATATAGTTGTGTCAGGAATTTGGTTAAATATTTTCACTGAAAAGCTTTTTATATATTAAGGAGTTAAACCAACAGACTAATGCATCATGAGTTCCCCATTCATGTCTTATTGTTTGTTGCAAAGTAGAGGTAATAAAAGACATTTTTAACAAACGTCTATTCAAATTATTACTAGTAAGTAAAATTAAGCAGCTACTTAAAAATAGAGTAAGAAGAAAAGCTGGGCTTATATTTACTCCCTCAACTCTTACTGAGACTCTAACAGGCAGACCCACATCCCAATTCAAATACTTAAAAAAAAATTATAATGAATTGAGCTAATCATCAGCATTCCCTTTGGAGAGAGCTCTTATATCCAGGTCACATCATCAGTCTTTAATTGGCCTGTCCTTAACCAATATGCCTGTATCTCGATCCTACCTTGTTCAATGATCTTGGTCATTGGCTGTATCTTACAACTAATGTACCCATGTCCTCAGGGACTCACATTACAGAACACATTTGTTTAGCTTGTTCCTTCAGAAAAGCAGGGCTACTGGCAGGAGAGTTTTTCATGAAGGAAATCCATGAGCAAGGAAGGCACTAAAATTGATAAATCCTACAAAAATTTACAACACATAAAAGGAAATGAAAAGTCCACATAATCAATAAGCTCACAATCTAGTGAGGGAAAAGACACAAGCATATTCTGTAAGAAAAGACAACTACCTAAAGTTGCCTTATAGCTGTTCATCACTTACAGTTCAGAGAACTTCTTTTCCTTGAATTCTAATGCATGCAGTTTAAATAACTTTCAGAGACATTTATTTAGCATAATAATAAAATTTAGCAGAAGCATTTTTTGATAGCTCTAATTTTTAAATACTATTGGGAAAACAGAAGAAAAGCAAAAATCTCAGTACAATTTAAGTAGATAAAAATACCTACTTGTACTTATTATGTGACAAATGTCATTTTAAGTGCTTGATAAATATTGACTCAGGTAACTTTTATAAAAACCTATTAAATATGTTATATTATTCATGCCCAATTTTATAGATGTGTACACCCGGGGACATAGAGATTAAGCAATTTGGCCAATTTCTTTTTTTTTTTTTTTGAAAAGGAGTCTCACTCAGTTGACCAGGCTAGAGTGCAGTGGCACGATTTCGGCTCACTGCAAGCTCCGCTTCCTCCGTTCACATCATTCTCCTGCCTCAGCCTCCTGAGTAGCTGGGACTACAGGTGCCCGCCACCTCGCCCGGCTAGTTTTTTGTATTTTTTAGTAGAGACGGGGTTTCACCGTGTTAGCCAGGATGGTCTCGCTCTCCTGACCTCCTGATCCGCCCGCCTCGGCCTCCCGAAGTGCTGGGATTACAGACGTGAGCTACCGCGCCCGGCCAATTTGGCCAATTTCCTATAGCTACTCACAGAGTAACAATTTGAACCAGGTCATGTGGTTTCAGATCACAAGTTCTTAAGCTATTTTTTTTTTTTTTTTTTTGAGACGGAGTTTCGCTCTGTCGCCCAGGCTGTAGTGCGGTGGCCGGATCTCAGCTCACTGCAAGCTCCGTCTTCCGGGTTTATGCCGTTCTCCTGCCTCAGCCTCCCGAGTAGCTGGGACTACAGGCGCCCGCCACCTCGCCTGGCTTGTTTTTTGTATTTTTTAGTAGAGACGGGATTTCACCGTGTTAGCCAGGATGGTCTCGATACCCTGACCTCGTGATCCGCCCGTCTCGGCCTCCCAAAGTGCTGAGATTACAGGCTTGAGCCACCGCGCCGGGCCTCTTAAGCTATTTTAAGCTTCTATTCATGCAACAAACGAAATGTAGAATAATTCAAGGCTTTCCATTATACAAGAGCCTATTGTATACGTATTAATTGATCTTGGGCTAGTCACATTAATAACAGCCTTTCTCATTACAAAGAGTAACTGAAGGGCATAAAAAGCGACAGTCTTACAGAAACCAAAGGGTGCTAGTGAGAGTATCCCACTGCAGAATCAAAGCAAGCAAGGACAAACATCAGAACGAGGTAAACACAGAACCTGGCGATATTCAACCAAGGGCCTCCTTGGCTTAGTAGGGTGTTACTGCGCTATCGTGAAGCTCAAAATTAAAAGCCTGAATTACACCAAAGAAGTCAAGATGCGTGCTTCATCCTCGGTGTAAAGCACGCAGCTGGCTAAATAATTCATTTCAGAAATATTTACATTCCAAACATTTGAGAAGCTCTGATTCCAGAATAGTTCTAAAGTGAGATCCTACTAAAAGGAAGGGCACTGAGTAGGTAGGACTGATAGAACATGGCTTTACCAGAGGTTTCTAAACACTCTACCCTTTGGGGAAATGCCAGGACCGTTCATAAACCTTTCCTTTAGAAGTACCATAATAAGATTATAAAATAAACATTTTAAACATTGTATTTTGCCCTTATTAATTGTTGTCTAAACACACATTCTTTTCTATAATTCAAGACAACACAGGATACTTAATAGGTATCTATACTAATGTTCATGAACAAAGCTTGAAAATACTGAAAGGTCAGTAGATATCGTTATATAAAACAACCCAAGACAAGTTGAATGGCAAGTCCACTATAAATGACTTTGTTATAAATACAAAGACAAAAAAAAAAAAAAAAGAGAGAGAGAGAGAGAGATGTATGTAACAAAAAATAATAACTGAAATCATTTGTTTTGTGCTCATCTTTATTAAAGCTATTTCAAAAAGTTTCAGATATTTTAATTAAAAACAATTCTACACTGATGAAAGTTTATGCCATGTTACCAAATGAAATTTAGCAAGAAAAATATTTTGTTTTGTTTTTGATACAGGGTCTTACTCTGTTGCCCAGGCTGAAGGGCAGTGGCACGAACATGACTCACTGCAGCCTTGACCTCCTGGGTCCAGAACTTCCCCCATCTCAGCCTCCTGAGGAGTTGGGACCACAGTCTCACACCACCATACCTAACTTTCTTTCTCTTTCTTTCTTTCTTTCTTTCTTTCTTTCTTTCTTTCTTTCTTTCTTTCTTTCTTTCTTTCTTTCTTTTTCTTTCTTTCTTTTCTCTTTCTTTCTTTCTCTCTCCTTCCCTTTCTTTCTTTCTTTCTTTCTCCTTTCTTTCTTTTTTTCTTTCTCTCTCTCCTTCCCTCTTTTGTTTTCTTTCTTTCTCTTTCTCTTTCTTTCTCTCTCTCTCCTTCCTTCCTGCCTGCCTGCCTTTGTTTCTCTTCGTTTCTCTTTCTTTCTCTCTTTCTTTCTTTCTTTCTTTCTTTCTTTCTTTCTTTCTTTCTTTCTTTCTTTCTTTCTTTCTTTTTTTCTTTCTTTCTTTCTCTCTCTCTCTCTTTCTTTCTTTCTCTCTCTCTCTCTCTTTCTTTCGAAAGGTTCTTAAACCATTTCAACAAATTATTTCCTTCATTCTCTTCCACTCTGAGCCCTTCAGGGACGACTTGTTTTTAATCTTTCTAGCTGCACAATCATAAGCGATTGCAGCCTCTGAAGCTTACTTGTCATACCATCATAGTCCTCTCATAGGTCTACAACCTAGAGCAATAGAGTGGATTGAATGTGCCCACCATGTTAAAACTTATTTTCTTGATTCCTAAAGGAACAGAATTTTCTTCTGGATTTATTATTTTATCTATTATTAACTAACCACCTTATAATCTAGTGTTACAAAGGACACTCAAACCATGTTCGATGATTTATGCTAATTCTTCAAGGGTTTTTTGGTTTGCTTTGATTTGGGTTTTATGGTTGCTTGTTTGTTTTTTTCATTTCTTGTTTTTTAAACCTGTGTAGTGAATTTGTAGAAGATTTTATGTTAAACCATTACCAGCATTAAAACATTTATATTTACTTTGTACACAGCTTTGGTAGAGATTTTATATTCATCCAGTGGTTGGTTAAAAGACTAACACCAGAAAATAGTCTCATCTATTCTGTGAAAATTAAAATCTTTAGGTGGCATAGGCTGAGACGGATGCATTTCAAATTTTATTCAAAGATAAGGAGACTAAAAAGAAGGAAGGAAAAAAAATTTAGTGATTGTTGGTTGAGATATTGGTTACCAAAAGGACTGAAAGATTTATAACCTAATTTTAATTTATTACATTATAGTCTTCATAGTATTCTTAGGTACAAGTACTATATTTAGAAAAGCAGATTCTTCTTTGAAGGTATCATGGGCCAGCACTAATACATAGATATGTGGATAGCAAGAATCACAAAGTTTCAGACGTGAAAGGTTCCCTTAGAGAGCATCCTAGCTCACACCTGATTTTACAGACAACAAAACTACAGTACAAATAACCTAGGGAATTTATAGAAAATTACACATTATTTAGTGACATAATCAAAATGCTGGTTTCCTGAATTACTTCTGTCCTGCCCTTACATTACTCAGGGACAAGAAAGAGGGAAACAGGAGAAAAAGAAATCATTTAATTAAATGAAGCTAATTCTTCTTCTTTCACAGATCTGTGCTGCTCTTGCAGAGTGATGGACATGGGGTAATCTGTATAAGAAGGCTTAATAAGCAATCAAGGGCTTGGTCATTTTTTTTTTTTTTTTTAAACAGCTATTGCTTTTTTCCAGCTTAACGGGTTTATTTTCTCTTCTGATGGGAAGCAAAGGTATAATATTCAGTTCTAGGAAAAAATCTTGCCCTCTTATCCTCTTCTGTTATGTAACCCTCATCCCAATATAACCAAATGATTTTTTGTTTTGCACAATTTGTTGTTCATTGCTTGTCCGTCTCTCTCCTAGCCATCTATGTTCCCTGCACATAGCCTGGTTACACTTAGTTGGTCATGTGGGGGCCATGGCTATTGAATCCCTAAAGGCTCACTGAAAAGTTACTGGCATCAGGTAGATTAAAAGGAGAGAGGGCAATCATATTTATTTAGTGTATATACACAGGAGTTTCAGAATAAAACTAGATACTCCCTTTCATTGATTCCGGTCTTTAGACAAAGTCTTTCAACAAGTTCCCAATCAGAAAATCTTTGAATTCATCTATATCCTGGAAGCCTCCACTTTGAGTTGTCCCACCTTTCCAGGTCAAACCAATGTACATCTTACATGTATTGATTGATGTCTTATGTCTCCCTAAAATGTATAACCAAGCTGTAGCCTGACCTCCTTGGTCCATGTTGTCAGCACCTCCCGAGGCTGTGCCATGGACATGTTCTTAACTTTAGCAAAATAAACTTCTAAATTGATTGAGACTTAACTCAGATACTTTTTGGTTTACAATACCATCCTGAGACCACAGTAAAGAATGCAGACTCAGAGCATGGCTCCAAACAGGTTATGTTGATAAATCAGGTTTATTGGCAAAATGGATTATCACAGAAAGTAAGGGAGAAGCTTGACTATCAATGGTGGCCCTGTTATGTAGATGAAGCTTCCCTCAGAGAGAACAGATGGTAAATGTTTATTTTCAGACTTTTAAAGATGTCAGACTCTCCATCTCTCCGGATCCCAGAAAGAAATAGAAAGGAGAGGTGTGGCTGTCTTAATGGAGATTCTCTAAAGATACAAATTTTCCCCACAAAGACAGATTTGCAAGGCCACTTCAGTTTGCTGACTCTGCAGCGGCCATTTCAAAATATGTCAAAGAAACATATTTTACAGTAAAATATTCTGATTTATTTCAGCCTCATATATTTTGAATTAACTAATTCATTTTTCCTTTAAGTTCCTTATTTTTTCCTGTAAGTTTTTCCATTTTCTTACTTAACTGCTCTTCCATCTTGTCCTAGGGCTTTATAAAGCTTTTCCATCTATCAGACACCTCTCTAACTGCAAAATTACCTCTTTTTTTTTCATCTAAAACCTTTGTCTCTTTGTGCATGATCTCAGAAGTTAGGAAATAGTTTAAATAGGTTCACACTTAAGCATAGGTTACTATTGAAGTAAAATTATTTTTAGGCTCATCACTGGGAACTTCCTCTGCCTTTTTAGATAAAAGTCACTATATTGGCACCCACTCTCATGCTTTCTTACAGACAAAGAAATAGATTGTTCTTATCCTGCCAAATCTTGACCCCCACACCATCTTGTTTCCTTTGAAAACTCACTCCAAAGAACTTTCCATCCAGGTACTAGTCCCTTAGCTTAAGATGTTTCATCTTAGTTTGTACACACACACACATATTCGCTGTCCAAGACCACCTTAAGGTTTCCCTCAGTCCAACTAAACTTGAGACATATCTCTTTCTGACTATTGGATCCCTACTTCTATTTTTGTAGAGCATTTGACTTAGAAAACTTGCCATTGTAAATCTTTCCTTTCTCCTTTGAGATGTAAATCTTATGTCACACAGAAATGTCTTTTTCAAGGATCTGGGAACCATTTCTTTGAAGTGTAAAAATCAAAAAAGATAATAACAGGGCCTCTATTTCCCAGTGCCTGGGGGAAAGTAGGAGCCTAATTTAAGGGCCAATTATCAAATGTAGATGCCTTCATCTCATTGACCAACCTCCCCCTAATGCCCTCCAGTGTTTTTCCATTAGCTTACCCAAGTATTTAAAAACTCTCCTGTCTTTTCTTTCAGTGTCTTTCTGTTCAATCTCTCTCCCTTATTGCAATAACCTTGACTCGTTATTGCAAGAGCCTTGAATAAAGTCTTCTTTGCCTATATAACTCTTTAGATGCAGTTTTTCTTTGACAACACACATACATACACACACACACACACACACACACAGACACACACAGGTTTTTACTATCTTAAATGGTCTTCTACTTGCTATTCCATTGTTATAGCTGTAATTAGTAGTTAATATTCATGGTCCAACAGTCTGTCATTCCAGTTATTCCTTATTCCACTTCAGTATAGCATCTGTCAACTGCCTGCAATTAATAACAGACAAAAATTTTCTGGTTCTTAATCTTACCTAAAATGATCGTCAGACTCAAAATTTAACACTGCTGACAACCTCCTTATGAAATGTTCTCTGCTCTTATTTTTTTTGTTTTTATGTCATTTTCACAGGGTATTGGACCCTCACATCAGACATGTTGGTAGTTCAGTCTTCAAACATTATTTTTTTTCATAGTCTCTAAATTATCTCTGGGTGATTTCATTTACATCCAGTTGTCATCTACCATATCCCTGTTGTTGATTCTTAAATCTGCCAGTCAACTGGATTTTTCCTCTGAGTCCCAAACACTTATATCACACTCTTCACTGGATACTTATATTTGAGTCTCAGAGGCAATTTAATTCTAGCATGTCTAAAGCTTTACTCATTATTGCCATTTCCCCATATTTTCCAACCTATAACTGGTCTTCTTATAACAATTCAGAATGCAGGCTGCCAACATATAGTCATTTGCCCACAGAAGGCATCAGTCATCCTTGATGTCTGTTTTATCTTCACATCTTGGGACCGATCAGTCATCCAGTCTTACCTAAATTCCTAGCATCTCCAGAATATGAGTGTGTCTCCCATATTCAGTCAAGTCATTTGTTCCAGCCTTACTGTTTTCTACTTGGATTGTTTAATATCTGCCTCACTGATCTTCCTGCCTCTTTTCTTTCTCTGTCTCAAACCATCCTCCAAACAGCACCCACAATGACCTTTTTAAAACAGGAATTCATCTTTCATTTCCCATACCCTACAGAATAAAATACAATTTCATTATCATGACATACTGAGCCCTCAGATCAATCATTCCTCTTTACTAGGTGTAAGATCTTAGACAAGCCATTGACCAACTCCATTTCCCAATTTCCTCATCTGTAAAATAAAAATAATAGTATTGTCTTCTTTACAGTATTATTATTGAAATAGCTTAGTACAGAACCAGTAACATTGTTGTTGTCATTAATGTAACTGGAATGAAGTTTGTCTAAGAAATTATAATTTAAACTTAGTTAAAACATGTAGTGGATGAGAAAATAGCATCTTGAGACTCTCTGTGCCAGTTTTTACCAAGATTGTGAATAAAATTATTCTCAAGATTGTGAATTGAGATATATTTATGATTTCTTTCTTTTTTTTTTTATTCTTAAACAGGCTTTTGGAATTCATAGCTCTACTCCACCTGGTGGCATATTAGGCATATTGTAGATGTGCTTTGCAAGGACTGGGAAGCAGAAAGGAGTAGGAAGAGACTTAAATATACTGTTCCTTTATAGTTTTCTCCTCTTTGAATGTGTTCTATTACATTTGTACAGATGGCTGACATTTAGATAATCAAGATGTATTAGGCTGTTGCTTTACAAAGTATGGCCCAAAAAACAAAATCACTGACATCACCTGGGAGATTATTAGAAGTAACTAATTTAAGGTCCCACTTCAAACCTACTGAAATATAATCTGTATTTTAAAAGATTCCAGATATGATTTATACTCATATTAAAATTTGACAAATTCTGCTCTACAGAAATTTCAGCCTTCCTATATTGTATTTTCAGGTAAAGTGAAAATGACAACCTCAACCTCTTTATTAAATATAATCATATTTAGTATTTTGAATTTAAGAGACACTTCCTACAACAGAGACATAAGCTGTCAAACAAATGTAAAGATACTAAGCTTTTGGTAACATGTTTGATTCTCACTATGAACAGTCTGGTCTCATCACTTCTACACAGTTACCAAGGCCTGGGCAAGAACATGTTCCAGAGGCTAATCTCTTTTGTGATGACATATGGAATTATATTTTATATAATGTTTAATTTGCTAGTTTAGACTTTAGAATACACCTCAAAGCTTCTATTTGATAATTTGGCCCATGTGATACAAGATGGTTCTGGAATATATTAGCAATCTCTTCCTTCTTCAACTTTGAAAATTATACAAGAATTTTTTTTACAAACAATATATGTCTTTGACGTTTAGTCATCTTATAAATTTGAAAGTCTTTAGAAAGTTCAAGAACAATTTCCAAATATGAAACTGTATGCATACTCTTGAAGTAGTATTCCAAGTGTATGAAAGATGTTTAAAAAACAACAACAAAAAGAAGAAAAAAATGCAGTGAATCCTAAACAACAAAAATCTAAAATTGTCATGAAGAATCTTAGGATTTAAGTTAAATGGTATCAATGCCATACATTCATTTAATTTAATTTCTGTGCAATATAATCTCTTTCCAATTTGTGAAATTGAATAGATCTTTCTAAAACAAACAAACAAAACATTTTCATTTGTTGTCTCTCTGGCTAGCATTGTATTTCCACCATCTCTTTCATAGTAAAAATTTTATAAGCCTGTCTCCAACCCTTTAAGCCCATTCATTTCTTAAGCAGATTCAGTCACGTATTGGGCATCCCTAGTTAACGAAGCATGACCAAAGTCATCAGTATTCTATTTGCTGAAGCTAATATTCTTCTTTGCTTTTTTCTTCCTTGACCATTCACCATTTTCTGATACTATTTCTCTTCTATTTTTATTGAAATTCTGTTCTCCCCAATCTTCTAAGAGATTGGACTCTCCTTATACCTATTCTTTTTGTGTATTTTTTCATAACTATTATTATCCATGATACTTCTATTCACTTCCTGTCTTGACCTTCCAGTTCTGTAATTAATTCTGTTTTGGGTTTGCCATTTTCATGCACACAATCTCTTTTAATAGTTTTATCCAATGTTACGATTTCAACTATACTTTTTAAACATAGAATTTGACAGCTTTGTCTCCAATACATGGCCCCATAGCAAACCATAGCTACATTTTCTGGCTAACTACTTGAACACACACTTTCCTAGAACTGTTCTGTTAAAAGCTTTATTTCCAATTTTATCCTTGCCACTGGAAAACAACATCATGCACCACATTAGAAACTTTACAACTTTATAATCCATATTCATTTAACTTCTCAGAGTTATTTCTTCATGGAAGAGTCTTCATTTGCAGATGAAGAAATTTAAGTTCAGAGTTATTAATCAATATCCTTAGAAAACCATCTAAATTGTGACAGACCATTTAAATCAAAGTTCATATTAGGGAATTATCGGAGACTTTCAAAATAGTACAAGCTGAGCTGTAGCTTGAAATATGAAGACGAGTTAGACAATAAAATAATGAAGAAAAACGAAAACAGTTCTAGGAAGAGGATTAATTCA
The DNA here is from genome assembly GCF_043159975.1 of Macaca nemestrina. Taxonomy (NCBI): domain Eukaryota; kingdom Metazoa; phylum Chordata; class Mammalia; order Primates; family Cercopithecidae; genus Macaca; species Macaca nemestrina. The sequence goes on from NC_092131.1 coordinate 59,976,006, forward strand.
ATATATAGGTGTAAAAGTCCAGTTTATGGTACAACAAAAAATGGGGTATAGTTCGGTATTCATATAGTATAAGCAAGCACAAGAAGTGAACCATCGGGTGCTGACGAGTTGATGGGTGCAGCACGCCAACATGGCACAGGTATACATATGTAACAAACCTGCACGTTATCCACATGTACTCTAGAACTTAAAGTATAATTTAAAAAATAAATAAATAAAAAAAAGAAAGAGGAAAAAGTCTAAAAAAACAAAACAAAACAAAAAGAAGTGAACCATCAAAATGTGGACAGGAATTTTATCATAAAGGATATTTTATGTCACGACACAAATTGTATTTTGAAAAAGAATGTACTCTATTGAGAGATTTTAAAATTCAGTATTGTAGGGTAGTATTTTATAATAATATAAACACACGCACATACACAAACACATTCTGGTATCTAGATAGAAGACTGAGTTACATGACTATGAAAGGTTACTAGAGGAAACAAGACTGGAGGCAGGTTACAAGTTCTACCGATATTTATAATAAATAAGTAAAACAATGAAGGTCTAAACTAGGAGGAGAGACACATGGAGAGAAGATAAACTTACAGCTTACATAAAAGTAATAAAATTAGGGAGAAAAACATGTGGAGCTGGCAGAAGTAAAAAAATATTCCTCTGCTTTTGTTTTGATATACTCTAATTTCAGCAGTGAGAAAATAGTAAAAGAAGAAGTTGAGAGCAGGGGTGATTGGACAAAGATTTAGAGCTACTGAGTTGAGATATAGGGATATCATGTTGTATTGCATTTAAGTTTTATTGTGCTTTGCAGATTACTTTTTAAAATATAAATTAGAGGCTTGTGGCAACCTTGCATCAAACAAGTCTAACTGGCATCATTTTTCCAACAGCAGGTGCTCATATTGTGTCTCTGTATCACATTTAGGAAATTTTTGCAATATTTAAACTCTTTCACCATCATTATATTTGCTATTGTGATCTATGATTAGTGTTATTCTATGTGAATATTGTAATTGTTTTGGGGTGCCATGAACTGCACCCTCGTAAGACTGTGAACCTAACTGATAAATGTTTTGTGTGTTCTGACTGTTCCACCAACCAGTCATTCTCCTGTCTTTCTCCCTCTCCACAAGCCTCTCTATTCTCCGAGACAGAGCAGTTTCGAAATTAAGCCAATTAATAACCCTGCAATGCCCCTGAAGTGTGTGCTAGCAATGATTAAGCTTAATGATAAAGGCATGTTGAAAGCCAAGATAGGACAAAGCTAGGCCTCTTGTACCCAACAGTTAGCTAAGTTGTGAATGCAAAGGAAAAGTTATTGGAGAAAAGTTATTAACACTCTTTAATACTTTGAAAGCTGGGAGGTGAGAAAGGTATAAAAGAAAAGTCAACAGTTATGGTTGGTTCATGAGGTTTAAGAAAGGAAGCCAACTCCATAACATAAAAGCTCAAGTTGTAGCAGCAAGTGCTGATGTAGAAGCTGCGGCAAGTCTTCCGGAAGATCTGGCTAAAATCAGTGATGAAGGTAGCTACACTAAACAACAAATTCTCAATGTAAGCAAAACAGCCTTCTATTGGAAGAAGATGCCATCTAGGACTTTCATAGCTGAAAGAGAAGTCAATGTCTTAGTTCAAACTTCAAAGGATAGGCTGATTCTCTTGTTAGGGGCCATTGCAGCTGGTGACTTGAAGTGAAAGCCAATGCTTATTTACCATTCTGAAAATCCTAGAGCCTTTGAGAACTATACGAAATCTTCTCTGCCTGCATTCTAAAAATGGAACAACAAATAGATGATAGCACATCTGTTAACAGCATGGTTTACAGGATAGTTTAAGCCCATTGTTGAGACCTACTGCTCAGAATAAAAGATTCACTTCAAAATATTGCTGTTCATTGGCAATGCTCCTGGTCACCCATGAGCTCTGATGGAGATGTACAAGGAGAATAATGTTGTTTTCATGCTTGATAGTATAACTTCGACTCAGCAGCCCATGGATCATGGAATAATTTGACTTTCAAATCTTATTATTAAGAAATACATTTCCTAAGGCTATGGCTGCTATAGATAGTGATTCCTTGATGAATCTGAGCAAAGCTGATCGAAAACCTTCTGAAAATGATTCACTATTCTAGATTCCATTAGGAACATTCTTGATTCATTAGAGGTCAAAATACCAACATTAATCGAAGTTTGGAAGAAGTCGATTCCAACCCTCCTGGATGACTATCAGAGATTCAATATTTCAGTGGAGAATGTAACTGCAGACGTTGTAGAAATCACAAAATAACTAGGATTTCTGAAATCTCATGATAAAACTTGTAATGAATGAGGAGTGACTTTTATGGATTAGCAAAGAAAGATGTTTCTTGACACTCTCCTGGTGAAGATAATGTGAACATTGTTGAAATTACAACCGAGGATTTAGAATATTATGTAAACTTCACTAATAAAGCAGCAGCAGGTTTTTAGAGGACTGACTCAAAACTTGAAGAAATTTTTACTGTGGATAAAATGCTGTCAGAAAGCATCTCATGCTATAGAGAAATCTTTTGTGGAGGGAAGAGTCAACTGATGTGCCAAATTTCACTCTTTCTTATTTTAATAAATTGCTACAGCCACCCCGACTTTCGTTAAGGTATGTATATTATATTTTATTTTAGACAAAATGCTATTACACACTGAAGAGACTACAGTATATTGTAAAAACTTTTATATACACTGGAAAAAATACATCACTCACTTTATTGAGACATTTACTTTAATGCTGTCTGGAAACAAATTTCCGATATCTCTGAGGTTTGTTGGTCACAGAGGAAAATGCTAACTCAGAAGTGATAAATCTGTAACTCTGATACTAAGAAGCACAATCTAGTTTGGAGATACAGGTTTTAAAATCATTTGCATACAAGTGGTATTGCATTGAAAACTCTGTCAGTCTCACCAAATTATTCTGCCATAACACAAAACTTCTGTTCTCCAACTGCACCATATTCTCTTAGGATTTCTACTAGTGCATATGCTGTGCTGTGAAACCTCCAACTTAGTTCTTCCACATCAAAACTGCTGTGTAGTTATTTCATTTTTATTTCATTTATCTTTCCATATAAACTTGGATATTTCTTTTTTAAAAAAGTACTACAGGAATTTTATTGGTATTGCCTTAAATCTATAGATAAATTTGTGGATGATTGTCCTGTAAACAATATTGAGTCTTTCAAACTGTAAACATGGTATGTATTGACATTCTTTTTCTTGCTTGATTGAATTGGATAGGATCTCTAGTATGATGATGTATAGCAGTAATGAAAATGGATGTCACTACCTAGTTTCTGATTTTAGAGAAAGCATTCTGCCCTTTACCAATAAGTATGTTGTAATTAGGGCTTTATTTATTCTTCTCCTTGTTTTTCTCCATTTTCTTCTTCCTTTTCCTCCTTCTCTTTAAAATTCTCTTCTTGTCCTTTTTGATAGATTACTTTTATCTAGTTGAACAAAACCTGTATACTTAACATTGAATGAAATCCAACTCCTGACCTCAAGTGATCTGCCTGCCTTGGCCTCCCAAAGTTCTGGGATTACAGGCTTGAGTCACTGTGCCCAGCCCCAAAATATTTTATTTCTAATGGAAATTTAGTATTGGGAGAAATGTACTTGGAGATCAATACTAAAGAAATTATTAGCTATTTTTTCTAAAGCCACTGTCTACAACAATTTCACCAGGGTCAGGTATTTGGAAGGAGTCGCAAGACTTCTCAGGGGTTACTAATGATAGGCTTGAATCAAGGTAATAAATATAGTATAGCAGGAGAAAGAAAGCACAGGCAGGCATCAGGAGCTGAGAGACGTCCCGGCACAGCTCCACAGGATTCTTTCTCAGTTACACAGGACGTACTTTGTCTCTGGAGTATAAACCACTAAGATGAGTGTGAGAAATTTTGGTTTCTCAAGAGCTTGAGCAAGATTTTTCAGTGAGGTCTTTTATGCCCCATTGATTATGCAGCAAAGTGGGACTTTGTAACTGGTTAAATCAGGTCTCTGTCATCAATTTACAAGTTAACTCTAAACAAGCTGGCCCTGGGGACGATCTTAGGGTTTTAAACTTGAGGTTATAAATAGCATTTTGTAAATTATTTGATAGCTCATTCTATCCTTATCCTAGACAAAATTCAATACCATGGCATTCTTGATGATAAGCACAGAACTGTCCCTATTAAGCTCTAGGATAATTCTATGTTATACACCATCAAAATGTCCTTTCTATTACGTGTGCTTTTATTTAAACTGAGCAAATGCAATCAATGGCTTAATGCTCTATTTGTCTAAGGCATTAATAAGGAAAGTGATATCCTGAGAGACACTAATGAGGAAGATATTCCATTTAGTCAGCAACCTGAAACTTCAAATGGCATCTAGAACTTAATGAAAAAAGATAGGTGTTTAGCTAAAAGATCTCCATGACTTAATTCAGTAAATAGTCGCATCAGAAGAATTAATACCTGATATTATGGGCAATAGAAATTCACCTATGCAATTAGCTTTTACGGCTTCCTTAACACAATATGAAAATATACTCATGCATTGCTTAAACATGGGGATACATTCTGAGAAATGTGTCATTAGGTGATTTCATCATTGCATGAACATCGCAAAGTGTATTTACACATAGATATTATAGCTTGCTACACACCTAGACCATCTGGCATAGCCTAGTGATCCTAGGCTGCAGACCTGTATAGCATGTTACTGTGCTGAATATGGTAGACAATTGTGACATAATGGTAAGTGTTAATGTAGCTAAATATTCCAAACATAAATAAGATACAGTTAAAATATAGTGTAAAAGATGAAAATGGTACACCTGTGTAGGACACTTACCATGAATGGAGCTTACATGACTAGAAGTTGCTCTGGAGTCTGAGTGGTGAGTGAATGTGATGACCTAGGACATTACTTTATACTACTGGAGACTTTATAAACATTGTACAATTAGGCTACACTCCATTTATCTAAAATAAAAATTAACTTTAGCTTACTATGACATTTTACTTTATAAACTTTTAATTTTTTAAACTTTCTGACTCTTTAATAATAACATCCAGCTTAAAACATAAACATAGTGTCCAGCTGTATCAAAATATTTTTTATTCATATCCTATTTAATAAAATTTTTCTATCTTTACATTTTTACTTTTCTTAATTTTTAAACTTTTTTGTTAAAAACAGACAATAAGACACTAGCCTAGGCCTACACGTGGTCAAAATTATGAATATCACTGTCTTTAACCTCCTCATCTTATCCCACTGGAAGGTCTTCAGAGGCAATAACATGCATGAAGCTGCCACCTCATGATAATAATGCCTTCTTCTGGAATGCCTCCAGAAAGACCTGCCTGATGCTGTTTCACAGTTAACTCTTTTATATATATCTATAAGGAGTACATGCTAATGATAAAAGTATAAATAGTAAATATATACACCAGTAATTTAGTCTTACATTATTATCATCAAGTATTATGTACTGTACATAATAATATGTGTGATACTTTTATATGACTGGCAGTGAAGTAGGTTTGTTTACAACAGCATTACCACAAACACAAGTAACACATTGCACTGTGACATTAAGATGGCTACATCAGTAGGTGATAGGAATTTTTCAGCTCCATTATAATCTTATGGTACCAAGTTCATACGTGGAATCTGCCATTGACCAAAACATGTTACAGAGCACGTGACCAAGTGTAATATTATAAGAGTGCGTTTATCATGGAACAGAAAGAAAAAGGTAAAGGAATTAGATGAGCATATTGTAAACTAAAACTAAAAATAAAATCCTAACCCCCTCCCCACCGACTGGATGGACCCCCTCTTGGGCATAAACATCTTTAAAACTGAGTTCCTGCCTATGACAGGACAGGAGGCCCTTCCTTTTCCAGTTTAGACACAACAACTGACCAGCAGTCATGTTCAAAGAGAGGCCATAACAATGACAGAAGATACCTTTTGTGGCAGTAAGATGCCAAATTATATACAAGACCTGAGACCATGTCCAGGCAAGGGTTAATTCACACACTCCTAGACATAAATAAACTATTTTAACTGCTACGAGGCTTTTCCTTTTCTGTAGTAACCAAATAAGCACTGACCTCAAGATAAGCAATATTCAAACAATTACAACTTAAGCAACTCATAGGTGTTAACTGAACCCCTGTTCCACCAGTCATAACTACAGCTATAATTACACAAGAGAGTGATTTCAGTAACTTTCTCCTGATAAGAAGACCTCCAACCACGGACTACTTCTGGCCAGTTTACAGAGGCTGCACACTTATGTGCCTTCATGTCCTGAAAATACCTTCTTGGGCCTATTTGTAATATATCTGAATGTTAAGTCTCCACCCCAAGGTAAACATGGGTCATATGTTACATGCATGTTTGTTCAATATGCATGTGTCAGGACCACCTTCATGAATATTCATAGCCTCTTCTATAACCTGTTGAATATGTATGTTGAACAAACTTTTTCAGTATAAAACTCTTATCCTAACCGCTCCTCCTTTGAAGTGCCTGTCTCTGGTCTTTGCTGGAGGCTATACTTCCCACCTGCAGGATGGCTGCCTTGCAGGCTGTAACCCTTTATGGAAAATAAAGCCTCATCTCCTTTCCCAATTTATTTTTTAAGTTAACAATGCACATCTAAAGCAGCTCAAATCCTGGATTATTTCATTGAAATCTGAATAGGGATGTTTGTGACAGAGCCTGCATTTTGCATTTTTAATTCAGTAATGGATGCAGTAGGTGTGCACTGACATAATTGCAAAACAGATATTTAGAGGTAAGAAAACAGTTTTCAAAGGTACAACTAATGCTTCCTTCCTTGCATTGTGGAGAGAATGAGACAGTTCTAAATACTGTTTATCTGAATTTGATATTTAGATAGGTAGAAGAATGAATTTTTAGGCAATTATTATTATTATTATTATTGATGAAAGTCTTGCTCTGTCGTCCAGGTTGGAGTGCAGTGGTGCGATCTCAGCTCAGTGCAACCTCTGCCTCCCAGGTTCAAGGTATTCTCCTGACTCAGCCTCCCAAGTAGCTGGGATTATAGGCACCCACCACCACACCCTGCTAATTTTTGTATTTTTAGTAGAGATGGGGTTTCACTATGTTGGCCAAGCTGGTCTTGAACTCCTGACCTCAGGTGATCTGCCCACCTCAGCCTCCCAAAGTGCTGGGATTACAGGTGTGAGCCATCGAGCCCAGCCTCTTTTTTTTTTTTTTTAAACTATGATACATTACCATTCCAGTTAATTCACTCTAAGCTTTTTCATGAACAACCCATTTGTTTCAGGGGTGCTTTATATATAATGGCATAGATTACGTTATGATTTGTGTATTTGAATCCTACTTTATCAGAGGATTATCTTTATTGACTGATTTCTTAATAGACCTTTTTTTTTTTTAACAGCCTTTTTAGGTTCACAGCAAATTGCACACAAAGTACAGAGAGTTCCCATGTATCTCCTCCCACATATGCACTGCCTTCTCCATTACTAATATCCCACAACACAGTGGCACATTTGTTACAACTGGTGAACCTACATTGACATATTATCACCCAAACTTTTATGTTAGAGTTCACTCTTAGTGTTTGTAACATGTTTCTACCATATTGCGACCATTATAGTATCACACTGAATAGTTTGACTGCCAAAAATCCTCTGTGTTCCACCTCTTTATCCCTCTCCTCCCTCTAGCCCCTGGTAACAAATGATTCCTTTTTTTTTTTTTTTTTTTTTTTTTTTTGAGATGGCGTCTCGCTTTGTTGCCCAGACTGGAGTGCAGTGGCACGATCTCGCTCACTGCAAGCTCCGCCTCCCAGGTTCATACCATTCTCTTGCTTCAGTTTCCCTAGTAGCTGGGACTACAGGCACCTGCCACCATGACCGGCTCATTTTTTTGTATTTTTAGTAGAGACAGGGTTTCACCCTGTTAGCCAGGATGGTCTCAATCTCCTGACCTCGTGATCCCCCCGCCTCAGCCTCCCAAAGTGCTGGGATTACAGGCGTGAGCCACCGTGCCTGGCCCAATGATCCTTTTACCGTCTTCCTAGTTTTGCCTTTTCCAGAATATCATAAAGTTTTAATCATACAGTATGTAGCATTATCAAATTGCCTTCTAATACAGTTTAGATACCTGTCCCCTCCAAATCTCATGTTAAAATGTGATCCCTAATGTTAAAGGATTCCTGGTGGGAGGTGTTTGGGTCATGGGGGCAGATCCCTCGTGAATGGCTTGCTGCCCTCCCTGCAGTAGTGAGTTCATGGGAGATCTCGTTATTTAAGAGGCTGGCATCTCTCTCGTCCTCGTTTCTTGCTCCATCTCTTGCCATCCAACACACTTACTCCCATTTCACCTGTCACCACAAGTAAAAGCTTCGCGAAATCCTGAGCAGAGGCAGATGCTGGCGCCATGCTTCTTGTACAGTCTGCGCAACTGCTAGTCAAATAAACTTTTCTTCATAAATTACCCAGTTTCAGGTATTCCTTTTAGCCATGTACAATGGACTAATACGCTTTCTTTCACTTGGTAATACACATTTAAGTTTAATCCATCTTTTCATTGCTTGATAGCCATTTGTTTTTAATGCTGAATAATATTCCATTGTTTTGATGTACCCTAATTTATTTATCTATTCACCTACTGAAAGGCATTTAGTTCCTAACATGTTTTAGCAATTACAAATAAAGCCTCTATAAATATCTTTGTGTGTTTTTTCGTGTGTGGACGTACGTTTTCAACTTATTTAGGCAAATAGGAAGAAATTCAATTGCTGGATGATATGATAAGAAGATACTTAGTTCCGGAAGAAACTGCCAAACTTTCTTCCAAAGTGGCTGTGCCTATTTAAATTTCCATTAGTAATGAATGAGAGTGCATGGTTCTCCACATCCCTGCCAACATTTTGTGTTGTCAGTGTTCCGAATATTGGCCATTGTAATAGGTGTGTGATGATATCTCATATTGTTTTAACTTGCATTTTCCTAGTAACGTACAATGTGGAGCATCATACCATATGCTTATTTGTCATCTGTATATCTTCTTTGATGAGGTGTCTGTTCAGATCTTTTTGCCCATTTTTAATTGAGTTGTTAGTTTTCTTAGTATTGAGTTTTAAGGGTTCTGTCTATTTTTGATAACAGTCTTTTATCAGATATCTTTTGCAAATATTTCCTGTGGAAATTACATTTTGTTTCACAAAGTTTATTTTTCCATGCCTATCTTATTTTTCACCCCCATGATTTCTTTTTAGCTTCAAAAAAAGCAATTTTTACATAAAAGGACACAATAAAAAGTACTTTTGTGAGGATGTATTATATATCAACTGTTTGACATATTTGCTTTAGTTTCCATGACATTCTTACAAAAAATACATTTGTAAAATTACACATTTCCTAAATTAATATTCTAATACATTATTTGGCAATAAATGATATAGCATCTTTTGACTGTCATGACAGATTTCACGTATACACCTACTGAAGATCATTTTGGCAAATTTAGTTACTTTTTTAGGATAAAACTGTAATTTCATTACTCTTCTACTGCTTGAAAGCTATATTTAAATATAGTAATATAAACATGGTTTATTTAGTGACAAATTTAGAGATTGAATATTATCAAAAGTATATGCCTACTCTGACATACAACATATGCCCAATGTTAAAACTCAATGACATCATATTCTTTAGAATCTATAGTGTTCTTATCTCTAATAGTGTTTTGAAAATTGATATCCTTGTTAGCTTGAATCCTTCAAGAAGCTGACATCAAGACAGGATTAACAAATTCTATGTTGAAATGGAATGATTTATAATTTCAATAATATTTAGCAGATGGAGTCTTAACAGTAATGCATTGACAACAATGTTATTTGAATTTATTTTGAAGTTAAGGCTTATATTCTTAGAGAACTTTGTTTCTTCCAGTGACCAATAAGCATTTATGTCATCCTCTCATAGTTATTGTACCTATGCAGATGCCAGCTCCTACAGAAGATAGTCACACTTTACTTCATAACAAACAGCAGGACTTCCTTCACAGAATGTAGACAATTTGTCATAAATACAAACCTGCCAAGACATCATCAAGAAAGAATCTACACTGACTCTAATCCATCTCTTATGGATCAATGACCACTGTAGTAACACCCCTTCCTCTCATTTATATTCCAGTCTAGTGCAATCCTTTAAATGATTTGGTCTTTCTTGCCCTGTATCCAATTCCTACTTCCTCATCTCCTGGCTAAATCTTTCTTTATGTCTTTCAGAATTCCTACTGGAAATATTTTTTGAAGTTCTCTTTCCTCTCCATCTCTGAATTTTACTTCCACCTCTGAAATGCAAATGATGACCGTCTTACACCATTTACCTGTGTTGCTTCAAGTGCATTCTTTCACATCATATGTACATCAAGGTCTAGATCCCAAAGTCATTCTAATTACATTACTTATCTACCCCATACTTCACTGAGACTCCAGGTTATAAAATTATATTTGTCTTCTTATTTCTGATACATAGTTTCTTGCCATCTCTCATTATTTAAAAACTTCAATCACTCAGTCATAATCTTTTCTCTCTACCACAGTTTTTCTGTCATCATCCTAGATGTCTTCAAATTCCATACTGATGATGTGTCCAATTCTAACCTCTCATATCCTTGGACACTTTCTTTTCAATGAAGTTATCCTTTCTTAAATCTTTCCAAATGTCAATATTCAAAACTTAACACTCACAAAATCAGTAAGTCAAACATCCCATTTTCTGAACAAAATCTCTAACCTTCCAAATTTTCTTACTCAGAAACCCACCTGTCATTTTCTCCTTTATCTCCTTGTGTAACAGCCTCTTCCTACTTACCTTAAATTTCACTTTTTGTCAATGTAACCACTTCTCTGAAAATTATTTTAAATCCTTCGCTCTTTGTCCTCAGAATTCCTGGAAAATTCAAAATGTCGAATGGATCAATTACCCATTTTCTTTTTGACTTAAAACAAATGATTAGAATTTCTCTGAGAAAACTAACATAAAAATGTAAATTAACACCATTGAAATTAATTATGTTTTTAAATTTTCTGTGTTTTATGTTTTTGACATCTAAAAGAACTTGCTATCAGTTGATAGACTACCACTCTCAGGTCTAGCCAATTCCAGATGGCAAATGGGTTGGCCAAGTAGGAGCATGTCTTTTATATGCAAACCAACCAATCCCAATCTTATAGTCCAAACCGCTTCCTTAACTCTCACCCCCCAAGATATCCCCTGCCCTAAATCACTGCAGGACTAGGTTCCAGTAGAGATCACCCCTACTGCCCATGGAAATTATTCAAGCCAGCCAATCCTTAACAGTTTACTTTGCCACACTTTATCTTTCCTGCAGAAACCCCAATAAAGGATTGGGTGCAGGCTTCTCCCTTGCTCCTGCTTCTGGCTGACCAAACCTGGAATTTCCTTTGCGGTCCTATATGGCATGGCATGTCCCCTTCTTTTGGGAAATGTGAGTAATAAAATCTTCTTTCAATGGCATTGACCTCTTCATGTTGGCACTCGGTTGCCTCCATTAAAATCCCCCAGATATACTTTTAACACATCATTATAAATAGTCAGTATGTACAAAATATTAGTGTGATAAGCAAATCTTTCTATTTCTATATGGAAATTCTAGGTAACTAAAATGTTATTGCCTAAGAAAAAGCCACACTTGAACTTTAGTTGCATTTATCCCCGTGTATTTATGTGTTGTAAAAATGTAAAGAAATTCACTGAAGAATTCAAACATATCCTCAATTCTACAAGGTAATCTGTCATTAGCTCACTCTCCCATCTCCCTGGAGCTATCACCAACTGTACTATGTTCACTCTCTAACCATACACTATGAAGGTGACCTTGCAATGTGCTTCATTTAGAAAATAAAAGTAATCCATTTAAAACTTCTAAAAGTTTGGCTTCAAATCAATACATTTGCCTTAATCTCTACTGATCATTATTATCTCCTCTAATAAAAAATGAAAAAAAAAATGTCGATCTCCAGTCTCATATGTTACCTTTCTTCTGAATCTTAGCCCCTTGTTTTCTTTCAACAAGGTTAAACCTTTATCTATCTCTTGCTATCCTGTATCTGTAATCCTCTTACTTCATACTGGATAATTTCCATCAGCATTTAAATATCCAGACTTAAGAATTATAGGCTTCCCTGTATATGACATACCCTTGCAGCTACTATACTTGAAATCATCAATAACTTCCAATTTCCTAAATGTAATGGACACTTTTCAGTCTTCATTAATTCTGTATTTTTATTAGACCTAATTGATTTGGTCATTTTCTCCTTATTGAAAGCTGAGATTTAAATTGTTTTTCTCTCATCATTATGGCTGCTGCCTAATTAGTCTCTCTTTATGGCCTAAAGTTAAAAAGGTAAAAGTCTCCCAGATCTAAATTTAGGTGTTTTTCTCTGTTCATTGTTATATTCTAACCCTAGACACACTCAACACACACATTATCCCTATCTTGTCAATTACCACATACATCAGTCTTTCCAGGTTAATAACTGAACTACAATTTTCTCTGAGATCCAGTTCCTTATGTGTCTCCGTATAATCTCAGGAACAAAAAGTTCAATAAGTGAAAAAATCCTCTCTCCTAATCTACTACATATCACCAAGCCTTATCTTTCTTCACTGAAATTACTCTTCAGAACAGTTGTTGAGGCAACAAAAGTTGAATCATACTTATTTTCCCTCACTTTCTTTGTCAACTTTTTACATGAAATAAATTAACTTTTTCAAAATTTTTGTTTACTGAAGCAGAATTTACATACTAAGATGTACATAGTTTAATTGTACAGTTTGAGTTTGACAAATTTATGCTCCAATAAAATTACCAATCCGATCAAGGCACACAATATTTCATCACAACAAAAAGCTTCTTCATGCTCCTTTCCAATCAATTTCCTCTGGCCAGAGATCAATTGCTGCCATTATTTCCCAAGCCAACATCTATGTATCTATGTATCTAGCTTTCTAGCTATTTAGCTATCTATCAATCTATAATTTTAATTTTTTAAAGTAATTACTTTACTTTTCTAAGTAGGCTTATCTTCTCTTCTGTAGCTCTTCTGAAATAATATTTAAACCTGATGTCTGTGAAGTATCTTTAAACACATTGTGAAACTATATGGAAATATATTCTGAAACTACCTTGCATACTGAACTAAATACCTTCATGGAGACCTGCTTCTTCATCTTCCATGTCAATTTCTTGGTGACTTAGTGTCATTGCTCTCTGCAAATCTTTCTTTCTTCATTGAGTCCTCTTGATTCATCGATTCTTACTAAGATTCACTCAATCTCTGATTTTTTTAGCTGTGCTAATTCTTCTCTGATAAGTTTAGATCAGCGCTTCTGTTGGACCCTGATTATCTGGAGGAGTTCATCAACGTCACAATCTGGAAGATCGCCCTGAACAACAAATATAGAATAGCTCCCTATTGTAAGCAAACCAAGCAAAGTGCAAGGTATTTGTTTCATGGTAATTCTGTACTAAATCAGGAACTAAATCATGTCATTATCATCATCAAATATTTCTCTTGGATTTTGACATATCCAATATATATTTTTTCAGTCTTTCATTATATAGGAGCTTCAGATAGAAAGAATATATTTTATTAATCTCTAACTATAAACCAATGTTCTTTATAATTGCCTATAAATGGCCTTTCATTTATAAGATCAAGCCTGAGCCTCTGATCAAGACAGTGTTTGATACTTTAGATTTGAATAGGATTAGTTCAAATTCTAAACTTTCAAGGCATTGCTTATAACTCTTTAAGGAATTTTCTAGCACAAGAAGAAATCTTAACTTCTAAAGAAATTTCAGTTGTTCAGCTTTCACTAAAGTCTGTACTCTACCATAGAGGTCTTTTTACTGGGCCTCAATTCTGGTTGCTAGAAATCCTAGTGCAGCGTCAGGCTTAATTGATTCTAGGACTCAATGACATTATACAGGACTTAGGTCCTTTCTTTCTTTCTTTTTGCTTGCTCATCCTTTGTGTGGCTTCATCCTCAGCCGATTGCAGGATGGCTGCAGCTGTTTCAGGCATTACATCCAGATACACATAGGAAAAAGAAAGATCATCACTATCTGCACTCTAAGGAACAATTTATCATTTTTTTAATGGAAGTATTGCAATAATCTACTAACAAGTTTCTACCTGTGTAATCCTGTCTTCTCTTCCAAACCAATAACTGTCACTGAAATAGTTATAATTAAATTGCTAACATGTAGATATTTCAATCTCATTCAAATGCTTATAGCGTTAAATATCTTCCTGTTACATGTTCCAAATTTTTAAAAAGTGTAGAGATAACTTTACAACATGCCTCCTGTCAATCACCCAGAGTTCTCAGGAAACACCCTTTCTCCTTGATCACTGTTTCCAGGAGCCTAGTTTGTTTGTTTGCCGCAAACTCCTTCCTGTTTTATTGTGTTCTTACATGCTAAGCTTAATTGTTGCAATATTTTTTTCTCCTTCCCCTTAATATTTTTCTTCTAATTAGCAACTTTTTTCCATCAATTTTCAGGAAATTACCCCAGGTTAAGTCAGTCATCTATATTTCATGCTCTCACTGTACACTCTGCTTTTGCTTTGAGGAACTTATATATAAGTTATATATAAATATATATATTATATATAAATGAATAATTATTTTTATAATTTCTATCCTTTAAAAGTACCTCTGTTTCCTCATAGATTCTAAGCTTCTTGAGGGTAAATGCTATTTGTCTCTCTTGTTCTGCTGTGTTCTCAGAAAATCTGAGAACATACCTCATTGAAAATAGAAGTAATAACAGTCAAAGGTAATTTACATTTTATATAGAAATAAAACGTAACTGCTTTTTCGCAACGGGTTTGCCGCCAGAACACAGGTGTCATGAAAACTACCCCTAAATGCCAAAATGGGAAAGGAAAAGACTCATATCAACATTGTCGTCATTGGACACGTAGATTCAGGCAAGTCCACCACTACTGGCCATCTGATCTACAAATGCGGTGGCATCCACAAAAGAACCATTGAAAAATTTGAGAAGGAGGCTGCTGAGTTGGGAAAGGGCTCCTTCAAGTATGCCTGGGTCTTGGATAAACTGAAAGCTGAGCGGGAACGTGGTATCACCATTGATAGCTCCTTGTGGAAATTTGAGACCAGCAAGTATTATGTGACTATCATTGATGCCCCAGGACACAGAGACTTCATCAAAAACATGATTACGGGACATCTCAGGCTGACTGTGCTGTCCTGATTGTTGCTGCTGGTGTTGGTGAATTTGAAGCTGGTATCTCCAAGAATGGGCAGACCCGAGAGCATGCTTTTCTGGCTTACACACTGGGTGTGAAACAACTAATTGTTGGTGTTAACAAAATGGATTCCACTGAGCCACCCTACAGCCAGAAGAGATACAAGGAAATTGTTAAGGAAGTCAGCACTTACATTAAGAAAATTGGCTACAACCAGTAGCCACAGTAGCATTTGTGCCAATTTCTGGTTGGAATGGTGACAACATGCTGGAGCCAAGTCCTAACATGCCTTGGTTCAAGGGATGAAAGGTCACTCGTAAGGATGGCAATGCCAGTGGAACCATGCTGCTTGAGGCTCTGGACTGCATCCTACCACCAACTTGTCCAACTGACAAGCCCTTGCGCCTGCCTCTCCAGGATGTCTACAAAATTGGTGGTATTGGTACTGTTCCTGTTGGCTGAGTGGAGACTGGTGTTCTCAAACCCGGTATGGTGGTCACCTTTGCTCCAGTAAACGTTACAACTGAAGTAAAATCCGTCGAAATGCACCATGAAGCTTTGAGTGAAGCTCTTCCTGGGGACAATGTGGGCTTCAATGTCAAGAATGTGTCTGTCAAGGATGTTCGTCATGGCAGCGTTGCTGGTGACAGCATAAACGACCCACCAATGGAAGCAGCTGGCTTCACTGCTCAGGTGATTATCCTGAACCATCCACGCTAAATAAGTGCTGGCTATGCCCCTGTGTTGGATTGCCACACGGCTCACATTGCATGCAAGTTTGCTGAGCCGAAGGAAAAGATTGATTGCCGTTCTGGTAAAAAACTGGAAGATGGCCCTAAATTCTTGAAGTCTGGTGATGCTGCCATTGTTGATATGGTTCCTGGCAAGCCTATGTGTGTTGAGAGCTTCTCAGACTATCCACCTTTGGGTCGCTTTGCTGTTCATGATATGAGGCAGACAGTTGCGGTGGGTGTCATCAAAGCAGTGGACAAGAAGGCTGCTGGAGCTGGCAAGGTCACCAAGTCTGCCCAGAAAGCTCAGAAGGCTAAATGAATATTATTCCTAATACCTGCCACCCCACTCTTAATCAGTGGTGGAAGAACGGTCTCAGAACTGTTTGTTTCAATTGGCCATTTAAGTTTAGTAGTAAAAGACTGGTTAATGATAACAATGCATCGTAAAACCTTCAGAAGGAAAGGAGAATGTTTTGTGGACCACTTTGGTTTTCTTTTTTGCGTGTGGCAGTTTTAAGTTATTAGTTTTTAAAATCAGTACTTTTTAATGGAAATAACTTGACCAAAAAATGTGTCACAGAATTTTGAGACCCATTAAAAAAGTTTAAAAAAAAAAAAAAAAGAAATAAAACGTAACTGAGAAAACTAATGTACTTTCTTGTTTTTGATAGCAAGGTTGTTTTTACATTTCTTCATTATTTTATCATTTAGATTAAAATTATATTTCTTAAAACCTTGAATATATATACTTTGTAATTTCCTCTTGATGCATTTATCATTTATGTGTAAAAAACACATATGATGAAACTTGAATCAATTGGGAATGAGATTCTTTCTGGTAAAATAATGGAACACCAGAGTTAAGGAGAACAAGTATTAGCAAAACAGCCATTGGACTGATGGTACATTGGGGCTTTGTGCGGATTATGAAAAAAAAAAAGAGTCCAGTTCTAGGGTATGGGAATAATACAAGTATAATTAGAATGAGGTTCAGACCGATAGACAGTGAAATGGCCAGGGAGTGGGAAGAATAGTTTTAGAGGTGAATTTTAGGGATGAAACAACTCTAGATGATAATAGGATGATAGGGTCTATTATTCTATCATAGATATGTAGACTGGAAGGAAATGAAGTTAATTGGCCAAATGGCCTGTACATACACACACATGCACATCTATATACACAATGTGTGTAACTTAAAGTGTATGTGTGTGTGTGTGCATGTGTGTATACCATATGGGATAGACTAAGAACATACAAAAAAAGCCAGTTCCTTAAAAGAATATTGGTGATTGACCAATCTAACTATCTGGGATGATTTGGAATTCTGTTCTACTGTTAGGGCAACAGTCTCTTCCACAACTACCAAAGTGTTCATTGTATGTAAAAAGAACAACTCTCTGGAAATCTCTCTTTCACCATTTAAAAGTAAGAAAAAACGTATACTTCAGTGTTTTGGGATTTGTAGTTGAGAATACTACTTTTGTGTTAGAATACTCTTCCTCTCCAGTGACATATTTCTCCAGAAAGCACCAAGCGAGTGAGTTCGTATGTTCAAGTGGAATGGTCTTACCCAGCTAATTGTCACTGTTTTGACCTTGCTGTGTTAAGATGTGAGCTGTCACCATAGCAGAAAAGAAAATCGGAAAAATATATTGCACTTTAGAGGTCAGAGTAGAAAGGTTTGGGCTAGCAGAAAGTGAAGTTTACTAGGACCAGATTAAATAATATAAAGGGAGTAGGGTAATAAACATCTTTGTGGTAACGAATCATCTGGAAATTTTGGGATTCTGGTTATAAAAAAGTAAACAGGAATGTGAAGAATCAGCGTTTTAAATCTCAAAGGTAGAAGTTTTTAATCAGTAAAAATGAAAGTCTCAGCTTTTAATACAAATTTTATTTATGTATTTGTTTGTTTTAAGGATGGGGTCTTGTCTTATTTTGTCACCCAGGCTGGAGTGCCGGGCGAGCTCATAGCTCACTGCAGTCTTGAACTCCTGGGCCCCAGGTTTCATAAACACTTCAGGTTTCAGATCACCTCTTGAGAAGGACGACTATGCTTAAAATCCGGTGTTTTAAGTACTCAGACATAATCAATGAGCTCTAATTAAATACATTTCTCACTTTAAACTGGTGCCTTGTATCATTTTGATAAATAAACCCAAATTAAGTAGCTCCAATTATGAATCTCTCTAGTCCTCTCTCTCTCTCTCTCTCTGTCTCTCTCCCTGTCACACACACACACACACACACACACACACCCCACAGTTACCACTCTTACAATCTTAAACTTTTACTTTTGTTCATGAACTGTCATATATGCTTCTGTAAAAGTAGAATAGAAAGGGTTGTAGCTGAAGAATTGTCACTAATACCGTATTGAGCTCATGGAAAGGGTTTTTTACTGTAGAAAGCAAATCAGATCTAGAGAACCAGATGTCTTTGATTCAAATTTTACCT
This sequence comes from Macaca nemestrina, assembly GCF_043159975.1. Classification (NCBI taxonomy): domain Eukaryota; kingdom Metazoa; phylum Chordata; class Mammalia; order Primates; family Cercopithecidae; genus Macaca; species Macaca nemestrina. Next base: position 59,994,563 of record NC_092131.1, read on the forward strand.
CTGTTACTAAATAGTTACAAATCAGTTATCATACACAAAACTTCACTGATAGATTAAGGTTCCTCTTTTGTGAAATATTGATGTTATTTTCAAACTGTTGGTACTGTTGCTAGGACTGAATGATAAAACATGTAAAACTGAACAGTGCCTTGCATATGTTCATATTCAATGAATATTAACTCGTGTTTTGTTGTCCTTGTGTGCTGATAAAAATGGAGATCTACTTTCATTATTTTCAATGACATGAAGGGAGGTTACATAAAAATTAGAGAGGTTAAAGAGTGAAGAAATTACTTTAGCTATTTTCAGCTTGATTTTCATAGCTATATAAGGGACAGAGACAGACGTTGGCTTCCAGTTCTAAGACTCTATTATTCCATAAATAAGTTTACCTATAAGTAAGATAAAAAATCATAATAGACATATTTCTAATCAATAATTAGAAATTATTGATTAAATTAATCAGTAATTTAGTCTATTGTCCAGGATATGATAACACTCATTCAAAACAAAACAAAACCCAACACAAAACCTAAAGCAAAACAGACACACATGTCATTTCCAGAATCATGTGGATAACTATTTTAATCATCATTTTTATCTTTTACAGGTATAATAAATACCATAGTATTATAGCAAGTTGTAACACTTGGGAAAATACAGAGTTTTTTAATGTATTTCCCAGACATGAGAACACCTTACTTTTATACCTTGCATGTTAAGGAAGTCCCGAGGCATGCTCAAATCTTTCATCAACAATTAAGGTCAAGTAGGTTAATATTTTCCCAGTACTATTTTAGATTCCTTCTCTCCAAGCTATGTACCAACAGCCATTAATCAATATGTTTTTCTTTTTCTTTTTATACATAATAGTTAAACATTCATCACCAATTTGTCAATAAGATGACTGTTATTACCCTTAAGCTGTGTCTCTGGTTTGCTCTTTTAAAGCTATTTTAAAATACATTCTTGGCAATATTTTCATTTCCTTGGGATATAGTTTAGGTATGCCTTTATTAAACATTAATGAGTCATAATCATACACACAAATACACACACATATATATATAATTTTAAATGTGTGCTGTGAAAAAATCTTATCTAATAAATGACTATCTAATAATAAATTTTAATAAATACATATTTTAAATAATCACTATTTCATAAATATAAACAAATAAAGTAATTGTGCATCCATTTATACTGTCTTTCATATAGTAATTGATTTTTTCAGATCCCCTACAGCAGTGCTGCTCACACTTTTATAGATTATGGCATGCAGAGAAAATCACTACAATTCTTCATCCTGGCTGCAGAAATTGTCTACATGTGGAAATTGTCTACTGCTCACCACAACCTACACACATGCACAACACTGGGGCAGTCTAAGGACAGAATCACCCAGCTTGGCACTGCCTCCATTCAGTGGCTAAGCAGTCCACCGGGAGATCGGGGCATTGCCCTGCCATTATGGTAACCGCAAGCATGAGTGTGCAATACCAGGGCCCTAACAACTGGCCCAGAACACCTGCTACCAGTGCCTAGGTATGCTGTCAAGAAGCCTGGGGATCTTCACACCCAGCCACCACTGCTGGCATCTGTGAACTTCTCCTGGGTGCCTGAGGATGGGGCAACCAGCCTGCAACTACCACTACTGCCAGCATCTACCTGCATGCACCAACTGGGGGCCTGGGACTCACTCACCATTCCGATTTTAGTTGTAATTAATATAAGCATGTGCCTCTTGGAAGCCCAAGGGTAATACAATTGAGAGATCCAACAATGAGCTATATCAAACAGAAGAAAAATCTCAGAATGTAAACATGTCTTTTGAAATAACCCAGCCATACCAAAATAAATAAATAGAAAAGACAAAAGAAAAAAACCCTATATGACATAAGGGACAATATAAAGTCACCAAATATTCAATATTTTCATGTTCTAGAAGGTGAAGAGAAGACCAAAGGCATATAAAACCTATCTAATGAAATATTAGCAAAAAAACTTGCCAAGTCTAGAATACAGTTACACATTCAGATACAGGAAGACCAAGAATCCTAAATGTATATAATCTAAAAACTTATCCTCCAAGGCACGTGTATTAGTCAGGGTTCTCTAGAGGAACAGAATTAATGGACTCTATATAGGACAGTTTATTAAGTATTAACTCACATGATCACAAGGTCCCACAATAGGCCATCTGCAGGCTGGGGAACAAAAGAGCCAGTCTGAGTTCCAAAACTGAAGAACTTGGAGTCCATTATTCAAGGGCAGGAAGCATCCAGCACAGGAGAAAGATATAGGCTGGGAGGCTAGACCAGTCTCACTTTTCACATTTTTCTGCCTGCTTATATTCTAGCAGTGCTGGCAACTATGATTAGATTGTGCCTAACTATGTTAAGGGTTGGTCTGTCTTTCCCAGCCCACTGACTCAAATGTTAATCTCCTTTGGCAACACCCTCACAGATACACCCAAGATCAATATTTTGTATCCTTCAATCCAATCAAGTTGACACTCAGCATTAACCATCACAGCACATTAGACTAAAACTGTCAAAAGTCATAGAAAAAAAGAACCATAAAATCAGCAAGAGAAAAAGGTCTAGTCACATGTAAGATAATTTAATCAAACTAAAAGTGGATTTCTTAGCCGCAAAATTATAGACTAGGGGAGAATGGAATGATATATCCGAAGTGCCGAAAGAAAAAAAAAAAAAACCTGCCAGTCAAAAATACTATACCCAACAAAGTTATCCTTCACAAATGAAGAAGAAAAAGTTTTTCCCAGACCAGAAAAAAACTGAAGGATTTCACCCAATAGATCAACCCTATAACATATACTTAAGGGAGTCCTACACCTGGAAGCAAAAGAAGGCTATCACTATCTACCATTATGAAAACACACAAAAGCATAAAACTTAGTGGTAGAACAAATACACAAATGAGAAAGAGGAAAGACTAAAAATGTTACCCCTACAGGAAACCACCAAACTTCAATGCAAATAGTAAGAGAGAAAGATACGAACATGAGATACACAAAACAATCAGAAAACAATTAACAAAAAGACAAAAATGAATCATCACGTATCAGTAATAACTTTGAGTGTAAATGAATTAAATTTTCCACTTAAAGATTAGACTGGCTGAATGGGTTAAAAAAATATGAACTAACTCTGTGCTACCTACTAGAGGCTCCCACCACTTGTAAAAACACATATAGTAGTAAAGTAAAAAGATGTAAAAAGAGATTTCATTCAAAAAGAAACTGAAAGTAAGCAGAAATAGCTATACTTGCATTAGATAAACAGTCTTTAAGTAGAAAACAATAAATGGGCACAAAGATGGTCATGATATATGAAGATATATTCTTATCTTCATATATAAGATATATCTTATCTTATATAATGAAAATATATTCTTCACTAGAATAATTGTTGGGGACATTCATACCCCACTCTCAGCATTATACTGATTATCTAGATAGAAAAATTAAGAAAAAAACATTGAATTTAAGCTGGACTTTAGACCAAATGGACCAAACAGACATTCACAAAATATTGTATGCAACAGCTGCAGAATACACATCCCTTTCATCAGCACAGTAAAAATTATCCAAAATAGCCCACATATTAAGCCACAAAATCAATCTTATCAAAATTTTAAATACTGACTTCATATCAATTATCTTCTCAGACCACAATAGAATAAAACCAGAAATCAACAACAAATGGAATTTTGGAAACTGTACAAATACACGGAAATTACACAACATACTCCTAAATAACCAGTAGGTCAAGAAAGAAATTTTAAAAATTCTTGAAATGAATGAACGTCAAAACACAACATGCCAAAACCCATGGGATTCAGTAAAGTTAGTAATAAAAGGGAGGCTTATAACAATAAACATCTACATCACAAAAGTAGAAAGATTCCAAATAAGCTAGTTGTTCTTTTCAAGGAACTAGAAAAGCAGAACAAAGCAAACCCAAAATTGGTAGAAGAAAAGAAATAATACAAATTATTTGTATTATCAGAGCAGAACATAAAAAATATATATTTAGAATAAAAAACAATAAAAAGGATCAATAAAACAGAAACTTGGTTTGTTGAAAATATAAAGAAAATCAGTAAACCACTAACTAGTCTAACAAAAAAAAAAGAGAGAGAGAAGAACCAAAACAAAATCAGAAACAAACAAACTAAAACAATGAGACATTACAACGAATAGTACAGAAATACAAAGATCATCAGAAACTCCTGGAGAAAAATGAATAAATTCCTGGACACACACAATCAATCAAATTTGAATCAGGGAGAAATAGAAAACTTGAAAAGGGTAATAAGTTTAATAAGTTTGATGAGACTGAATCAAAGGTCTCCCAAGGAAGAAAAGTCTAGGACTGAATAGCTTCACTGCTGAATTCCACCAAATTTTCAATGAAGAACTATCACCAATTTTCCTGAAATAATTCCAAAAAAATTGAAGAGGAAGGAATTCTCCCTAACAAATTCTGCACAATCAGTATTACCCTGATATCAAAACCAGACACACACACACACACACACACACACACACACACACACACTATAGACCAATATCCCTGACAAACATAGAGGGGAAAATCCTCAACAAAAATAGCAAACCTAATCTAATGGCACATTAAAAAAAAAAAAAATCATGATCAAGTGAGATGTATCTTGGGAATGCAAGAATGGTTCAATATACACAAATCAATAATGTAATATGTTACATCAACAGAATGAAGAACAAAAACAATCTGATCATCATAACAGATGCAGAGAAAGCATTTGATAAAATTTAACATGGCTTCATTTTTAAAACTCTCAACAAACTAAGCGTAGAAGGAGAGTACTTCAACATAATAAAGGCCCTATGTGACAAACCCACAAATAACATCACATTGTATGGAGAAAAACTGAAAGCCAGGTGGAGGCAGGGCCAACTAGAAGCAGAGGTGATGGAGGCTCCCATAGAAAAGAACCAAAACAGCGTGTGAATCCTGCGCAGGCAACCGAGGTATCCAAATTTTGTCATCAAGACTGACTAGGCAGCTGGCGTGACCCACAGAGAGGAAGGAAGAGCACTGTGGTGTGGCAGTCCACCTGAGAGCCACATGGGGCCGGGGAGCCCCCACCCCAACCAAGGGAGGTAGTGACTGAGCATGCTTCCCAGTCTGGGAAACTGTGCTTGTCTCACGGAATGTGCAACCCATGGATGGGAACATCCCACTCATTATCCTAGGCCACTGGGGCCTTGGGTCCCAACCATGGAGCTGCACAGATTCTCAACAGCTTCTCAGCTGGAATCTGCCTAAGCCTGCCAAGTTCCCGAGAGAGGGGCAGCCATCACCACTGCTTCTGCTGGCGGTTTAAGCTGTCTCAGCTCCTTGTGGGAGGGGCGGCAGTCATCACTTATAGTTCCAGGCCGCGCTTTTCTCTTGCTGGAGCCGGGGAGGTTAGACAGCTTGGTCCTAAAGAGGTATTCGCCACAGCCTAGCACACTGGCTGTGGCAGATGGCAGCCAGACTGCTCTTCAGGACAGATCCTGAATCATCCCTCCTCACTGGGTGGGGCCTCCCTGCAGGAACTCCAACAACTCCAACCAGGGCTCAGGGACAGAACTCTGATCTTCCTGGCCCTGAGCCCCTAGGGGTGGGGGGCCATAGTCTCTGAAGACTAGCAAACTCTTTCCTCCTGCTGGCTCTGAGGAATCTGGGCAGCACAGAAAAGTGGGTTTTCCCTCAGTTCAGCACACCCCCTCCACCAAGGAACAGGCAAAATGCTTCATTAAACAGATCCTGCTTCCCGTGCCACCCAACTGGGTGAGAACCCCCAACAGGGGTCGTCAGACACCCAAAGAGGAGCATTTCTACTGGCATCAGGTCGGTGCCCCTTGAGGTCAGAGATCCTAGAGGAAGGAATAGGCACCCATCTTTGCTGTTCTCCAGCCTCCTGGAGTAACATCTCCAGGCATGGGAGAGAACCAGAAGAATAGGACCTGAAGTGAACTCTCAACAAACCACAACAGCCTTACAGAAGAGGGACCTAACTATTGAAAGAAAAACAAACAAACAGAAAGCAACAACAACAGAATCAACAAAAACAGTTCCCACGAAAACCTCACTCAAGGGTCACCAACCTCAAAGATCAAAACTAGACAAACTCATGAAGATGAGAAAGAACCAACAACAACAACAACAAAACTGAAAACCCAAAAGACCAGAGTGACTCTTCTCCTCCAAAAGATCACAATACCTCTCCAGCAACAGCACAGAACTGGATGGAGTATGAGATGGACAAATTGACAGAAGTAGACTTCAGAAGATGGGTAATAACAAACTTCAGTGAGGTAAAGGAGAATGTTCTAACCCGATGAAAAGATTCATGATAAAAGGCTACAGGAGCTGATAACTAGAATAACTCATTTAGACAGGAACGTAAATGACCTGACGGAGCTGAGAAACACAGCACGAGAACTTCGTGAAGCATACACAAGTATCAATAGCCAAATCGATCAAGTGAAAAAAAAGAATATTAGAGTGAAGACTATCTTGCTGAAATAAGGCAGACAGACAAATTAGAGGAAAAAAGAATTAAAATAAATGAACAAAACATCCGAGAACTATGGGACCATGTAAAAATACAGAACCTATGACTGACTGGAGTACCCGAAAGTGATGGGGAGAATGGAACCAAGTTGGAAAACACAATTCATGATGTTATCCAGGAAAACTTCCCAAACCTAGCAAGACAGTCTAACATTCAAATTCAGGAAATACAGAGAACACCAATGAGATACTCCAAAAGAAGATAAACCCTAAGACATGTAATCTTTAGATTCTCCAAGGTCAAAATGAAGGAAGAAATGCTAAAGGTAACCAGAGAGAAGGGCCAGGTCACCTACAAAGAGAAGTTCATCAGACTAACAGCAGATGTCTCAGAAGGAACCCTATGAGCCAGAATAGAGTGGGGGTCAATATTCAATATTCTTAAATAAAAGAATTTTCAACTGAGAATTTCATATTTGGTCAAACTAAGCTTCATAAATGAAGGATAAATAATTTTTTTTTCAAAAAAGCAAATGCTGAGGGAATTCATCATCACCAGGTCTGCCTTGCAAGAGCTCCTGAAGGAAGTACTAAATGTGGAAAGGAAAAACCAGTACCAAAATATCAAGACCAATAACACGATGAAGAAACTACATCAACTAGTGTGCAAAATAACCAGCTAGCATCATGATGACAGGATCAAATATATACACAAAACAATATTAACCTTAAATGTAAATGGGCTAAATGCCCCAATAAAAAGACACAGACAAGAAAATTGGAGAGGGTTAAGACCCATCAGTGTGCTATATTCAAGTGACTCATCTTATATGCGAAGCCACATATAGGTGCAAAATAAAGAGACAAAGGAAAATTTACCAAACAAATGGACAGCAGAAAATAGCAGGGGTTTCAATCCTAGTCTCTGACAAAACAGACTTTAAACCATAACAGATAAAAAAAAAGACAAAGAGGGACATTACATAATGATAAAGGGTTCAATTCAACAAGAAGAGCTAACTTTTCTAAATATATATGCACCCAATACAGGAGCACCCAGATTCAAAAAACAAGTTATTAGAGACCTACAGAAACTTAAACTCCCACACAACAATAGTGGGAGACTTTAACATCCCTGTCAATATTAGATCAATGAGAGAGAAAATTAACACAAATATTCAGACTTGAACACAGCTCTGAATCAAGTGAATCTAATAGATATCTACAGAACTCAACACCCCAAATCAACAAAATACACATTCTTCTCAGTGCCAATGACACTTACCTAAAATTACCCACATAATTGGAAGTGAAACACTCCTCAGCAAATGCAAAAGAACTGAAATCATAACAGTCTCTCAGATCATAGTGCATCAAATTACAACTCAAGATTAAGAAATTCTCTCAAAACCACAGAACTGCATGGAAATTGAACAACTTGCTCCTGAGTGACTCCTGGGTAAATAACGAAATTAAAGCAGAAATCAAGACATTCTTTGAAACCAAGAAGAACAAAGAGACAATGTACCAAAATGGCTGGGATGCAGCTAAAGCAGTGTTAAGAGGGACATTTATAGCACTAAGTGCCCACCTCAGAAAGCTAGAAAGATCTCAAATCAACATCCTAACATCACAATTAAAAGAACTAGAGAAGCAAGAGACACAAAAACTCTCCAAAAAATTAATAAACCTAGGAGAAGGTTTATTGAAAAAATTAACAAAATAGATAGACCACTAGCTAGACTAATAAAGTAGAAAAGAGAGAAGAATCAAATGGATACAATAAAAAATGATAAAGGGGATATTACCACTGACCCCACAGAAATACAATCTACCATCAGAGAATACTATAAACACCTCTCTGCAAATAACCTAGGAAATATAGAAGAAATGGATAAATTCCTGGACACATACAGCCTCCCAAGACTAAGCCAGGAAGAAGTTGAATCCCTGAATAGACCAATACTAGGTTCTGAAATTGAGGCAGTAATAAATAAGCTACCAACAAAAAAAGTCCAGGATCATACATATTCACAGCTGAATTCTACCAGAGAAACAAAAAGGATCTGGTAGCGCTCCTTATAAAGCGCTCCTTATAAAAGCATTGCAAACAATTGAAAAGAAGGGACTTCACCCTAACTCATTTTATGAGGCCCACATCATTCTGATACCAAAACCTGGCAGAGACACAACCAAAAAAGAAAACTTCAGGCCAATATCCCTGATGTACATCGATGTGAAAATCCTCAATAAAATACTGGCAAACTGAATCCAGCAACACACCCAAAAGTTTATCCACCACCAAATAGTCAACTTTATACCTGGGATGCAAGGCTGGTTTAACATATGCAAATTAATAAATGTAATCCATCACATAAAAAGAACCAATGACAAAAACCACAAGACTATCTCAATAGATGCAGAAAGGGCATTCAATAAAATTCAACATCACTTCATGTTAAAAACTCTCAATAAACTAGGTATTGATGAAACATATCTCCAAATAATAAGAGCTATTTATGACAAGCCCACAACCAATGCAATACTGAGTGATCAAAAGCTGGGAGCATTCCCTTTGAAAACTAACATAAGACAAGGATGCCCTCTGTCTCCACTTGTATTCAACATTGTATTGGAAGTTCTGGCCAGGGTGATCAGGCAAAAGAAAAAAATAAAATGTATTCAAGTAGGAAGAGAGGAAGTCAAATTGTTTCTGTTTCCAGATGACATGGTCCTATATTTAGAAAACCGTATTGTCCCAGCCCCAAATCTCTTTAAGCTGATAAGCAGCTCAGCAAAGTCTCAGGATACAAAATCAACGTGCAAAAATCACAAGCATTCCTATACACCCACAATAGACAAGCAGAGAGTAAAATTGTGAATGAACTCTCATTTGCAATTGCTACAAAGAGAATAAAATACATAGGAATACAGCTAACAAGGGATGAGAAGGACCTCTTCAAGGAATACTACAAACCACTGCTCAAGGAAATAAGAGAGGATACAAACAAATGGAAAAACATTTCATCCACATGGATAGGAAGAATCAATATTGTGAAAATGGCCATACTGGCCAAAGTAATTTATAGAGTCAATGCTATTCCATCGAGTTACCATTGACATTCTTCACCAAATTAGAAAAAAAAAAAAAAAGAACTACTTTAAAATTCATGTGGAACCAAAAAAAAAAAAAAAAGCCTTAATAGCCAAGACAATCCTAAGAAAAAAGAACAAAGCTGGAGGAATCACACTACCTGACTTCAAACTATACTACAAGTCTACAGTAATGAAAACAGCATGGTACAGGTACCAAAACAGATATGTTGACAAACAGAATAGAACAGAGACCTCAGAAATATCACCACACATCTACTATCATCTGATCTTCAATAAATGTGACAAAAACAAGCAATGGGGAAAGGATTCCCTATTTAATAAACAGTGCTGGGAAAACTGGCTAGCCATATGCAGCATAGCCATATGTTAAAACTGGACCCCTTCCTTACACCTTATACAAAAATAAACTCATGATGGATTACAGACTTAAACGTAAAACCCCAAACTGTAAAAACAATAGACGAAAACCTAGGCAAGACCATTCAGGACATAGGCACGGGCAAAGATTTTATTATGAAATCGCCAAAAGCAATTAGAACAAAAACTAACATTGACAAATGGGATCTAATTAAACTAAAGAGCAAAAGAAACTACTCTCAGAGTGAACAAGCAACCTACAAAATGAGAGAATATTTTTGCTATTTACCCATCTGACAAAGGTCTAATATCCAGAATCTACAAGGAACTTAAACAAATTTACAAGAAAAAAACAACCCCACCAATAAGTGGGCAAAGGACATGAACAGACACTTCTCAAAAGAAGACATTTATGCAGCCAACACACATATGAAAAAAGAAAAAAAAAAAACTCAACATCTCTGATCATTAGAGAAATGCAAATCAAAACCATGGTAAGATATCATCTCATGCCCCTTCAGAATTGTGATTATTAAAAAGTCAAGAAACAACAGATGCCCGTGAGGCTGTGGGAAAATAGGAAGGTTTTTACACTGTTGGAGGAAATGTAAATTAGTTCAAGCACTGTGGAAGACAGTGTGGCAATTCCTCAAGGATCTAGAACCAGAACTACAATTTGACCTGGCAAAGGACATGAACATAAAACACACAGAGAATGCCCAGATTTCCCATATATAAAGGATGTGAATTGGTACCAAATACAATTGCTACAAAACTTCATACACATTAGATTGGCAATTATTTAAGTCTTACAATACAAAATTTTGGCAAGTTGTAGAACAATGGGAATTTTTATACAATACTCTAGTAAGTATAAATTTGTATAACCACTTATAAGTGTAATTTTGAATGTGATAGTAAAACGAATATTTACATATCCCATGACTCAATAATTCTATTTTCATTTTCTAATCTAGAAGGAATTTTGCCCATGTGCCCAAGGAGACAAATATTTATTGTAGTGTAATCCATATAATAAAACCTTTGAAAAAATAAAAGTGTCCCTATTAAAAATGGTTAAAATTATACATATGTAGATATAAATATAATTAACAAATATAAAAGTTAAATATGGAGTGTAAATTAAGTAAAGCTACATGCATTAGCATACATAAATCTGAAAAATATTGTGTAAGGGAAAACAAATCATAACCTGTTACAGAAGACCACTGTTTATATAACAAATTTTAAAATAATACCTAATGTTTGCGGATACGTCCACATGAAGTAAAAGGGTGAAACATGCACTGAGATGATTATTACCTATTTCATGAAAATAGTTGTACCTGGAAAAGCTAAATTATGGCACAGAGAAAGAAAACTGATGCAAACAAAAGGCACAATGGTGCCAGAGAAATCAATTTGGGGAGACATTTTTTAAAGTAAATTTAAAAACATTTCCAACTCAGTAATTACATATCAGATGATGGAGACTGTTGATTTGCTCCAATTAGGATAACATATCTGAAACAAACATGAAATTGGATTCATCACATGATTCAGTTTTCAATTATCAATACCATTCTCCATGCATCATGTTTCCTTTGAGTATTAATATGGTAGCTAATTATGGATGTAATAACAATCACTATGCTTGTGAGTTTCAAGGCTTTGGTCATGATCCCAGTCTCTGATTCTCTAACAAAACATGCCTTATCTTCAGAGTAATTCTTATAAGGAGGGAATGATCTAGAGGTTTCCACTTGAATCTTTTTATCCTGATCACGCTCTTAGAAAAGAGTCATGGAAGCAGGGTGAATATGTCATTTATTCTAAATGTATACCAACTATAATGGTTATTAAGGCAATAACCACAGGATAGGTTCATTGCCTCTTCTATCCCACTGAAACCAACGTGAGACAAGGTTGTACCACAACTATATTTACTATCCAAATTTCATAAGCCCCCCTCTCATGAGTACATCACCATGGCAGTCTCTGTAAGCATCCCCTAAATTTTGCTTATTTCTTTTATATTGCATAGTTACTCTGATAAAGAGCACAGCTCCCTTTGCGCATAAAAAGAAGAAACATTTACAGAGTAGCAGGTATGATGTTAGTAAGGTCATTTCTCAATTGTGACTTGCCTCCCCTTCCTTCAAAGGGATCTTAATACTGTAAGAGCTCACGACATTCTTTTGTTCAAGTTGAAATCAGTAAACCCATTACAGTGGTAACATCTCCCACCCTTATTCCCAGACTAATAAGGGTGGATGAACCTGCTTTCCTGTCATGGAAGATTCTTTCAGGGATGCTTGTACTTTCTTTTCCAGTGTATTTTCTAGGGTTTATTAAAGAAAATTTTCTCTCAGCTTTCCAGAGAAAACACTTAAATCACAGATAACAGAGTATTCATAGTAAATTCAGTGTAACATTCTCATGTTCAAAAGTTTGCAAATGCATTTTTCAATTGAGGCTTCCTAAGGCTTCCAACATTGTGGTGGCCCATATAAAAAATGATAATACTGGCTGCCATGCTGGACTTCCAGCCACCCTATCTCACCTTCACACTTTTACACTGTGGTCTGAGTGGATGAATATCACCACACACGTGGATTCTAATAGGAGAAAATGTGTTCTACACTAAACAACAACCAAATAACTTTTTCCTCTGAAATTTATTTTCATTATAGGCCACCCTGGGTGTAGATTTGGCCAATCAGCCAAACACATAATGAGATCACACATAGATTAATTAGTAGTCCCTGGGAAGTACATCAGTAGTAATAAATTCAGTCTGAACTACTACTTTATATCATCCACTTTTGTCTAGTAAACTCTAAATTCATTTCCTGTATATACTCTTCAGCTCGAGAGTGACTTAAGTTAAGAAAATCTGTTTCTCCTCTTCAGAATTAATTATGCTTCATAGTTTGTCCCTGGGCCGTGCACGGATCTGACTCCAAGTTATAGATCTGGAGTTAGTGATAGGTGGTAGTGGTGGGGCATTAAGGAAGTTGGTATCCTCTTACAAGATTATTGACTTAGATGGTTGTTATATGGTCTTCTAGGAAGACAAGACTGGCATCCTCAGACAGGTGAGAAAAGGCCACTTTTGTCCCTAATGGAAGTTCAAGGGAGTCTGGGAATATGGAATACCTTGAAGTTTTCCAATTCTTCCAAGCATCATGGTTTTAGTTCTGTGGGTTCCAATGTTTCTTATTCATTTTCCACTTGTCACATAATGAAATAGAAGATGCTGAAAATTAAACTCCATGCAGAGAGACACAAATTCTCCTAATTATAGTTTCAGTATCTCTAAAAGAAGTAATGAATTACATCCCAGAATATTTAAAAAAAAAAAAGCCCCTCCATTGTTCTACAACCACATTAAGCTAAAAGACTAATACCCTGAGGACAGGCCGGGTGCTATGGGTCATGCCTGTAACCCCAGCACTTTGGGAGGCTGAGGCTGGCTCATCACCTGAGGTCAGGAGTTCAAGACTAGCTTGGCTAACATAACATAACATACTAAAAATACCAAAAAAAAAAAAAAATTAGCTGGGTGTGGTGGTGTGCTCCTGTAATCCCAGCTAGTTGGGTGACTGAGGCAGGAGAATTGCTTGAACCCGGGAGGCAGAGGTTGCAGTGAGCCGAGATCACACCACTGCACTCTAGCCTGAGCAACAGAGTGAGACTCTGTCTCAAAAAACAAACAAACAAACAAAAAAAAACATCATGAAGCCAGTAATTTCCTCATATAATTTGTCCATTGTAGATAGCAGTGCAAACACCCCCACCATGGCCCATTTTAACCCACCAATATGACAAGGTAGAGATGAGATATGCAAAATAAGCCCTCATCAGCTGATGTGAGCTGGCTTTCAGCACAACCACTGAGTGATTTCCAAAACCACACTGCTCAACTGGCAAGGTCAGAGAGCCACAGTCAAGAACCTTAAGAATCACAAGGGTTCTGCCAAAGCTACCACTCCAAAAGCTTACTGTCTCCACCTCGAAACATGCCAGCAAAATGACTGCCTTCTGTTCAGCTTCTTTCCTACATCAGAACACTAGCTACAGAGAAGTCAGGAAAACACGGTGTCAGCTGTTTCACTGCTTCATTACAAGAAGTCATGCTTGAAAGGATTTAGAATGATGGTGGAACTAACCAATACAAATTATATGCCGCACCCATGTGACCCATATAGAAAATTAGACTGTTTTAAATAAGATATTACACAGTGAAGAAAAAAACTGTCTGTGCATGTTTCTAGAAGTATAGATTGAATGTGTTGGAAAGTACTACAGAATATATACTGAATTGTTAACTAAGGTTAATTGGCTTTAAAAAGGCTCGAGCAGATGAAAGAAGAGAGGAACTCTTTAAAAAAAGTAAAAAAAAATAAAAGAGAAAAGAAAACTAAATGCATTAACATGTGTGAAACCATGTGATACTATGTATACCTATTTATGTGCACAAGGGACTAGAAAATATTGAGTTATGTCTCTATCTACTAACCTATAGAGATATCCATTAAAAATGGATAAGATTAAAAGGTAGGATACTATATATAGTATAATTCCACTTAGGAAATAAATCAACAGCAAAACTCCCACTTAAGTGTATATAGGTTGGGTATGTTTTATGAGCAATGGAGAAGGCATGACCTTTAACTAGACCTTTATCATTAGCTGAATTGTGTGTTTTATTTATTCTACAGTAATATATTGTTATAGTTCAAAATTATTAGATATAGATAATTTGAAATTCAAAAGTTTCTGTTATGTTATTCCATCTCCGTGATCAATTGAACTACATAAATAAAAGTTATTAGTTGTTTTCAAAAATTAACATTGCTTGACTATTTTGCAAATAAAATTTTAATAGTACACACATTTTTTAAAGAATCTCTTCTTTGAGCCACCATATAGAAGAAATAAATTATAAATTCTAGGAAGAAACAAATGTAAGAAATTGCATAGAGGGTTTTGATTAGGTAGTGAGTGAACATTATTGGGGTAAGAGAGGTCAACAGCTTCTATTTAAATGCATAAAATATGTTCAGCAAATGGCACAATTGTAAAAAAAAAAAAAAGTTACTTTGTAGGAAAAAATAGTTACATCAGGGATCTTTTCTTTAACTTATTATTTATTGTATTACACTGTATCGTCACTCTATTCAGTGTTCTAAGTATTGATGAGAGTGTTTTATTCTGGAAGAATGTGATCCTGCTGAGATTTTTGAATAAGGAGATAAATAAAATGCTTATAAAATATATCAGATCCTCATTTCCATTATTTAGAGGAGATATAGTTGTTAACAAGGGAGTCCATTGTGTTCTTATCTGCCCTTCCTACCACGGTATGGGCAAGATGTCAACTTTTTCCCTAAACCCTTTCTTCTCACCTCTTTATTGCAACTATTTGAAGTTCAAAGCCTTAGATATGCTGAAGAAAGGGTATATTATAATGAATACACTATATCCTAATGTGAAAGCTTCTATGCTCTTTAAATGTAGGAGATATCCTCACCTCTATGGCATTGATTTAATGAATCCCTAAGTTTCACAATTCCAATAGTAAAAGGTAAGCACATTTTATAAGAAATATTTGGAATTTTTTTAGAATAGATGCCCATATCACACTCTCCTGTTTGATTTAAAATCTTTAACAAAACATATATTATTTATTTACTTTTTATTCTCCTTTTATACTTTTAAACTGAGTCTGGCTCAATAGAAATGCTCTCTCTGTGATGCATCAAAATTTTGAGGTAAATATGTAATAATAACAAGAAGAATTGACAGGCATTATAATGATAAACATAAGTACTGTAAAAGATTGTGTTTGGGAATGATAAAGGCAGGCATCTGTCTTGTAAATCTTGGGGAAATATATATACACACCATAGCTTATTATTTTTCAGCAAATAAGAAAAATAGCACTATCATGTAGAAAGCCCTTCTCCAAATGCTTTAAGACAGAGACCAAAATGTCATTTATTATAGCTCAGGGTACTTGAAAGCTCATGTAAGAATTAAAATTATAAAGGGTGCTCTGTTAGTAGTCACATTTGTCAGGTGGAAAATAGCTATTTATGTATTTAAGCCTTCCTCTGTGAGGCAAAATTAGATGATGAAGCTTTTTAATTTAAATGTGGTTAAGAGCTTTGTATTCCTTCATTCTCTTCTAGTGTTCTTGGCATCTTGTGTGTTTAAAGTGCATGTTTAGATTAGATAAGTATTTTTCTACGTGAATAGCATTTTCTTCTTATGTGTTCATTTATGAGGTTTTGAGGGACCTCTTTCTTGCATACTATAAATAAAAGTTTAAATTAACTTCTGTCAGGGATGTGCCAGACAGAGTTCCTGCCTTGACAGAAAAGATTGGACCAAATAACTTTTAAATCCCACCCCTACCTCAAGTTCTATGATTATAACATATATGCAGATTAAGCTATCATTAATTCAAAATTTATTATTATAACTTCCATGGGCCAAAAATTATGTGAGTAATACATGCAACGTGATGTGCTGTACATAACAACGCAGTGTTAGGCCACAGAAAAATAGCCCTAGATTCTAGACTTAGATCTTTAGATTTCCCTCCACCAACAATTCTATAAGCTTCGACAAATTTATTCAGTATTAGAAGCTTACTTTAACATACGCACACATATACACATATAGAGATACATATGCAAACATGTCATATGTGTATATATGTACATATTTATTCTAAGTTAGCCTTGGTAGATTTGTTTGGAGAGCAAGCAAGGAAACCCCAAACTGAGACAATAGGCATATATCAATTACCCAAGATAAAAGACTGGAGTGATAAAAGGTATAGAAAATTAGAAATATGGATCCAGATAATAAATCCAGGCAGCCCCAGCAGAATGTAGGCTGATAATGAGCAGTCCCTTCACTGAAGTGGTTTTCTCATGTTGCCCAACCAGGACCGTAATTGTTCTCAGCAATAGTTGCGCCCAAATTGTCAGATGAAGACAAGGAAGGAAGTGAAAGAGCATTCCTAAGGGTGTGAACTACTCAGTTTCTTGTCAAGTAACAGAAGCAGTTTTCACTCTAAGGGTACATTTTGCCCTAATTACAATCCAGCAATTTCAATAACCTTCTTTCTAGTGCCCAATACTTGATCAGAGATTTTGGTGTAATCTAAGACCCTAGTGGTCAGCAACTGGAAAAGCCAGCAAGAAACAGCTTCATAACTTATAATTAGTCTGCAAATGGAATTATCTTGAACATGGATTATGTTATTTATTTAGAGATGGGCATTTGTTACAGATGATAGGTGAAAATTATCTTGACATTTGAAAACAGAACAAATAAGGATATATGTAAACGGGTTAAATTCAAACTACAGGTATGGTAAATAATACCTATATAACCATTGATAAGATATGTAACTGTTGATAAGATTACTGAGTGTGTATAATGTGCTAAATCCTAATCAATGTGTTTTAGATGGACATTTAAAAATATTAATCACATATGATATAGATAACATTATTTTCCTCATCTTACAGATGAAAAAAAAAATGAGATTTTGAGAGGAAACTCAGTAAGGTTATAAATGGCAGAGATTTGTCTCAAAGGATGGATATCTAATATCTATACATATCTAATATTAAGTTCATCATTTTAATGGCTATATGAGTTAATAGACTCATAGTAATATACTTCATAAAATCAAAAATAAACTAAGAAATATTAAAACTTCAATGTATTGCATAAACCACACAGGGAAATCATGCTTTATTCACTGAAAGTATGAATAATGTCAGAAAATGTGTGGCTAAGGAATAATACAAAAATATTTTAAAAGATATTTATTTTATTTTGCTTGCAACATTAAAATTTTATTGATTTCTCACGTAGTTCATTGTCCTTCAACTAAAAGACATATTTGCTAAATGCATAGAGACCTATGATTGATTGCTCACAATTCCTTTTCTGTTTCTGAAAATAAAAGCATTTCCAGCATATAAGATGACTTAGACTGAGAACACTTAAGGATAGCCACAGTGCTATATTATGATATTTTCATGGTGGGATGATAAAGCAAATTACTCATAGATGTGTTTCCTAACACTGAAATTTTTTTCAACTATTAAAAAAAAACGTTAAACCTACAGAAAATGTGAAAGAACAATATAACTGACAACTGCGTAAATCTTATCTAGATCCAGTAAATGTTAACATTTTGTTCATTCTCTTCTTTTTCTCAATCTCTGTATGTACATGTGCACAAACAATACACACACATATACATCATCCATGTGTGTGTGCCTTTTTGCTGAATTATTTAAAATAAGTCCAAAACACTATGGAGCTTCTTCCCTTGATGCTTCAACATGTATTTCCCAAGAACAGGATACCACTCCACATGATTATATGTTCTATGCAATCAAATCAGAAACAAAAAAATTAACATTGGCATAACATTATCTAATATGCAATATATATAAAATTTTTCAGGTTCTCCCAAATATAGCTTATATATTTGAGAAAACATTCTTTATATTCCCTAAATACATCACATATATGTAACGTATATGTTATATATATACATATATACACACATATGTATAATCTAATACATTGATGATACTGACTTTTTTAAAAGTCTTGTCCAGGCATCTTGTAAAAGTCCCACAGTCTGGATTTGATAGACTTCTAATAATGAACTTCAGATTAAATCTTTTGACAAGAATGCCATTTATGTGACATGTTGTACTTGACATTATATTCCACCAGGAGATACACAATATCAGTTTGTCCCATGTCAATAATGTTAAATTAGATGATTTAGTTTAGGTAGTGCACATTTTCAATTTTGCAATTAATACATGAGTAACCCATAGGTTATAGTTGAGACCATGTGAATATATTTGTCCTCCCAAACATTTCACCGAATGGCTTAAGAATCTATTGATTATCCTTACTGGTGTCTTACCAGTATCATTAATTACATTGATGGATATGAAATGGTGATTTTTAAAAATTCCCTTATACTATATATTTATTGCTGGTATTCTTCCAAAAATAGGATTTCTCTCAACTTTAATTTTGAATATCGTCATGGACTCATTAATAATTCTCTTGTACTAAATAATTACCATCTTTTTTTATTTTAATGCTTTACTTATAGAAATCTGGCAGGTAGGAGGCCTTAAGAAGGTTCACTTGAACTTTTGACATGCCTCTGTCAGTTTTTGGAATATGCCGTTGCTTTTGCTCCTAAGATTATTTCGGACTCACCCTGCTCTTTCTTTGTCTTAGGACTGATAGCCATTTCTCTAAATCCCTGGTTCTTTTCAGTAGAAAGCTGAATTTAGAAAGAAAACATGAATGTTAGCTGTGGCTGTTGATATCATGGTGTTAATGCTGGTAGGTTTTTAGTTTCTTTAATGAAACAGGCTAGGACTACACACACACACACACACACACACACACACACACACACACACAGAGTCATGTGCCACATAACAATGTGCCCCTAAATATCCATCATTTAGTCCATGACGGACCACATATGGTTCCATGAAATTATAATACAATATTTTTACTGTACCTCTTCTAAGTTTAGTTATGTTTAGATATACTAATACGTATCATTGTGTTACAATTGCCTACAGTAATCAGTACAGTAACAAGCTTTACAGAAGCATGTTGTAGCCTAGGAGTAGGCTATACCACATAACCATGGTGTGGAGTAGGCTATACCATCTGGGTTTGTGTAAGTACACATACACGTTTATCTATTCTTTAAATTTCTGAACAATTTTTCTTAGATCTTTCTATTATACACAGAATGGAGTCTGGCTTTTCTTTTTTAGAGCCATTATGAGAATCTCTTTCATGATATATGAGTAAAACCTATTTACATTAACAGAGAGGACTGAAATGTTTGCTCAAAACTTTACCATATTATTCATATTTGCTTATTCTTTTTTCGTGTGGTTCAATTTCTTTTTTGCATTGAAAGGTTTTCTAGTTTTTTCCTAGTTGCTATTTCTAATTCCTTTTCTTTCTTTCTTTGGCTTCTACAGTTTGGCTTGTCGTATTCACATGATACACTTTAGCTCCCACCTATTACCTAGTTGTGTTATTTTCTTCAGGATGTACAATATTTACTTACTATTTTCACCTTTGTTCCCATTTAATGTTAGTCTTGATTCTCCAATCAAATATATTTAATTCTCACTAGCTAATTTTTGTTGTTGTTAAAGTTTTCCCAGTTCTTTCTTTGTTGGGTGAAATTCATCCTATAAAATATTCTTCAAAAAGAGCTCAAAAGTACAGTGTTCTCTGAGTTATTACATTAAACTTTTTTTTAATTTCTTTGGCATTAGGAAAGAGTCTAGCCTCATGTACATTAACTTACTTTTTATTTCAGTCACATATCCAATGCATAGTTGCTTGCAAACTCAGACTTACCTTGCACCAAGAATTTAGTCCCAAAGTGCAGACCATTCATACATTTTCGTTTTCTCCTCCAGAGTTCCCTTGATGCTTCATTCAACATGTAAGTACAGACCAGAAGGCAAAAGCTCAAACAAACGGCAATGGGAGTTGTGGATAAATATTTAAGCGTCCCCCCCTTCAAGCAGACACCTCTGGTGGGCGTTCTGAAGATGCTTCAGGAAGTATGGTAAATTAGAGCTCCACTGCTCATGGTAGTAGCTCAGTAATGCACTCTTTGGCTCTACTGCTTCCCTAATTACTTTTCCTCTTCTCCACTCTAACTTCCTGGAGTCACAGCCCAAATAATTTGAACTCCACTTAAGCACTTATCTCAGGTTCTGCTTTCAGGAACACCCAAACTAAGTGAGTTTGTACAATAAATTATTAAAAGCAGTTTCTGTGATGGCATTCTAGAAATTAATCACTCACCAGTTACGTAACAATAAGTGCCACCTCATTTCTTTTAAGTAGTAAGTCCTAGTGTATTGTAAAGACATCTAAAGGCTCAGTCTGATGGGCATGTTAAAATTGCGTTTTTTATTTGAGATAAAAGAGAATACACTTTCTTCATTAAGACAATAAGGAGTGAACAAATGTGGCAGCATAGTTGACGAGCTCTGTGGCGCTGCCTCCTAAACCCCAGGATTGATAGAATGAGATGATGTCTTGGAACTGACCTCATTAGTTCAATATGAGATATAGAATTCTGGATTTAGAAAAGCAAAGGCACTATACTACTTACATTTCAGAAGCAAGGTGGATATAATTACTGTCATAAGAAGCAAGGTTGAAATGGAAACTAGGAGTCCATTAATAAACTTGGTATAGGATAGCTAGGTGGCAACAATGACTAACTTTAATTGTAGAACCAGGAAAAAACAACAACAACAAAAACCCTAGTGAGTGGAAGTTCCATCTAATTTCCAACATTGGGTCAGTTCTGAGTCAGAGACCATCAAATTAAAATGGAAATTTTAAAAAGAACCCCATAATGCCACCACAAGTGAATACTCTCCCAACCTTTCTCCAAATGTACCCAGTGTCATTATCAGACTAAATGTATACTCTGGGGGAAGAGAGAATACCCAGATCTTTTGAAGGTCCTTGCATACACGTGCGAATAGTTTCTAATACTAGATTATATGAAATGCTGCCATGACCCCCAAGTTAAGTTGGCAGACTCTGAAGTACAGTTGATATATGTACTGTTGCCAAAATATGTCTCTCAGATTGTCCAACGAATCTCTAGTCCCAACCTATGTTATTTGTCTGCATTCTGAGTACCAAATAGGCATGGTTATGCTTTGAAGTTAAGATAATTCTTATTTTAGTTCCCTAATCTGTAGGAATCATACATTAAGAATAGTGAAATGGAAACTCCTGAAACTGCTTTCTCTTCCTACCCAAGAGAAGCTACACTACATGTAGGGTGGCATTGCAGAGATTAGAGCCACGTTTAAAATCTTATGTACAAAGTGGTGATTCCCAACATATCTCTATTCATTTTACCTGCATGACCTGTGCCAAAATAGATGGATCATGATAGATTCAAATGGACTAGTATGATGTTAATTAAGTGGTAATTATAGTACTGGGCGTTATGCTGATTGTGATTTCTTAATTGAAACAGATGAGCACAACTTCAGGCTCTTTTAATGTGGCCATCTGACCTACGTAAGAAAACATTCATCCAGTAGCCTAGATAACTTTTAAGTATTTGGAATGAAAAGTGAGGCATCATCTCTTTAGAATATTAGTGAGGCAAAAATAAAGTTTCCACATGACATATTTTGGCTAGATGAAACCAACTTTGGATATTGGACCTAGATGGGAGAATGACGGAACACGGATATATGTGTGGCACCTATCTGGTTTATTGCCAAGATTCAATAAATAGGTTGAAAGCTAAGCAAATAAGTTAAAAGCTATTATAAATAATATTAAAAATACAAATCGAAGTTATGGAAAAATGTGACTTTTTACACATGTATATAAAAATAAAACTAACCAAATAATGCTGTTGGATCAAAATCAGCCTACTTTTCAGCATCTATGAAAATCTCCTACTATAATAAAAGCAAGCAGAGCCCAAAGGAAGTTGTAACACAGTATAAATTAAGAAATTTGTCTCTGTGTTGAACATGGAGCTTTCTGTTCAACAAACAGCCATCATTCATTAAACAGTGAAGTACATCAGCCTGCATGGGAAAGGCAGCATTATTCATGAAGGATTCCCAAACCACGTGAACTGTCATTTTACACATAACCTTGTTAGTGAGGAAGTCCATTTATATTATCTGCTTGACTAAATTAAACCAGACACTTGGAGAGTAAGTTTGGTACATATCCAGAATCATAAGATAATCTTCTGAGCCCCAACCAAAAAAAATAACAACTGTTTGCCAAAGAGTAACATCTGGAGTGTCTCATAATACAATCCCCATAACAGTGAAAATGGGTACAACTTCCAATTTTCATCTTTTATATGTGCTAATTCTGCAAATACATGTGGCCTCACTTGCTACTTCAAATAAAAGTACCAGAGCATCTGTTCAGGTAAATCTCTCTTCCAGCAAAGACAAATGTGCCCTTGGAGTCAGATTTTATGTTCTTTAAACAAATATAGTTTCTGCTTTTTCTTATCAGCAGGATTTGAATATTTTGCTTGGCTAAGAAGTTCGTTATAAGAATTGTTTCCTATGGAATTATTTAACACTGATAATATAAGGTCTATCAAAGTGATACTTTTATTATCTATAAATAAATAGCTGTACTTTTATAATGTGTTCCCACATGAACAAAGACAATTTGGGGAAGTTCAATTCTCCTCTATATGCTCTAATTGCTGTTCTTGTTCTTAGGCTTTAACAACTCTCAGGTCTCTCAATATAACCACATTTGCTTTCTTTTTTTCAATTTCATTGAGGTATAATTGACAAATAGAAATTGCATATATTTAAAGCATACAACTTGATCATTTAATATATGTATACATTGTGAAATGATCACAACCAAGCTAATTAACATATCCATCACTTTACATAGTTTTCTTTCTTTCCTTCCTTCCTTCTTTCCTTCTCTTTCTTCTTTTTCTTTCTTTCTTTTTCTTTCTTCTTTCTTTCTTCTTTCTTTCTCTCTTCTTTCCCCTTCCTTCCTTCCTTTCTTTCATCTCTTTCTTTCTTCTTTCTTTGTTTCTTTCTTTCTTTCTTTCTTCTTTGTGATGAGAACATTTAAGATCTGTTTTCTTAGCAAACTGCAAGTGATCAATACAGTATTTTTAACTGTAGTAGCCATGATGTACATTAGGTTTCCAGAACATATTTATCTTGCATAACTGAAACCTTGTACCATTTGACCAGCATCTCAGCATTTCCTCTTTCCTATCCGTGGCAACCACCATTCTGCTCTCTGCTTCTATAAATTGAACTAATTTAGATTACACGTATCCCTGATATCAAGCAGCATTTGTCTTTCTGTGTATGGCTTATTTCACTTAGCATAACGTCCTCCAGGTTTACCCATATTGTTGCAAAAGGCAGAATCTCCTTTTTTGTGGCTGAGTAATATTCAATTACACACACACATATACACACACCCTACATTGTGTTTATCCAGTTCATCTATTGCCAAACATTTAGGTATTTGGGTTGTTTCCATATCATGGCTACTGTGAATAATGCTGCAATGAGCATAAAAATGCACCTATCTCTTTAAGATTCAGATTTAATTTCCTCTGGATATATACCCAGAAGTGGAATTGCTATATCATATGATAGTTTCATTTTTTAATTTTTTAATTTCTTCTTTTTTTTTTTTTGAGATGGAGTCTCGCTCTGTCGCCCAGGCTGGAGTGCAGTGGGGCAATCTCGGCTCACTGCAAGCTCAGCCTCCCGGGTTCACACCATTCTCCTGCCTCAGCCTCCCAAATAGCTGGGACTACAGGTGCCCGCCACCATGCCCGGCTATATTTTTAGTAGAGACGGGGTTTCACAGTGTTTGCCAGGATGGTCTCGATCTCCTGACCTCGTGTTTCATTTTTAATTTTTTGAGAACTCTCCAAACTGTTTTCCAAAACGGTTGTACCAATTTACAATTCCATGTACAGTGCTCAAGTGTTCCAGTTTCTCTGTGTCCCTTCTAACATTTGTTAGCCTTTGTCTTTTTTATTATAGTTATGCTAGATATGACACCAAAAGCACAAGCAACATAACAAAAAATAGGCGAGTTGGATTGCATCAAACTAAAAACCTGCACAGCAAGAGAGATGATTAGCAGAATGAAAAGGCAATCTATGTAATGGGAGAAAATATTGTCAAACTACAAATTTGATAAAATATTAATATTCAAAATATACAACAAATTCAAAATGCTCAATTGCAAAAAACACATATGGTAACCTTTACTTCTGTCATAAATCATGCCACAGTAATGTCATTAAAAGCATCCTTCCAACAGTTCTGCTTGTCAGTTACTAGACCTACTCACTACCAATGATCTTGTATCTATCCCCATCTTAACTGATATACACTGTAAAATCACATCACAACCATAGCACTTCAGTCTTAATGAAGGTGCTTCCTAGGATTCTTCAAAAATAGTTTTGATTATTATAGCTCATCTTGTAGTTTATAAGTTTGTCACACCAAAACCCCAATTACCCTGCAGATCTGAAGATATTTTCTAACCGTTTGTGTGAAATGGATAAAAAGAGCCCAAATGGAGTATATTAGTGACAATTCATTTGGTAGTTAATATCAAGTTCTGCATGTTAAATGCAGAAAAATACAAGTACAATACAGTGTTTTCATATACCATTTTTAATTTTTTGTTTGGTTTTATATTTAGCTTTATTCCTTTTCTTCTTCCTTTTTTTTTTTTTTTTTTTTTTTTTTTTTTTGAGACAGGGTCTCACCTTATGGCCCAGGCTGGAGTGCAGAGGCAGAATCTCAGCTCACTACAACCACCTCCTACCTAACTGAAGAGATCCTCTCATCTCAAGAGTCCTGAGTGGCTGGAACTACAGGTGCTGGCCACTACACTGGGCTATATTTTTTTAACTTTTTGTAAAGATGAAGTCTCAGTATACTGCCCAGGCTGATCTCCAGCTCCTGGGCTCAAATGATCCTTCTGCCTCGGCCTCCAAAAGTGTTTGGATTAGAGGTATGACCCACTCCATGTGGCCCAAAACATTGTTTTCTAATTTTACTTAGGTCACCTACTTTCTTCCCCATTCACTTCAGTGTGACTATGTGAGTAATTTGTAATACGGTTAGACACATTTCTTGTAAGTCCACATCCTATGTGTTTTATTTTTGCTGTTGTTTTTGTTGTTGTTCACATATACTAAAAAGCACTCTTTGCAGTGTACAGTTTCATGGGTTTTGACAAATATGAGGAATCGGATATCATCATCATGGTCTCTTTGATAACAGTCCCATAATAAGGGCTATGTCTTCATATATAACCTCATCTTCCACTCCTAACCTTTCTTCACTATTTTGAAGATATTTCATTACCTTTTTCTTGCATGCATGTTTGAGATGAGAAATTCTCTCATCTACATCTTAGCTTCTCTGTGTAAAACATGTGCTTTATCTTCAGCTGCTTTAAGCTTTTCTTTTTGTCTCTGGTTTTGAATAATCTGATTATGACATAATTAAATGATATAAACAATTTTTGTCATTTCTTTTGCTTAAGGCTTATTAAGGGTTTGAGATTATATGAGTTTATAATTTCCTTCATGTTGGGAAAAGATTAGCCATTATTATTCCATTTTTTTTTTTTTTATATTCTGTCCCTCCCCAGTCAGAGTCTAGAGTTACACATATACTAGTCTGCTTGAAGTTGACCTAGAAGTTACTTTTTGGGGAAACCAGCTCCACAGCACCTGGTGGGTACTCAGAGTCCAGCGGAGACAAAGGAGTTAGAAAGAGACAGAATAAGCGTTTAAAAAGCGGATCCAGGGGACCAGAGATTCGGAGGTTTGCTCACGGTCCAGAGCTCTTAGGCTCCACCTAATTTATTGGTTTACAAGCTCTTTGTTCTTAGGGCAGATGGGGGTCGGGGGGAAGGGATGAGGAAAAGGAGAACTCGTGAGTCATTCAATAACATGCATAGCAGTGGCGGTTTCTGTGAATTTCCTTGAGCAAAGGCGTGTGTCTAAATTACTTAAGATCTTTAACTCATCGGGACTGAAATGGGTAGTGGGTTTCCGGAGGCGCCAAGATGTTTGATTATACTCCACTGCTTCAAGGGAGTGTTATCTCCCTGAGCCACCTGTGGAATGCTGCTGAGCGGTTATGCTCTCAGGGCATAAAGACTTGAAGGCAAGAAGGAGACTTTTCTCCTCAGAAGCCACCCATGCCTCCCCTTGGGTGTCTCACACAGGGGAGACCAACTCATTTGGCACCCCAGAAACTCTCTTTCCCACATTACTGATGCTCTTTTTATTTCTTAAAAAAATTTATCCTCTCTGTATTTCATTTTGAATAGTTTCTATTGCTGTGTCTCATAATTAATATTTTATTTTACATTAAATATACCATTAACTCATTCAGAACTTTTTCTTCTCAAGTATCATTGTTTTCCTCTTTAGAAAACTATTTTTTTTATATTTAAAAAATATCTTCCATAGCTCTACATGTTACTACGATTTTCATAACTGTTTAATAATTTTTGTTTCCTGAGGATTCAAACATCAGTGTCAATTCGGGGTCTTGATTGATTGATTTATCCTCCCTTTATGGGTTCCTTTTTTACCTTTTTGCAAGCCTGGTAATCTTTGAAGGAGTTCTGATACTGTGAATTTTACCTTGTTCTAAGAGGAGTAATTTTTTCTTCTTAAAATGTTTCTTGAGCTATGTTTTGAGTGCAACGAAGTGACTTGGACATGGTGTGCTCTTTGGGAGCTTGCCCTTGTGACTCGCTCTGTGGGTCTGGTGTGGTGCTTAGTCTAGCACTCATTCCTCCCCACTACTGAATCGAGATCATTCCGGACACTCTGTTCAATGTTCCCTAAATGAAGATGTTTTTCAGATTACCTGATGGCAGAAGACACTGTCTATGGTCTCGTTTGAGTGTTCTTATCTTATTTTTAAAAATAGATTGTTTTTACCCTGCCTTTGGGTTCTTTCTTCACATGCATGTTCTGATTAGAACTTTTCTAAATATTTTAGGAGGACCCTCTGTAAGTCTCCAGGACTCCTTCTCTGTTATGCTCTCCTCTTTCTGTTACCCTGTCCTGTGAATTTTAGCTGCCTAGGTCTCTCCAGACTCTTAGCCTTGTCCCTTCAACTTAGGAAATGTGCTGGACTCTGCACTGTGGCCTGGAACCTCCTTAAAAGCAGTAGATTGGGCAACTTAGGGCTCACCTTATTTGTTTCCCAATTATTTTCCTTAATTGCCTAATGTCCAGTGTTTTGAAAATATTACATCTTTTTCAGCATTTTTTTGCTACTGTTGTTATTATTTCAGGCAGGGTGTATTCAGCCTCTAATATCTATTATTGGTCAAAAGAGGAATTTTCTGGTCACAATTTGAGATGAAAAATAAAAGAAGGAATTCATTTTGGACTAGCTATCTCCTATGGTTTATTGTATGATAAATACAGGAAACTATGGTCTTTTCAGGAAGTTGGCCTCAGGAAGAAAGCAACAGAAGCTCCTATGGGGCTTTAAGCATATCCTCAGTTACTTATAGATGGCTAAGTCGTAAAGGTTTAAGAATTTTAAAAACTAGAGAATATTAGTCCTACTTTCTTATTACTTTTCATGTGGAGGACTTGTCATTAGAATAGCATTCCTTACCAGTTTCCCCAGTTCTGTCTTCTCTTGAAGGCAGGAGGGATCATTTATTTGATTGAACAGTTTAGCTACCATAACTAAACTTGTTTTCTCTCATATTTTTTTCCTGCTAGCTTATCTTCAGAGCGTACTCACACTTGTACTCTTCACGATGTAAGCTTTATAAGAGAAGTCACTCCACTCCTATATTTCACTTAAATCTTCACTTCACTGATGTATCATGAAAATCTCAGGAGCAAATGTCCTTAAAGGAAAACCCATCTACCAACTGAATGTGGCAAGGGAAAATAGAAATCTTTTAATAACAAATATTACAGAATAGACATCACTAAGGCATTAGTTCTCATTTTAATTGCCTTAAAGGACACAGTAGTTGTTACATATGAAGGGAAATTTCCCTAGGATTAAAATAGCCAACAGTAACAAACTTAGCTGAGTTTATATTTTCTATCATTATAAGTACATTGAAAACAATAAAGACAATATTATTTCATCTCCTCCAGCTCCATCTTCACCTGTATTCTCATCCCTTGCTAACTTCTTCTTAATAGTTAACTAAAAGTCTTACCTAAGTACAGAGAACTAATAGTGTGAACCGTGATATTTGGCTTTCATTTTCTTCCCACTCTGGCTCATTGAAACGAAATCTATGGAATTCGCTAGAATTAAGGCAATCATCTGTCTAATATGGTTGCTGTGGAGGTCAATTCACAGGGCAAAAGACACAGGCCAATAGCACCAGTGTTTGCTGCCAAAGCCTTGAGAAGTGGTGATATTATTCACCTGCTACATTACTTCCCACTGCCCTTGTAGCTGATGTGACTGACAGCTCTACCAAATGGCAATCCTGGATTCTGTTTTGTTTTTAACATCCTGTGAAATTGTAGATAAGTACTTTAGTTCATCCCTTAGGGGTTTTAGTTGGTCTATACATTACTATTGTGATTCCCTTACTATAGTACATAGTTGTGGGCTTATTTAATTAAGCAGGCAAATAATCTGAATAATATGCACTAATAATACTGAATCCAAATTACTCTTCCCCGAACCCTGATCCCAACTTATATACCTCAATTATTTTTTTCCTTTTAATCAGTTATTTTCCAGAAGGTCACTGATTTCTTTGTACACATAGAACTACGTACACTGACCCTATTAACTTGTCAGATGTATCAGGCTTCCCTCTGGCTTTAATGACAATAGTTGGGGCATAAATTTGTTCACCTGCTATATCACACATTAAAAGTGAGTAATTATGTAAATAGATTACAAAGAGAGAGATAAAAAACATCGACAGAGTTCCAAAACCATCTCTATTAAAATCTCCATATCAATATTTAAGTTTCTACATAACATTTAGCCAAGCTGGAAAATGGTTTGCCCTTTTATCAGTGGCATGCCTAACACTTCTGACACTTGAGTGGATTTTGGTTTCTATACTCCCTCCTTTTGGATGACAAAATCGTTTTTAATAATAACCATGAAATAATCAGTATAATGATTACCCATTCCTTAGTTTCAAAAAAAAGCATTTTAAAGAGATATTTTACTTTCGAAGCTTATATTCCACTTTAGTAAAAGTTTCCATATAAACTAAAATTTGTGCATATCAAACAAAATGTTATATCCATCAGTTTGCACTCAGGTTCAGTTTTTAATTTCAAATGCAAATAAGCTCTCCGTGTGATTGTATTGTATGATAGAATTAAAGTTAGTCTGCTTTCTTTGTTTTGAAAACCACTATGCTATCTACTTAGACTGCCAATTACCTGGTTATCTCAGGAGTTTCTTTAGCTCATAGCCTGTGATTTGAGACTTCACTTGACAGTCATTCACCCTATAAGAAGGAGCTACTAACTAAACCTGAGGACACTGATAAGCTCTACAGGATCACTGTGTACTTACGCTTAAGTTACTTTGCAGGAGCGGGAACCTACCTGGTACACGTTTGTGTACCTTGTGCCAACTGCTACAAAACAAGTCCTTTCTTGGTAGAGTCATCTTTATGCTTCTTTAGAAAATGTTTGAACTAAATAAAATCAGGATTTTTAATCTATCCTTCCTTCACATTCTGAAAATTTGCCAGAATCATGCATTTTATGCACATCAGACTAATATACAACAGAGTAAGAGGAATATGCATCAGACTGTCTTTTTCCTTTTAGTCTGATGATCAATTCTAACTCTATCTTAAGAGAATTATATTTTTACTGGAAATGTGATATGATTCACAGCAGAAACTTCAAAATAGGACATTAACTTCTTTGGGAGTGGGTTTATCGAACATACCAGAAGAAAGCCTTAGTCTAACCAAATGTGATTTGGGGTGCATGATAGGTTTTCAATAAATAAAACAGACCATGAAAAAAAGAATTTGAGCTAAATCAGACAGGATTTAGAGCACACCAGGTACAGGCAACACTTGAACAAAGGCAAGAAGGAAGCAAAGCGTGTTTGTGAAATCAGGAGTTCCAATTTTTCTGACTGTGACAATAACAGGTTTCTATTTGCTTTCATATAATCATGACATTTTAGTGTCTTTCTAATCGATCTAAAATCTTTATAATGGGACTTTTAATTGGACCCATCTTAGGCATATAACTTTTATCAAAATATATGCATTTAACTAGAAAATAAATCACTTTGAATTTGTCTGATCAAGTGCTTTATTATTTTTATAGTCTCATGAAACATTATTTGTTTTGTAGAAGAGAAAAATAGCATTAAAATATAGAGATTTATAAATGTTATTTTATGTAATTCTAGTTTGATTACTCTTATTGTATAGAATTCCATTAAGAACTGTGCATTAATACTTTTATCTGTTCTGTTAATAAGCATATGGACAGTTTGGGGCAATTACAAATAGCACTGATAGCAATATGTTCACACTTGGATCCTAGTGTACAATATTACAGAAGAATGGAATCAGTGGGTCTTAACTTTATGTAAACACGTCACAACTTAAAGTGTTTAGAAGGAAAATAAAAGAAGAAACCCTTTTATAGTTTCAAAACTGAGCCAGAAATTTATAGCAGGGAGTCAGTGGTTGAAATTTCCCTAATGATTTAAGAAAGTGAGGCTAAACTTTCCTAAACTATATAACTAGCAACTTTCAAAGATAATACTCCATACTTTTTATTCCAAGTTCAGTGGTAACATTGGGTCCAATTCTTCTTTAATCAATAAACTATTCATATGAATGAAAACAATATCTGATAAAATGAAAGCTGAAATTTACCTAAATATTCAGAGTGGTTATTGAGCCAGTTACAATTCATTTGAATCAATTTTCAACCTAAATAAAGAGGTACATTGCTTGGGAAAATAGTATCTTAACTATTAAATTAGTTCATTTATCTTTGTAATCATAGTTCATAGGATAGTAGCACACTTAAGAACAATAATGAGTCGTTATGTTGTAAAAAGCATTTTCCATCAATTATTTACCATGGTATAAAAATAAGCCTACTAGAAGATTGTAAAAGCTAATTTGCTTTTGACAATTGCTATTTAGAGCCACAAACCTTATGAAATCACAGGGAAAAAATAAGGATATTCTATGTACAACTGAATTACTGTATAGTGGAATATCAGAGAAAAATAAAGCACATTCTAGGTAGGTAAATCAATGAAATATAGACTTTTTTATCAGAGTATATCATTTCAGTAATACAACATTTGGCTATCAAATCAGGTGAATTTAAGAATTTCAAAGTAATGCATTTTAATTTAAAATCAGGAAATAAAACACTGTGGATTTTGATCTGGAAAATACATATCATTAGCTTTTACCTTTAAAAGGCATATTTTATCCCTATTCTTTGTCTTATTTTACTTTTGCAGAAGATTGACTTTCTGGAGAGCTGGAAAGCTAACATAGATATATTGCTTAAGAAGGGTGGAGACCTGACGATGCTTTATCCCAAAGAGGAAATCTTTGGGATTTTGTAGAGATGTTTGTAAACATCTCTATAAATGGAAAAGTATAGAATTATAATTATTTATATACCCTTGGATAAGTATTTGAGGGATATAATCTAATTTTACCATGGATAGATATCTATAGTGTCTTCCCACCAACCTGTAATCCATTCAAAATGCTATTTTCTCTTTTAAATTTTCAAGTTTTTTTTTTTAATTTCTTAACTTTCCTCATAAAACATGCAGATTATAAATGCTTGCGAAATATTCACAAAGCCTATTAGGGGAGAAATATACATATGAATTTTAGTGGATGTAGGCATTTGACTCAAATTTAATTAAGTTTCTCCACAATGTTCTGAAAATTTCCAAATTCTCATTAACAGTTTTCTTCAGTTCTTGCTCTCAATTAACCTTTATAGTTTTTTTATATACAAAAACACTGCACTTTCTACCATTTGCATTTTTATCTTACTAATAACATTTTTCATCTTCATCTTTTGATTTCAAATTTACCTATTTTGTGATTACTATCACCTCATTATTTTAAAACCACAGTTATCTATAACTTCTTTTATGAAAGAAATAAAATTTACCTTATCATAGTTCATTGTTTAACATCCTGTTGTACATAGTGACCCTAGTTGGCTTTAAAAATATGCTTGTTATATCCAAATTCTTAGCCCATGATTCTGTAAATGTGTCCTGATGTCAGTAAGTTAGTCTTTGATTTAATCAAACTGAAGAGTTTCACACCCAGTAATATGCATACAAAATTTAATTCTTTTCCATTTAAATGTGACTATAAATATATAGGCCAAAAATAACAGAAGCACTCTATATAATGCGACTGCTTAATGCTGGCATTAAAAGAAGAATAATAGTACCAGCAAATTATTTGTGAGGAATTGTGCTAAGGTCTTTGAGATAAAGATTACCTCATTTAGTCTTCACCAAAATGCCATGCCATAAGCTACATGACTATTTTCAATATACAAATAAAGGGACTTTATATTAGTTGTGTTTACCACCCCCCACCAGTTACTTCTCTAAATTTGTCTCATTCTATTCTCCTTCTCTTCTCTTGCCACCACCTTCACCCCTAGGTTTCCCTCCACCCCCACCCTCCAAGCAGCATACCCAGTTTCTCAAACTATCCAGGATGTTCCCACCTCAGGGTCCTTGCACACTTGTTCTATTATTTCACAGTTTTAGAATCTAGAACAAAATTCACCACCCAAGTGTCTCTTAATGACTGGATATGTTCATCATTTCACAATTTGAGGAGGGTATGCCATCATCAGCATATTATTTTCAAAGTGCTATAAAGAGGATCTCAAGTTTATGTCCCTACAGGAAGAAAGGCATTTACCATCCAAAAATCAAGCAAAGAAGAAATCTCAAACAGAATAGAGTCATTCTGTTTAAATAGGATTTTATTTTCTAATAGTTGCTGGGACTTGAACTGATAGATTCAAATTTAATTTTACTATCCAGAGAATGGACTTCTTATTGGTATTTTGTTATAAAAAGGATAATTAAATTGACAATGCAAATTATTGATCTACATATGACTTAGCTGTATTATAAAAATTAAAATAATTTAAAAATGCACCAACAATGGTATATTAGAAATCAATTATATACAATTTGATTTAATATATTACTGAGCCCACATTTTAAAGAAATCATTATTGTTTATATAATTCCTACATTATTTTTATGGCAAAATTAGAAAGTAAAGAAACTCCTTTGTCAAAATCATGGAAGGTTTTTTATGTTGTGCTTCACTGATGTCTTCAAGGAAGTTTTAAAAAACAAGTTGGTTTATCCAACGACAATTTTAGAAACAGTTCTACAGTTTTCTGTTGATTTCTTTTTAATTTTGTGCATTTCTCCTATGACTGACAGAGAACAGAATTTAACTTATTGGTTATTGTAATGACTGGTGCAGAAGTAAACATATATTTTCTTCTTGAGATGCCATCTTACAGTGGTAAAGGATAAAGAGCTCATTTGCTGTTATAACACAATGGCAAATTCTTACTTTCCTTAATGGCCTGAGATTTACATCTAATCTTACATAAAATTATTTTATGGTCAAAATGTCTCATATTTATTTTGAATGCTCACTAAATAATTTCAGATTTCAAATTCCTATTTTGTCTGAAAACCAGCTAAATTTGATCTTGCAATCTCAAGCAGAGGTACCTTTAAAATATATTAAAAGACATATGTGATCCTGTATTAAAATAACCTATTTATTTTTATGACACCATTTTCATTCTTGTGATATGAAATAAATTTAATGCTTGAATTAGGGTTTCTTTTTTTCAGAATAATATCAAAATATAACCCTCTACTTCACAATCATCCTTTATAGAATTACTCAGAAAAGTGGAAATCTTATTCAAATAATATTGCTGAATCTTAAAACATTTCAGAAATGCTCTATTGGAATTATAACCACAACTATAAAGTTATGCACCAGAAACAAAATTAATTCTCTATTTTATATTAAGGATACAACTTCCATTGTTCTTTTTATTTACTCCTTTCTTCCTACCGCTGTATTATTTATCTTGATTCCATTTACACCATTCTTTCAGGACTTTCCAGCCTCTGCCCTAAGTTACTTTGTGAAGTTTTATGAATTACATAAAATAGAATAACTGAAGAAAGTTAATAAATATATGGTACTTCTATGATAAATGTAGTTAGTTGATAGCATGAATGTAAATAATAAGTAATATAATTAAATTTCCAGAAGTCAGTTCTGCTTGTGTAGTCTATACAAGGGGCAGTGCAATGTAGGCAATGAATCAATGCATTTATCTGAAATTATTTTTAATAACTTTTGAAATGGTATTTAGATGTAAAATTAGAAAACATAAACTAAAGTGTTCTGCAAAGTATAAAAGTCAGTAATTATCTAAGGTAAAACTGATCAAAAGCTGGCAGTGAATCTGAGAACTATATATGAAAGTTGTGATCTCACTCTGAAATATTTTACATGTCAGCAAAACTTTTACCTTTAAAGTTTAGCATATTTTGAGGAAAACAAATGTAAAATATCATGTAGATGAACAATACTCTACAGGGTCAGTCACAAAATTTCAAAATTTAGAAATAACAAAACATTATTCAGAATTAAGAATTCAGTAAACTTAATGACACTAGGGAAACAAAGTGGACATGTCTGTTTGCAACATATGAACCACTTATGCATCTTTGTAGGATTTTGATTTTTTGAATGAGTGGAATTTTAAAATAATTATCCTTCTCATCTTGGTCAGTTTCTTCTTCATTTTAGGAATTTTTTTTCTCTTCAAAGAAAATGTCCCACTTTTCTAACAATTTTTTGCGATGGTTGGTTTATGTTCTTCATCTTACATTTGCTGGCTATCATACCCCTTCTTGTTCTATTCCTGGCCAACTCAAACAATTCACTTATTTTTTCAATTTGTCAAACTGGCTTGTTATCTAAATAGCATAGACAAATTTAAGAATGAGGAGATTGTTTTTGTTCCTGAGTTCTTGAATAAAATGAAAGTCTATTCATCCATTCCCTGCTCTTTAACCTGATTGTAACCAGATTTCAGCAGCACATTTTGCTTTGCTCTGACTTGCAAAACAGCCACGTAGATTCAACTCAGTTTTGGTTTAAGATATAAATAAACATTAAGAAAAATAGACATATTATGTTTCAACTTAGGTTTCTTCACCATCAGGAAAACTTTCCTGACTTCACCAAAATTTGTACACAATCTTCTCTCTGCTTCAGTAATGTTTTCTGCATAATCAGAGCTTTGCAATTACTCTAGTAAATTACATTATCTCATCATTTTCATCCTCATTAGTAGGCTTTGAGCTACTTTAATATGGAGACTCTTTGATTCATCTCTGTATCCCCAGTGCTTGACATGGTGCATGGTACATAGGGGATGTTCTACTCATGCTTAGTAATTATTAAGTAAATTAAAGATAGACATCTATGAAAAGAAATTTTTTTATAGTTCATGTATTTGTGATATAAATGAGATTAATACTGAGAATTCAACTGAAGGGAACTCACACAGAAAAAAATGTGGTATATGAATGAATAGATTTCAAAGAAAAATTAATGAAATATTATTATGACAAAAACAGACAACAAGGCTTGGACTATTTCTCAAACACTTAAAAAGAATAACATAAAATTAAAATTAAAAGTAGGAAACTATTCCCTTCAAGTAGCAAACATCCATGAACTAGCTATTTTAAAACAGTGAAAAAATCTGAAAGGGTATTAATAGATACGAAACAGTTCATGTCATTACAGAGCTTTGTTTCCACTGAAGGAGAACACAAGCAAACACACAAAGATAATTTCAGTACCGATATATAAGATAAAATAAGATATTGCTGATTATATAAAATATACTTTCTTATTATATGAAATAGAACAAGAAAATTAACAAAGACTTTGAAATGCTTTGCTACCACTGGAAATATAGTATTTACACATTTTTAGCAGACCTTTCACTACCACCCAAAAACTGGTTACGAGGAGCTGACAAGAGATTCCTTGGAGATCAGAAGGCAACACACAGCCCCCAAAATGTCATCTTTGAGCATTTGTTTAGTTCAGAGGGCACTGACGCCAGATTATCTTGATGTTATCTATCAGGAAGGAACTATCCTGCTTCCATACCTCTTACCTCTATATGTTTCCATCTTCAAGAAGTCACAGTGGAAACACTAGATAAAGAAAAATTTAAAAATTAGCCATGCCATGCTCCCATCTAGAGTCTCAGGACCTATGATCATCCCATATTGGGTGTTGAGAGAGGTCTCCTTAAATCAAGAAATAACCTGTAGTATATATGGCCTGATGGAAAAGCAATACTCTAAGTAAAAAAGTATCTCCCCATGCTTCAGACAGTCACGGCGTCACCTAGGCAGGCTTAGATAATCAGGTCCAGAAGAACGAACACCAACAATGGCAAAAGTGAGATCAATATTTCTAGTTTTATACCACAAAGCCAAATTCAGCCATGTAACTAAGCTACATAAACTTTAATGAGAAGAATGCTTCACTCTGATCCAATTTGTGGCATTTTACAGTCTCAGTCATATATATTAATATGTACCATAAAAAACAAACACCTCCATAAGTGAGTAAAAGAAACAGGACCCGGTTTTTGTTGTTGTTGTTGTTTTTAGAATGCTGTAGGAGAGAAAACTCAGTGGTAGAATTTACAGAATTTCTTCATGCTCTTGCCTGCTATGGTTTCTTCTTTCTGCATTGACTCCATCACTTATTATGAATAAGCGGAATAACATAATTATTTACAAATGTTAGTGATAGAACTGTGGGTACAAATTCTATTTGTTAAAGCAACAACCTTCAGAGCTATCTATTTTAAAGATGACAAAGTGAGCACAATCCAATTTCTGAACGTAATGACAATGTCAGTGTAGCTTTATGAAACCATAACAAAGTAAGAAGAGACATCTGGTGAGTGCAGCATGCATGTAATGTATGGTTAGCTCCAGTGATTCTTCTGAGTTCTTCTCGTCCCATAATTTATGGGTGGCAGAGTGCCACTCAAACTAAGAGGCATCACTCAACTATCTTGAATGTAAAGTAAGGAATACAATGCTTCACTAGGTCGGCTAGCTGCACATGAATTTTGATGCAGATGCCCAGTAAAAATGTTTCTGATAACTTAGAGTAGAAAACAACCTAAAGAATCAATAAAGAGAGGTTTATTTCTAGAGAACATACAACTGTGTTTATAGTGCAATAGTTCCAAACGCAAGCAGAGAATTCTTATTCCATTCTATGAGTGCACCGGGGCTGATGGCTACAAGGGGCGTTGTTAACAATAAAACAAAATAAAGTGATGAATATGTATAGATGATCATAAACATCAATTATGCCTGTGCATATACATGTTTTTGCGCATGTTTTGAAATAGTATGAGCTTGTTTATTCAGTCCCCGAAGAGAAAAAAGGCAAATTGTCTATATGTGAGTAAAATGCTATTATTTTAAAAATATTTACTTGATTATAACCTGTCATTTTTGCTAGCTCTTGTTTTTCTACTTAATCAGTGGAATCGCAGATGAGAATTTTTGTGACACTGGTGAAACTGAATTCTTCTCAGCCCCCTCCCTCTGAATCTGTATTTCTCTCCAGAGCCTGGAATCTACTGAGTCTGCTGAGCCTGGTTGATAATAAGGTGTGGGACAGTACAGTTGCCAGTAAGAAGAGCTACTATAGCACTTTCTTCTCTCTAGGTCAGCAGATAATGGCCTACAGATCATTCTATTACTAGGGGTGTATTTGGTAAAGATTAGAACACAGGGATTCCAGAGAGTCCGTCCTTTACAATCATTATGCTTTGTTGAAATTTGACACCACTCAACATGAATGGGTCTAGTCTCACAGGCCACCAAGAACCTAAGGAAGGGCTGACAGATGGGGTTAGATCCTTGCTATTCCTGGGCTGACAAAGTCCTAGAAGATGATAGAGTGGGATGACTTCCTGTTGGTGCTTTCATGGAGGAATTGTAGCCTGCCTATGGATTCTCGTTATCTGAGGTCATTAACTAAACCTGAGCCCCAGCGAGGTGACAGAGGAAAGTAACAATAGTTTCTGCAAAGCCAATCTACCCAAGAAAGAGAAGACAGAAGGAAATGAAGTATGATCTAAAATAGGAAAGATAGAGGAAGGAAAAAACACCACAAATAAGAATAACAATATTCATAAAAATACAAATTGCAAAAATGTGTAGTTCCCAACTAAAACTGTAAGTCATTTGAATGAGTTAACTGTCACTGTTGACATAAAGTTATGGCCAGGAATATCAAGAAGAAGAATTTTTTTCCCCCCAGGGCACAGTAGCTCATGCCTATAATCCCAGCACTTTGGGAGGCCAAGGTGGGCAGATCACCTGAGGTCAGGAATTCAAGACCTGCCTGGCCAACATGGTGAAACCTCATCTCTACTAAAAATATTTTTTTTAAAAAAATAGCCAGGCGTGATGGTGAGCACCTGTAATCTCAGCTACCCAGGAGGCTAAGACAGGAGAATTGTTGGAACCCGGGAGGCGGAGGTTGCAATGAGCCAAGATCACGCCACTGCACTCCAGCCTGGGCAACAGAGCAAGAAATCATCCCAATAAATAAATAAATAATAAATAAGGAGAGAGAAAAAAAGAAAAGTTAATAAAATCTAAAATGCAATCAATATAATTTCAGAATATGAAAAAACTGACAAAAGAAAGAGGAGATATACTGTATTTATTTATTTATTTATCTATCTTTGTTTTTTTTAGAGACAGGGTCTTTGTCACACAGGCTGGAGTGCAGCGATGAGATCATAGCTCACTGCGGCCGCCAATTCCTGGGCTCCAGTGATACTCCCACCTTACCCTCCCAAGTAGCTAGGACGAGAGGCATGTGTTACCATATCCAGCTAATTTAAAAAACCATTGTAGAGGCAGTCTTGCTCTGTTGCCTTGGCTGATCTCGCACTCTTGGCTTCAAGCCATCTTGCCTGAGTTTCTCATGGCACTGGAATTACAGGCATAAATCACTGAACCCAGGCATTAAATTTATTGTAAAACATTTCTGAGATGAATAAACATACGATGCAGAAGATTGAAAGGTCGTGTTAAATTTTTGAAAGGTTTTAAGTGGACTTAGACATATGGACACATCATCTACAAACATTCCTTAATATCTGAATAAAGAAAACTTCTACAAGACTCCAGAAAGAAAGGAAAATTAACATACTGAGGAAAAACATTACAACTGTATCTCACATTTCACCTTCTACACTAGAAACTAGAAGACGGTGGAATAACATTTACTAGTTACCGTGAATATTAAGTTATTCAACAATCCTGTAATTAGCCAAGATGGCGTTCACTCATCAGGGCAAAGAGAATCATTGGGACTTGCAAATTTTTGGGTTTTATTATCAATGATCTGCACATAAGAAAATTCTCAAGGAAGGAATGTAATGAAATAAGAAATGAATGAGAAAAATGACCCAAAGAAAAGAGGAGCTGAAAGGTAGAGAGAACACCTTAAACTGTTCAATATACATGCTAAATGCTGGTCAAAGAATGCTGCCACAGAAACTCCAATAATAATAAGGAAATAAGCATACAGTTATTTCTTATCTGAACTTAGCCTGTGTGTGCTTGGTGGTGGGGAAGGAGGTAATGTTTCACTGTTTTCATGAAAGGAGTGTAGGGGTGAAGAAGAATGGGTTACAAAATATGAAGAAGTGAAACTAATCTAGAAAACTTAATAATATCTATGGATTGTAATTAAGGTGGGTGCAGAAAGCAGAGGAAAGGAGAAGTCCTTGGTCAGGAAATAATCGGTATCTTGACATACAGTAATAGAGAACTGAGCATTTTTTAAAAGGTTACCAGCAAAGAAAATACAAACTAAATAAGGAAAGAATAGAAAAATTACAATAGAAAATTCAACTTTGAAATGATAAAAAGTATAATGAATAGCAAGTGGATCAGACAAAGTAAAATAAAGAAAATATAAGAGGAAAAACAAAATAAAATAAATAATAGCTAAATGAAAAGGAATAAAATATACCGAATAGATATTCACAATAAATTTGAGCAAGTAGAAAACCATTTAACAACAAACTAATATATAACATCCATTTCTATTCTATCATCAATGAACACATCAAAAGTGAAGCAATAAAGAAAGGTTGAAAATTAAGAGATGATCATAAATATAGCAAACAAATAAATTCTAACCAAATCAAGTTACACTGGAAAGGTTAACATCTTAAAAGGGAAAAATAGTAAAAAAAAAAAAAAAAAAAAAAACTGGAAGGAATTTTATGTAATGAAAACACAAACACTTTTGAAGTTTAACATTAGGCTAGATAATAAATAGGTAATAAGACAAATAAAACAAAAGGAAACTTTATAATAATACAATAGGAATATTCGATACCACTATGGAATGTAACAAATCTAGTAGATAAAAAGCAGGACATACCAGATTTGAATGATAAACAAATATTACTTTCCATTTATATATAAAATGTAAATCACCAAAACACTGAATATGCATTCTTCTAAGTCCAGGTAGCATTTACAAAACTCAAATATGAATTCATCCACAAATAGGTTCTTAACAAAATGAAACCGAAAAAAAAAGCCTAATTCTCTGGTCCTAATCTAATACAATGAGGAAGGAAATGAGAAATATGATAAATATATTTTACAACTTGAATATTAAGAAATATATATGCAATAAAAATATATCAAGAAAAAAGGAATTTAAAATATCTAGAAAGTAGAAGAAATATTTCAAATGATCACTTCTAAATCATAGTAAAGTATACTATTATTTAATATTAATAGAAAATACATAAGAATCTATATTTATAGACTCAGAAAAATTTAATACTAATACCAAATAAATTAAGCAAAAATATAATATAGAACAATATCACTTATAAATATAGATGCAAAATTTTAAATATAATAACAACATGCTATACTTTATTAAATGTAATCTTTTTTTTCTAGGTGGAATTTATTTCAGGAATGCAGACCAGTTAAATATTAGGTAATCTGACAACCTACTACATAATAAATTAGAATAAACAAAAATAAAATAATATCATTGGTTGGTGTAAATATACTTGGCAAATATTAACAGGCATTTCAAATAAAAATGCTGAATTTTATAGAAATATTATAAAATATATAAGTAAAATAAAAAGCAATTCTAAATCCCATTAAGAGCCATACCTGCAATGATCATGGACTAAAGAAATTGAAATTAATGTTAAGTGAATAAAGACATGCTTTGTCATTATCATTACTTACTGACTTTAGCAAATAAAATATCAATAGGAAAATAAATACTAGAAATTTTAGAAAATAGTTAAAACTGCACTTCTTTTGATACTAATATTAATACATACCTAAAATGTCAAGAATCCCTATAAATATCTACTGTAATTTATAAGATAATATGATTTGATAAGAGGTAAATATATTCAAAAACAATAGCATTTTCTTTAGAAATGCAAACTCAGAAATATAAAATAGAAAAATTCAAAGTAAAAAATAAGTGTAGATACTTAAGAAATACTTAAACAAAGACATAATACCAACATAAAGAAATGGAAAATGTACCATGTTCTTCAGTGGTAGGGCTATCATAGTATTTTCAGTTTCCCTAATATTAATTATAACATTGATCCTAATTTGAATTCCATGTGTTTTACCTTTATATGGATAGAGCAATATTACACATACTATGAAAGAATAATTGCTGAGACTATTCCGCAAATATCTGAGTAAAGGAGAATAGTTGGAGGAACATATTACAAAGCCACTATAATCAAACTATATTTTAATGGCTAGGAGAATTTCAAAATCAGTCTCAGTGCAGAAAGGTATTTAATATATGACAGATGACTTAGTAAACAGTTTTGGTATAATTGGCTACTCATCTGGGAAGAAAACATTCTATCTGTCTCTCACATGACATACAAAAATAACTTTAAAATTAATGATACAATCTTGGAAGTCAGTGAGAGACTACATGAATGATAATTGAGTTATACAAGGTTACTAAGAAAAATAGTAGTCAAATCACATCACTGAAAAAAATAAAACTCAATAGATATTTGTTACAGAAACACCAGGGATCCAGTCTAAGTCTGTTGCTCACAGCAAAGAAAGCCAGTCTCTGAAATAATGAGCACTGACAGTGAAAAAGACTTTATTCAAGTGCTACAGCCAAGGAGAATGAGAGATAAAGTCTCAAATCCATTTCTCTGTCCAACTACAATTGGGGGATTATATAGCAGGGAAGGAATGTAAATTCATGAAAGTAAATAGGAATTAGGGAGGAGTGAGAAAGAGGAGTTGGTCAACAAGAAGCAGGTGATTGGTTAGGCAGTCATGACAGGTGAGGGGTCTGTCATCTCATTGTTCAGATGTGGTATTCTGGTAAGTTTCAGATTCTTGTTACTATCCAGGAGATCTGACAGTTGGTCTCCTCAGAAAGGAATGCTGATAAGACAAATATAATTTCCTTAATTTTTAAGACTGAGAGGGTCAATTTCTATGTTGATTCAAAATAACCATAAACATCAGTTCTATGGGACAATCTGGCAGGTTTCATATTCATGATATTAATGTA
The DNA here is from genome assembly GCF_043159975.1 of Macaca nemestrina. Classification (NCBI taxonomy): domain Eukaryota; kingdom Metazoa; phylum Chordata; class Mammalia; order Primates; family Cercopithecidae; genus Macaca; species Macaca nemestrina. The sequence continues at coordinate 60,038,020 of NC_092131.1, forward strand.
TACAAAAGATACTATCTAAATTGAATGTACAAGATAGTATTGAAAAACTTTTCTAGGTGCATTATGAGTATTAATTTCAAAGAAGGAACTCCTCAAACAGTAACTCCAAAATAAGTATTTAGAAGAAAGTATTGCAAAGAAAAAAGAACAAAAGATATAAGCATGAAAATAGCATAGAGATCTTAAAGATACATTTTATAACCACATTTATACTTCTTAATATGGGAAGTGTATTCTAAATCTTTGAAAGTCCACTACACCTTCTCTGGAAACTTTAGCACAGCCCGCATTGGTAGATAAAAATTTACCTTCCCACCCTTTAGTCCTCCACATTTTTCTTTATTTCCTTCTTTCTTTTTCTTTCTTTTCCTTTTTTCTTCCTTTTCTTTTCTTTCTTTTCTCTTTTTTTTTTTTTTGAAAGACAGAGCCTTACTCTGTCACCCAAGCTGGAGTGCAGTAGTGTGATCATAGCTCACTGTAGCCTTGAAACACTGGGCTCAAGTGTCCCAAGTAGCTAGGACTCTAGGTGCACACCACCATGCCTGGCTAATCGTTTTTCTTTTTTTTTTTTTTTTTTGTCAAAATAAAATCTTGCTAAGTTGGCCAGGCTGGTGTCGAACTCTTGGCCTCAAGTGATCCTCCTGTCTTGGCCTCCCAAAGTGCTGGTATTACAGGTGTGAGCCACCACTCCTGGTCTACCTTTACATTTCAAAAGAATGATTTTGAAAATGCTCAGTCTAGAATCATATGCTGATTCTTCTCCAGGCAACTACCTATAGGTTGATGACATAACTTAATTAGAGCACATTTTTAGGAATTTTTTGTTGTTGTTACCAATAAAAATACTAGGTTCTTTGTTCCACTTAAACTATTAAAGAAACAGTATAATTTTCAGTATTATTATTTTTCTCATTTATTTTTCAACTTTATTGAGATATAATTAACACACAAAAATTGTATATATTTATCGTATACAATGTGATGTTTTCACCTATCTGACATGACTAAATCAAGCTAATCAGCATATCCATCACCTCACATATTTATCTTTGTGTTTGTGTGGTGAGAGCATTTAAGATTGACTCTTTTAGCAATTTTCAATTTACAATACATTATTATTAACTATAGTCACTATGTTGTACAATAGACTCTCAGAATTTATTCCTCCTAACTGAAACTTTGTACACTGAAACTTTGAGGAACATCTCACCATTTCCCACCCCCACACCAGTCACTTGCCTCCTTTCTCGTCTTTGTAGAAATTCAAAACAATTTTAAAAAGAGGTAAGCATGATTCTGCTGGTATCTAAATTTAAACAGAAAAGAGTATGTTGTTCATACATCAACTTATCTCTAGAGATATAACAGTGATCAAGATATACCATATGCTTTTAGGTTCAGGGATTTAGTAGGGAAGTCAGATTGTCACAGTTAAAAAACAAAGAAATGGTTACAATAATGATATTTCCTTTGAAAAATTTTAAAAACCAGGTGCTATGATGAAATATTATGGGATCTGTGTCAGTGGACTTCATTTAGCTTGAGTTTTCCGAACTAATGATTGCCCCGGGGGGGGGGGGGAAGAATATCAAAAGTAATAAAATTACTTACTAATGTCATGAAGATAAAATTGCTGTACCAAAATTAAATGATAGAGCTAGTACTAGACTGCAATTTAATTCTTAACAAGTCCCTTAATTTCTGTTCTCAGAAAAATTAAAAAGTTTGAAAACAGGGATAGGAACTACAATGTTATTAATTTCCATATTAAGTGGCATGTTTTTCATTAATCTCACAGTATGTAAATATCACAAACAATATGATTAATAATTTGTTGAAATAAATTTGATATCTGAGAGCCATTTTCTAAGAAATGTCTTAGTTATTTGTATCAGTTTAAAATCTATTAAAATCCCAATAAAATATTTTAAAATGTTGACATATTTCTAAAGTTTATTCCTATCTCACAATAATATTCATAGCCAATCCCCTACTTTTTCTTAAATTTAAATGTTGTTTGATTTTATTTCAAGCCAACTGCTCAAAAACAGAAAGCACTTTTAACTCCCCTGTTTTAAAATATATTTATTTATTTTAATCATCTTTCAGTACATTCAGTAAGCTCTAATTTATTCATGTAGGGAAGCCAATAATTCTTAAATACATAAAGTTAAAATCAAAATTAATCATTTACCAAAGAAAAATGTTAAATAAATATTTTATAGATTCATGACAGTAAAACAAACATAAAAATCAAATATATGTAAAATATATTTCAGAAGAAAAAACAGTCATCAGTATATTTCTTCCATCTATGACTAATGATTCATTACCTTATAATATAAAATTATTTTATTCAATATGGAAATTTTCCATTCAAATAGATAATTGTGCAACAATATTAATAAAGTCTATCTATCACCGTTCTATGTATACACATATATGCATAGTTACATATAATTCTCTTTTTTTTTTTTTTTTTTTTTTTTTTTGAGACGGAGTCTCGCTCTGTCACCCAGGCTGGAGTGCAGTGGCCGGATCTCAGCTCACTGCAAGCTCCGCCTCCCGGGTTCACGCCATTCTCCTGCCTCAGCCTCCCGAGTAGCTGGGACTACAGGCGCCTGCCACCTCGCCCGGCTAAGTTTTTGTATTTTTAGTAGAGACGGGGTTTCACTGTGTTAGCCAGGATGGTCTCGATCTCCTGACCTCGTGATCCGCCCGTCTCGGCCTCCCAAAGTGCTGGGATTACAGGCTTGAGCCACCGCGCCCGGCCAGTTACATATAATTCTTAGAGTTTTACTTTCAAGGGAAAAAACCCCACAGTGTTGACAGGTGTACAGAGACATAGACTTGTCTTAAGTTGTCCAACTTTACCAATTTTTTTAAAAAGTCCTTAAAAATATTTATTTTGTTCACTCCAGTAATACCTTTTCTGAAGGTAAATCTCAGAAAATACAGATTGAATAGACCATATCCAAAACGCTTCAGACCAGAAGTGTCCCAGATTTTTGGATATTTTTTAGAATATTCACATATAAATAATAGGATATCTTGGGGATGGTACCCAAGTCTAAATAGGAAATTATTTTATGCTTCATACATATGAAACTTTATATACAGAATCTGAAGATAATTTGTGCTTCATAATTTTGTGCATGAAGTGAAGTTTTGGCTGCATCTAGACTGTGACCTTTCACATGAGATCAGGTGTAAAATTTTCCAGTTGTGGCACCATTACAGCACTCAAAAAGTGTCAGATTTTGGAGCATTTTGGATGTCAGAGCATTTCAAATTTCAGATTTTCTGATTAGGGTTGCTCAACCTGCAATGTAGGATAGTAACTGAAATCATGTGGCAAATAACAAAACAAATGCCCGAAGTAAATAAATCAACAAGCTATGGGATACTTTCACCTATTAAGATTTAGTTTGATCATTGACATTCATTGATATGGAATGACCTTCATGGCCTGTCTCTCCATATACATGCAAAGACTATGTGTAAGTTTATGCACCAACTATAGTTATCTCTGCTCTAGAAATTAAAAGTCTTTCTTCGCTGTTTTTAATTGCTTATATTTTTAAATTTTTGACAAAATAAACATGTATTATTTTTATAACTCAGAAGTAGTTTTTAAATCCAAAAATGATAGATGATTTCTGATAGTAAAGTCCACTGTCACTGTCCTCCTCTTAGATGTATGTATATTGTTATAAAGTCTGATTGCCATGTTTATGTTGAGGAAAATATCTGTCAATAAATTGATAAATTAATATGTAGGCAAATATTTAAAAGACTGGAAAAAAACACTTACCATAAAGACAGTTTACACATTACCTTTTCCTTATGGGAATGAGGGAAGTAATGAAGTAATGGTATTTGCTTTTCTTTCCAATATTTTAAACAAGGAATGTCCTACTTTTTGCCTTTTCTGTCTAATTTTCAGTGAAAAGATTATTCTACATTATCATTTGTATATGATTTGGCACTTAGATTTTATTTTCATATTTTTAAACAATTTTTGAGAATTTTAGAGAGTTTTTTCAAAAAACATTGCCACCAACTTCAATAATTCATACACAGTAATCTTTTTTTTCTTCCTCTACTCTCTCTTCTTCCTTTCCTTTTTTTTTTTTTTTTTTTCTGAGACAGACTCTTGCTGTATTGCCCAGGCTGGAATGCAGTGATGCAATCTAGCTCACTGTAACCTCCACTTCCCAGGTTCAAGTGATCCTTGTGCCTCAGCCTCCCGAGTAGCTGGCATCACAAGCATGTGCCACTACACCCAGCTAATTTTTGTATTTTTAGTAGAGACAGGGCTTCACCGTTTGACCAGACTGGTCTCGAACTCCTGACCTGAAGTGATCCATCCACCTTGGCCTCTCAAAGTGCTGGGACTACAGGTGTGAGCCATGGAGCACAGCCTCTTTTTTTCTCTTGGGCCTTAGATACATAGTTCATGGAGTGAGTCTCATTATTCAATTTAAGGCAATTTACCAGTTTGAATGAGGTACCATTCCTGTTTCATTTTTTAGTTAAACTGTCTTCATTGTTAAAATAGACCTTTTGTTTTCCATCATCCATTCGTATCTTACATATCTATTAACTAAGGTTTTTAAATATGTGTTTTAAATATGTATAATATTGAGTTTTATGCTTTTTCTCACTTTTCTTGAATTGATTTTGAATTATACATACAAAATAAATGATTAAAAAGTACAGTTTACTAGATCAAAATAACAACTATGAAATTTCATGAAATAAATTATCGAATGTATTTACAAAATGTATAGAAGTTTAGTTACTAATAGACAAATATCATTTTGAGTGATTTTGATACAGTTATTTCAATTATCCTTCTGCTTAGTACTTAGCAGTAAAAATATAGAAGATTTAAACCATGTAAGCAATTTAATTTAATAGGCATTCATAAAACTCTGCACCCAAATATCAGCTAATATTACTTTGTTCAAAAGTACATGGCATATTTTTAAAATAGTCATTTTGGATCCTGCAACATTACTGAATTAATTTATTATTTCAAACAGTTTATTGGTAAAGTCTTTTTAAAATATAAGATCATGTTATCTACAAACAGAAAAAAATTAATTTCTTCCTTTTCAGTGTGGATGCTCTGTTTCTCTTACTTGCTTAATTGTTCTGGCTAGGATTTCTATCACTATGTTGAAAAGAAGTGGTGAGAGTGGGCACCCTTGTTTTCCTAAAGAGCTTTCAGCTTTTCACTACTGAGTATGATTTTAACTGTAAGCTGTCTACATGACCTTTACTATGTTAGGCACACTACTTCTATACCATATTTGTTGAGAGTTTTTATCATGAAAGGATGTTGAATATTGTCAAATGCTTTTTCTGCATTAATTGAGATGATCATGTGATGTTTAGCCCTTCATTATGTTAATGAGGAGTATCACTTGTATTGCATTGAATAAGTTAAACCATCCTTTCATCCCAGGGATAAATTTTACCTGAATACGGTGCATGATCATTTTAATGTACTGTTGAATCAGTTTGCTATATATATTTGAGGAAATTTGAATCTATCTTTATCAAGTTCTTCAGCCTGTAATGTTCTTGTCTTGCAGTGTTCTTGTATGGTGTTGGTATGAGGATAATGCTGGCCTTATGAAAGAGTTTTGAAGTTGTCTCCCTCTTTAATTTTTTTAGAAGAATTGAAAAAAGATTGGATTAATCATTATTTAAATGCTTGATAGAATTTATTCATGAAATCACCTAGTTCTGGAATATTCTTTGTTGGGAGATTTTTTGATTACTCATTCAATCTCCTTTTGCTATTGCTCTGTTCAGATTTTCCACTTCCTTGTAATTCAGTTTTGGTAGGTTGTATGTCTCTAGGAATGTATCCATTTCTTCTGGGTTAGACAATTTGTTTGCATATAAGTGTTCATTGTAGTTTCTTATGATTCTTTATATTTTTGTGATATCAGTTTTAATGGCTCCTATTTCATTTATAATTTTATTTATTTGAGTCATCTCTCGTCTTGGTTAGTCTAGCTAAAAGGATATCAATTTTATTTATCTTTGCAAAAATACAACTCTATTGTGTTTCTAGTCTCTATTTTATTTCTGCTACAATCTTTATTATTTTCTTCTGTTTGCTGATTTGAGACTTTGTTTATTCTTTCCTTTCCAGTACCATGAGGTGTGAAGCTAAGTTCTATATTTGAGATTTTACCCTTTCCTTAATGTTGGCTTTTATTGCTATAAGTGTTTCTCTTAGAACTACTTTTGCTGTATCCCACAAATTTGGGTTACTGAAGATTTATAAGAAGTTTCCTTTGGTGTTATGTTTGCCTCTATCTTTTTCATCTGTGTAGCCTTGTTTTGGTGTCTGTGCATTTGAAGGAACAAACACCTCTTCCAGTCTTTACAGACTGGTTTCAGTAAGTAAAGACCTTCTCCTGCTGCATTTCCAGGCTCATTGGATTGTCTTTTGGATCACGATTGAGTGGAATTGTAGCTGGATCATGTGGTGCTACTGGGTTCACATTAGGGTCTGCAGTTGGCAGGCCTGTTACTAGGGATTCAAGTGGGCATTCATCCTGTCTTTTCTCTTGGTAGATTGGAATGCCTCTAACACTTTTATCAGTAAGGCTGACATTGGGATGAGGGTACACTTCAAGGTCCACAGACAGCAAGCCTGTTATCAGGTGTGTGGACAGTGTGACTTCCTCTGTTCCTTGGGAGGGATTCCCCTGGGTCGCTGGTTAAGTCTTTAGCCCTAGACCATGGCTAAGAGGGTCTGGAACCAAGTCACAGGGCTGTCTCTGAGGGAACACACTGGCATGTCTTCTTCTAGGTTAGTGAGCAGATGGAACTACTCTCAGACTACAGCTGTGAGGGGTGGGGGTCACGCTATAGGGTCATTTCAGAATCTGCTTTGACTGGGGTCTGCAAGCCTGTCCTGGGGACACAATGGGCACTAGTTACCTGTGTGAGCAGTGCTACTTTCCGACCGCAGCCAAGAAGGGCTGGGACTGTATTACAAGGCTGTTTCAAGGTCCACAGCTGGAACCAAGGTCAGCGGGCCTGTCATGCAAGCACAAGTGGGCATGACTTCTCTCAGATCCAGTGGTGGATGGTTCTCGGAGCAGGACCAAGGCCAAATGAGACTGTAGCTGAGTCCACAGGGTGACAGGGCATTTCTGTGTCTGGATTCAGGAGTAAAGTAGTTGAGCCTACCACCTGTGGGGAGTTCTGTCCTCTTAAAAGAGTCTTCTGAGGTCTTGGGCTTTACCGGGTTTCCTACCCAAATCCCAAAGCTCCCACAAAGGCTCTTTTGTCCATGGATGGCTGTAAAATTATTGTTGCTTTGGGGGAATATGAACAGGGAACCTCCTATGCTGCCATCTTGCTGATATCACTGCACAGGTTGTTTTGTTAAAGACTAGTAATAAAGCCCAGCATCTGGTGATATTAATCAATTATTGAAGACAAATGAACCAAGTTGGAAATAAAAAGCTTTCAAAGGTGGAAAAAATATAATATATAATACTGTCAAAATATTTGTGCCAGTAAGTTTAAAAACAGATGAAAAGGATAAAATCTTATAAAGAATATAACTAGTGAAATCTTACAAAGAATTAAAAAGCCCCTAAAATTACAGAAACATTAAAGACTTGAAAAAGTAGTTAGAATATCAACTCAGGATGATATGAAGGTGAATTCAGATAAAGTATCAAAGAAGAGATAATTCGAGTCTTATATAAACTCTTCCAAAAAAGAAAGAATAAGAGAAACTCCGTTTCGTCTCTCTAAGATAATCTTGTTTGTCAAAGCAATCAAAATTATAAACTAATCTTGCTAATGAACACAGATGCAAAGCTTTTAACAAATACCCACCCAATCTAAGATGACTTTTAAAAGACAATGAAGCTATTTTTAAAAATATGTAACTGATTATAGAACAGGCTTAAAGGAAAATATGTTCAAATGATGCAGAAAAAGTAATATATTTCACCTTTCTTTCTTGAAACTAATAAAATCTTATAACTTAGAAAATTAGCAATATTAATAGAAGGCAGCATGCTAAATCTGATAACAAGTACCTATCAAACTTTACAACAATTATAACACTAGTGAAGAATATGATAATATTTTTAAGTCATCAACAAAAATCAAAATCTGACATAATTCCTATTGAACATGTATTGGTGGACTTAGCCAAGTAATGATTTCAGAAAATTATATGAAAGCTATAAGGGTTGGAAAGAAACAAAACTGTTACTATTCATTTTTCATTACAAATGATTATATCATTTGTGAAATTCCTATAATTTCCAATAAAATCTATAGTTCCATTGAGGTTTTCTGTTTACAAAATGACAGAAGATCAATATTTCTATTTCACATTTCTATACACCAACAGAGATGCTTAAAAATAATTAAGAATATGTTATTAAAATAGCAATATAAATTTTATAGTATTCTTGTATTCTTGGACATGTTACTCAGTTTAATTCTTTTCATGTTCCTTTAGAAATTATTGGTTCCAATATTTGCTCTTTTCAGACCAATATCTAGATGGAAGATGCTATTAATGTTTTGAGCATCCCTATGTGATATGTCTTCTCCCAACCAGATAATCATGTCAACCCTCTCTTCATAATCAAGTCTACCTGTGAAAGTTGCAATGTAAATTTCAACTCACCACCATGGCAATTATGATCCCTTACCCTTTGATTGTTTTTCCTAAAATGTCACATAGAATGAAAAATCTTTCTGACAACCAAACACTCTAGGCTTATAAAATTCTAAAAGGCCATTTATAGGGGACAGAGCTTCTATCACTTCTTTTTGTGAAATACTTTTTCCTGAGGATTCCATTCCAGTATTCGGCCATGCCGCTTTGGTCCATTCCAGGTAATATATAAAGTCTTATCAATCCCACCTTTAGAACTTATTGTTACTCACCCTCAAGCATACCAAGACTGTATTTTACTGTTCTCTTCTGAACCCAGATTTCATGATTCCATTTTGACAACTCTGCCTTGACAATCAAGATTCAAGGTTTGAAAAAAGAACTGAAGTGTTCCATAGGAGTGGTTCAAGTTTCATGATACCACAGATGTCAGTCCAATTTTAGGGTCAGGGAGAGCTCACATTTCACTCTTAAAGGATTTTTAAAATGTGCTACAGCCTTTCGTGGAGCACACTTAGAAGAGTTTGTAAAGGTGAGTCTTAGTGAATTTAAGCTCACCCCAACTCACTGTTTAAGCAGCTGTGCTGACCCACCCACACCTAAATCCAGTGTGTGGACACTGAATAAAAGGATGTCTTATAATATATCACAGTTGGATGAATAACTCACATTGCTCAATTGAATTCATATTTTGCTCTTGTTCCTATGCTTCTTAGATTTCCAATTCACTGACTTCACTGCTTATTCTGATATTTGCCTTCTCAGCAGACCTCAGTATATAACTGTCTTCTGATTATTAACACAACTTTCCTCTTCAATATAGCCTTGTATCTTTGTTTCAGAAATACTCTTGTAATTTCTTTTAGGAATGCTACTTCAATCTGACTTTATCTCTGGTGAACCTCCAGGTCACGGGTGATCCGGAAGCCCATTCAATTGGTCTTTTTTGTCTCAGAGACAAATCCTAAATAGTGAAGAATACTGCAGTCAACGAACAAAGTTAATAATTAGTTAAGAAAAAGGGTGGTGAGAAAGAATCAAACTTTGTCCATTTCTTGCTGTGAGAAGGAACTTAGAGCTTACCTTATAGCAATGATGATAATATAGGTTTTGGAAGACAGATAGCTACATGCAGACATTTTATAAACCACATCAATCTAGAGTTGATGTGAAAAATGGATTAGAAGGGAGAGTTGGAGAAAATGGGATCAGATAGACTAATACTTAACAAAGAAATGCTTCTGCTTATGAAGGAAATTTTAGACTGAACCATTCACTGAATGATGAACAAAGAATTAAAAAGATTATAACTTTACCAAACCATAATTTAGAGAAATGCTATGGTGAATAATGGATTTCTGTGAACTACACAGTCACTGCTTTAAAAAAAAATACTGAAAATGTGGCTGATCGCTCCACTAATTAAAAGCATATGGAAATAAAATAGAAATATATCTTAAGGTTTGTGATAATTATGTATGGGTGTTTAAATATAAGCATTGGGTGCTGTTTAGTATATGGTTTCCACTGGGCCACGTAATTCTTCATTAACACACTGCTTATATGAATCTTAACCAACTCACCATTGTTATGCAGAAACAAAGGATAAGTGGAGCTGCATCATTAGAGGAAAACTGAGAAACAAAAGCTCTCATACCATCTAATGGCTAAGAGAGATTTCTGTTACAGATAAGGTGATAAGTCAGCAACTACTGCCTTCACTCATTTGCCAAAATGCATTCAGGCTCTAAAATTATATTCTAAACAATTTTTCCTTTAACCAAAGGGAAGAGACAAGAGTAAGAGAATCTATTGCAAATGGCAGACAGTTCAATATTTTTTGTTCATTACAATAATATGTAAAATATATTTTCATCTGTATCTGTGTACATATATGTATTATATGTATTTATGAATATGTGTGTAGTTGTATACATTTATATATGTGCATTTCTGAGGGCTCTTGAAATTCTAAGTCTCAATCCAGCAAATCAGCACATATTTGTGAGGATACAACCAACAAGTATGTCTTAAAAAGTAGATGTTTCCCAGGACACCACCATGTATATCAGCAACTCAACCATCAGTAGTTCATTCATTTAGTCTTTCAATCATTTAAGCATATTGAATGTCTACTCTTATTTTAGGCAATATGCTAGGTATCCAAGTTACAGAAATCAATAAGAATTATCTCTTTACTTGATGACCTTAAGGTTTATTATATAAAGTGGTTCTATGGAGAGTGATAATAAAGTTCAACACTGATGTCATGACTTTGAGTGAATATATTTGAAGAGAAAGTATAGCTGTTTCTTTAAATTATCGGTTTTCGAGTTAGTCTACCTAGATCTGAATCCTACCCTCATGACCAGCTATTTTTAGTATAACTTTGGAAAATTTAATTCAACTCTTTATACTTATGTTTCTTCATCAGAAAAGTCTAGATGGTAATTAACATTTTTTCATTTTTTTATAAGTATTTAATTGCATAATCTAGATAAAACCTAGATAAAAACCTAGGCATAATCTAGTTAAAAACTGTAAGATTAATACTAATAATGAATGTTTATTATGATTATTACTAAGAATTGCATTCTATTTTAGGAATATTTTCATACAAATATCTTACTACTAATGAAAAAAGGATATTATTTTACTAATGAGTATTCACATGGTAGTTAATAATTTTTTAAAATAATTTTAATAGCATGCTTATGATGAGTATTCCAAGTGGTCATAAGATATACTCAAATTCATGACTTTATAATTCATCTGCTTTTGTGTTTGTTGTTTAATATTAAGTAAAATGGGCTCAAGATCAAAGACAGAATATTACACATCTGTATCTGCTTGTTACACACACAAATGCAAAGTATGTTCAATTGGCAGCATATGTTAGAGTGAACACCAATATGTTTTGATAATAATTTCATTGTTGGATGTTCTGCAGAGGCCTGATCTGTATTGTATTTTATTAAGATGAATGTGCTTTAGTTTGTTCAACCAGTCATGGTATAATATTTGGCTAATGTTTTTATTGCATGCCATCTGTGTGGGCAGTAAGGTTGTCCAATAACACACAAAATGTCACTGTTTTGAATAGACAACTAATTGAGATTTAATCAGATGGATATTTTATATCAACTAAATGCTAGTTGATTAATGAAAACATATTTTTGATACTTAATAACTGTGTAAAAATGGGACATGATTAGCTTAAAACTCCATGCATTATGCACAAAATGTAGACTTTCTCATGAATACATGCATGCCGAACAGTGTGGTAGAACTGATGCATTTAAATAGCATTAAAATAAATGTCACCCTGCAACTTAAGGAATAGCAAGCACTATTTGTTTGGAAATGATTCTAATATCTGGATCTCTCTGACCCCTCTTTGTACTGTCATAAAACAGCATATTTTTTTTCTCTGCAGCCAAGAAGAAATGTAAATGTACCCACTCCCACTGTGACAAATAATCAGCTCCATATATGCAAACCCAGAAGCAGTGCTAACTATCAAAACAATTGTAAGAATCACAGGAGAACACGCTTGGGCAGATGTTTTGAAAACAAAACAACTTGCTGAAATTTAACATCTCTCAAGAAAATTCAACGAAATGAAACAGCTTTACTCTCCATTTTTCTTTCTTTCACATTTTCCGTGCTACCTCCTGGAGAAGCCAATTTTCATTCTGGGTACATTTCACTTTTGGTATCTATTTCAGGTTTACCCCCAAATATATGTGTATGTGCCATTCCCTTGTGGTGAATGAGAATTCCCTTTTCCCTGAAAGATTTTTTTCTTACTTGAGACTATAATAAAATTCTGTTCATAGAGATTAGCTCTTACATGCCATACTCTTATCACTTATATCAAACAAATGGTGATTGCTTCCCCCCAACCCTTTCTCTGCTGTTGTTTTCTCATTAGACTAAAGAGAAATCAACTATAGGATAAAGGATTGAATAACCCCTACACAGAATCAGGTCCAGGACTTTGCCTAGTGTGGATCCAGATCCTTAGTACCTCAAAGCACTCTTTATCTCCCAGAAAACACTAGGTAAATGCATCTTTGGAGCACTCACATTTGGTATCATGACTGAAGCCACAAGTAAAGAGAGAGATGTAATATTTACCTAAATGTTGCTCTATTTAATGCCTAACTGTGACCTTCAAGAACCTGAGATGTCTCCTGCTGGTTTTCTATCTTCAGTCACCAACATACCAGATAACTTATTTAAATACTCAGTGCAATCCCAAACCTTTAAGATGGATTTTCTTTCCACATATTTATAACAAAATGACAAAATTAGATATTAGACAAATATGTCTGTATGATCAGGTAAATAACTTAATGATACCCTGTGTCTAATCAATAATCTATCTAGCTCAGAAATTTTCCAAGGTTAAGAACTTTCAGGCAGGTATCCCCGATTTCATGTTAAAACCTGGCTAACTTGTGAGTTAAGTTCAGTGGCTTTGAGTCTGTATTTTCAGCTTTCAGTAGCACTTTGGATAATGATACTATTAAATTTGTCAGCTGCTGGTTTTATTTGACAAAAGTAGTGCTTATTTCAGTGTGAGACTTGAGTCCTATATTATGTACATTGTGTGTGTGTGTGTGTGTGTGTGTGTCTGTGCGTGTGTGATTAGGTAATCCTATTTGGCAATGACTTCCATACCTAAAATGTGTTGTCCAACCTTCCATAAACTCTTAAAATTATTTTATATCTGGAATTTTACTATTTGTACTCTTTTTTCCTAATAATGTTTTAAAATATAGGTAAGCCTAAAGACAACATGGTTTACAATGAAGCATCACTATTGACATTGACATCTAGTCATATGAACTGTTTCTTAATTCTTATCACTATAGAGTACACATGATGAAAATAATCCACCTACGAAGAGAAATATTTCATAATCTTTGGAAAAAGAGCATGTATTTTTAGTCCCATTGAATTACTAGATAAATTAATTTATGAATGAAAAGTTTAGCAAGGTATATTTGTGTTTATAGAATTGAAATTTCTTTCTCAAATACATTTTTAAAACATGTATTATATCAAAATAGGCACCAAAGAATGAAATCTCAACAATTGTGGTTGCAGAGTGTCTTCAGGGTGTCGATAACGTTGGCAGGCTTTTGTACCCTGACACTGCAGATTTTACTCCAACAGGTAACGTACTTTGGCTAAAAACTGTACCCCTGACTTCTTTCAAAACTCTTGAGAAAAGTCTATCTGGTCCTGGAGATTTATTTACATCAAACTTCCAGCATTTTTTTCTGATTTTATTGCTTTTTATTGAATTCTTTTCTCCTCTTATTTTTTCTTTCTTTAATACCTATTAACTGGGCAGCAATACTGAAAAATAAATCATGGTGGTATCAAAATAATAATGTTAAAAAATAATTTATTCTAGAAGCATGAAACACTTCAAATTTAAGGAATGCCACTAGTATATTTTTCAGTTTTGGAATTCTTCAAATAGAAATGAAAAATGCATACATATTTCAGGAGAAAAAGACAATCCCTCCTCTCGTACAGACAGGAACATACACACAGACAAATATACAAAAATTCCAGACAGTTTTCTATAGAAGATGTATAGTAGAGATTGTATGATAACCAACAGAGATTAGAAAATAAACTTGAATATCCTTAATGCCATATACCACAGTTTTTAAGCAATTTTGCAATTCTTAATTGACTCTTCTAAGCAGAGTACATATGAAGCCTCATTTATATATTAAACCTACATAATTATTCTTAAAGTTAAAATAATTCTAAATGTTGAATATTCCAGTCCCAAGGTTATTTTGATCGTATATAATTTTTATGGACACTGTTTTTTTTAAATTTCCCTTTAAGTTTTTAACTTTGAAATTATTCAAAATATGGTGAGATATGGTTTGGATATTTGTTCTCTGGAAATCTCACGTTAAAATGTAATTCCCAGTGTTGGAAGTGGGGTCTGGTAGGAGGTGATTAGATCATGGGGGTGGATTCCCCGGGAATGGCTTATCACTATCCCCTTGGTGATCAGTTAGCTCTTGCTCAGTTAGTTCATGTGAGACCTGGTTGTTTAAAAGTGTGTGGCACCTCCACCTTTGCTCTTTTGCTCCACCTTTTGCCATGTGAGATGCCTGCTCCCCATTCACCCTCCACCATGATTGTAGGCTTCCTGAGATTCTCAACAGAAGCAGATACCAGCACCACATTTGTACAGCCTGCAGAAATGTGAGCCAATTAGACCTCTTTTCTTTATAAATCACCCAGCCTCAAGTATTTTTTATAGCAACACAAACAGCCTAACACATGGTGTTAAAGTAAGACATAATAAACTAAAAAATTTACGCTGTGTGTAAAAAATGTGCATTAAGCAAAAATACTTAAAGGTATTAACAGTTTGAGAACAACAAATTTCTCAAAGCATTATTTACATTGTCTTAAGTAGTATTTGTGTTAGACTTATGATTTTATAAATGTTCTAATGATACTGTCATTCTGATACCATTAAATTTAAGATATATATTTAGTTGCACTAACCCACTAATTCTCAAATGTGTTCAATATTAGTTCCAGTTTACATGAGGAGAGTAATGTTGATACATGATCATCATTACACAGTCACAAAAGTTCACAGCCTAGATATAAACCCAGATATGTCTATTGTCAAATTTCATGCTGTTTTCATTCTGATACATTTTCTTTGTATACTAATCACACACATCCTTTGCAGCCATTCACTGTATTTAGATGTCCCTTATCACTTGGTTTGCATGCTACTTAAATAGCAAGATGCAGGGAGCAAGTTGGAAATTAGGTAAGAGGGAACTTTTTTTTTATCACAAAGAGTTAGAACAACCAACATTTCTTTTGTATTGGGTATGCCAGTATAAGCATAGATTAAGGTGGACAGTGTAAGTATACTGGAAGAAATATTAGGTCTCTGTCAGATGTGACTCTTTAGGAAGACAGACAGATTGATAACTACTATGCATATCTACACTCAACATTCTTTTCACTTTTCAATGTATTTTGTACATTTTATTTCATGCATCATTTTCAATCCTGTGTTTCTGGTTATCTGAGTCTTTCCACAGATTAGAGCCAAGCAAAACTGAAAGACTGACAGCTTTCCTCTAGAAAATGTATTTAGATTATAGAATTCCCTTGAAATGTCGAACAAGAGGCTGTCATACAGAGCCTGGTTAGATTATTCAAGTCATCAGCTGTGAAATTAGTGTATTTAGTTTAAACTGCTCAGTTCTCCTAAGAGCCTCTCTTTATTCATGGAGATTTCTGTAAAGCATGAATACAACATCACAAGTCCTTTACAGATCTAAATTGATTGGCTCTATCCAACAATTGAAATAAATATCAGATCGTTGGTTCAGTCTTAAAAAAAAAGTAGAACAGAAAACTAGAACTACTAGTTTGTTAAGTAATGAAGAAAAATGTTCTATATCTCTTAGTCATTGTACTTACTCCTCTTTTATTTCCCATCTCAATGAATCATAAAATCATTCACCCTAAAAAAAGAAAAACCTGTAAATCTGATCCCATGTCTCCCACATCTTGTCTTCCTATATTTAACCATCAAGTCCAGTAGTTTAAACCTCTTCATGTTTCCTAAGTCTTCACCATTTATCTCTATGTTTCCACTACTACTGACTTATTCTGTTTGTCTTTCTGTCATAGCTTGCTTAGTATTCTGTCTTTGAGTACAATGTAAACTATCTTCGATAGCCTGCCTAGTGATTGTTTAAATTACATTAAAGATAATGTCAAATTTAAAATATTTATTTCTCTCCTCATCACTTCTTAGATCAACAGCAAGTTTCTAAACATTTCTCATTAAAGTATGACATGATCTGGGGCTAGGATCTGGTGCCTAGACTTGGATCTCATAACTCTACTAGTCCTTCCACTTCCCCTGCAACCTCCTCCACCCTGATCCCACTTAAGTTTAGGCATATAGAACTACTTGATATTTCATGACTCATGACATGTCAGGTTTATTTGTTGATTAGTGATAGGGCAAAGACTATAACACAGAAATTTACCTTTTCAATTTGGAAGTCCCTCCAGTGTGCCACAGCATTAGTTTTATCTGTATTACCCACATCATGAACTGCCTTGATAATCTGTCTAATGTTGTCAGTTGGGTGTTAAAGTCCCCCACTATTATTGTTTGCCTGTCTAAGTCATTTCATAGGTCTAGTAGTACTTGCTTTATGAATCTAGGTTGATATAAATATATATTCCAATGTTAGGTGCATGTATATTTAGGATAGTTAAGTCTTCCTGTTGAGATAAACCCTTTATCATTATCTAATGTTATTCTTTGTCCATTTTTACTGTTGTTAACTTAAAGTATGTTTTATCTGATATAAAAATAGCAACCCCTGCTCTTTTTTGTTTTCTGTTTGATTGGTAGATCTTTCTCCAACTCTTTACCTTGAGCCTGTGTGTGTGTTTATGCGTGAGATGGGTATCTTGAAGATAGAAAACAGATAGGTCTTTTTTTTCCTTCAACTTGCCTCCCTGTGCTTTAAGTAGGAGTGTTTAAATCATTTACATTCAAGTTTAATATGGCTATGTGAGGTTGTGAAGTTGTTGATTGCTTTGTAGCTTCTATTGTATTGTCACTTTATAGCATCTGAGGGCTACATAATTAATTGTATTTTTGTAGTAGCAGGTATCATTCTTTCATTTGTACATTTAGAATTCCCTTCAGGATCTCTTGGAAAGCTTTTCTAGTGGTAACAAGTTCCCCTAGTGCTTGCTTATCTGGAAAGAGTTTTTATTACTCCTTCACTTATCTAGCTTAGTTTGGCAGCATATGAAATGGGTAGTTGTGATTTCTTTTCTTTAATAATTCTGAAAATAGAACTCAATTTATCCTGGCTTGCAAGGTATCTGCTGAGAAGTCCACTGTTCACCTGATGGAGTTCCCTTTTTATGTGATCTGACCTTTTACTGTGGTTGCAGGACCCCATTGCACTGCAATCCCTGCACAGGGAGGGTGGGGCAGCTCAGACTGCTAATCCAGACATATAGATTATCCAGATACCTGGAGATATGCCTTGGAGTGGAGCAGAGAAGTCCTCATTTCACCATGGTTTCTACACAAGAAAGGTGAAGCAGCTTAGGCTGCAGATCCAGGTAAGCAGGTGCTTCAGCTGCCTGGAGAAATGCCTGGGTGTGGAGTGGAGAGGATCCCACTGCACCATGGTCTCTGCATGGGAAGGGTGGGTCAGCTCATGCTGATTTTCTGGGTGAGCAAGTGCTTTCAATTCCTTGAGATAAGCTTGGGAATAGAGTAGAGAGGGCCATCACTCACCAGGATCTCTCCACAGGAGGAGTGGTGTGACTTATGATGCTGTTCTTGGGGAGCAGGTGCTCTCAATTCCTAGAGATCTGCCTGGGACTGGGGCAGAGAGGGCCCATACTGCACCATAATCTATGCACAGGAAGGGTGGGGTGGCTCAGGCTGCTGAATTGTATGAACACAATTATAGCATCTGAGTGGTCTGAAAGGTTGAAGATTTGCCTGGGTGTGGTGCAGAGAGGGCACCACTGAAACACAATCAAATCAACAGAATAGTGAGGTGGCTCAAGCTTCTGATCCAGGCAAGTCTGTGCTCCAAATGCCAGGATTTCTGCCAAGGGATGAAGTGAAGAGGGACCTGCTGCACCATGATCTTAGGGGAGCGACCCGGGGCACTCAGAAATGATATAAGCAGATAGGTTTCAGGTCACCAAGCAGGCCTTACCTTAAGTCTCATTGCCCAGGAGAAACCACAGCTTTAGCAGCCCTCCTCCCAGCTGAGGCCTGTGACAGGGGAAAGCACAATTCCAGGGCCTACTGATGAGTGCTTTCCACAATTCTGACTGTGGAGGCCCCTACCCTGCTCCAGGGCGAGTGCTCCAATCTCTGGCCTGAAGCTAAAGTGCCTGCACAGCCACACTGCCAGGTCACCAACAAATGGCTGACTTTGTATGGACCTGGATTCAAAATGGTGTCCTGCTCTCACTCCTGGGTCTGGGAAAATGCCTGCAGCTTTTACCATTGTTTTACCTTGCAGCATCTCCAAGCCTCTCCCAAGTTAGGTCCAGAGATTGAAGGAAACAAAATGCTCTCCCTGGACATGACTGGTTTGGATCCCCAGTGGAAAGGTGGGTCACAGAGGGAAGTTCTCTACCTCTCTCATGTACTGGTGCTTCACTCAATTTTATTAGGCAGATGCCATCATAGGGGCTGTTTGGCTATGTTCTCCTCCCCAGGATCTGCAGGATCTGAGGTATCCTTTACAATTCTGTTGTGTTCTCATTTTCCTTCTTGATTTAAAGATCACAGTTAAAAAAGCATGTTCTAACCCAATGCAAAGAAGCTGAGAACCTTTATAAAAGGTTACAGGAACTGCTAAATAGACCAGTTTAGAGAGGAACATAAATGATGTGATGGAGCTGAAAAGCATAGCACAAGAAATTCGTGAAGCATGCACAAGTATCAATAGCTGAATTGATCAAGAGGAAGAAAGGATATCAGTTTGAAGACCACCTCACCAAAATAAGGCATGCAGACAAGGTTAGACAAAAAAGAATGAAAATAAATGAACAAAGCCTCCAGGAAATATGGGACTGTGTGAAAAGACCGAACCTATGATTGATTGGAGTACCTGAAAAAGATGGGAGAATGAATCAAGTTGGAAAACACAATTCAGTATGTTATCCAGGAGAACTTGGCCAACCTAGCAAGACAGTCTAACATTCAAATTCAGGAAATACAGAGAACACCACTGAGATACCCCACCAGAAGATCAACCCCAAGATACAAAATCCTCAGATTCTCGAAGGTCGAAATGAAGGAAAAAATGTTAAGGGGAGCCATAGAAAAAGGCCAGGACACCTACAAAGGGAAGTCCATCAGACTAGCAGCAGATCTCTCAGCAGAAAGCCTACAAGCCAGAAGAGAGTGGGGGCCAATATTCAATATTCTTATAGAAAAATATTTTCAACCCAGAATTTCATATCCAGCAAACCAAGCTTCATAAGTGAATGAGAAATAAAATCCTTTGCAGACAAACAAATGCTAGGGGATTTCATCAGCACAAGACCTGCCATGCAAGAGCTCCTGAAGGAAGCACTAAATATGGAAAGGAAAAATCAGTACCTGGCACTGCAGAAAACACACCGAAATATAAATAACAATGGCACTATGAAGAAAATGCATCAACCAATGTGCAAAATAACCAGCTAGCATCATGATGACAGGATCAAATTAACACATAACAATATTAACCTTAAATGTAAACGTGCTAAATGCCCGAATTAAAAGACACAGACTGGAAAACCCATCAGTGTGCTGTATTCAGGAGACCCATCTCACATGCAATGCCACACCCAGGCTCAAAATAAAGGATTGGAGGAATATTCACCAAGCAAATGGAAAGCAAAAAAAAAAATTAATAAATAAAAATAAGGGGCTGCAATCCTAGTCTCAGACAAAACAAATTTTGAACCAACAAAGATCAAAAAAGACAAAGAACTACATTTTCTAATGGTAAAGGGATCAATGCAACAAGAAGAGCTACCTATTCTAAATATATATATGCACCCAATACAGGAGCATCCAAAGTTGTACAGCAGGTTCTTAGAGAACTACAAAGAGATTTAGACTCCCACACAATAATAGTGGGATACTTTGAAACTCTACTGTCAATATTAGACAGATCATTGATACAGAAAATTAAGAAAGATATTCAGGACTTGAACTCAGCTCTGGATCAAGTGGACATAAGAGACATCTACAGAACTCTCCACCCCAAATCAACAGAATATATATTCTTCTCAGGGCCACATGGCACTTATTCTAAAATCAGCCATGTAATTGGAAGTAAAACACTCCTCAGCAAATGCAAAGGAACTGAAATCATAACAAATAGTCTCTCAGACCACAGCACAAAAAAAAAAAATTAGAACTCAGGATTAAGAAACACAGTCAAAACCACATAATTTCCATGAAAATTGAGCAACCTGCTCCTGAATGATTCCTGGGAAAATAATGAAGTTAGGGCAGAAATCAAGAACTTATCTGAAACCAAGGAGAACAGGGAGACAACATACCAGAATCTCTAGGACACAGGTAAAACAGTGTTAAGAGGGAAATTTATAGCAATAAATGCCCACATTAGAAAGCTGGAAAGATCTCAAATTGACACCCTAACATCACAATTAAAAGAACTAGAGAAGCAAGATCAAACAAATCCAAAAGCTAGCAGAAGACAAGAAATAGTTAAGATCGGAGCAGAACTGAAGGAGATAGAGACATGAAAAACCCTTCAAAAAAATCAATGAATCCTGGAGCTGTTTTTTGAAAACATTAATAAAATAGATAAGGTTAGATAGACTAATAAAGAAGAAAAGATAAAAGAATCAAATATACCCAATTAAAAAAATGATAAAGGGATATGACTACTGACCCCACAGAAATACAAACTATAATCAGAGAATACTATAAACACCTCTGTGCAAACAAACTAAAAAATCTAGAAGAAACGGATAAATTCCTGAACAGATACATCCTCCCAAGACAAAACCAGGAAGAAGCTGAATCCAATAATAAGTTCTGAAATAGAGGCAGTAATTAATAGCCTACCAACCCAAAAAAGCTCAGGACCAGATGGATTCACAGCCAAATTCTACCAGAGGTACAAGTTCAAGATGGTATCATTTTTTTCTGAAACTAATGCAAACAATTGAAAAGAAGGGAGTTCTCCCTAACTCATTTTATGAGAATAGCATCATCCTCATACAAAAACGTGGCTGGCAGAGACACAACAATAAAAGAAAACTTCAGGCCAATATCCCTGATGAACATTAATGCAAAAATCCTCTATAAAATACTGCAAACCAAATCCAGAAGCACATCAAAAAGCATATCCAACATGATCAAGTTGGCTTCATCCCTGGGATGCAAGGTTAGTTCAACATACACATATTAATAAATGTAATTCATCACATGAAAAGAGCCAATGACAAAAACTACACGATTATCTCAATAGATGCAGAAAAGGCCTTAGAAAAAAAATGTAACATCCCTTCATGTTAAAAATTTTCAATAAACTTGATATTAATGGAACATATATCAAAATAATAAGAGCTACTTATGACAAACCCATAGCCAATATCATATTGAATGGATAAAAGCTGGAAGCATTCCCTTTAAAAACTGGCACAAGACAGGGATGCCCTCTCTCACCACTGCTATTCAACATAGTACTGGAAGTTCTGGCCAGAGCAATCAGGCAAGAGAAAGAAATAAAGGGTATTCAAATAGGAAGAGAGGAAGTCAAATTGTCTCTGTTTGCAGATGACATGATTGTATATTTAGAAAACCCCATCATCTCAGCCCAAAACTCCTTAAGCAGATAAGCAACTTCAGCAAAGTCTCAGGATACTAAATCATTGTGCAAAAATCACAAGCATTCCTATACACTAACAATAGACAAGCAAAAAGCCAAATCATGAATGAGTTCCCATCCACAATTGCTACAAACGGAATAAAATACCTAGAAACACAGTTTACAAGGGACATGAAGGACCTCTTCAAGGAGAACTACAAACCAGCGCTCGAGGAAATGAGACAGGACGCAAACAAATGAAAAAGCATTCCATCCATGCTCATGGATAGGAAGAATCAATATCATAAAAATGGCTACAATGCCCAAAGTAATTTATAGATTCAATGCTATTCCCATCAAACTACCACTGACATTCTACACAGAATTAGAAAAAAACTAGTTTAAATTTCATATGAAACCAAAGAAGAGCCCATACAGCCAAGACAATCCTAAGCAAAAAGAACAAAGCTGGAGACATTATGCTACCTGTCTTCAAACTATACTAAAAGGCTACAGTAACCAAAACAGCATGGTACTGATTCCAAAACAGACTAGACCAATGGAACAGAACAGAGACCTCAGAAATAACACCACACATCTATAGCCATCTGATCTTTGACAAACCTGACAAAAAAAAAGCAATGGGGAAATGAATCCCTATTGAATAAGTGGTGCTGGGAAAACTGGTTAGCCATATGCAGAAAATTGAAACGGGACCCCTTCCTTACACCTTATACAATAATTAACTCAAGATGAGTTAAAAACTTAAATGTGAAACCTAAAACCATAAAAACCCTTGGAGAAAACCTAGGCAGTACCATTCAGGACATAGGCATGGGCTAAGACTTCATGACTAGAACACCAAAGCAATTGCAACAAAAACTAAAATTGACAAATGGGATCTAATTAAACTGAAGAGCTTCTGCACAACAAAAGAAACTATCATAAGAGTGAACAGGCAACTTACAGAATGGGAGAATACTTTTGCAATCTACCCATCTGACAAAGGTCTAATAGCCAGAATCAACAAGGAACTTAAATAAATGTACAAGAAAAAAATAAACAACCCAATCGAAAGTGGGCAATGGATATGAACAGACACTTCTCAAAAGAAGACATGTATGTGGCGAACAAACATATAAAAAATGCTCATCATCCCTGATCATTAGAGAAATGCAAATCAAAACCATAATGAGATACCATCTCAGGCCAGTCAGAATGGCGAGGATTAAAAAGCCAAGAAACAACAGATGCTTGCAAGGCTGTGGAGAAATAGAAACACTTTTACACTATTGGTGGGAATGTAAATTAGTTCAACCATTGTAAAAGACAGTGTGGCAATTCCTCAAGGACCTAGAACCAGAAATACCATTTAACCCAGCAATCCAATTACTGGGTATATACCCAAAGGATTATAATTCATTCTACTATAAAGACATATGCACACGTATGTTTACTGCAGTACTATTTACAATAGCAAAGATGTGGAAACAACCCAAATGCCCATCAATGATAGACTGGATAAAGACAACGTGGCACATATACACCATGGAATGCTATGCAGCTATAAAAAGGAATGAAATCATATCCTTTACAAGGACATGGATGAAGCTGGAAGCCATCATTCTCAGCAAACTAACACAGAACAGAAACCCAAACACCACTTATTCTCACTCATAAATGGGAGGTGAACAATGAGAACACATGGACACAGGGAGGGGAATAACCCACACTGGGGACTGTCAGGGGTTGCCGGGCAAAGGCAGGGAGAGCATTAAGACAAATACCTGGCTGGGTACGGTGGCTCACGCCTGTAATCCCAGCACTTTGGGAGGCCGAGGAGGGCGGATCACAAGGTCAGGAGATCGAGACCACGGTGAAACTCCGTCTCTACTAAAACTACAAAAAATTAGCCAGGCGTGGAGGCAGGCTCCTGTAGTCCCAGGTACTCAGGAGGCTGAGGCAGGAGAATGGCGTGAACCCGGGAGGCAGAGCTTGCAGTGAGCCGAGATCGCGCCACTGCACTCCAGCTGGGGGACAGAGCAAGACTCAGTCTCAAAAAAAAAAAAAAAAGACAAATACCTAATGCATGTGGGGCTTAAAACCTAGATGATGGGTTGATAGGTGCAGCAAACCACCATGGCACATGTATACCTATGTAACAAACCTGTACATTCTGCACATGTATCCTGGAACTTAAAGTGAAATAAAAATAAATAAAATAAAGTAAATAAAGCTCACAGAGTTGTTCTTTATGTACTATTTTGCTCTTCTCAAGTGGCTGAGGCATGCTAAAAGCCTCTAATCACAATCTTGAAAATAAAAATATATGATTTATTAAAGGTAAATATATTCAGCTGATAATACCAAATATTTACATTAATTCAAGTTTAACTCAATCCTCATTCGTACATTTGATATCACCTCTAGTAAAAAGAAAACAAAAATTCTAAAATCTTTCTGAGGTTTAGAATCCAACTAACATTTCCTTTCCCTCTCCGATTGAAATGACCAATGAAGAAATGACAAGGACCATTTGAAGGATATGTTTCTAAGTCTGATCCAAAAGAGAAAAAAAGAAAGTCCCTGGTCATGGGCTACAGATTTGCATGGCACCTCATGAACTGAATCCAGCTTCTAGATTCCCTTTCTTCCCTGAACTCAAGGGTGAAGATACAGAATTCTGAATTTCAGGAAAGCTATGCAGGGAGAAGAGTACCTGAGATCCTTTCAAGTCAGTAGCAACAGAGGTCTTTTTTTGTTTTATTTATTTATTTTTTTCATACATAGCATTCCTCTTCTTTTCCAGCAAATATCTTGTTGGATTTGCAAGTAATTGGGATTATTTTTGTTGATACTGGAATATTGGAAAAGAGTTCACACAGTTGGGTGCTGAATGTGGGAGCAAGTCTCATATGAATATTGGTACCAAATTCCTAAAATCTCATGAAGAATTAGAAGAGGGCATCCTATTTTGTTTTTGAATTTTTAATATAGACTCTTCTAGAAGTTGTAACTAAATACAACTTCTAGAAGAGTCTATATTAAACAACTAATGAAATAAAACATAAGGATCATCAATTTTAGATTGTGAAAAGTTGTCTCCATATAGCACATGGAAAAGTTTATCCCACTTCTTGACTTTTGTTCAATGTTATAGAGACTGATAGGTGGAAGAACACTGCACATAGTAATAGGAGTAGTAGGGATAAATTTAATAGACATCGTAGCAACAATGCCTGATATCAATTAATTATATGCCTACTATATGTATGTATGTATATAAAAATACACATACACACATAAATATGTGTAAGTATCTTAAATTTTTTTCGCTAAGCAGGTATAGTTGCCACACAGAGATGAGGAAACAAGTTAGAGAAGATAACAAATCTTGCCAGTCTAATAGCTATCAAACAGCCAAACAAATAAATGTCTAAACAGCTAAATATCAAAAGCATAAGGATCTAAACCCACATTTTCCTACTCAAAAGTCACTACTAATTACACCATTCAACATTTCGCCTATTTTATTTCTTACAATATTTCACAAAATTCTCTTTTCTACATATTATGTTTTTATCATTCTAGCTTTCCCTGAATTATTAATTCCCCTGGACTTTTCCTGGAATGATTTCAAACCTTTTCACTTCCTGGCTTTATTTTAGCAGTCTTTGGGCCCTGATGGCCAGACTGATCCTCATGAAAGTGGAAAGCTGCCATTTCTCATTAGCCCCTGCTGTTTGTTATCACAAGACCATCTCCAAGGTTAAGTAGTGTAACAGTGATCCCTGAGGTCTGCCTTGGCTTTTTGCATTTGATGGAACATTTGTGAGCAAGAGCCCAAGCGAGGCTTTTACTATTATCTTACTACCACAAGAGGAGTATAATTTAATACAATCAATGATCTACGATATTTCAGGTATACATTCCACGATAATCACAATCATAAGTCATTAGTGCTTCTAATTGGAAAATAAAGGATACTCCTGTGCCTTTACAAAGAAAATTACATTTGTTATAAATGTATTTACAGCCTTGATATAATGAGCATGTTACACTTCAGCAGTTAAGCAGCCTGTTTAACCAGGTATGCCAAAATGTAGTAACCTCAGGGGATCAAAGTGATTGTCTCACAAGAAGGATGTTGATAGTGAAGAACAGGAAAAAGTAATAAAGCTGGGATCACCACTCGAAATGCACACAAGGGCCAAGCGGTTATCATAAAGCATGGTCTTTGCCAGGCACAGGGGCACATTCCAGTAATCCTAGCAATTTCGGTGAACAAGGTGAGAAGATTGCTTAAGGCTAGGAGTTGAGACCAGTGCGGGCAACGTAGCAAGACCCTGTCTCTACCGAAAAATAAAATGTTAAAAAATCAGCCTGGTGTGGTGACGCATGCCTGTAGTCTCAGTTACTCGGGAGACTGAGGCAGAAGGATCATTTGAGCTCACGAGTTTAAGGCTGCAGTGACATGATCATGTCATGCACTGCAGCCTGGGTGACATGGTTCTGTCTCTCAAAAAGAAAAGCAGAAAGAAAAACAAAACAAAACAAAAAAACACTGAGTAAGATATCTTCAATAGGGAGGGATAGTAGTCAATAGGGAGTAGTGCACTGTGGTGAACTGAAGCGCCTATACCAGCTGTAATGTGGTAGTCACAGCTTATAATCCAATGTGTCTAGTATTGTTAGAACCCTAAATTTTGTGGGGAGAAATAGCAATCCAGATTTAAACATTAAATTCCCCAAATGTTTAATGTTGGGAGTAGACTCAATCTATTCCAGAAAAATAGGCCAAATCTAACATTTGTGATTTTAACACCAGAGGAGTGTTTGGTAGTCATCAAAAAGTGTAGAATAACTGATTCCTTTCCAAAAACCCACGAATATCTACATAAGCATTAGCCAAGGCTAGTCGTATATCATGTTTATGTTTGAAATAAACCATAATGTATAGGTATTTCCCTCATTATAAAAATTTGTGTAACATGAGTTATAAACAAATGTTTTTTGTATTCGTGGTAAAATAATATATTTTAGTAATAGAAGAAATATTATATATTTTCTTAAGAGAATTTAAGTATCCAATAGTTAGAATCCAAGCATTTATATTAAAAACAGCCACACCAACATGACCTGCAGAAAACTCAGGACAAAGAAAAAGATAAAAACTCCAATATAAGACTCTCGGCCCTCTATAGCACATGTGAAACAGATCATATATGAAACATTTTAAATAATGGACTGATGTATTTAAAGTAACGTTTTTATGGACACGATAAATAATCTAAAATGGTATATGCTACTTGTTTCTATGTAGTATTTGGTGTGTGCATTTTTAAGTTTTTTCTTATCTGTATTTTCTATTTTTTAGTCTCATTGTAAAAATCTTAAAATCTTATGTTGCTTTTTCTTTCTATTTTTATTCCCCACATTGTATATATTTTAAGAGAGATAAATGACTAAAATTATACCATGTCCTTCCAAGTTCTGAAAATAAATACTTATCAAAAGACAAAAAACAAAGCATTTGAAAGTTTCAGAGGAATTTTTATTTTAAATACAATGACTCACGCAAACTGTAAGTTATGTCATATCACTAAAGACCTCTCATAAATACTAAGGCAGAATTTTACATTCAGCATGAAAGGAAACTGAATTAAAGTCATGTACTGTATAAGCAAGACAATGTATCAGTGCTCTCACTCGCCTTGCCCAAGATCACAGTGAAGATGGTAAAAGGAATTGGATAGAAAATATCTGAAAAGCCAGACCCTCAGCCAGGGTGTGGCTGTGGGGAATTTCACAATTAAAGGCTGGCAGGAAAATATCATTGGAATGGTTATGAAACATTAGGACATCTTCCTGTTTCCTCCAAGAGCAAGAGAAGAAGCCTGGTTTCTGTTATTAGCCATTATTTTGAGATTTCTCTTATGATTTTAGGCTTGAAGGCATGGAAAAGTGGAAACGTGTTCTGCATTACTTGTAGAATTCTAATGAGCTCAGTAATTATGGGAATCATCTGGAAAGAACAGCTGTCTCACCTTTGTCTGGATTCTAAAATGCCTTATAATGAGCGGAGACCCTGAGCATAGCTTGTGCAAAATTTGGGGCCTCTATATCAGGTAGATTTCAAAGCACAGAACTACGAATAAGGATTTTGGATGGTACATGTCAAGACTCAACACTTTGGCCATTTAAGTGGACTGTATGTTGAGTGTATATGAATCTTCTGGAAAGGGCTTGAAGTAACTAGCAAGTTTTCCATAAAATCCATGGAAATATGTATTTGTTTTATTTGCTTGCTTGCAAAGGTGATTAATTGAAGGGCTCTGGACATAGAGTTTCAGAGACCAGGTAGGGAAAGTGAGCTTATTGTTAACCATCGTTAAATCAATTCCTTCTAAATCTCTGCAGGTAAGATTTGTGTAAATTTTAATAAGAAACATTATTACATTTTATATTTATATTTTTAAAGATTTATACAGAAAATAAATGCTGTAAAATAAAATTTAAAAATGAACAAGAATTAAGAGCTAAAAGTAATAACAGTACCAACAAAAAAAAGTATAAAACAAAAATAATTAATAAGGACTTTTAATGGAAATAATGAAAATAAAATATACCACTGAAGAACTAGAATAAAAAATAAAATGGACTAAAAGATTACAAAAAATTAAAACTAAAAAAGATTAAAAATATTTTTAAATAATGAATAACAAAGTGTAATAGTGTGATTATATTTATTTTATGTGCTTAAGTTGATTGTTAAAAATTTTCATGTAAACTCTCTAATTAATACCACTTATAAATTTTTATATACAAGAACAATGACAGTGACCCTTCAGACACTGTCTTCATGTCTTATGTTTTCATGATAGTCTTGATTTGTCTTATAGATTCATAATCTCTTCTTTGCACACCTCCTCATTTCAGTTGCACACTTTCAAATGTTTAAACAATTTTACTTTTATTAATATTTCATACCCTTTGGAAGTTGTCCTTAAACTTCTTCCACCCTAACTCTTAGATGGCCCTAAAAAGCAGGTTTCCTAATTCCTTCCCTTGTGTGTGTATATGTGTGTGTATGTGTACATTATCTTCAGTTTTATGCAAATGTACAGTGACCTGTCATGTAAATATATAAGCAAGCATTGTTTCTACTTGCTCTCTTATTGCTAAACCCTTTCAAACTATTTGGTGGAGAGAAGCAACTCCTTCTGTTCTGGGGAAGAAAAGTGTAGCATCACAGAGTATCGTTCTTATGTTCAGCTTCATAGTAAGAAATATTTGGAATGGGACTCTATTTAGTAAATTTTTATTGAATATTTGATTTTTAAACAGGTATTCTTATATTAATTATAACAGTTATATTAGAAATCTGATATGCTACTTTTCACTAGAGGTTGATTAGTTTTGGACACTATATGGATAAGCTTTATCTATGAAACCACAATAGACATGATAAAAAAATTATCATTTAGCAACAGCTCTGTAGACTTTTCATGTCCAAAGAAGCCACAAGAAAGATTTATGAAAGAGAATATCCATCAGTGTTAACATTTCTGAGCTTCTGGAAGAAAACAGTGGATCAAGGGAAACATCTTCACATTAGAGGAACAATAATACCTCATAAAGAGTCCATTGCTGAATTAAAAATTTAAAAAAAAAGGTTTTTAATGCCACCAAGTCTTTGGATTAGTCTTCTCTGCTTACCATAGAGAAACTATATTGGCTTTCACATAGATGACTAGATGTTCTTGAGCTATTTATTTTTACTAAATAATTTTAATTGATTGAATTAAAACTATTCTGTATTTTTAACGTGTTTATTAAATCACTGTAAAGACACAAAAATGACAATTCATCCTTATCCTCCTGTCCTCTTTGATATTAGGGCTGTTACATATTACTTTAATATTTTTGTTATGTGACAGAAAAAAGCAAGGTATGGGGACAAAATCACTTCTTTTTACATTGATTAGGAACTTTTCCTCTTTATTCTTTTCTCCTAGTCTCTTTTGCTTCCCTCCTGAGGCACAAATCTCTTTTGCTTCCCTCCTGTTGCACGAATCTCTTTGCTCCTCTGTTCATTAATTCATTATCTATTGAATAACACCATGGGAAACAACACATTGCTCTCCAAGGTGCTTTCAGTAAATAACGAAACAACCAGATGACTAGGTCTCACCAACATGGGAGAGGAGAGAGGAGCTGAGAATTCGTGAAAGGCATGGGATTATTTTTTGAAAGGAAATGTTTTTTCACTTGTACAATATAGAAGCCTTGAGTCCCATTTCCCCTCATGGGGTTCCATAAGCTTTTAGCTCTAAAGTTTTATTGAGAAACACAACTGGGGACTTCTCAGGAATCCACAATGATCTTGTCAACTGCCTGGGTTGTGAAATTGGTGAGACAGAAATGACAGGAGTGTTGTCAGCAGCCACAGTGTCAGCAGAAAATAAAGTGAACAGACACATGTGAATCAAAGGAGCCATGTTTGTGGCTATTAGAAACTTAGACTGACTTGCTAATGTCTTACTCATGGCACTAAAACAAGAAACAGGTAGTTATAATGGTGATAGAGGTCCATTTACAATTGGATCAGCAAGGGAGTGTCTGATTTGTTGGTGAGCATTTCGACACTGGTTCATATTCTCAAATCACGTCATTCAGCTGATTAAAAAATGAGGTCGTAATTTGTTCAGATTTAATCAGAATATATTCATATAAAATACCTGTTCACTACATTTTACATCTCTAAAATTTCACCAGACACTAAATAAGAACGAAGTAAATAAAGTGACAAAAAATTAGAGCAAAGGAAGAACTTCTGTTTTAGGAAATTCTTGTCACTATGCACAAAATCTACACACCATTTCAAGTTGTGTTTCTCATGTTTTATTCATCAAGAGATAAAAGGAAAAACAGTGGGAAATTTTGAAAATAAGAATCTTAAGGCTAAAAAGGTTGCTAATACGTACCTTTGTTTTGAAATAGGATTGCATTCAGAACTTATGGAGGGAAAACGTAGCTGCAGACTACTCTTCTGAAAAATAAGCAGTTGAAGGCACCCACGTAATTTCCTTTTGCTACTTATTGGGCATCTGACAGCTCTTAAAATCATGATTGGTTTCCTAAGACTAACAAATATAAGATGGTGAGTTAAAAAGGCACTGCATTTCTTGTCTTGGTTTGGTTGAATCAAAATAGCAGCCTATATATAGGTTCCCATATAAGATAATATTATGTAAACCCAAATAGAACCCTCTGGGAGCTACATTACCACCACCATCACCTTCTTTTCTTTACCCCACTAACTGGCACTTTTCATTTTCCTAGAAAGAGGTCTCAGTAAGGATAAAATTCATAAACCAGTAAGCTTTAGGTGTTTAGAACACCTTCTGGAAAAGCAGTGTCCAGAAATGTTGCCCTGAAAACTCTGTGCATGTTTCTGACTTAGCCCTGAAGTACTCTCGTTAGAAAGATTTGATTCATCTTGGTTTCAGCATTCCTTTTCCTGAGTTGATGTGGGTGGGGAGATTATAGGAAGAAGGTAGATAAAAGAGCAGTTATCCTGTTAAATTTCATCTAAAAGTCATCTTCTGAGATCACACAATGGTAAAAACATGAGCTTTTGACAAAGTTGACTTGAGTTTGAAATCAGCTTTGCTATGATCCTTAGATAAATTACTTACATTTACTAAATTTAAATTTCCATAATCATAAAATGGAGCTAAACATATCCATCTTAAATGATTCCTGTTAATATTAGGACTAATTCACATCAAGCACCTAACGCAGCTCTTGGCATCTATTAAATAGTAAATGTTCGATAAATTATAGCTAACATTGTTATTCTTTTCATCATCCCTTTAAAATTTAATAAATTCACCTAATTTCCTGTATCAATCTTGACTATATTCATGCCTTTCTGTTTAAATGTAAACTTTATTTTTTTATTTTATACACATATATGTTTATGTACTTTAGAAAGAACTGAAACAGTTATTTTTTGTTCTTTAAATACTTGTCTCCATTACTGCTATCTTGTTAAACAGCAACTTACAAGAACAGAAATAAGTTCCTTCTGTTTTTTTCTCCAAGAATTTATTACATTTGTCCTTTTCAACATGTAGCCATAAAAGTGATTTATGTGAGATGAAAGCTAAAAGCGATAGCTTAATTTCTCAAAATTAAACAATTCCTCAATTCTATGCAAATTGAAATGTCCAAATGTGATGGGAGATGTAAAATGCTAACTGCAAGTAATATTAAAGAGACTATTCTTTTAATAAATTAAAGACGGATGCTATTAGCATTGTTAACAAAAGACTTTTAAGAACAGATCCTTCTACACTTTACTTGTGTACATAATCTAGATGAGGTGTGGAAGTGACTAGCCCAATTTACAGCCCTCACAGCATTCCTTCAAATGATAGTCACCAATGTATGAAAAGAGACCCTATAAAAAATAATAAATGCTGCAACCATACTAATCTGTATATTCTTGCCTAAAAATAGCATTTTAAAATGCACCTCCTCTGGTTCTTGTTTGTTCATTTCGTGTATGTAACATCAAGATTTTACATACCAGCACCATAACAACATTGCACTAGAGACAGTTTTATTCATTTCAGTAGCTTACACTGACACTCCTTTTAGAAAAACAGCCATTTTGATGGCTAACATAAAAAAAAACACATATTAAATATGAACATATGAGCAGCTCAGAGCAACCTCTTTGTCATATTTGTCAGGAACTGAGAATTTCATTCAGAGTTTTTGGAACTCAGGGCAGATGGAAATGTGCAGTTCGTCAGTTTGAGGAGTCATTAATATTCAAACCTGTAATGGGCATTAAGAAAAAGTACAATCTGGGATTTGGGCCATTGTACCAGAATTAGTTTAGATTCTTTGAATATTACATTATGCAAATGTAACATATTGTTTCTTTTTAGAATTTTGAAGAAATTCATAGGAAAGAAATATCAGCAAAAATAAGTTTGAATTATATACATATTAAACTAATATTTTCCTTTTACAATGTTTTTTCGATAATTAACGAGTATATATTTCAGAATTACTAATAGCCTGAGAGATACGAACTGAAAAATGTCGGCAGCTCCCCTGTGTTTGAGACAATCTGTCACACTCTGCTATATTGGAATGTTGGGGCTCAGCAAACAACACCCCAAAATGAAATCCTCAGCAGCATCCTCAAACACAAAAGTTGCTTTTTCTTTTGTTTTTCTCTGACCTTCTCCTGCCCTCTTGTCTTTCTGTCTCACTCTCCCCTGAGAATAGCCATTAAACCTAGAACCCCTCTTCCCCAAGACAGGCCGTAGAAATCAGAACACCTTTTCCTGAAAGCCAGTCATAAAATCTAAAAATGTTCTATGTAAAAACTGATCATAAAGAAATCTTACTTAACTTGTTTGACTGTGGGTCATAAGACCCCCATTCCAGAGAGGGTCCTACCCCGCACCCAGAAAGAAGGAATGCGTGTTCAGAGAGGCCAAGAAGAGTCTAGGCAGGCATTGCTGGGTTTCCACACTCAACCTATTAGCATGAGATCATATCCTTTTTGTGTAATCACATTTCTACGTAACTGTCCATACTTTGTTGAACCTAAGCGTAAAAATGGGCAAATTTCCCCTGTGTCTTTGGGTCTTCATTCTGAATCCTCCTTCTTCTAGCAATCAATCTGCCTTATGTCAGTGATTTTTCAGCAAACATTTAGTAAGCCAAGGTTCTTAGCTCCTAGAGAGACTTACTTGGTAACCAGAATGTTCTCCTTTCTTGAGTTATTTTGCATACAACTATACGGAGCTTGGCCTAATGCCAAAGTCAACCATGCTGGGAAATGAAAATACACAAATAGATGCACACACATCATCTTGCAGTAGTTTACAAAAATTGTCTTTGTGTGTTTTTTCTTAACTCCTATTATCTATCTTAGTAAATTCACATTTAAGTAGAATCTAGGATTTTTCCATTCTACTGTAGGAAATACATAAGAGCAAAAGTATGAGAACTCTCCAGTGTATATACATAAGAAAAAACACTGAAGTTCACATGAAGTTATCAAACTGATCATCGAGCTAACAGTAAAATTCTTTGTTTTAAAAAGCAGATTTTTCTTTTTTTTTGGATAGAGTTTCACTCTTGTCACCCAGGCTAGAGTATAGTGGCGAGATCTTGGCTCATTGCAACCTCTGTTTCTGGGGTTCAAGTGATTCTCCTGCTTCAGTCTCCTGAGTAGCTGGGATTACAGGCAGCACCTGCCACCATGCTGGGCTAATTTTTGTATTTTTGGTAGAGACAGGGATCCACCATATTGGCCAGGCTGGTCTCAAACTCCTGACCTCAGGCAGTTCACCTACCTGGGCCTCGCAAAGTGCTGGGAGTGAGCCACCGTGCCCGGTCTAAAAAGTAGAATTTGTTAAATGGCTGAAATAATTGCAATAAAAATAGAAATGAAATTTGTATAGGTTAAGTGCTATAAAAAATTTCAAAATATAGACAGCAATTTTCATACTCACCATTACAAATTTAACCATTATTTGAAAAAGTAATTACATGAAAGACACAGACTTATGATAGTTTTCCAGCCTGTTGACAAAATAATACAATAGTCCTATATGCTTTCTTAAAGAAAGAAACAACACTTACCCACAGGAAGACATGAGTTGAAGTTGACTATTTCATGCAGAAAAGAGACAGCATTTTTAAAAGCTATAAAACAATTAAGATCTAGTGGTGAATTTCTACTCATGTTTAGATTAACTGAAAGTGCATTCCAAGTTTACATAACCATGAAATAAAATGCTATACATTATTTGAGAGACAACTGGGTAGGACTGGGAGAGGCAAAGAAGATAGCAAAGAAAGAAAAAAAATGAAAGTTATCTATTTAAGTACATGTGAATGAGAAAGAAAAACATTTCAGCTTTAGGCTTCTAGAACAATTAAAGGAGGCGTTACGCCTTAATTGTTGAACAGGTTGTTACTTTAGCCCTTTTCTATATATTAAAGAAAAATAGTGGAATTTAAAAAAAACCATTTTATTATAAATGGGAGCTAAACATTAAGTACATATGGACATAAAGAAAGGAGTAACAGACACCGTGGTCTAGGTGAGGATGGAGAGAGAGAGGAGGGTTAGGATCAAAAACTGCCTATCAGGTACTATGCTTATTACCTGTGTAACTGAATAGTCTGTACAGCAATCCCCAGTGACATGCAATTTACCTACATAACAAACCTGCACATGTACCCCTGAGGCTAAAATATTTTTTTAAGTTTAAAAATAAATAAATAAATACACAAATAGAGATACCTAGTATTTGAAAATATTTGGATCCTATTCTTCAATCAAACCTGATTGTCAATAGTTAATATTAAAAACAGGTACTCCTTTCCTATTTCCTCATAATCATCTATTGTTTCCATGGAATAAAACTATGGCTGCACAAAAACCAGGTGTGCTGTCTGTGTAAGTAGCTCATATATTATACAACATTGAAATTGATTCTGACAAATTATTTGTTGTTGGCTTTACTCCAAGATTGGAAAATATTATAACATTGTGAGATGAGTATATTGAGAAAAGAACACTAAGGCAAAGAATAAATGAGAAAAAATAATTAGGAGTGGATTACATTTTTTAATGTAAAGGAACATGTTTTGCTAACGTATGTACCACTCCCAATGCATGTACAACTCCCAATAGCAGAATTGTATTGAAATTAATACTTTGAGCTATTTTCCAAAAATTTAAATTTTGTGATAACATAATTTTTTATGTTGTATTCATCTTGTCATCAGTTGGATGCCATCAAATAACTATTAACATCCTTTTTTCAGTAAATAGAAAGATTTCCTATGAATTTAAATAAATAATTTGTTTCTCTTTAATTGAAATTTTAAAGTATATACCTTGTCTATTTATTTTGACCATTAACAGTGAATGATAAGTAGCATAAATTATTTTTACTAATTCTGACTCTGCTTCTCTGATCTATGCTATGGTTTTAACAGGTTAACAGAGCTAAATGTCTTTTTATGTAGCATAGTCAGTTAAGCCATCAATAAACTTAGGTTCCTGTCCTAGTTGTTGTAGAACAAGATTACTATTACAATAAAAAATCAATAAATATATCAGATTATGCACATCTTCCGTATTCTAATTTCCTTTAGTTGTAATCATGAATTCTTTTAGATTAATGTAATCATGAATTCTTTTATGCTTTTTTCCTTCAAAAATGTTAAGTTCCTGAAATTCAGCTATGGTTTAGTCTACATTGCTTATTAATTTTCTTTGCTTAAACTCTTGCATTGAATGAATATGCTAAAAAATTTGTCCATATAACTGTAAGAATGCATACAGAATATTTGCATATGTACTTAAGAGAAAAATTGTTACATGAGACAGCTTGTGGGTTTTAAAATGTGTTAAATAATGTAAAACTGTTTTCTGAGATGATTGAAGTAATTTACATTCTAATTAACAGAATATGAAGATACTAGGTGCCCACAATCTTGCCAGTAGTTACCAATCATAAGGAAATTTTGGCCATTCTGGTGGATAAAAAATAGCAACCTGTTGTCTTTTCAATTTTTATTTTTTTGATTACCAATAGTATGAAAAATATTTCCATGTGTTTATTGGCCTTTTGCATTTTTTCACCTATGAAGAACTTATGCTAGTCCTAGTTACCTCCCTTTTTCTCACTGACTGGTGTGGATTCCTTATATATTGTAGCTACTATTCATCCTCTACCATATGTGTAACAATAATCTTCTTTATGTGAAGTTTCTTTTAAGATTTAACATTTTTATTTTAGTCATTTATTGGCTAAGAAGTAACTTATTTCAATGTAATGATAAAATTTGCTATTATAAATTACCTCTTAGCCAATTTTAGTTTAGTAAATAAATGTAATGATAAAATTGGCTATAATAAATAACCTCCTCTTCTAGATGTCATTCTTTGCCATAAATTATTGAAGATCATTTTCTATGTTACCTTCTAGAATAGGATCAGTTTTAGATTTCACAGTTAAGTCTTTGATCTGACTAGAATTTCCATTTTTAAAAGTGAGGTAGAGGT
Source organism: Macaca nemestrina (assembly GCF_043159975.1). NCBI lineage: Eukaryota > Metazoa > Chordata > Mammalia > Primates > Cercopithecidae > Macaca > Macaca nemestrina. The sequence goes on from NC_092131.1 coordinate 60,075,236, forward strand.
ATAATTTAATTTTTTTCCATATGGATACCCAATTATATCAGCTTTTTTGTTAAAATGATATCCTTGTCTCACTATTCTGCAGTAGCACCTCATTGTATTTTAATTGTCTATGTATGTGTGACTCTGTTTCTGAGTTTTCTATTACATCCTATCAGTCCATGTATATCCTCAAACAAAATCTATGCTGTTTTTACTACCATAGCTATATCTTTAGTGCATGTATCTGATCATGTAAATACTCTTCGTTTTTTTAAAATACTAAATTGGGATTCTTTGTCCTTTGCATTTTTCTAAGAATTTTAGAAGCAGCTTGTCAATTTCACAAAAAATGTGTTGGAATTAAATCCTAATTTGAAATTAAAGAAGGGAGTAACAGACACCGTGGTCTAGTTGAGGATGGAGAGAGAGAGGAGGGTTAGGATCAAACACTACCTATCGGGTACTATGCTTATTACTTGTGTAACTGAATAGTCTGTACACCAATCCCCAGTGACACGCGATTTACCTATATAACAAACATGCACATGTACCCCTGAGGCTAAAATAATTGTTTTAAGTTTAAAAATAAATAAATAAATAAATACACAAATAGAGATACCTGGTATTTGAAAATATTTGGATCCTATTCTTCAATCAAACCTGATTGCCAATAGTTAATATTAAATTAACTGAAATCTGAAATTAAATTCTGGAGTATCAGAGTTTTCGAAAATTACAAATTTCAATATACAGCCATGCATCATTTATTGACAGAGATACCTTCTAGGAAATACCTCCTTAGGTGATTTGGTCACTGTGCGAACATCACAGAGTGTACTGATAAGACCCTAGATGTTCATATCCTTTGCTCACTTTTTGATGGGGTTGTTTGTTTTTTTCTTGTAAATTTGTTTGAGTTCTTTGTAGGTTCTGGATATTAGCCCTTTTTCAGATGAGTAGACTGCAAAAATTTTCTCCCATTCTGTAGGTTGCCTGTTCACTCTGATGGTAGTTTCTTTTGCTGTGCAGAAGCTCTGCATTTGTCAATTTTGGCTTTTGTTGCCATTGCTTTTGGTGTTTTAGACATGAAGTCCTTGCCCATGCCTATGTCCTGAATGGTATTACCTAGGTTTTCTTCTAGGGTTTTTATGGTATTAGGTCTAACATTTAAGTCTCTAATCCATTGTGAATTAATTTTCATATAAGGAGTAAGAAAAGGATCCAGTTTCAGCTTTCTACTTATGGCTAGAAAACATTCATACAGCCAACATGCACATGAAGAAATGCTCATCATCACTCGCCATCAGAGAAATGCAAATCAAAACCACAATGAGATACCATCTCACACCAGTTAGAATGACAATCATTAAAAAATCAGGAAACAACAGGTGCTGGAGAGGATGTGGAGAAATAGGAACATTTTTACACTGTTGGTGGGACTGTAAACTAGTTCAACCATTGTGGAAGACAGTGTGGTGATTCCTCAGGGATCTAGAACTAGAAATACCATTTGACCCAGCCATCCCATTACTGGGGATATACCCAAAGGATTATAAATTATGCTGCTATAAAGACATATGCACACTTATGTTTACTGAAGCAGTATTCACAAGAGCAAAGACTTGGAATCAACCCAAATGTCCATCAGTGACAGACTGGATTAAGAAAATGTGGCACATATACACCATGGAATACTATGCAGCCATCAAAAAGGATGAGTTTGTGTCCTTTGTAGGGACATGGATGCAGCTGGAAACCATCATTCTCAGCAAACTATCGCAAGAACAGAAAACCAAACACCGCATGTTCTCACTCATAGGTGGGAATTGAACGATGAGATCACTTGGACACAGGAAGGGGAACATCACACACCGGGGCCTATTGTGGGGAGGGGGGTGGGGAGAAGGATAGCATTAGGAGATATACCTAATGTAAATGACGAATTAATGGGTGCAGCACACCAACATGGCACATGTATACATACTTAACAAACCTGTATGTTGTGCACATGTACCCTAGAACTTAAAGTATAATATAAAAAAAAAAAAAAGACCCTAGATGACATGGCCTAATAAACACATAGATTATATGATAGAACCCTTTGCTCCTAGGCTACCAACATGAACTGCATGCTACTTTACTGAACACTGTAGGCAACCATAACTCAATGGTGAGTATTTGTGTATCTAAATATATAAACACAGAGAAGTTACAGTAAAAATATGATATAAAAGATAAAAATAGAGCACTTAACATAAATGGAGTATGCAGGCATGCAAGTTCCTCTTAGTGTGTCAGTGAAAGAGTGGTAAGTGAATGGAAAGGCCCAGGGCATTACTAGACACTATGTAGACTTTGAAAACATTGGACACCTAGGTTATATTAATTTTTAAAAAAATTTTTATTCAATAATGAATTAAACTTAGCTTACTGTAACTTCTTTATAAACATTTTATTTATTTTAATATTTGACTCTTTTGTAGAAACACTTAGCTTAAAGATGGAGTCTTACTATGTCGCCCAGGCTGGAGTGCAGTGGCATGATCTTGGCTCACTGTAACCTCCACCTCACGGTTTCAAGCAATTACCCTGCCTCAGCCTCCTGAGTAGCTGGGACTACAGGCATCCGCCACCACACCCGACTGATTTCTATGTTTTTAGTAGAGACGGGGTTTGGTCAGGTTGGTCTCAAACTCCTGACCTCAGGTGATCCACCCGCCTCAGCCTCCCAAAGTGCTGGACTACAGGCGTGAGCCACTGCGCCGGGCCAGCTGTTTTTTTATAGTTAAATTATTTTTATTAAGCAAAAGTACACTGTAAAATAGCAATAAAAAACATACAGCTATCAAACGAATAACATAGATTTAATATGTACATGTCCAGTTATAAGCAGATCTTTTTCAACCAAACATGGATTAAAAATACAGTATTTGCAGGATGTGAAATACGCATATACAAGGATGGCCAACTTTCGGTATACACAGGTTCTATAGGGCCAACTGCAGGACTTGAGTATGTGTGGATTTTGGTATATGCGAGAAGTCCTAGAGTCATTCCTCTGCTTATACTGAGGGATAACTATAGTATAGTAAACACTAGGAGATAAGAATTTTTCAGCTCCATCAAATCTTATGGGACTACCACAATATACACAGAATGTTATTGACTGAAATGTTATATGATGCATGATTGTATAAACATGCTATATCTCTCCATTTATTTTGATTCTTCCTTAATGTCTCTCAATAATTTGTTATTTTTATCTTTCGTATTTTCTCTAAATTCATTCTTAGTTACTTTGTATATTTGCTGCCATTAAAAAGTACATTATTAATTTAACACTAAAAATTGATATATAAAATCTAAAGTCACCAAAATTAAAGATAATATGAAGAGTGAAAATGTTCTAGAACAAATAATGGCTTCTCTCTCTCAATCTAATTATGAATTTGAACTAATCTCTTTAATAGAAAAGACATTATTATATTATTCTAATTCTTAAGCATTTCTAGTTCTCAGTGCCTAAATATTGTTTTTGGGATTTTGGGCTCAGTATGAAAAATGAACACACAGTGAACACATAAGAAATCATTATGTACTTTAAAAGTAAAAAATGGATAATTTTGATTATGATGAGGTTGATGGGTTAATTTTAATAGAGAGTCTCTGAAGCTGATGACTTATAATGATAAAAATGGTCATCTTACATTATTAATTAAGAAACTTTCCCATATTGCGCATTTTATTGTGTAAGTACATGTATGTAACACTGATTTGCTAGAGTTGTTTGATTAATCTTGATCATCTAATTGTTTAAAATCAATTCATAATCTCAATATTTTGTTCTTGATGTAAGCTACTATTAAGCTCAATCATCTTTTTTTAATAAAATATATATTATCTTATTGAGGAGGTAGAAATTTCAGGTAATAACCAAAAACAAAAACCAAAAAATAAAATATATGAAACAATGGTTTTCAAGATATTGGACATCAAGCAATAAAGGATAGAGTTCACTGAGAGACAAGAAAGAGCTAGGGTTAGCCCTAGGAATGCCTCCACTTACTGACATAAAATGTTTACAAGCACTGACACAGTGAAGGGAAATCAAGGCAAAGTTCAGCTCACTCCCTGAGTTAAGAAGATGGAGCTTAGGTTCTGCATAGACTAAGGTAGGCAGAATTTACCACGCAGAATACCAGAGACAAGAGAACTTCACAGAGAATCTGGTATCTGTAGAGGGTATCCCTTGACTATTCAGCAGTGATCAGAACATAAATGTGAGCAAATCATTCAAAGCAAGGGAAATAACCAACCAAAAGGATTAGAGGAAAAGGTACATCTATTTCTCCTGATCAAAGTATAAAATCTAAAAATTTACAGGACATTGAATAGAGTATCCACAAGGTTGTTGCCTCAGCAGTGGTGAAGATTTAACCTTAAATTAACTGCTTCTCTCGTTTAATGGATTTTTAAAACCTACTTTTTTATCAATGAATTCATAAAAAGATCACATTGTTTCCAAATACAAAATTGTGTCCCAGAATACAGCTCAAGAGTATTTCTAGGAATATATAAATATCCAGCACACAAGGATGTAAAATCCACAATGTCTGGATCAAATAAAAGATCTCCAAGAACGCAGAGAAACAAAAACATGCAATTGGCCCTCTGTATACATGATTTTCACATTTGTGAATATGGAAGTTCAAATAAGGAACTTGAGTACCATGAATGTCGTATCTGCAGAGATCCTGGAACCAATTCTCCATGAATACAGAGGGCCAAATATATGCCCTAAAGTGAGGAGAAAATAAATTGATCGACTTTGACAAGAATTGAAACAAATATTACATTTAGCAGACAAGGATATTAAAGAAGTTACTACAGCTAAATTCCATATGTTCAAGAAGTTAGGTAGAGACATAGACAAATCTCAAGTCAAATCTTTAGAGTTGAAAATTACAATATCTGAAATAAAAATTCCACTGGATATGACTAATCACAATTAGACATTTCTTCCTTTTTTTTTTTTTTTTTTTTTTTTGACAGAGTCTTGCTCTGTCGCCCAGGCTAGAGTACTGTGGCACAATCTCAGCACACTGCTGCAACCTCCACCTCCTGGGTTCAAGCGATTCTCATGCTTCAGCCTCCCAAGTAGCTGGGATTACAGGCTAGAAAGAGGGAAAGTGTTGAAAAACTAACTGTAGAGTACTATGCTCATTACCTGGGTGATGGGATCATTTGTATCCCAAACCTCACCATCATGCAATATATTCATGTAACAAATCTGCACATATACCCCCTGAATATAAAATAAGACCTAAAATTATTTAAAAACTAAACAAAATAAATATATTATGAACCTATGTTGATATAAATAAATGGTTGAATAAATAAATGAGGGAGAAGAAACAATTTTTCACAGAGAAATTCCAAATAACAAATATAGAAGGAATGAGAAAAAAATCACCTTTAGAACAATAATGAAACAATTACTGAGGCAAGATGAACTCAAGAATACTAAAATTATTGGGCTAAAATTTAGGTACAAAGGATAATTGTAAGGCCTAAAATATCTTGTCCGAAATATGTGTTAAATTACTTTTGTAGTTTTACCATATGTCTACAAAATCTGTGATGCTGCTTTCTCTGGGAGAAGCTTAATCTATTTTCTTGATTTTGGGGTGGAAATGGTGACTTACTTCTAAATAATGGAGCTTGGAAGGAAAGAATAGTAACTTTAGGGTGGAGAAACCTAAGATATAGTACCTTAGCCATGTGATCAACATTACTATCACCAGCATTGTCAGGTGGACATCATGTATCGCTTGATATGATGTGATAAAGGGAACATGCCACCTTGTTTTATTTTTCTCCTAAAATCCATAACTTCAGGCTAATCATGGGAAAACACCTGGGGGAAAAACAAAACAAAACAAAACTAAGAGAAGGACATTTTGTAAAATACCTGATTACTACTCCCAGAGTGTCTAAGTCAGAAAAACAGAAAGGTGATGACATTGTCATGCATTGAAGCAGAATAATGAACCTACATAAATTACTAGTATATGCAGCTGGGTATTCTGAATAGATCCTGGAAGACTGGAGAAAGCCTGTAGTTAAGAGTATTACGCCAATAGTAATTTATTTTTTGACAAATGTACAATAGTTATATGAGATATAATATGAGGCAATGCTGCCTAAAAGATGTAAACTCTGTGCATTACTTTCGTAAATCTCATGCAAATGCAAAATTATATCAAAATAATTTTTTTTAAATTGTATGATGCTCATCATTGACTCAAAACTTACTGTAAAGACATAGTAGTTAAGACACTGTGGTACTGGAGTAGTATAGATGCAGATCAATGGAACAGAATTGAAAGTACTGAAGAGAACCACAGATACATAGTCAGTTGATTTCTGAAAAAATTCAAAGGCAATTCTATGTAGCAATGATAATATTTTCAACACATGGTAAAAGAACAATTAAGCATCCCTATAAAAAAACAGAACCTTAATCTACACTTTATTCCTTATACAAAAATGAACTCAAAATGGCTCATGACCACAAATATAAACTATGAAAATAATTCTGTAAGAAACAGGAGAAAATTGTTGCAGCCATGATTTAAGCAAATTCCATATTACTATAACATCAAACCAAAAACATATTCCATGTAAAAATAAGTAAATTGTACTTAATCAAAATTAAAGACACTGCTAAGAGAACAAAAGACATCCCATGCTACGAGAAAAATATTTGCAAGTTACTGGATAAAAGGGTTTGGATCCGGAATATATACAGTCTTTGCAAAACTCAATAAGTATGTAATCAACCCATTAAATACAGGCAAAAGATTTGAACAGATAATTCACCCAAGAAGATATACGAAGGGTAATAAACACATGAACAGATGCTCAACATCATTAGTCATCAGGGAAATGTAAATTATTACATCACTATATATTACCAGACAACTAATTGAATGATTTAACACACACACACACACACACACACACACACACACACACAGAGAATACCAAGTGCTTCACGTTTGTGAGGCTGCAGAACAACGGGAACTCGCATACATTGATGCTGGAAGTATAAAAAGTACAGCTGCTTTGGAGCAGAGTGAGACAGCCAACTATAAACGGGTCCCTGAAGAATCTCCAATCAGCTGCGCACTGGGAGAACAGGGTGGAGCCACACCCATTTGCAAGTGGGAAGAGCCTGGCCCCTCCTGTGCCTGTGGTAACCTGGGATTCAATCGATGACATGGGAGTGCCTGTTAACAGTAACCCCTCTCACTTTGCTGTGCTGTTCTTCCTTTTTCCTTTGCTTCCAGTAAATTCCCTTCCCCTTTGCCCTTCAAAGTGTCTGAGAGCCTAATTTTTCCTGGTCGTGTGCTAAGAATCTGATTTTTAGCTGAACTAAGGAGAAAGTCTTGCAACAAGAGTTTGGCACATTTATATAAACATAAACATATGCTTACTATATGACACAGCATTCCAACTGCCAAGTATATATTCAAGTAAATTAAAATTTTGTTTACAAAAGCCTGTATGCAAACATGTATACTAAGCCTGTATGCAAACATGTATACTTTGTTCATATTTGTTAAACACTAGAAACAGCCCAAATATACTTCATTTATTGAATTAATAAATAAATTGTGGTGCATCCATACAATAGTGGAATAGCAATATCATAATGCTACTCCTCAATAAAAAAATAAATTATTAATCTATGCAATAACATGAATAAATCTCAAATGGATTATGCTGAGTAAAATAAGTCAGAATTTAAAAGTTATATATGATTCCAGTTATACAGCATTCTAAAAGAGACAAAACTACAGTGACAGAAAGTGGAGTGGAGTAGAAGTTGCTTGGGACTGGGCATGAACAGAAGTGTTGACTGCAAAGAGGGATTGTGGAGTTTGGGGAATGATTTTGATAGACATGACTGCAAGCATTTGCCAAAACTTGCAGAAATCTTCACTAAAAAGAGTTGTACCAAATATAAATTATATCTTAATATAAAAAACAAAAACAAAAGGAAAAATATTGATCCCTTTTCTAGTTTTCTTTACAAAAATCTAGGATTTCAGCATTTACTTTAGCTCTAAAATGACATTTTAAGTAGAACTTTTTGATGAAAAACATTTAATTCCCATGAAATTGTACTATAAATACTTTTTTTGCCCTGCATACTTCCTGTAGTGAATAAAGATAATGAATCATTAGTTCCTGAAATAATTTGATCTTAAGGATACTCATGTATAATAAATTTATAATAAATAAATGTTAATGTAATAAGTGAACTTTAAAGAATGATTTTAGTGTAAAATTTGTCCTACAATGATGTTTGAGATTGAAACTAGAAATGGAACTTTATTAATGAGAAATGAGTATCAAACTGTATTACTCCAAAAGTTTATCAGACAAAAGTTTAAATAAGTTAGAAGTTGACATAGAAAAAATAATAAACATTGATAATGATATATTGGTTATGTCTTCTTTGCATAATGGGGAAATTACTCTACTGTTGTTAAATAATTGTAAGCATAAGATATTCCTGAAGATGTTAATGATGTAAATGCAGGTGATAAAACCACTGTTAGGATACAGTAATAATGTATATTCTGTTAACTGCTCCCCTTGAACAGCATTTTTCAGTAAGCAAGAGATTCAAGGCCATTTATTCAATTAAAATGGGATTACTTAGACAGTAAACCATATTAGTGGACCAGATAACAATACCATAGTGTTTTAAAAGGCTTTTAAAACAACTGTTTTAGTGTTATTTTATCCCTAAGTACCCTATTCTATCATTGTCAAGAGATGTCCAACTCCAGATTGAATATAGCTCCGTTTCCAATATCCTCAAATATTTGTAATCAATGTGTATTGCACATATGTGTATAGATACAATGTACTTTGGATCTGCATATGTGAGAAGTTTTATTAAATATATGCATTAAAAATAAGAACTTCTAGTATTTATGGTTTATATTTATCCCCACTATTTCATTTACCACTTTAGCAAAACACAGTATGTGCATAAATAATGATAAAAGAAAAACTTCAGCCAAATTAAACGTAAAAGAGTTTAATTGAGCAATGAACGATTCATGAAATGGGCAGCCCCCAGAATCACAGCAGAGTCACAGAGACTCCAGGAGTGCCTCGTGGTAAGAACATATTTATAGACAAAAAATGTAAAGTGGCGTACAGAAATCAAAAGTGAGCTACAGAAACAGCAAGATTGGTTGCAGCTGGGCATGTGCCTTATTTGAATGCAGTCTGAACACTCAGCAGTCTACGAGTAGTTGACATATGGCCGCTGGGACTGGCCAACAGTCAGGTATTGTTACAAGTTCATGCTATTAAGTTAGGTTTTTTTTTCTTTTTTTTGGTGAGACAGAGTTTTGCTTTTGTTGCCCAGGCTGGAGTGCAACAGCACAATCTGGGCTCACTGCAACATCCACCTCCCAAGTTCAAATGATTCTCCTTCCTCAGGTTCCTGAGTAGCTGGGATTACAAGTGCCCGCCACCACACCTAGCTAATTTTTGTATTTTTAATAGAGACAGGGTTTCACCATGTTGGACAGGCTGGTCTCGACCTCCTGACCCCAGGTGATCCTCACGCCTTGGCCTCTCAAAGTGCTGGGATTACAGGAATGAGCCACTGTGCCCTGCTAGGTTTTCAATTTGTCTATTAAGCTAGGTTACAGTTCACCCACAAGGACTCAAATATGAAAGTACGGAGTCCTTCTGAGGCCATATTTAGTTTGCTTTAACAATTTTCCCTTTTTGGTCATTTTCTCAATTTTGAGAGAACAACCATAACCTTTGGTATCATTATCGTAAATGTACTTAAATGGTTTTGAAACCCACTGGGAAGCAGAGCAGTTGGTTTTGCAAGGAGGGAATAAGGACTGAGTAGAGGGTACCTCCTTAGGCTGGGGCATCCTGTTTACAGGAGAAAAAACAAAACCTGGCCTGTTCAAGGATCTGTGTGTTTTTTTGAAGCCTTAGTTTGATTATGTCACATTTAGCATGAGTGACTCCATTTTAGTTTGGTTTGGTTTGTTGGGGCCTAGTGCATAAACTCAGTTCAAAATAATGGCCTCCCATAATTTGGTTTTAAAAGATGTCCCCCTGTGTGCCAGGTTCTCACTTAGGTGAGAGTGTGACCAAAACTTAAGGCCTTACCACCACTCTCAGTTACCATCATTTTAGGTTTCCAGTCTCAGCACATCAGTCATAGGTTATGGTGTCCTCGTGGTGGCACATTTATTTCGGCTTTTCTCATTTCAGTTGAAGAAAAACCATTTGACATTCTGGAAATGGAGGCATGCAAACATTTAAAACTTTTGAGAAAATACAGCACACCAGGGAGACTATCATTATGACTGTCAGGAGGATAATATCAAGAGTTTGGAGTGTGCTTCTCACCTAGGGTCCTCATAAACCAAACCATGTAAAATTAAATAGATTAAAGAATGAGCTAGATAAAGAGTCTACTCGCTTGAGTAAGTGGTCTTTTCACTAATCCCCTACAACTGATTTTTTATAATCTACATTTGATATATTTCTCCAGAGGCCACAAGTGTCAGCAGCTGCACAGGTACTTTTCTGTTTAGCCAATTCTATTATTTAGTTTAAGTTCACAAGTGAATTTAAAGTGTGTTGTGTAACGATAGCCTTTAAAGTAGAATTTGCTGTAGAGCCTATTATGAGGGAGACATTTCTAATTATTTCCTCTTTTATTCTAAACTGTGGAAAAGGACCTAACAAATGATGTCTTTCTAGAAGAGTGAAGGCTCTCTGGCAATGTTCTCTTTGATCTATGATGTGGGTTAAGAAGAGTTTTGACTGATTATAAGGCAATATATGTACCACCAAAGTTTCTCACCTACATTGGGCCTTCATCTTTCATCTATTAAAGTATAAGTTTATTCATGTGTAAGGTTGGCTGCAAAAATCTTCACAAATAAAAGTATACCCTATAACTGCATTTCTCTTTTTCATTTGTATTGTTCATAGAGGCATAAACAAAGAAAAATATTCAAAGATAAGAGTCTTGTGATAGTAGACATTTTGAGCCATGATCTTGGGAAAAGCTGTTCATATCAAGGATGCCATCTTCTTCTGGGGAGAAACTTTCCTGGTTAGTTTTGCTTTAAGGGTACTAATGGGTGTACAGTTCCAGGAGCATGGAGGGACCTTTCTCAGTTGTGAGATTAGGAACCCAAGGTTCAAGGCTCCAAAGTTTCGCAGTAGTGTGGATGCCGAGGACAGTCTTTCTCTGATGTTCTCAGAAGATCCAATCTTTAGGTTCTAGATTGTGAAGGAATTGTCCTCTGTGAACCATAAAAAGCTTTCTGTACATGGTGAAAATACACTGTAGCATAATAATCTATTGTTACAATATCAGCCTCCTTGCATGGGAAAGCTTTTTACAACCAGAAAATATGCATCGAAAATAACAATTGAATGAAATCTCTTTACAGATGTTTAAATGGCCCATTGGGTAGCCAAATGTACCTGAAGCTTTGATTGTCTTTCCAGGAATAGGGAACCAAACATTGGTTTTAAACTATTTCCACAATTTATAAGTCACCACATCAATATATTCCATTTGAATTATTTTATCTTTTCCATGACAAGTCATGGAATGGAGAACCTTTAATAACAAAAGCTTTTAGCACTCAGGAGGGACAAGGTGGCCGTCTTGGGTCTTTATGAGTGCATGCTTAACATCGGAGTCCTCTTGAATACCAGTTGTTTCTCCAATTTAGCTGCATAGCACTGAAAACTAATGGATTATCATAGGTAATTTGACTTAGACCATGTAGTTCATTCAAATTGTATATTTAAACAATTTTAGTACTGGCTGATTTAGCATGATAATCTAGAGTCTGATTTTGAACAGGTTTGTTAAATACCAAACGTTTAAAACATTGGATATTATAATATAGAATCTTAGGTTACCAAAAGTCATTTACTTAGCCAAAATGATAATTCAAAAAATTTTTAAAGGAAAAAGTGTTATGCTGATAAGACAGGAGACTTAGCTTTCCAAACAAGACCCAATGAAGAGAGCGTGAGGCCAACTGATGGTCTCCTTTCTTTCCTTTTCCCCTATTTTCTTTTGTAGTTTACTTAAAAGGTAAACAAAAACCTTTCATTAGCTTTTACTATTACATAAAAATCCTCTTTAAAAGAGAAAAACACATTTTATGTTTTCATTAGTATATTTTAAATATTAAAGCTAGTTTTTAATAACATGTTATAAATCTATTCAGTCTTAGTTTGACCATAAGGTAATATTTTTTATAAATCTTTTATAACCATTTACAATATTTTTTCAAGAAAACTCTGTTGTGCTTTTATTCCAATGTCCAATTTATGGAAAAAAAATGAATAATGTCATTTTAACTTTTTTCAATATGTTCACACATAAAATATCTTACAATTAATTTTTATAAACCTTCCACAACTTGTTCAAACCTCTAGCTTTACTTAATTTGAAACAATCCTTTAACCCTCTAACCTAGACAAAAATTTACATTCCCATACCTTCTTATAATCTCTTACAAAAACACATTTTATTCTACTTAAACATCTTGTATGTAAACTTATTTTTTCAGTAGTCTCAATTACATATTACAATGTTAACTCTTGGAGACTTTTACTTTTGGTGAAAACCTTGGTAAGTAAGGGATTCTAATTATGTGCTAGGCATGGAGCCTAGCCTGGGACACACCAGGCAGAAATGCAGAAAAGGGCTGACTCTCCTGCACAGCTAGGGGGGATGGCTAACCAGTCCACATATCCCCAGGCCTTATCTAGAACCTAATATCTCCAAGGCAGGTAAATTGAACAATTTTCAGCAGCCTAGGAAGCAGTTTATAACCTTAAAGCATTTAGTAAACTTAGTATCTGACCTGCATAATTTAGACCAAATGTCTTTACTTCCCCAATAATTTTCAAAACTATCTTTATTTCCCCAAGATTACTTAAGTCACATGAACTAAAAGGCATTAACACTTTATTTTGCTTTAAAAATATTTAAGCGCTTGTTTTTGTTTAAGCCAATAAATTAGAGCTCTTTTATATAAACTTTATGCACAGAAATATATAATTACACAGACAGATGGAAGATTACTACAGTAGTTGAAAGATTTTTCATTTATCTGTTTTTAAGTTTCTCACCCAGTTATTTGCTTTATGGTGGAGTCCTTGGAAGTACAGGGCCAGAAAAGGGATTTCTGGTGCCTCCTGTTTTTCCCATGGAGTCCAGGCTGTTCAAGCCTGAATATCCACTTTTAATTAAGCTTGCTTTTAACCATAGCACAATTTAATAAAGCCCTTTTAAAATTTCTTATTACCCAATTTTAGCCAGGCCAAACGGCCGATATTTCTGGCTTTTGAATTTTACCAAAGGTAACCTCCCAGGTGCTCAGAGAAAGGAAAATTTAAAATAGTCTGTGGAGGTAAAGACAACAGGTCTGGCAGATATGAAACCAGAAAGGGCTTACTTTCTAAGCAGGGAATCCCACTTCCAGACCACCATTGCGAAAGGGCAAGAACGTAGCTACTGAGCTATAGCACAGGACAGTCTCTGTCATACTTCCCTGCAGGAGTCTAGAGTAGTTAATTTTGAGCTTGTAAAGATTTTTAACTACTCAAGATAACTTTTAGAGCTAACTATGACATAAACCCTAGAATTCCTATTCCCTGGAAGGCAGAGACCAAAAGTACTGCCATGTGGTTACAAGGTCAAGCTCCCAAGAACATAAAACAAGATAGTGACCCCATCTATTTTTTTTGGTTTGTTTCAGGGACCTGCAGGAAAGTTTGTTATTGACCAGCTTGCTGGGCCATCTTGAGTGCAAGCTTATGGGGTCCTAAGCTCATGTTTTATCCTAAGGTACCCCGCGAAAGAGAAAAACAAATTCACAGCACGTCAATTTAAGGACTAGCCTCACAATTCTTTTTCTCGTTAATAAGAAATTTACAGAAGAGATAAACAGTGATTTTTATCATTCATTCAACCGTTTGCACAGAAAGAGAGAAGCCAAAAATCTGACTGGTAAGAAAATCTTACCCTTTTGCCCGCATGCTAGGCTTCTGGGTTCCCTTTTTCTGAGCAGCCCTAGGGACTCAGCTTGTGGCACCATCGTGCTGGGGGCCAAGACGCATCATAAAGGAAAATTATCTTTTTTCATTCTGGCCAGATCAAAATACATGTGATAAAACGTAGACATTAGCCGCTCTGCTTAGCACCCAGTATCAAACTGGCAAGTCTCAAATTTGCCCTCAGATGGGCCCCATCATCTTTAATCCAACCTCCAACTAGGAGTTTCAACACGTGGTCTCTGGGCAAGATAGTCACCCTGAGTAATAGAAAAGATAAGAAAGGGAAAGGAGAAAGAAAAGCATTGCCTGTGGCAGGGTGGAGAAGGCAAAATGATCAGAGAGGCCAGAGAAGGACCCCACCCATTGTAGTGACACTGAAAAGTTCAGGTGGCTGCTTCTCGGTAGCAAAGGGATTTTTTCCAGCAGTCTCATCACCTCTAGTTTCCCCTTTTAGGGAGGAAAAAGCTTCCCATATCCCATGATCCTGCACATGCCTAATCCTGTCACCCACAGCCATCAGCAAAGAGGGCAAGGCAGATTATTCCGAAGAGAATAGCAGCTGACATCCTGTTGTGCCAAACCTGTTCTTAGCCAGAAGGGACTTTACCCAGAGCCCTCACTTTTAAACATACTTCAGTGCACTCTTGTTCATTCGGAACGTTCCACTGTTACCTTTAGTAAGATTTTGCAGTTTCGGTATGACTTTGCTGCCTCCCAGGCCTAAAGTATAAGCCAGAAGGAACTCAGTTTTCCCAAAATGAAGGATCCCATTTTGCCTAAAATACTGACTTTACTCTCAGGTTCTCTTGATTAACTTGGCCAATGATTTTTCCTACCTAAGCTTGCAAGAAAAATGAAACAAACGGGTAGAATACAAAAATCCCTGTGAATTTTCAAAAGCCAAATTTTATAACCCCTGTAATATTACTGCTTACTATCAGTTCCTTTCTGACCCAGTCAGATGTAAGAGACCTCTAGATGGATCTAAGCCAGTTAATTCCCAGATCAAATCCATTCCTGGACCCAATCTAGTTTCTTTCTCGACTCCAAACCCAGTCTGGATCAGAAATTTGCTCAAGGAAACTCAGAGAGCTCAAAAAACAAATCCATGGAGCTTCAAAATCCAAGAGGGAGCTCACCCACGATCCCAGCTGCTCTGAGAGACCAATGGACACAAGTGGGTCCTGCAGGTACTTTGTGTGTTCACTCCGTGATCCTGGGGGTTGCTAGAAGCTCCACTTTGGATCCCACTTCTGACACCATCTGATAAAAGAAAATCTTCAGCTGAATTGAATTTAAAGGAGTTTAATTCAGCAATGAATGTCTCCAGGTGCCTCATGTTCAGAACAAGTTTATAGACAAAAAAGGTAAAGTGATGTACAGGAATTGGAAGTGAGGTATAGAAACAGAGATTGGTTATAGCTAGGCTTGTGCCTTATTTGAATGCAGTTTGAACACTTATAGGTCTATGAGTGGTTGAAGCATGGCTGCTGAAGTGTGGCCAACACTTAGCTATTGTTACCCATGCATCTGTGCATACTATCGCTATGTTTTCAATTTTTTTTTTTTTTTTTTTTTTTTTTTTTTTTTTTTTGTGGTAGAGTTTTGCTTGTCACCAAGGCTGGAGTGCAATAGTGCAATCTTGGCTTACCACAACCTCCACCTCCTGGGTTCAAGCGATTCTTCTGCCTTAACCTCCTGAGTAGCTAGGATTACAGGAATCCACCACCACATCCAGCTAATTTTTGTTCTTTTAGTAGAGATGGGGTTTCATCATGTTGGATAGGCTAGTCTTGAACTCCTGAACTCAGGTGATCCACCACCTTGGCCTCCCAAAGTGCTGGAATTACAGGCAATTACACTGCGTCAGCCAAGTTTTCATTTTTGTCTGACTGTTAAGGTAGGTTACAGTTCATTCACAAGGACTCAGATATAGAAGTACAGTTCTTCTCGGGCCATGTTTGGTTTGCTTTAACAATAGACATAATAGTCTTTCTCTAATTTAGTGTGAATATATACTTTGTTATAGAAATATTAATATTCATATAAACATGTTATTACTATGATAGACTGTTGCACGTTATTGAGAATATTACATAGTTTGCAAATATATAGACACTACTACTCTAAAAATAAAGCAAATGGTAAATTCTAAAACATATCTAACCCAGAATATTTTATATATGCATTTTAGAACTATAATGTCCCATATATCACGAGTTAGATAGTCCATCCTGCAGTTGTTTTTATTTTCCTCTAATCTCTGAAAGATTATTTACAGGAAAGAGCTTTTTATTCCCCAAAGATATTGTGAAGCATTACCTGTAAACATTTTGGGGGGTTCATGTCACATTAATAATTAAATGTCATTCAATACTATAGATCTATAAATTCCCTGGTTCATTGTCTAGAAACATTTATAATAATTTATAAATACTAGTAGAAAAGTATTTATCTCATCTATTTTTTAACTTAAATACATAATGCTGTTCATATTTTCTCCTTTTTCTCTTTCTCGTGCTCTCTCCCAATTTCTCTTTCTTTACCATTCCCTCCCTTCCTTATCTCTCTCTATCTCTACAGCTATTTCTATCTCTTTTTTTTTTTTTTTTTTTTTTTTTTGAGACAGGATATTGCTCTGTCACCCAGGCTGGAGTACAGTGGCACTATCACAGCTCACTGCAGCCTCCACCTCTCAGGCTCAAGTGATCCTCCCACCTCAGCCTCCCAAATAGTTGTGACTACAGGTGTGTGCTACCATGCTTTGCTAATTTTTGTAGTTTTTGTAGAGACAGGGTTTCGCTGTGTTGCACAGGCTAGATCTCAAATTCCTGGGCTCAAGCTATCATCATCCCTCGTCAGCTTCCTAAAGTGCGGGGATTACAGGCGTGAGCCATGGCCTCAGGCCTCTATCTAACTTCCATTTTACCTACAGTTAAGAGAAACTCTTCTCTTGGACTTCCTGGATCAGGCTCTTCTAATCAGACATATGTTTCCCTTTTTAATTGTCTTCCGTATATCTTCATCTTTTTTGAGTATACTCATCCTCTCATTTCACTGTTTCAGGTATTTTAAATAATTTTCCCTTAAACAATGTCTAGTATTCTGCACATTCATTTTAATGTCTACATTTTCTAACAATTCTAATTGCCATTTTTCCCAATGTATTTTTTTGTCTTAATATACAGTAGTTCCTCAAATAATGTCATTTCATTCAATGTCATTTTGTTATAACACTGCCTAGAAAGAAATCTATTTCTGGCTGGGGCCACTGACTGTGTGGAATTTGTAGTTCTCCCCATGTCTGCCTGGGTTTTCTTTAGGTACACCAATTTCCTTTGTGAAAAGAAATAAAATTTAAAAGCTGTTGGAACTCCAAAAAACATTTTAAGCCTTGAGAGAAATATCACTGTAATCTGAGCCCCATATGATTACAACTTCTGTTCTCAGATTATAGATTAACTTGCTTTCTTCTCGTACAATTACTAAAGAGAATGAAACAATGTCAGGGACAAAAACCTCCTGCCTTCTTAATTAGTGACGCTTATTATAGATTAACTACCCCTTTTTTTGTCCTGCTTTGCTTAGACCAGATGACAGAAAACCCATGATTATTACATCCTCTTTATAAAGTGCTAAATGTACCCTTCCCAAAAAGAAACACTGCCTATAACTAATCAACTGCTATAATTATGTGCCAGCCTTGTATAATACAAATAATGTAATCCTGCTGAAAACTCCTCTGTCTCTGCCTTTAGATAAAATTGTAACATTCCTGCTTTGGAATGCTGACTCCATTCTTTTGGCATTGGTGTTTCCAGGTGGTCTAGCCTCATACTTTGTGCTTGAACAAATTATCTTTCAATTAGATTCTGATCCTTTTGATTATCTTAGGTTGACCCCTCTTGCTTCCCAAATATGTGCAAGTTTGATGAACCAGTGTTTAAATTTCCCAGTCTGAGAATGTGTAGGCATATGGGTGTGTTGACCCTGTGGTGGGATGATGCCATGTCCAGGGCTAGTTCCTATCTTGTTCTCTGCACTGCCAGGAGTTTCCAGCCACCCACCTCTTTTTTTCGTTGTTGTTTTGTTTTGTTTTGTTTTGTTTTGAGACAGAGTCTCGCTCTGTAGCCCAGGCTGGAGTGCAGTGGCGCAATCTCGGCTCACTGCAAGCTCCACCTCCTGGGTTCACGCCTTTCTCCTGCCTCAGCCTCCCGAGTAGCTGGGACTACAGGTGCCCACCACCACACCTGGCTAATTTTTTTTTTTTTTTTTTTTTTTGTATTTTTAGTAGAGACGGGGTTTCACCATGTTAGTCAGCATGCTCTCGATCTCCTGACCTTGTGATCTGCCCACCTGGGCCTCCCAAAGTGTTGGGATTACAGGCATGAGCCACCACGCCTGGCCCACCCACCTCTCTTGACTGGAATATGTGGGTTAGAAAATAAATGAAAAATTATTGTAAAATAAAAATTTTTAATAAGTCTACAATAATCATATAAATGCATGACAATAAATGACACAATTGCATGGTGACAGGAGGAACTCCTGACAACTGTCACTCACTCACCACTGTCACTCACTGAATAACCAAAAATAAAGTAAATAATTATTTTACTTGTTTTTATTAATCTTTCTTAAATGTAAATATGGCTCACATGTATTTCAATGTTTAATATTAGAAGTGTTTTGAGTCTTTATTTAGAAGTTTGGTTATATTTTTGTGACAACAAATATACTTTAGGAACTTTTACTCTTGTTTATATCAATGAGCCTATGGTAAAATTGGTTTCATTATACATTGTTTTGCTCAAAGTCACAGTTTCCAAGAACCTACTGATGAGGTTAAGTGATGATTTACTGTACTGTTCCTTTTTTAAAATAACAGATATTATAATTGTAAATTGTTTACAAACCACTTATACAGTATTACTCTTTATGGACAGATATTGCTGTTACAAAAAATAACAATAACGTATTTCTTTCTGTCCCATGGCACAATAGAGTATTTTAATTTTCTATTTCCTAATCCATTAATAATTCTCTTAATGCTTGCAGCGTTTAGGGCATCCTTCTTTTATGGAGTAGTAAAACTGCAGAGAGCAAATGTTAAATTCACTTTGACATGCAGCTCTGCTCTCATCAAGCCCACATGACACTGATCCTTGGTGTCAGTTCAACGTGATGACATAAAAATAAATATCCTCTCAACAAAAGTATTTGAGCATGGAGCATTTAGGACTTTACTTACTAAAAACAGTAGATTTGTAGGCTTTTAGAACATAGTTAACAACCCTTAAAAGATGTTCATCCACTTTTTGGCTTGTTTTGGTGAACGAGCTGCTTGCTAAGCTGGTCCTTTGCATCTATAAAGTCATTATGAGACTATCCATGTCTAAAATGTCCATCATTATTGACACATGAGATGTCATCATAAGTTTAACCCCTCTTTCTCATGGAAAATGGTTTCAAAGTACAGAGCTAATTTGAACTTGTGAAATCGAAGTTGGATCCTATGAATGTTCTCTTTTAATGAGCTCTTTGCAGTATCTTTCAGACATACCTGAACCAGTGAGCAAAGATTTAAAACTTTTTTTCTTTCCATATGCTCATTAGTCTTTGAAGGTTCTCGATTTATGAAAATTTCTTAATTTGAGCTGCATTTTGACTAGGCTTAAAGCCATATCTTATGCTTACTTTTGAGCATTTAAACTATAGTTCCCCACTATTAGATCTTATATACTAACCTTCTCCCACACAATCCTCAGTCAGTACTGCATATGCCTGTACATAAAGCACTCACATCAAATTCTCTCCTTTTTGTGCATGTAAAGATTTACTTTTTTGGGTTTTTTTTTTGTTTGTTTTCTAACTGCAGCCACATTTTCTTACACAAACTGACTAACAGATTGAGCCTCTATGTATTGTCTTTGCTTAACTCTGAAACCATGATCTATGTTTATATTTTTATAGTGTTAGCATTTCATGTCAGCCTGGAATACTATCTTGCCAAGCAGTCACCTACATAGTCTACTATATAATACATTTTCATCTGTTTTTTTGAAGAAGAAAAGATTAATGAAATAGAATCCTAGAAATTTTCTTGATATCAACTCTTGTTTTCATATTCATCTATATTCTACTGTATGTACACGTGATTTGGGCTGCTTTTTCACTTGCTACCACTTCCTATTCCATCCCTTGTAGATCATTTTTAAAGACTGAATACAAAACAGAGTTTCTACCTCACCATTTCTTTGGTAAAACTAGATATAAACATGTAATCCTTTGCATTTTAGTAGTATTTTTAGTTATTATAACAAAAAAAAAATAGGAATAGCAAAGTAATGAACAGGAGAAAAAATGAAAAAACCTAATGTACCCCAATTTTTTTTACAATCATGATATCTGACCTCTATTTTCTCATTTCCCTCTATGATTTCACTTTTGCATTTGCTTATTTATATTAGTAATCTCCCAATCCCCATTTATTCTATTAAGTTTCCACTCCCAAATCCTTAAGTCCATCATCTGATTTATTTATAAAAAGTGTTTATCCCTTGTCTCACATGTGTCATTTGTAGTTTTAGGAATTTGAAACTAAATGCAAAGTTTGGTCATAGATTGGACATTATTTTCTCTTGACATTTCTTTAAAAGTTTTTATGAAGGAAGACAGAAGGATGAACCAATCTACATCTACATAAAGCTTGCCTGTGCTAACAGGAACTTGAAAGGAAAAAAAAAGAAAGAAAGAAAAGAAAATTGCCAGTAAGGTGATAGGTAAGCATTTCAAAAGACATGATCACTTGTTGGACTAAGCTGAAGCCAGTAGCAGAGATTTTTAGCAAAGATAAGTAAACCTATGATAAAACCCTTCCAAACTTCTGACCCACAATATCATGATTTGAGTGGCCTGAAATTCCTGCAATTTCAGGACTTCTCAACAGTTAGTGATTACCTATGACTGGTAACAAGGTTTTGATCAATAGTGTTATTGTAGCCAAGAGACACTTAAAGAGTACTAGGTCACACTTGGGTAACGACATCAGTATATTCCTGGTCCTATTGTGACTTCATCATTACCAATTTTTTCTTTTTGCTCCTTTTGTTCATGTCCATGAGTTATATTGCATTCAAAAAGTTGTCTAGATTTCCGTTTACCTCCCCCTCTGACTTCAACATGGCCAAGTCAGGCTGAGGACCCCTAATCCCCTATCTTTTTGAGGATCATTGGTTTGCCATGCCTCATTTAGTTTCCAATTTTAATCTCCACTGTTGTTTCCTTTCTAGCTACAGCAGATTTCCTGACAAGGCTGATTGACTGACTGGGTTTCAACGTATTGTTCTTGCTTAAGTCTGAACCATGATCCCTTTATGTTTCTAAACTAGGAAGCTGTCACCTGTAACCAGACATCAAAATGATTACGTTAACCGTAATGACAATAACTAAAATATGTGTTTGATATGTACCAGTCACTGTGCCAAGTACTACACCATGCTTTATCTCATTTAGCCCTCATAAACATACAGTTTATATTATTACACTCATTTTACATGAGGAAACTGAGTTTCAGAGAGTAAGTAGTTTAAATTGGGCCACACAGCTAATAATGCTAGAAAAACATGATCTGAATCCAGCTGGATAGGACTCCAGATCTCAACCACACTTACCATACTATCTCTTTCTACCTGCTTTTAAACATTTTTTTCTGATTGAATTTTTAAGATAAGTGATTTATTTAAACCCCAAGTCATTAATCCTGACTAACTTCTTCACAACCTTATTTTCCACAGTGTGGGGGTGTAACAAATGGCTTATTTAAAGCTAGAGCTACCTTGGGTCTTTTTGTCAGTTTTAATGACTATTAGGAATCAATGAAATAACTGAATCAGAATTATTATCTTAATTTTTTAAATGTGATTCCTATTTGTCTAGCTACTGTTTCTTGGGGAAAAATCTAGCAAATCTATGATTTAGGTTCAATGCCGTATTTTAAAAATTATAAGATCTTTGTACCAAGAATAGACTCCTCAATGGCCATGCCATTCCTAAATTATAAGCAGCTTAAATCTAAAACTATGTTCTCAATCATAGCTCCCAGTCCAGTTCCTAGTCCTTGTGATTAGTCTTCATGCACATTCTCCCATTCTCCCTTCTCTTCTTCTTTCTCCTAACTGATCCAGAACTATGCCCCCACTGTCCTGCCCTCTCAAATCAAAGTATCTTTGAGTTTCTTTCATCATATGTCAGTGGTAGCTCTGCCAATCTGCACACCCCCAGATGGCTAAGAAATACTTTTAGATCATCTAATCATGTGATTTTCAGATTCCTGATTTATAAGAAGATTATGTTTCATAAATTGATTGGGTTAGATAAGGGACTACTAAAATTTCATTATTTCTTTCAACTGTTGTTATGACTATGACTATATTTAGAATTAAGTGATTTGTTTTAATATAGGTATATATGAAGCCAGGATAAGGAAAAGAAAGGGAAAGTAATTATTTCCTTTTAAAAAGTGGAATGATGCTAATATGGCCAAAATGTGACTGACTTTGTCTGGCATCAGTTTAATTGTATTATATCCATCAGCAAGAACATAGGTGAAGCAGGTCAGTAGTCATTACTTCTTGATAAGACTTACATTCAAGGTTCCAATTTCAGATTGTATTCCTAAAGTATTCCTATGATTTAAATTTGCAAATGGAGTGGTTTTTAGCTCCTAGTTCATGTGATAGAATGACTAACTTAAGCATCAAAACTGGCATCAAAATTGAAGAACACATTTTATTTCCAAAATAGAAGATAGAAGATATTGTTTTAATATAATACATTCCAAATTTTGGTAGTAAGAGTATAGAAGGATCATAAACATTTAAAGTGATAAAAATTAGACTATTCAAGAATGTAACTCACAGAAAATCAGAGAATATTAATTTTTTTTTTTTGAGACAGAGTCTCGCTCTGTTGTCCAGGTTGGAGTGCAGTGGCACGATCTCGGCTCACTGAAAGCTCCACCTCCTGGGTTCATGCCATTCTCCTGCCTCAGCCTCCTGAGTAGCTGGGACTACAGGCACCCACCAGCAAGCCCGGCTAATTTTTTGTATTTTTAGTAGATACGGGGTTTCACCATGTTAGCCGGGGTGCTCTCTATTTCCTGACCTCATGATCCACCCGTCTCAGCCTCCCAAAGTGCTGGGATTACAGGAGTGAGCCACCGCGCCCAGCTGAGAATATTAATTTTATATAATACCAATGTGCAATGCAGATCATTCAATAAGAAATCTTTGCTACAATTTGATAACTTGATTATTTAAAATTGGCAACTGTGTCTCTGACTGACCTGTAAAAATTTAAATATCTGAACATTTTTCTATAGTTTTATGTAATAACTGTAAGCCAAATTTGAAAAGAAATCACAGAATATATTTTAAAATCCAGTTCCCATCTGGTGTCTCACAGCTTGAGTTTTCTTTCAAGGTGATTTTTAAAATTGTATGTCACGTAGAGATGTCAGTAAGCAATGATGCATAACCATGTGTGGACTAATTTATGCCACAAGCACTCATTTGAAGAAGGAAGAGAGAAATGAAACTTGGTTATGTTTACTTGTTACAGAATCACAGAATCAAGTACTGTATTGACAACAAATGTTCATAGAGTTCATAAAGTCAAAAAAAAAAAAAACTTTTAACATTTAATGGGGATATAGTCACAAAACTTGTATACTAGAAATCTTTATTTTTAGAACTTTTAGAAATGTATAATAACATGGAAAATGAAAAAAATTGCTAAATCAGCTACAAAATTCAGAAATGTTGGTTTTCTCATGATCTTTTTTAATCGCTGTTTTTCTTCATTATTTAACTCACCAACACATATATATGTATGCACATATACGTGTGTATGTGTACACAATGATACATTCATTGAATCATTTCATTATCTTTATTTTCAGAAACAAATATAAGAATCATCACAGAAGCAACATGGTAGATTAGGAAGCCCTGCACCTTCCTTCCCCATCCGTCCCCCTACAAATGTATTGATTCAGCAACAATCACTGACAAATTCCCTTTGCCAAAAATCAGGAACTAATAAAAAGAGTCAGGTCTGGTGGTCAAGGAACAACCCACTTCAACCCTGTAAAGCTGCACTAGCTGAATGCGCACTAAGTCCTGGACGTTGGGTATAACCTGAACTACCACTCCACATTCTCATTCTAGCTGTGATAAAGATTTTTACCTAACCTAAAAATGGGAAATAAGCAAGGCAAATGCCCTGACTATTGGCAAACTCCTGGTCAGATAAATCTTTTCTTTCTACAACATAGTTAAAGAAAAATAAAACCCTAATAATTCACTGTTGAAAACTTACTGAAAGGCATGGAAAATAGTTTCCTATTGTTTCAAAGAAACTCTTAACTGGGAAAAGGTTCTTTGCTAAAAACAGGACAACTGTTCAAAATCTCTTTGACATTCTTAACATGGAGGCAATACTCATATTCATGAAAGATAATCAAGGGCACAAGAAAAGGGGAGCTGATATTTAAGTATCAATGTGTATGACACATATACCAAAGAAAAAATGGGTTGACAAAATTAAACCCTAACTACAGAACTCACCTTTTAGTGAAGCATATTACTGGCATAGAAAAAAAAGTTAAGGGATTCTACTCAAAATTCAAAATGCAGTAATGGAAATATGCAAAGGATAAGAAAGTAAAAGATATAGGGGACATAAAAGAACTTTAAAATTAAATAATTTTGTCTAAAAATAAGAGATCAGAAAAATAACAGTAGAGAAGCAAAAGTAAAATTTCTAAAATATCCAAATGTATAGACCTGAATCTGTGTATTGCTCTACGGAAAAAAAAAGAAAAAAAAAAAAAACTAATGAGAAAAAAAAGCAAGATGGCCTTCTTTTATCTATAACATTATAAATCAATATGAGAAGAAATGTGGTGCATACCAGTTGTTAACCCAAAAATGCTCCAGTTAAATTTAACCATCCAATGAAAACTATTTCATTTATTTTCACATAATTAGCATGACTTGTATTTCTGGGTATGAAGGAGTTGTTTGTAGCTTACCAATGACCCTTTTAAGAATAACTCAGATGGAAAATACACAAATGTATGTTTTTATTGATTTTGGAGAGCTGAGGAATCAACCTGAGTAGAGGAAACAAGAGAACTGTGAAGAGATGACATGACAGGCTATTGCCTTCTTCCCTCTGGACACTTTCTGATTCTGGTCCCTAGGCAAGAGTTCAAGAACCTGGGTTTTGCCTGAGAAAAGCTTACTTTTAAGCAGTAGAAAAGAAATAAGAGACTTCAGTTCATTCAGAAGGCTAAACAGATTTGAGAAACAACAACAAAAAGGAATAAAAAGAGAACCCTCCAGTGAACGTCCTGCATTCAGGAAAATCAAATTGAACAACTATCTACACAAGAAAACACCTTCATTAAGAACTAAAAATTAGGTGAGCAATCACAGTACTTGGTTTTAATACCATATCAAGAAAAGAGGCACTGAAGATGGTACAAAACAGTCTTGGATTGCAGAGACTACTCCTACCCCATCCCCCAGAAGCAACTTCGTGGTGCAAAAAGAGAATCTATATGCTTGGGGGAAAGAGAGCACAGTGATTGTTGGACTTTGCTTTGGAACTCAGTGATCCCCTGTTACAGCAGAAAGCAACACGGGGAGGAATTCAGCTGGCGCCCATGGAGGGAGCATTTAGACCACTCCTAGCCAGAGGGGACATGTCCATCCCAGCAGTGGAAACCTGAGTTCCAGTAAGCTCCACCACCATAGGATAAAGCACTCTGAGGTCGTACACTTGAAAGGTCACAGGATTGCAATTCCTGGGCAAATCCTGGTACTGTGCTGGTCTTAGAGCCAGTGGACTTGCAGTGCACAAGACCTAGTGAAGCACTAGCTAGGACAGTCATGGGAGTGCTGGCATCACCCTTCTCCAACCCCAAGTAGCACAGTTCACGGCTATGGGAGAGATTTCTTCCTTCTGCTTGAGAAGAGGAGGGGGAGAATAAATAGAGTTTTGTCTTGAAACTTGAATACCAGCTCAGCCACAGTAGAATAGGGCACCAGACAGAATTCTGTGGCCCACATTCCATGCCCTAGTTAGCATGACAATTCTAGACACACCCTAGGCCAAAAGGGAACCTGCTGCCCTGAAGGGAAAGACCTACTCCTAGCAGGATTCATGACATACTGACTCAAGATGCTGACTCAAGAATCCGTGGACCTTGAATATACACTAGGAGTACCCAGGCAGCACCCACTGTGGGTCTTGGGTAAGACCCAGGCCCATGGTGGCATCAGGTGTGACTCAGCTCATCCTCAGCTGTGGTGACCATGAAGAGAGTCTCCTTCTGCTTAAGGAAAGGAGAAAGAAGAGTAAAGGTGACTTTGTCTTGCAGCTTAGGCACCAGCTTGGCCACAGTGGAGTAGAGCACCTAGCAGTATCCTGGGGTCCCTGATGCTGTGCTTTGGCTCCTGAATGGCATTTCTGGACCTGCTCTGAGCCAGAGGGGAGCTCACTGCCCTAATGAGGGATACCCAGGCCTGGCAGCATTTACCACAAGCTGACAGAAGAGCCTTTTAGCCTTGAGTGAATATTAGTGATAGCCGGAGAGTACTTGCCGTGGGCCTGGCACAGTGGTGGTCATGGGGAAAGACTAATTCTGCATGAGGAAAGAAGAAAGGAGAGGGAAGAGTGGGAAGAATTTTATCTAGAGGCTTAGGTGCCTCAATTCCCTTTGAATACTCAGAAAGCCTTCCCAAGAAGGATAGGTACAAACAAGCTCAGACTGAGAAAACTACAATAAATACCTAACTCTTCAATACCTAAACATCAAAGAACACCTCCAAGCATCAAGGAAAATATGACCTCACCCAACAAACTAAGTAAGGTACCAGAGACCAATCCCAGAGTGACAGATATATGTGATTATTCAGACAGAGAATTCAAAAGAGTTGTTTTGAGGGAGCTCAACAAATTTTAAAGATAGCACAGAGAAGAAATTCAGGATCCTATCAGACAAATTTAACAAAGAGATTAAAATAATTTTTAAAAAGCAGAAACTGTCGAGCTTAAAAATGCAACTAGTATACTGAAGATTGCATCAGAGTCTCCTAACAGCAAAACTGATCAAGCAGAAGAAAGAATGAGTGAGCTTGAAGACAAGATATTTGAAAACACAGTCAGAGAAGACAAAGGAAAAGATAATGAAGCATGCCTCCAAGAAAATAGCATGTCTCAAAGATCAGTGATCTTTGACAAACCTGACTAAAACAAGAAATGGGGAAAAGATTCCCTATTTAATAAATGATGCTGGGAAAACTGGCTAGCCATATGTAGAAAGCTGAAACTGGATCCCTTCCTTATACCTTATACAAAAATTAATTCAAGATGGATTAAAGACTTAAATGTTAGACCTAAAACTATAAAAACCCTAGAAGAAAACCTAGGTAATATCATTCAGGACATAGGCATGGGCAAGGACTTCATGTCTGAAACATCAAAAGCAATGGCAACAAAAGCCAAAATTGACAAATGGAATCTGATTAAACTAAAGAGCTTCTGCACAGCAAAAGAAACTACCATCAGAGTGAACAGGCAACCCATAGAATGGGAGAAAATTTTTACAATCTACCCATCTGACAAAGGGCTAATATCCAAAATCTACAAAGAACTTAAACGAATTTACAAGAAAAAAATCAAACAGTCCCATCAAAAAGTGGGCAAAGGATATAAACAGACACTTCTCAAAAGAAGATATTTATGCAGCCAACAGACACATGAAAAAATGCTCATCATCATTGGCCATCAGAGAAATGCAAATCAAAACCACAATGAGATACCATCTCACACCAGTTAGAATGGTGATAACAAAAGTCAGGAAACAACAGGTGCTGGAGAGGATGTGGAGAAATAGGAACACTTTTACACTGTTGGTGGGACTGTAAACTAGTTCAACCATTGTGGAAGACAGTGTGGCGTTTCCTCAAGGATCTAGAACTAGAAATACCATTTGACCCAGCCATCCCATTACTGGGTATATACCAAAAGGATTACAAATCATGCTTCTCTAAAGACACACGCACACGTATGTTTACTGAGGCAGTATTCACAAGAGCAAAGACTTGGAACCAACCCAAATTTCCATCAATGATAGACTGGATTAAGAAAATGTGGCACATATACACCATGAAATACTATGCGGCCATAAAAAAGGATGAGTTCATGTCCTTTGTAGGGACATGGATGAAGCTGGAAACCATCATTCTGAGCAAACTATCGCAAGGACAAAAAATCAAACACCACATGTTCTCACTCGTAGGTGGGAACTGAACAATGAGAACACTTGGACACATGATGGGGAACACCACACACCAGGGCCAGTCATGGGGTAGGGGTAGGGAGTAAGGATAGCATTAGGAGACATACCTAATGTAAATGATGAGTTAACAGGTGAAGCACACCAATATGGCATATGTATACATATGTAACAAACCTGCACATTGCGTGCATGTACCCTAGAACTTAAAGTATAAGAAAAAAAAAAACAAAGTGAATGATCTCTATAATGAAAACTGTGAAATATTAATATAAACAATTGAAGAGGATATACAAAAAATAGAAAGATATTCCATGTTCATGGATTGTAAGAATCAATATTGTTAAAATATTCAGACTACACAAAGCAATCTATAAATTTAATGTAATCCTTATTCAAATACCAGTAATGTTGATTACAGAAATAAAACCATCAATCCTAAAATTTATTTGGAACCACAAAAAACCTGTAATAGACAAAACCATCTCAAGCAAAAAGAACAGAACTCAATGAATCAGATTAGCTGACTTCAAATTTTGCTACAGAACTATAATAATCAAAACAACATGGTACTGGCATAAAAACAGAAACACAGTCCAATGGAATGGAATACAGAACCCAGAAATAAATCCATCCATCTACAGTGAACTCATTTCTGACAAAGACCCCAAGAACATACACTGGGAAAAGAGTAATGTCTTCAATAATGGTGTTTGAAAAACTGGATATTCATATGAAGAATACAACTAGACCCCTATCTGTCATCATAACAAAAATAAAATCAAAGTAGATTAAATACTTAAGTCTAAGCCTTCAAGATATGAAACTACTAAGAGAAAACATTGGGAAAATTCTCCAGGACATTGGAGTGGGCAAAAAAAAATTCTTGAGTAATACTCCAAAAGCACAGGTAACCAGAGCAAAAATGGACACATGAGATCACTTTAAGTTAAAAATTTTCTGCCCAGCCAAGGAACCAAACAACCAAAGGAAGAGACAACCCACAGAATGGAAGAAAATATTTGCAGACTATCCATCTGACAAGAGATGAATAACCAGAATATGTAAGAAACTCAAACAATTCCAGAGAAAAATAATTTAATAATCTGTTTTTTAAAAGGGCAAAAGAGCAGAATAAACATGTCTCAAAAGACAACATACAAATGGCAAACAGGCATATAAAACCATGCTCAATATCACTGATCATCAGAGAAATTCAAATAAAAACTACAATGGAATATTTCACTTCAGTTAACACAGCTTTTATCCAAAAGACAGGCAATAATGAATTCTGGTGTGGTGCAAAGGGAAGCTTCCTACAGTGTTGGTGAGAAGTAAATTAGTACAGCCACTAAGATGTTCCTCAAAAAAAACTAAATATACAACTATCATATGAACCAGAAATCCCACTGTGAGGTATATAGCCAAAATAAAGCAAATAAGTGTATTAAACAGATATCTGCATTCCCACATTTATTGCAAAACTATTCACAAAAGCCATAATTTGGAAGCAACTTAAGTGTTTGTCAATGGACAAATAGATAAAGAAAATGTGGTACATATACACAATAGAGTACTATTCAGCCATACAAAATAATGAGATACGGTCTTTTGCAACAACATGGATGGACTGAAAGAATATTATGTTAGTGAAATAAGCAAGGCACAGAAGTAAGATAAATTTTTCACACATTTGTGGAAGCTGAGAAATTAAAACAATTAAACTCACAGGGATAGAGAATAGAACGATGATTACCAGAGGCTGGGACGGATAGTGAGTGGGAGGGGAATGCTTAATGGATATAAAAGTATAGTTAGATAGAATGAAAGAACACAACAAGCTGGCTACAGTCAAAAATAATTTGCTATACATTTTTAAACAACTAAAACAATATAATTGTAATGTTTGTAACACAAAGAAATGATCAATGCTTGAGGTGATGGATACCCCATTTACCCTGATGTAATTATTACATATAGTATGCCTGTTTTAAAATATCTCCCATGCACCATAAATACATACACCTAACATAAAAATGAAAAAAAAAGTTTGCCAAATGAGAGGGGAGGAATGAGAGCTGAGCCTATAAGTAAGCCTTTTTCCCCTAAAGACATTTGCCAAAAAGTAAAGTTGCATTTACAATGAAGTAGATAACTAAATAGCCTCTCAAAGATAAGCAGATAATTTAATTGTCTCATCAGCCCAAGAAGAAAGAAATTACAGTTGAGACCCTCCATGTGAGGAGGCCCTGGTGAATAGACCAGGCTCTTAGATGAAAGTCTTGCTAGGTCTGGCCTTACGTGAAGGTAAATCAGACAAGATGATTGTGGATAACTATAATGGGCAGTAAGGTTGGGGCAGTACTCACCATTGTTGATGTTCCTTGGGTTGAAATTGATGTACATCTACTAAAATGTTATTTCAGTTGTAAGTGACAAATAAACCTTTATAGAGGTGTTTGATTCATTTTGTTTTGGTTTTCTTATCTGAGTACTTGAATCTACAAGAAGGTTACTTCCCAGACTTTTCAGAAATTACTGAAATTGGCTCTGAACTGAAATTAATTCCTTGAAACCCAAAATGCCATTTTGGTGTGCCACTGCAAGTAGGGACTAGTGGGTTTAGTTTATTAATGACGTTTTGGCTTTGGTCTGTCTCATGGTAGGTTCAGTGGGTTTCTAAATACCTTCTGTAGTTATTTACCCCAGTTCCAAATTGCACAGTTGAAACACACATATTCAACAAACAGTAGAATTTCCTTACAAGTTTCCTGACCTGTGGAGTAAGAACTACTATGGTAAGACTTGAAAGAGGAAGGGCATTAGAACTGCTTCTCCCTATTAAAATAATAATTCAAAACCAATGCTACATCCCTGGAAAGATGGCAAAGTTGTGTGCTACCATCATAGACTTAAAGGAGAAAAGCGTAGTGATTTCTACTATTGTGCCCCATTTTACTTGTCTGCTTGACTGTCTGTGAAGGACACAGATGGATATTGGAGAATGACAGGGGATTACTGTACATTTAATCATATTTTAACTCAATTTTCAGCCCATTTTCCTGATTTTTTTTACTGGAGCAAATCAACAGTCTTGATACTCGATATGCAACTAATATTCAAGCTAACACACAAGCACATACACAAACACACGCACACGTTATAATCTGTTAGTAGAGATAAACAGGATAAGTTTGCCTTCTCCTGACAAAGATAACATGCAATATATGTCAGTATACATTTACTATCTTACCTCAGAGCTATATAAATTCATGTCTAACCTTATAATAATAATAATTTACTTTTCAGGAATGAATTTTGGATATCATTCTGGTTTGCTTCATTGATATCATTGTTCTGACTGAGCAAGGTAAACAAAAAGTAGTGAATAGTGATATATCTTCCTATGACATATGCTGGGGCCAGGGTGGGGACCAAAGTGAGGCAAGTCGGGGACTCACCTTAGGAGCAAAAGTTAAGGTGCACCAAAAAAAACTCTGGATCAATAATATTTTCAAGTAATATTTAAAGAAATCAATTAGATTTGTAAAATTCATGAGAAAATATTTAAATTCTAAATAATAACAATTTAAATAATATCTAAATTATTAAAACAATTTAAATAATAAAAATTTAAATAATAATTTAAGTAATAATAGGCATGAGTAATACTTACTTTTCCCATTTGACTAGGGCTCCAATATGGTACAGAGTAGCATTATTATTAATCCTGAACAGTAAAACAAAGCCAACCACAATTATTACAGATGAAGCGCTTTTATTATAGGAATCTGAGTTTGCACAGATGTGGGAGAGATTGGAGGAATAAAGATCTGGAAGGCTACAACAAGATTATAAGAAAGGTCATTACTACTTTAGTCTGATGCACTGGAGTAAGTTGAAAAGCTACTATGGGTTGGGGAAAAATGTCTAGCTACCAAACTGACATCACGAATTGGGAGCTTATAGACAGTTTTATATAGTTCGTTACTATATATGTAACTGGTGGAAAAGCCTGTGATATGTAACTGACGGAACAGCCTGTGAAGCCACCATGTCTAGATGAAGCCACTGCATCTGGCAGTCTGACAGCCATGTTCTCTTTTTAGAATTACAGCCTTTGCTTCACTTCTGTTTTCCAAATCCTGAGCTAGTTCATCTCATTGGTAAACTCTAACCTGGATCCATATAGGAAAGAATATGATAATGAAGTGTTTCCAGTCTTGCATGTGGTGGTTATGCCTAATAGACAACAGACAATTCATCCGTTTGTCATCTCAGCAGCCATACAAAGCTTTTAAAAATTATCTGAATATAGGTAAAGACTGTATAATGCTTCTGTCTAAACTGGTATAACTATCCTTTATACAACATTCTAGGGTTACATACACAAAATAAATGTTTATAGAAAACCAAAATAGGGGCCAAGATGGCCGATTCGAAGCAGCTGCAGTCAGAGAATCTCACTGAGAAGAACGAAACGGCAAGTGAATCCTGCACTGGCAACTGAGGTATACAGGTTCTTTCATTGGGACTGACTAGACAGTTGGCATAACCCACTGAGACCAAGGAAAAGCAGGATGGTGCAACGGCCCACCTGGATCGACACGGGGCAAAGGGAGTCCCCACCCCCAGCCAAGGGAGGTAGTAAGTGATCATGCTGCCCTGCCTGAGAAACCACATTTTTCCCACAGATCTGTGAAATCAATGGATCAGGTGATCCCCCTCATGAGCCCATGCCACCAGGGCTTTGGGTACCAAGCACAGAGCTGTGCAGATTCTCAGCAGCCACTCAGCTGGAAACTGCCTAAGGCTACCAACTACGTGGGGAGAGGGGCGGCTGCCATCACTGTGGCTGCCTGCTGCCTAAGTTGACTGAGCTTCCCCGGGGAGGAGCAGCAGCCATCACTGAAGCTCCTGTCTGCCGTTTTTCCCCTGCCAGTGTTGAAGGGACTGGATAGTTTGGACCCAGGAGGAATTTCCCACAGCACAGCACAGCAGCTATGGCAGATTGTGGCCAGACTGCCTCTTTAGGCCAGACCTGCACCCATCTCTCCTCACTGGTGGGACCTCCCTGCAGGAATTTCAGCAACTATAGCTAGGGGTTTAGGGAAAGAACTCTGGTCTTCCTAAGACGGAGCCCTTGTGGGGAGGGGTTGTCATGGTCTCCATAAATCAGTAGACTTAGTCTTTCCCCCTGCTGGCTCTGAAGAATCCAGGCAATCTGGATGAGTGGGATTTCACCCTGTGTGGGGCACCCTCTCCGCCAAGAGGCAGCCGGAGTGCTTCCTTAACCAGGACCCAGATCCAGTACCTCCTGATTGGGTGAGACCCCCCAGCAGGGGTCACCAGACACGTTATACAGGATCATTCCTGCTGGCATCAGGTCGGTTCATCTCTGGGATGGAGATCCCAGGGGAAGGAGCAGGCAGCCATCTTTGCTGTTCTGTCGCCTGCACTGGTGACACCTCCAGGTGCGGGAGGAACCAAGGCAAATAGGGTCTGGAGTGGACCCCCAGCAAATCACAGCAGCCTTACGGAAGAGGAGCCTGACTGTTAAAAGAAAAACAAACAAACAAAAAGCAGAAAAGTGCTTTGATAAAATTCAACATTCCTTTATGTTAAAAACATTCAATAAACTTGTTATTGATGGAACATATCTCAAAATAATAAGAGCCAAATAATGGGTTTGTTTATGACAAACCCATAATGTCGTGCTGACAAAAGCTGGAAGCATCCCCTTTGAAAGCTGGCACAAGAAAATGATGCCCTCTCTCACCACTCTTATTCAACATAATTTTGGAAGTTCTGTCCAGGGCAATCAGGCAAGAGAAAGAAGGAAAGGGTATTCAAATAGGAAGAAAGAAAGTCAAACTGTCTCTGTTTGCATACAGCATGATCCTATAGTTAGAAAACCCCATCATCTCAGCCCAAAGACTTCTTAAGCTGATAAGCAACTTCAGCAAGGTATTACTACTATTGCTTTTGAGAACACATTACTTTCTTATTTTTTGAGAATCATTATTTTTAACAGCTTTTTGAGGAACAGAATGTGGCTAATCCTGTCTAACTCTCTCTGCTTTTGTGTTTGGTTCCCTAAGTTTTTAGTGTAATGAAATTGCACTGAAAAGATGTTGGATTTTAACCCATCAATGTTCTCTTCTTACCCTGTGTCCTTGGTTTGTTATATTTATATTATCATTATAGGATACGTTTGACTGATATTTTGATTGTTCATTTGACACAGTTTAGTTATACTTTCTTACATTCTCCTAAATTCTTCACTTAAAATTATTCAATCAAATAATTTCATTTTTATATTTTTATTTTGAGGCATATAAAAATATATATACACACACATATATATACCAAATATATATACCGTATATATAATATATATAGATATATACCAAATATATATACCATATATATAATATATATAGATATATACCAAATATATATATACCACATATATATATGGTGGGGGCTTTTAGTAGAAGTACCTCAACTGTTTCAGTTTTATCAAATAGGTTTTTTTTTTTTTTTTTTTTTTTTTTTGAGACGGAGTCTCGCTCTGTCGCCCAGGCTGGAGTGCAGTGGCGCAATCTCGGCTCACTGCAAGCTCCGCCTCCCGGGTTCACGCCATTCTCCTGCCTCAGCCTCCCGAGTAGCTGGGACTACAGGCGCCCGCCCCTGCGCCTGGCTAATTTTTTCTATTTTTAGTAGAGACGGGGTTTCACCATGGTCTCGATCTCCTGACCTTGTGATCCGCCCACCTCGGCCTCCCAAAGTGCTGGGATTACAGGCGTGAGCCACCACAAATAGGTTTTTATATCTGGAGATTGTCTTATATTTGCATTATACACTATGATAGCTTTATAGTTACTTTGTTTTTCATATATTTTTTCATATTTTTTTCTGAGACCATATATAAATATTTAATTTCTCTTTCAACTTGAGGATCAATTGGCTATTAATGATTTCTGAAAAAAAATAGTTCGTATTTTCCTTCCTACCATACAGCAGAATATTTACAACAATGTAAAAGACTTCCTCCAATTAAGTTTTTGTTGTCAGCTGTTCTTAAAAAGTCTAGCTTTTCATCAAAAAACAACACTCTTTTCTTCTTCAACCATTTCTGAAAATACCTGTAATCTTTTGACCATCTGTCATCACTACATAACAAATACTAGTTACTAGTCATAGACTAGCTATTTTCCTTTTGTTGTATTTATAATTAAAATTTATTTATATTATTAAAATTTCTGAACACACACAACTATTCACTCTTGTGTTTCTGTATTTGGCAATACACTAGGGTAAACTACTTCCTACTAATTTAAGAGAGTTAATCATATGAAATAATGGAATGACAAGCAATATGTATATAATATGTCTGCAGGATATATGTAATATTAAACATGGTTATGAAAACATGACAGCGTGAGTAACAACAGACATGGTCTAAAGCAAACTTGGCAAGTCATTGTCCTTTGGCAGGAACAAACATCTGAAAAAATTAATTACTTGTAGAAGGTTTGGACTGAATGGGATAACGAACTTCTTTTCCTTCTAATAAAAATCAGCTTGCCAATAACATCAATTGAATGCTTAGTACTGGGAGAACATTTCAGTGCTGACAAACTTCATAAACATTCTAGCAAGAGATGTTACTGTTTTTTCTTTGTTTGTTTGTTTTTCCATATATATATTTTTTTAATTATGCTTTAGGTTCTAGGGTACATGTACACAATGTGCAGGTTTGTTATATATGTATACATGTGCCATGTTGGTGTGCCGCAGCCATTAACTAGTCATTTACATTAGGTATATCTCCTAATGCTATCGCACCCCCCTCCCCTCACCCCACAACAGGCCCCGGTGTGTGATGTTCCTCTTCCTGTGTCTGAGTGTTCTCATTGTTCAATTCCCACCTATGAGTGAGAACATGCTGTGTTTGGTTTTCTGTCCTATTATAGTTGTAGACAATTTGTACTCAGTCCACAAGAAAGAAATTGCCATTTATGCACAGTGGTAAATAGAATGGGGAAATGTACATTAGTAAGATGAAAGGTAAATATAAAAATGTAAGCATGAAATATAAAGGAAGTTCAAATTTTTAGCTAAAGTTTCTGTTCAGACAACACGCACACACACACACACACACACAAAGTAGTAAACTAAAGATTAACAAAGTAGTTGTTAAGGTGTAAAGAATCTCAAAAAAAAATTACATTAAACAAAGCTAAAGGTTTTCTAACTGCTTTATATTTATGAAAATTTTGGAAATCAGTGCTTTAAGACTGTGTTTTTTATTTCCTCAGCATCATCAAGGCCATTATTTTTTTCTTAAGGAATTGAGTTAATACATCGATGGAATTATGTTTTCACAATCATCACCACTAACTTGTCATACTTTTTTGTTCAGCTTGTTTCTTCTAGTACCTTTCCTCTAGTGCCTGTCTTCTTTATTCTGGGCATATTCATGGCCGAAAAATCAGTTTCTTAGGCATGCTTTCCAGTTGAGTTGCTTTCCACTTTGGCAAATGGTTTTGAATGAACTCTTCTCACCTTTTGCAGCTCTGTTTTTAAATTACCTACCAAAATGGACCAATAGATTTACTTTTTAGTTGCAGTTACAAACTCTTACCTATTTTTCTAGATGTGTGTTCTCTCAAATTCTAGGGGACTTCCAAGGTCCCTCAAGTCTTCCCTTTTTTTTTTCCCATAAATTTCAGCTTTCTGCTGCCCTCTCCTGGCCTTCTATGGCATGTAAACATTTAATCCTACTGCTGAAAGTATAAATCTAGAGTTTTACTTGGAGGGAAGTAAAGCAAGGATTCTGAAAATTTACTGTGTATCAGAATCCTCTGGGAAGATTGTAAATAGAATTTAAGTTACAAAGCCTCTCTCTAGAGATTATGGTTCTGTATATCTGAGGCAGAGATCATGAACCTTCAGTTTTAATAGTGAGTCAGTGTTATTGTGATTCATGTGAACTATAAACCACATTACAAGAAACCCTGAAACAGGAAAATCTGACTCAAGGTATTGGCCATAAGCTCTTTGAATGAAAAAGCAAGTCTTGAAACAATGATATTAACTTAGAAAAAAAAAAAAGTGTTTTGCATGCCTTTCAATGTAAATGTTTTAATTTTTATGTAAACAGCAAAACAAAAAAATTTAGTATTTTGGAGTTATCTAATTGATATTTAAAATTAGAGCAAAATTTAAAGAACTATAAATACCTAGGTACAAGTAGATACAATGACCTCTAACGTTTATACATTAGCTAACTATTCTTATTCTTAGAGTTACCGGCTCTGGCCCAATTTTGTTGTTGTTTGTTTGTCTTTCTTGTCACAATCAAATAATTCCAATAAACTCTACTGATCCTGTTTGCAAGTATCAGGTCAATAGTCTTTAAATATGGATTCTTTTAATATAAAAAATACAAAACTTGTTTAAGTGTGCAGAATTAGATACAATATTAAATTTATTTCTCACTGATGTCTACAACATTTATTTGCCAAAGTCTCTAAATGTATGATTCATAAGCTTAGCCCATATGAGGATTACCTGATAACTTTAAGAATATACCTATACTTGGGTCTCACTCCCAGAAATACTGATTTAATTGATCTGGATACATTCTGAGTATCAGGATATTTGAGAACCCCTGGCCCCAGGTGAGTTTAATGTACTCTAAAACTCTTTTTCACTTAGACTTCTGGCCAGAACACTGGTTGGTGTTCATCTGTTTTCTTATACTCTCGGGAGTCCGCTTTACCTCCTCTCCAGTTACCATCATTTTTATCCTTGAATTATTGATAGAATATGTAATTTCTAAAACACAGTAAAATTGGCTGGAGGATATTCACGGTTATGGTACATCTGCTAGGCTCAGTATTGGGGGGCAAGATCTTAAAGTAGTCTTCAATTATTTCGTTTTTAATAAGTAGAAGCATGACATTTTCCAGCGTATTGCAGGACAAAGGATCCTCAAGTCCTTAATCTTTTTTTCTCAAAAATAGTTGAAAAAATTAAAAAGCTAGGTACCATGCTTTTTTCTGTATCTATGGCTTTTGCTCATAACATATAGTTATCTTACTCTCTTAATTCCGATTCTAGGATTCAAATCCAAATGCATATTGGTCCTAAGTTGCATGGCATAGGTAATTTACATCCATTCTCTATAAAGGATTGTTAACAAATATAGCATCATCTTCTGAAAGAAATTGGAATTCTAAAAATAATTATATAGCTAAAGATTTGACAGCATTATCAATGGGATGTAAAGTGGCTTCAGATCACATATAAACAAAGATGTTCTCTGAGTTTGGCCTCATCAGTATGAATTTGCCTAAAATATGAATTTAACATTTTACAAAAAATTAGAACTCTAAATAATCATCAATCTCTAAGGCTAGAATGAAGGTATACTTAATAAATAACTGAGTACATTAAAGGTGCCCATTGTCCTTAGATAATATTAAGCTGCAATGTAAGCAGTGTGAAGGACAACGCTTGCCTAAAGCTACAACATGGAAGTATTTTAGCTACCTTAAAATGCTGCATTAATTCTTTATGTAATTCAGATTGTAAAGGAAAGAAGAAAATTAAGGCAGTCCTGCAGGTTTGCACTGAAGTCTTTAATGTGCATTTTTAATTGAAGGATAAATTTAAGTAGGAATTTGGACTGCCTTTTAAATAAGGTCAAAAATCTGGCTGAGAGAAAGGCCCTTATCGTAAATCCTGTGCTCAATTTTTTCCGGAGAAGAGTGAACACAAATGTAATGAGATAAAGAAATTGTTATACTGTTAGTAGTTTGTGCACCTTCTCTCTTAAGGAGAAAAAGGGAAAAGTTCTCAAAAAGCATTTGTCTTGAGACAGTTGGAAAAGTAGGTATGTTCCCTCCAGAAAACAAGGGAGCACATGCAGAGGAAAGTGAAGCAGATTAAAGCTGAATAAAGAAAAGTAATGGAAAGTGGTTATTTCCAGAAAATGAATACAATAAATTACAGGTGTGTATTAGTCTGTTTTCACACTGCTGATAAAGACATACCCGAGACAGGGCAATTTACAAAAGAAAGAGGTTTAATTGGACTTACAGTTCTACTTGGTTGGGGAAGCCTCAAAATCATGGTGGAAGGCAAGGAGGAGCAAGTCCGGTCTTACATGAATGGCAGCAGGCAAAGAGAGAATGAGAGTCAAGTGAAACGGGTTTCCCCTTATCAAACCATCAGATCTCTTGAGACTCATTCACAATCATGAGAACAGCAAAGGAAAGAAACGCCCCCATAATTCAATCACTTAACACTGGGTTCCTCCCACGATTCGCGGGAATTGTGGGAGTTACAATTCAAATGAGATTTGGGTGGGGACACAGTTAAACCGTATCAAGGTGCAAGGAATCTTTTGTGGAAAATGGTAAAGCACCTACAAAGGATAACATAGGCATGTTAACTATAAGCTAATCTTCAGCAGTTACAGGGAGCCCTCCTGATTCTCAAAGATTACGAATTAAGTTTAACTAGGTTTCTGAATCTGCAGGGGTGCCAGCTTACAACTGGTTTACTAACAAATTAACATAAAACCTCTACATTTAATAAAAATCATTCACTTTTGTTGTTTTCTTATCCAATACTGTCACTGATACAAGATATAATTACTAAAAGAAATAGTTTCCCCACTCCATGTCCTAAACAAGTGTATTCCTAAAATGAACTTAACTCCCTTACAGGT
Source organism: Macaca nemestrina (assembly GCF_043159975.1). Lineage (NCBI taxonomy): Eukaryota > Metazoa > Chordata > Mammalia > Primates > Cercopithecidae > Macaca > Macaca nemestrina. The sequence goes on from NC_092131.1 coordinate 60,115,486, forward strand.
GAGTAGGACTTGGAAAATAGATCTTTGTTGAGCTTTGACACTGTAATCTGCAGTTGCTGCACCAAGTCTCAAAGCTTCTAGCTTAAACTAGTGAGAACAAAATGAAGTAAGGAGCTTGAAATAGGGCGCATAAACATGTGACTACATACTGACTACATACAATCTTGATGTAAATGACTATCTACTTTAGATCTACTTTGCATTTACATTGAGAAAACCCTTCTCTTTCCAGGTACATTTTATCCCTGTTCTCTTCGTGTCTAGTTTTCATAAAAGTGTTATCTGTATTTACTGTGCCCATTTACCCTCTTTCCAATCTCCTCAACCCATTGCAATCTTTCACTTTTTACTATATCTTTAAAATAGATTTTAACAAGGCGATCAATGACTATTATGTGGCTAACTCCAACAGGATTTTTAAATTAAAAAAACTTTTATCTTTCTTGAGTTCTCTCTTCTATCTGCGTCTCTAACACAACTCTCAGTTGATCTTTTTCTGCCTTCTCCCACATCTTTACCAATTCATTTTCACTTATCTGATATTTAGATTCAGGATTCTAGCTCATGGGTCAGCAAACTAAGGTCCATGGGTCAAGTCCAGTTTGCTTCCTAACATCTGTTAATAAAAATTTATTGGAACACAGTAATGTTCATTCATTTATATATTGTCTGGCCAATTTTGCACTACAATGGCAAATGTGTAGTAGCAACAGAGACCATTTGGCCTACAAAGCCTAAAATATTTACTATCTGGCCCTTTATAGAAAAAAAGTTGACTCCATTTATAGTATTAAATATTAGGCCAGTTTCTCATTTTTCTAATAGTTTTTAATATAAATTTCATCAACTCTTTTGCCTTCAATTTGTGTCTATAAAGAGATGACTTTCGAATTTATTTACTAAGTCTAGATGATAATTCAGGGTTTTAAATCTATGTATCCACTTGCACTTTCACTAGTTCTAATGGGATGTCTCACACATATTTCAAAGTCTGATACAAAATTTGTAATTTTGAATTTAAATTCACACACACACACATACACACTTTCACACACAAAACTGCCCTCATTAGCTCCTTTCCTTAGTGAATGGCGCTACCATCAATCCAAGTGCTAAAATCCGAAGTCTGTCATTCACAGCTTTTCCCTTTCTCTACACTTCACCAAAGGCAAGCAGTAGCAAGTCCAATCAATTCGACACTTTAATGTATCTCATATGTGTCTAATTGTATCTGTATATATTAACCCAATCTTCGTATAAGTATCTCTTATCAGGACAAATGCAATAACCCCTTCACTGGTCTCCCTGCATTCATTTTTATTTCTAGTCTATCTTCTGTTTGTTAAAAAAAAAAAAAAAAAAAAAAAAGGGGGGTGAGGAGTGTCTTTTTTCAAAATGCAAAGTATTAACTCTTCTCTGTGAAAGGTGGTTGTAGTTAACATATATATGGTATGCTGACCCACATGCATTTCAATTTGCTCTCTTTCTCTGTCTCTTTATTTTTTGCTTCTACTTTAAAGGAATACATATAGTTTATAGAGCTTAGATATTTAGGCAATCTCTAAAATATTTATGTACTGATAAGCAGACCTTTTAAACTTCTACCTAGTGAAACTTACCTATATACAGAATTGTAAGGTCTATGTATAGCTTATATCTCTTTCCCTCATTCCTGGTAGAATGCTTTATTTACAAACCAGAAATACTGCTGCAAACTATACATTTCCCAAATTAAATCTTTCTGAATTAACCTTAGCATGTCTGCTCTTTTAAACCTGTATTTCTACAGTAAGCTAGTCTATATCAAATGTCAATGTAAAGGGCATAAACACCCACCCCACCCCCTGCTCACCCTCCCTTCCCCCCACACACACAGCATTTTGCACAGTATTGGGCCAACCTTTTAAGTAGACTAAATCTGGTACTTAATCCAGCCACCCCCTTATCCCTGCCTGGGTCCTGGCATGTAACTTTATCTGTGTCAGCCTGATCCTGAACTCCCACATCATTATCAGAAAATGGCTGGTTTTAAGTCACACACTGAGTTCTAGGTAAATTTCCCCAGCAATGACACAAAATAATATTCCATTCTGTGTGTAGTGCAAGTAAGTAATTAATCATTCATAGAATGAATTTGAATGTTTATTCTTTGTGACCTACTATGCAGGTCCATCAAACACTCCCTCCCTTCTGTCTCCAAATTTATCCTAGTTCCTACTAATCCCTGGGAGAGAAGTGCTGCAATATTCAAATGACATAAGCCTTTTCCTGTGCCTTCAGCAATCGGTTAATTTGCCTCTCCAATTGCCTGACTTAAAATACATGCCTGGTGTTTGGAAAATCTATAGCAGCTACAGGAAGTGGGCTGGGCTCAATTAATCCAGCCATATCAATCAGTGGCTCTAAGCGTCTATATTAGTTTAATTAATTAATTATTCATTCATTCACTTACAATCTGTATGTCGAGTTTTACCATATACCAAAATCCTTGCTAAATTTGAGGAATGCAGGAGTAAAAATGAAAGTAAAAAGAGATAAAACATCCCTAATTTCATAGAGAAAAGGTACAAATGAAAAAAACATACAAAACTGTAACATGGAGTATAGCAATTGGAATGATTGTTTTGAGGAAACACAAGACAATAAGGAAGAGGGCTGAGGAGTGTGTATTCTTAAATGGTTGATTAACACATTTATCATTAATAAGTTTATATTTGAATAGGGATATGAAGAATAAAGGGGACAAATGATGTTATTAGAGAGAAACATCCTGGTCACCAAAGTACAGGCAAGCTGTGGACATTTTAGGGTGTTCAGGAATACCAAGGAGGTTGGTGAGTCTAGAGCAGATTGAGCAAGAAGGAGAGTAATGAAAGGCATCACCATAAAGGAAATAAGGAAGGAGATATTTTATAGAGCCTTATAGGGCGTTAAGGGGACTTTAGTTTTTTTTTGAGTGAGGTGAGAAGTTATGGGGATTCTCAGCAGAAGAGTGACACAATACAACATGTTTTGAAAAGGACCACTCTAAAGTCTATGCAGAGAAAAGAATATAGAAAGATAAGGGTGGAACCAAAAGACCAGTTAAGATGTTTTGTAAATTTCCATTGAGAGATGATAGTGACTTATACTGTGTGACAGTGGTCAAAATGATATGAAGTGTTCAGATGAACGCCGTTTGAATGCTGGCTAGATAAGATTTAAGATTTGCAACCAGAATGGGTATTAAGTGGGAAGTACAAAGGAGTGAAAGATGTTTTTGGTATGAGCAAACTGGAAAAATAAATTTAGCACTGAATTTATTGGGGGAAGTACAAGCTTTGAGAACAGGAAAGAGTTTTGTTTTGGACATGTTAATTTTGAGACAGCTATTAAATCTTCAGTAGAGATGCTGTGTGTACTTGTGGATATGAAAGTGTCGAGTTCACGTCACAGCATCTATATGGAGACATAAATCAGAGAGTCACTAGAGTACAGTTGGTATTACAAGCCATCTAACTACGTGAAATTGCTGAGGGACTTCATATGGATAAAGATGATAAAGGTCTGAAGACTGGGCTCTAACTATGAAAATATTAAGAATCTGGGGAAATAAGAAGGAACCAGCAAAAGAGATCGACAAAAGAGCAACCAATATAAGAGGAAAACCGGACAAACATGGAGCCTCAGAATACAAGTGAAGAACATGTATCAAAGAAAAAAGAGCAGTCCTTTCTTTTAAATCCTCTGATAGGTCAAGCAAGATAACAATACGAATCACCATTGGATTTACCAATATGGAAATGGTTAGTGATGAAGAATATTTTTCATAGAGCAGTGGGGAAAAAAGGTCTAATTTAAATAGTTTGTGGGAAAGAATGTCCAGGCATGACTTCGGAGGAGTTTTTTTCTGTACAGTGGTGGAGAATAATAGGTCAGTAGCTGGGGAATATATAGGGTATTAGGAGATTTTTTTTCCTTAAAAATACTGAATAATATGTAATTACTGATTAAAATGCTATTGTGGAGACGGAATAAATGATGATGTCGAAATTAGAATTAAAGAATTCCCTTTCAGTAGGTAAGAGGGAATTAGTAGAAATATTGTCAGAAGAAATGGCAGAGTATAAGGATATGAGAGAAGATACATGGGTGACGTGTTAATATATTAGGGGAGCCTATACAAGTTCCCTTCTCTGTGAAATAGGAAGAAAAATGGTCAGCTGAGGATAAAATAGGAAGAATGTGTAAACAACTTATGTAGAGAGCATCTGACATGAAATGATTTTCTTATAAAACAGGAAAGTAAGATAGTAACATTATCTCATGGCACTAAAGACCTCCTGGTAATCAGTACTCGGTTTCCTCCAAGGTTGAGATTTTGCCACATGCGTATGAAAAAGGAAGAAAAGGGCAAGGAAGTGGTTATTGTGCAAAGAAGTGATTATAATGATGGACCATGGAAACTGAGCTGTGCACAAGGGGAAATTTTTATTTTTTCTCATCATTTTACACCAAGAATTAAAATTAACCAATTTATTTATTTAGCAATGCCATGGTGCTTATACATTAGTAAGTTTCTAGTACACAAAGCAAATTTAACAAAGTAATCAAACAAATAATTTAAAATTACTCTCATAATAAGTATAACAAAGCATGGGTGCATGACATAATAGGGGGATTTGAACATTTTAGATGATCAGATAATTCTTAATTAGGGGATGTAGCACTCCATTTGACACCCGAAGAATAAGGAGAGGTAGTCTCTGGCATATGAAAGAGTTTATGCAAATACATTGAGTGGAGAGGGAGTGTGGCATAGATCAAGGAATGAGCAAAAAGCTGGAGCTATGAGAGTGAGAAAGACCAAGGTTCAGAATGAAGCTTAAGAGGAAGGGAGAAGGCAGATAATAAAGGGCCTTACAGTTAGGTTGAGCATAAAATTTATTGTCAAATTTTGTACCCTCATGAATGAAAGGGCTGCTACTGAAAATTATGCCACTAAGATAACAGATATAAACTGAAACTGCCTTGGCAATGTAGTATGTATAGTCATTTTATTCATAAAGCATTTTAAGGACTTAAATTTATCTACAAGTCACAGTGAATTATTGAAGATTTTTGTGCATGGAAGTGAGATAATCAGGCAAACTTTGAAATAATCACTCTGGCCACAGGGTAAAGACTAAAATGGATAAAATGCAGATTGACTCTTTAAAGAGCAATTTAAAGAGGCCATACAAAAAATAATAGAAAAATAAATATAAATTGAGAGAAAGGATTAATTCAAAATATATTTACCAGATGACATTTACCCAACTTTGCAACATTGTGGTAATGGCAGGTGTTAGGACAGAGTTGTGTATTTGAGGCTTTAATAACTGAATAGGTGATGAAAATGTATTCTGAAATAGGGAATACTGAAAGAGAATAATATTAGAAGAAATATCATGGACCCAGTTTTGAGTATATTAAGTTTGGAATACTCTTTTTTATTTTTCTTTAACAGTTGACTATAGGCACAATGTTCTACAGCAGACCTCTACAACCTACTCATCTTACATAACTAAGAAATCATGCTTGTTAAACAGGAACCACTTACTTTACTCTACACTCACTCTCTGACAACCATCACTCTACTCTCTGTCTCCATGAGTTTCCTTATTGCTTATTTACCTCATGCTATGGTTGAATGTTTCCCCCAAAACTCATGCGTTGGAAACTTAATCCCCAATGCAACAGTGTCAAAAGGTGGAACCTGTAAGAGGTGATTAGGTCAAGAAGGCTCAATGCTCATGAACAAATTAATACTATTATTGTGGGAGTGGGTTTCTTATAAAATAATATTTGGCCCTGTCTTATCTCTCTCATCTCATCCTCTCTTTGTCCTTCAGTCGTGGGATGACACAGCAAGAAGGTCCTCACAAGATGCCAGTGCCATGCTCTTAGACTTTCTAGGCTCTAGAACAGTGGGCCAATAAATTTGTATTCATTAAGAATTACCAAGCTCAGGTATTTTGTTATATAACAAGACAGGCTAAAACACAATGTATAACTGGATTTATAAAGTATTTTCCTTCTATGACTGGCTTGTTTCACTTAGCGTAATGCCTTCCAGATTTACCCATATGGCATGGTTTTCTTCCTTTTTATAGTTGAATAATATTTATTGTGTGTTTATTCCACATTTTCTTTTTCCTCTCATCAGTTGATGGACATTTAGGTTTTTTCCAAATCTTGACTATTGTAAATAAAACTACAATGAATATGAGGTTGCAGACATATCTTAATTTTTTTAGATATATACCCAGAAGTGGAATTACTAGATCACACAGTAGTTTCCCCTTTCATTTTTTGAAGAAACTCCATATGTTTTTTACAGCAGCTGTGCCAACTTACATTCCTACCAACAGTTTCCAAGTGTTTCATTTTCTCTATATCCTTGCCAAAATTTGTTATATTTTATTTTTATGGCAATAGCCTTCCTAACAGATATGAGTTGATATTTCATTGTGATTTTGATTTGCCTTTCCCTGAGGGTTAGTGATGTTAAAAATCTTTTCATATACCTCTTGGCTGTTCTTATGTCTTCTTTGGAGAAATGATCCATTCTAAGTTGGCAAATGTTATAATTAATGTATTTGTATTAACTCTTTAGTTTTTTCAAAAATATCAACTTAGATATTTACCTAAAACCTAAGATTTTTTTGTAGTTTTTTTTCTAATTAAAGCTGCACAAAATTTTGAGGGAAATTGAATTGACTAGTGACTAAACAGGAAGGAGTAACTTGTAAGTTCAAAAGGGATAAAATAGATAGTAAAGATAAAAAATGGCAAATTTGACAGTAAAAATTAAAATATAGTATGAAAATAAAGATAATTTGATAGTAAATTCAAATAACATTTATACAAATTATTATAAAAGCATTTTGTGAAATATAACCAATTCACAAAATAAGAAATAAAAAATTTGGTAAACAGTAAATTATATTGGCCATGTAACATGTAATTAAAATGAAAGTATAACAATATTGTCTATTACAAAACAAACACAAAAATAACAGTAAATAAATTTTTAAATGTTGTGATATTAGTACATTAAAAGATGCTTACAGAAATATAATTTAAATGTTTTTAATACATGATAATATATATTTCTAGTTTGAACTAGTAATTTAATTTTTGTGACCTCAATAGAACAATAGATCTAAAGTGTTAAAAGTTAAATGATAACGTTATCAGGTCTATACTTTTCAAATTACTTTGCTATTTATTCATATTAACTTTATGATACGACATGTCACTTTTTATTAAGATTCCATGTGCTTTTGAGAAAGATGTGCCTTTTTGGCGGGGAATAGAGAATTCTATATATGTTGGCCTGTCAAATGTATTGATGTGTTACTCACTTCCTCCATACATTAATTTTTTATCATTTCGATAGCTTGATTTCTGAGGAGGTATATTAAACTTTTCAACTTTTGTTTTATTTGTTTTGTTTTGTACGTTTTGTTTTATACAGACAGGGCCGCATTTGCCCAGGCTGGTTTTGAACTCCTGGGCTCAAGTGATCCTCCCATGTTGGCCTCCCAAAGTGCTGAGATTATAGACATGAGCCACCACACCTGGCCTGTGCTATAATTTTGTAAAAAATTCTTACACTTTAAACAGTTTCTTCAAATGTATCTCATAGCTTTGTTGGTAAGTACTAAAATTTTATTTTTATGTCCCCCATTTCTCTCTCTAATTTTTTGCCTTGACTTCTCCTCAGTCTGCAGTATTGTTATATTTCAATTTTTGTCATTCATGTAGTTATGCTTTTTATCCCTTGATAGTCAATATTCTATTATAATTTTGTTTTATTGGAGGCCTCATCAATTGCCTTTATTTGTTTTTCTGTTGTTGTTGTTGCAAGCTAGTTGGGTTTTACTGATATAATCATGTCTACTTTTTAATAGGTGAGTTTGAGTATTTACACATACCATGATTTGTGATGTACTTTAATACATGTTATCATTTTATTGTTTTCTATACCACAGGCTTTCTTTTCATGGGTTTTCTCATTCTTGTGTCTTCTTACACCAGTCATATTAACTTTTTGTTCTATTACTCTCCTTTCTAATATTTTAGAAGCTGTGTTTTTAATCTCTATTTCCCTAATTATCCTTAAAAATATTAACATTACTGGGTCAATGAGTGTCTGATTTTTCTATTCAGAACTAGACCAAGGCTTAATATTTCCATGATCCCTGCCTTCTGCTTCTCCATCTCCAATAATGATGCTATATAAATGTGATAATAAAACTATTATTATGCTTTATAACCTTGATTTAATTGATATTAATGATTTTATCATTGTCTATTTTATACCATATTAATAGTGATTCATTTTAATATTTAATACTTTAATAAATATTTATTGGCGTTTATCTTCATTTTGTAATGCTTCCAAATTAAGTATGGTAAATTTTCTGATAATTTAAATGTCTAAAAGTGTCTTTATTTTGACCTCACATTTAATAGTAGAGTGAGTACATAATTTTATTTTTAAAACTAGTTTTGTTCATAACATTGACAATATATTACAACATATATTTTCTCTTTGGAAGCATTTAAGATATTCTCATCACACCTTATATGTTCTGATATTTCTCCAGAGACTGTACTAATCTTTTTAATGTTACTTATAGCTTCGGAGGATTCTTCTAGTTTGAGGATGTGACATTATTTAGTTTTGAACACTGTCCCTCGATTGTTTCTTTGAGGTTTATGTTATGTTCATTTCCTGTTTTGTCTTTCTGAAAGTTCTATTTGCTGGATGTTGTCATTTCTAGACTTATCTCTCTGGCTCTTGACTTTTCTTCCATGTTTTCTATTTACTTTTCTCATTGTTGGCACTTGGAAAGAATTTTTCCTGTTGACATAACTGCTAATTAATTTTGTCTTCACTTGTGCCAATTGTGCTAGTGAGCTCTTTATTTTGCTGCTGCTGCTGCTGCTGCTGTTGTCACTGTTTAATTAGAGAAAATGTGAATCATGAGACAGACATGATTAAGCCACTGTAAGAAATTATGAAATCCCTATAATCCAACTCAGGAGAAGGACACGGAGAATTTCCCAGGATAACAGCAGAAAATTTTCCCAGGATAATAGGTGCGCGACATACCGAAGAGAAAGTAATTCAGCTAGAAGAATTCAGAGTCCCAAAGGAAATGTTTCCAAGAGGGGGAAAAAAAAAAAATGAAGATTTATTGTTATGGATTAAATTGTTTCCCCTCCCACCTCTCAAAGAAAAATATGCTGAAGTCCTAACCCTCAGCACCTCAAAATGTGACTTTATTTAGAAATAGAGTTGTTGCATGTGTAATTAAGTTGAGGTCGTACTGAAGTAAGGCGAGCCCTTAATCCAATATGACAAGTGAGATTATACGAAGAAAAGAGACACAGACACAGGAGTGGCAGGTTTTGGGGGAGAATGCCCTGTGATGTAGGAGGTAAAGTTTGAAGTGCTGCAGCCGCAAGCTGTGGAATGAACACAAACCCCCAGAAACTAGGAGGAGGCAAGGAAGGATTCTTCCCTGCTGTTTTTGTTTTTTTTGTTTTCTTTTGTTTTGTTTTTTTAAACTTTTGTTGTAAGTTCGGGGTACATGTACAGGATGTGCAGGTTTCTGCATAAACTTGTGTCATGGAAGTTTGTTGTACAGAATATTTCATCACTCAGGTATTAAGCCTAGTACATATTAGCTATTTTTCCTGATGCTCTCCCACCTTCCACCTTTCACCCCCCAATATGCCCCGGTGTGTGTTGTTACCCTCTATATGTCTATGTGTTTTCCTCATTTAGCTCTCACTTATAAGTGAGAACATGAAGTATTTGGTTTTCTGTTCCTTTGTTAGTTTGCTAAAGATAATTACCTCCAGCTCCATCCATGTCCCTGCAAAGGATATGATCTCATTTTTTATGGCTGCATAGTATTCCATGGTATACATGTACCACATTGTCTTTGTCCAGTTTATAATAAGCATTTGTGTTGATTCCATGTTTTTGCTGAGTATTTGGATTGATTCCATGTCTTTACTATTGTGAATAGTGCTGAAATGAACATACATGTACATGTGTCTTTATAATAGAACTGTTTGTATTTCTTTGGGTATATACCCACTAATGGGATTGCTGGGTCAAATGGTATTTCTGTCTTTAGGTCTTAGGAATCGCCACACTGCTTTCCACAATGGTTGAACTAATTTACACTCCCACTAACAGTGTATAAGCGTTCCTATTTCTCCACAACCTCATTAGCAACGGTTATTTTTTGACTTTTTAATAACAGCCATTCTCTTTGTGTTTTTGACTTGCATTTCTCTAATAATCAATGACGTTGAGTTTTTTCGATATGCTTGTTGTCCACATGTATGTCTCCTTTTGAGAAGTGTCTGTTCATGTCCTTTGTCCACTTTTTAATGGGGTTGTTTGTCTTTTAAATTTGTTTAAGTTGCTTATATTAGATCTGGGTATTGACCTTAGTTTGCAATTTTTCTCCCCATTCTGTCAGCTGTCTGCTCATTCTGTTGACAGTTTCCTTTGCAGTGCAGAAGTTCTGTAGTTTAATTAGATACCATTTGTCAATTTTTGCTTTTGTCGCAATTTCTTTTGGCATCTTCATCACAAAATTTTTGCCCATGCCTATGTCTTGAATGGTATTGCCTAGGTTGTCTTCCAGCATTTTTACAGCTTTGGGTTTTATATTTAAGTCTTTAATCCGTCTTGAGTCAGTTTTCGTATATGGTGTAAGGAAGGATTCCAATTTCAATTTTCTGCATATGGCTAGCCAGTTTTCCTAGCATCATTTATTGAATGGTGACTCGTTTTCCCATTGCTTATTTTTGTCAGGTTTTTTGAAGATCAGATAATTGTAGGTGTGTGGCCTTATTTCTGGGCTCTCTAGTCTGTTACATTGGTCTATATGTCTGTTTTTGTACCAGTACCATGCTGTTGGTTACTGTAGCCCTCCCTACAGGTTGTAGAGAGAGTATGGCCCTGAGGAATGAATGCTTGCTTTTGAATTTCTGGCCTCCAGAACTGTGAGACAATGCATTTCTATTATTTTAAGCCACCTAGTTTGAGGTAACATTGTTATGGCTGACCTAAAAAATGAATACATCCATCAACTATCAGTAGGTGTAAAGATATTGGCTAAATTATAAAACAAGGCAATTATTAGCTAAATCAAAAAGTATTAAAGAGACGTAATTGCAGCACACTAAAGCGTTCAGCTATGGGTAATATTTGAGCAAACATAATACTATAGGCATTCAATATTGACTTTACTAAAATTTAATGTAACTGTAGCAGGATAATGGGAAAATAAAAGTAGAAAGAATAATATTATCAAAGATCTAAATACTTACCTACCATCACAGAAAGTCAATATTCTTTTCTAAAACTGATAAATCAAAAGATAACAGTATATGTGATTTAGATATATGGAAATATGAAAATAAAAAGCTGAGCCTATGCTGCAGATGAGAGGTGCGCCTCGGGAATAGTGACATCACTAGAACATTCTTGACTTTTTTGTTTTCAATCTTTTATTTCCATTAATTTAGAAAATGCTGTTCATATATTGCTTTGATATAAGTAAAGCAAATATTTAAAAAATTACAGTCTATGTAATGAAAACTAAACATATAAAGAGTGTTTAGACTCTCAGAAATTTAAAAAAATGACGACACCCTTAACAGAATAAAAGATACGAGATAAAATCTCAAAACTCTCCCAAAAGTTAAAATAAGTATTTGAAAATACAAAATAAATAATTAAAAACACATATGATTATTTTTTAAAGTTCATTATGTCAATTCCAGGAAAAAAAATAAAACAGATAAAAGGCATAGAAATAAATATCTAAAGATACCATAGAAGTCAAAATACACAAAGACTCCTTTTGAATTGTTTATCATTTCAGACCAGTCTCCTGAAAGCCTTCATCCTCTCACATACAACTCTATAATCCAATCCCCTGGTTTTGTTTGTTTGTTTGTTTTTTGTTTTCATTTCTAAAACTCTCTAAGTGCTCTTTCACATCTGGGGCTTCTCTTATGCCCTTTTCTATATATAGAATTTTATCTTTGATTTTGCTTATATCTCAGTTTTGATGCCTCTTCTTTCTGGAAACTTTCACTGATGCCTTCCTACTTTTCTTCCGGGTAAGGGTTCCTCTTGGCACTCTTATAACCCTCTCTAATACCCATATTTGAGCACTCGTTAGGCTCCCAATATATATACATATGTATTTCAACATTTTCATTTTCATCATGTTAGTCCCAAACTTATAGGTTCTTTGTTTTATGCAAATAAAGAGTAAATTACACTATTAGGGAAACTTGAATGTATATGTGATTTCTGTCTAATGTTTGTTGCTTAAAGATAGACTAAATTATTACAAAGTAGCACCAGCCAGATAATAGTGTTGTTAGACATTTGTAGGTCTTTTGTACAGAACTGCCAAGGGCTATTTTTTCTATGCCATTCCTTAATTTTCAAATCAGTAGTCCAAGATCATTTGTTTGAAAATTATTCAGACGTTCTATTTTCTAAATTTAAAAGTATAATGCTTATGTACAATTACTGAGAAAAAAATATTAGAAGTGATAATATCACATATAGCTGAATCACATTCAGTATTGTTCTTCAATCCATAGAATAAAATAACATTTTTAATTTTTATTATAGTCTACATCTAATGCATTTTTATTAATTATTCAAAGACTCTGCCAAATAACCTAAGAAATACATTCACGAATCATCATTATTTTCCTATTGCCTGATAATGATTAATATCGTATATATATATATATATATATGTTTGTCAATTGCTTTGAACAAAAGTAATGTAACAAAAATAATATTCTATTTCTGCATTTCTGTGAAAGCCTTTTAAGTCTGGTAAATCAGATTTAAATTCAGTGCAAATTCTTAGAATGTCTGCTTGCCAGCTGGGAATGGAATCCCTGGAGATTCTGCAGACATATTGAGGGATTGATATAATGATAAAGTGCTCTGAAGATCTCCAAAAATATTCTTGGATGAAAATAAAAAGAAAAAGATAACCAAATGATACTTGTTTTCTTTTTTTTTTTTTAACTTTTTATTTTTTATTTTTATTTTTTTTAATTTATTTATTATTATTATACTTTAAGTTGTAGGGTACATGTGCATAACGTGCAGGTTTGTTACATATGTATACTTGTGCCATGTTGGTGTGCTGCACCCATCAACTCGTCATTTACATCAGGTATAACTCCCAATGCAATCCCTCCCCCCTCCCCCCTCCTCATGACAGGCCCCGGTGTGTGATGTTCCCCTTCCTGTGTCCAAGTGATCTCATTGTTCAGTTCCCACCTATGAGTGAGAACATGCGGTGTTTGGTTTTCTGTTCTTGTGATAGCTTGCTACGAATGATGGCTTCCAGCTGCATCCATGTCCCTACAAAGGACACAAACTCATCCTTTTTGATGGCTGCATAGTATTCCATGGTGTATATGTGCCACATTTTCTTAATCCAATCTGTCACTGATGGACATTTGGGTTGATTCCAAGTCTTTGCTATTGTGAATAGTGCTGCAATAAACATAAAAAGAAAAAGATAACCAAATGATACCTGTTTTCAAAAAAAAAAAAAAAGCATTGAAATTGCATTTACATCCAAGCACGTAAAATATACCCCAATTATCTGTCATTCTTTTGCATAACTAATTCAGTAGTTGAAAAACAACTCAAAAGTCTAAAGACCTAGAACTCCTTGTTTATCAGAGGTTTTTAATCATTATCATTATTTCCCTCACTAGTCCGCCAATTTTTTGCTCATGACTCAAATGTATCCTTAACATGGATAGCATTTTAAGAAAAAATACTTCAAAGAATGAATATATTTTTGATGATTTCCTTTTAACGTATATTGCTTATTTTTTAAATTTTAATTATGAATACATAATAGTTGTACATATTTATGGGGTATATGGTATTTTGATACAAGTATATAATGTGTAACAATCAAATCAGAGTATTTGGGGTATCCACTACCTTAGCATTCATCAATTGTATTGTGATAGGGACATTCCAATTCCATTCTTTTAGTTACTTTGAAATATACAATAAACTATTGTTAACTATAGTCACCTATTGCGCTACCAAACACTAAGATCTTATTCCTTCTATCTAACTGTATTTCTTTTGTAACCATTAACCATCTCTTCTTTGTCTCCCTCTCATTATTACTGTTCCAGGCTTTTGGCAACCATCGTTTTACCGTCTATCTCCATGAGTTCATTTTTTTGTAAGCTCTCACATATGAATGAGAACATGCAAAATTTGCCTTTCTGTGCCTGGCTTATTTCACTTACCATAATGTCCTTCGGTTTCATTCATGTTGTTGCAAATTGCAAGATTTCATTCTTTTTTTATGGCTGAATAGTAATTAATTGTGCATATATACCACATTTTTTGTGTTTTTCTTTTCTTTTTTTTTATTATATTTTCGGTGGCACAGGTGATTTTGGTTACATGGATGAGTTTTCTAGTGGTGAATTCTGAGATTTTAGTGCACCTGTCACCTGAGTAGTGTACACTGTACCCAATATGTTGTCTTTTATACCTAACCCCTTCTCAACTTCCCCTCAACTAAATCCCCACAGTCTATTACATCAGTTTGTATGTTTTTGCATCCTCATAGCTTAGCTCCCATTTATAAGTGAGAACATGACAGTATTTGGTTTTCCATTCCTGAGTTCCTTCACTTAGAATAATGTCCTCCAGTTATGCTATGTTGTTGCACATGACAGGATTTCATTCTTTTATGGCCAAGTAATATTTCACTGTGTCCATGTACCACATTTTTCTTCAACTTTTATTTTAGATTCAGAGTTTACATTTGCAGATTTGTTACCTGGGTATACTGCATGATACTGAAGTTTGAGAATGAATGAGTACCGTCACCCAGGTACTGAGCATAGTACTCAATAGTTGATTTTTCAACCCTTGCCCCTTTTCCTTCCTCCCCCATCTAGTAGTCCCTAGTTGCTATTGTTGCTGTCTTTATATCCCTGAGTACCCAATGTTTAACTCCCACTTATAAGTGAGAACATGTGTGTACCAGATTTTTAAAAATTCATTCATCTGTTATTGGACACTTATGTTGCTTTCATATCTTGACTATTGTAAGTAGTGCTGCAATACACATGGAAGTGCAGATATATATTCAATATACTGACTTTCTTTATTTTGGATATATACCCAGAAGTGGGATAACTGGATCAAATGGTAGTTCTATTTTTAGTTCACTGAGGAAGCGCCATGCTGTTCTCCATAGCGGTTATACTAATTTACATTCCCACCAACAGTGTCCGAGGGTTCCCTTTTCACCACATCCTCACCAGCATTCATTATTGCTTGTCTTTTGGATAAAAGCCATTTTAACTGGGGTGAGATGATACTTCATTGTAGTTTTTATTTGAATTTCTCTGATGACTAGTAATGTTGAGTATTTTTTACATACTTGTTAGCCATCTCTATGTCTTATTTTGAGAACTATGTATTCAGATATTTTGCCCATTTATAAAGTGAATTGTTTGGGTTTTTCTTCCTTATTGAGTCGTTTGAACTTTTTACATATTCTGGTCATTAATCTCTTGTCAGATGGGTAGTTTGCAAATATTTTCTCCCGTTCTGTAAGTTGTCTCATTCTTTCGTTGATTGGTGTGTTTACCAAAAAGCAGAAACTTTTTAACTTGATGTGATCCCATTTGACCATTTTTGCTTTGGTTCTCTGTTTTGGAGGTCCTACTTAAGAAATACTTTGCCCAGACCAATGCTCTGGAGAGTTTCCCCAATTATTTCTTTCAGTTAATTCACAGTTTAAACTTAGATTTCAGTCTTTAATCCATTTTGGTTGGATTTTTGTATATGGTGAGAGAGAGGAGTCTAGTTTCATTCTTCTGCATATGGAAATCCAGTTTTCCCAGCACTCTTTATTGAAAAGACTGTCTTTTGGCATGTTCTTGTTGCCTTTGTCAAAAATGAGTTAACTGGAGATGGATGGATTTATTTCTGAGTCCTCTATTCTGTTCTATTGGTCTAAGTGTCTGCTTTTATGCCTATACCATGTTGTTTGTTACTATAACTTTGTAATATAATTTGAAGTCAGGTAATGTGATGCCTCCGGTTTTTTTCCTCACGATTACTTTGCTATTCTGCCTCTTTTGTGGTTCCACATAAATTTTATGATTGCTTTTTCCATTTCTGTGATGACTTTCATTGTTATTTTGTTGGGATTGCATTGAATCTGTAGAATTTTTTGAATAGTGTGTACATTTTTTCAGATAGCGTGCATATTTTAACAATATTGATTCTTTCAGTTCATGAACATAGAATGTCTTACCATTTGGTCTCTTTCATTTCTTTCATGAGTATTTTAAATTTTCATTGTAGAGATCTTTCCCTCCTTTGGAAAAGTTTATTTTTAGGAATTTCATTTTATTTTCAGTTACTGCAAATGGGATTACACTCTCGGTTTTCTTTTCAGATTGTAAACTGTTGGCATGTATAAATACACCAATTTTTTGTATGTTGATTTTGTGTCCTTCAACTTTACTGAATTTCTGTCAGAAGATGCAAGGGTTTATTGATACTAGTCATAAAATTAGTTTTCTATAAATTTATGGGTAAATGTTAAGGAACTAAATTTACACATTTTCTATTATTACCTTCTAAATATATTATTAGTTTGTGTTTTGAATATATTCAAGTGACACATTTGTTTCCAGGATAAGACACACATATTAAACACTTCTTAGGATATACTTTTAATTAATTGCTACTAATTTGTGGCCAAAAAATCTAAAACCTATATTCCTTCATATGCTTATAAATACTGTGGACCACAATTAATACTGTGTTGTTTCCCCAATTTAAATTGAAATGTAGCAAATAATTTTATAAGCTATCTCTCTTCAGGAAAGTCTGCCTTTAAAAAGTCACATTAAATCTTAAATATTTTTAGATTACCAGGGCCTATGTATAGCTCCTGCCATCTTTTTATCTTATAGTGTTAAAAAAAAAAATCACACACAAAAAATCTGGATCCTTAAATGTGCTGCTGGCCCTTGTATATTTATCTGAAAGGTAGGGGAAAGTACAAATTGACTACTTAAATGAGCCACTTGGGAAAGCAACAGGGACTAACCTCAAATAATAAGAGGTCAAATCCTGTCAAGGAAATGCTTTTGCTATCCAGTGTTTTTAAAAACTCTCTTTAAAAAAAAATGCCTGTTAGATTGAAAAGCATGCTAAGTGTGAGAACTGCTATGAGAGGCACAGACAGTGGTGAACTATACTTTTAACTAAATCTATGTATGAAATAAAACTGACACTACAACCTACATCCTTTGTCCTCAGAGGTTACAACCTTTAGAAAGTGCTTGAAATGTTCAGTGCAACATTTATATCAGTAAGAAATGTTGAATTGTTGAATGACTCAATTTTCTTATTGCTGTGGGAATTTAGTTAAATGCCCATTAGTTCTCAATATTTTGCTTGTGTGTGTGTGTCTGTGTGTGTGTTGATTTTCACTCTTGTTGCCCGGGCTGGAGTGCAATGGCACAATCTCTGCTATCTGCAACCTCTCCCTCACAGGGTCAAGCGATTCTCCTGACTCAGCCTCCTGAGTAGCTGGGATTACAGGCACGCGCCACCATGCCCAGCTAACTTTTTGTGTTTTTAGTAGAGACGGGGTTTCACCGTGTTAGCCAGGATGGTCTCCATTTCCCGACCTCAGGTGATCTGCCCACCGTGGCATTCCAAAATGCTGGCATTACAGGTGTGAGCCACCATGCCTGTATGAGTTTTTAAAAAGCCTCAAACTTAAAACTCATGTCCACTCACATTCCCTGGCTAATTAATCTACAGTTAGGATAACATTTCTCACTTTGCAAAGTCATCATTTCCACAAATTTTACTCTCTTCAAAATCTATAATGTTTTACCTTTTAAAAAAATCCTTAGTATTTGTGTACATGAGAGCAATGTAATTTTAGGACTGAGATCTCAACTGCAGCCAGTTGTGCC
The DNA here is from genome assembly GCF_043159975.1 of Macaca nemestrina. NCBI lineage: Eukaryota > Metazoa > Chordata > Mammalia > Primates > Cercopithecidae > Macaca > Macaca nemestrina. The sequence continues at coordinate 60,133,585 of NC_092131.1, forward strand.
ATTTTCTCCTCTGTGGACATTCATGTATATAACATGTCAATGGGCTGTATTTAGGATGACATACACTATCAGATAGATTTTCAATATTATTTTGTTCTTTATTCAGTTGTTTTGTTAATGTTGATATTAATTAAGTTTCCTTCAAAGCATAAATGCCTTTAGCAAAATGCAATTGGCAGATCATTGGGCTACGATTGTTTGTAGTCTCAATGATAATCCATATTTTATAAAGATTATCTATTGATCATACACATGAAGAATCAGAATGTGCTGGTTGAACCTAGTTTTCTTTTACTGTGCCGTGCAAAGTATGAGTAGGCCACGTATTCAGGCCTTACCAATCTAAATAAATATAAAGTCATGTTTTCATATTGCAGAAGCTTGTGTTCCCTCCTCATGATTGCTGCATCTCAAACTTCTCAGCAAAACAGAATGCTCCCAAGTTATTACTGAGAGTTCACAAAAGGGAGTGTCACTTGTTCTTACAATGTAGTATGCCCTCTATAGTTGCAACACAGGGTCTTCCTTCGTTGCTAATCCAGCTACTCCTGCCCAGTGTCCCTTCAATCACTTGAAAGCGATGGGCTATTTCCACCTGGCAGTGGAATTTCTTAAGAGATAAGCGATGTGCTTGCCCGGGATATTCTCCCTGATACTCCAGTATTCCCACTCTCTGTGCAGTGCCGGGTTCTGAGTGTAAACAGAGAGAATGACTGTCTTCTCAACTCCGAGCTAAAATTATTCATCTGTTCCTCAAATCAGCAGTACTTAGGGCCAAAGTTTCAAAAAGTTTCTCTTGAGTGTAGTTTTTCCCGCATCTCCCCTCAGCTGCTCAAATCCTGCAAGTAACTCTCAAAAGTAAAAATCCACAATGAAAACCACATCATGACAAAAAAAAACCTCTCTTATTCAAGCACACAGAAAAACATATTTATCCTGCTTCCTCACTCCAGCCCACAAAGCAAACTTCTTCAGGCGTTAATTCCAGCACATCTTCACCAACCAAGACATGTTACCTTCTCGTATACATATTAACTTCTGGTTAACTGCTTGCCTGACAACTGACTACGTCCCAAGCCCATTAAGACGATTTGCCAAAAATGAAGAAGCATCCTGCACCAATTGAAACAGTTCCATTAGCTATGACTATGGCCTAGAGCAGAAGTCTGCCAAACACATATTTGCCCTTGAAGTAAATATAATAAAACACCAGTTCTAGTCATTTGTTGTAAATTGTTGTGTTGGAATGCAATTTACCTAATAACTTGATTATTTCCTGGAGGATTGTACTAAAGAAATAAAATAGTATTCATCAAATATTTAAGCATGTGCCAAACACCATTCTAAGGATTTCACAATATTAAGAAAAATTCTGAGCAAAATGGAAATTAGTATATGCAGAACCCTAAATTCAAAAGGTATGAGAAATTAGAAGTTTTGTCAGCGTGCCCAGAAGCAAGAACACATATAGAGTAACTAGACACCAACCGAAAAACCACATGCGAGTGAACTTGTGATTGTTGCCCCTAACTCAACTGCACCATTACCAAATATGCCATGCCTTGTATGGACTACGAACCATTCGTGATTGTTTTTTGTTTTTTGTTTTTACTTAATAAACTTCATGCCAGACCCCTTCCTCAAAGCACTATCACTCAGAGCTTAACTATGAAACACTGTTTTCAGTTTGTTCCAAAGCACTCTCTGATGCTCTGTTCTTGCTGTGTTCTTTTTGTTTTTGCATCTGTTTCTGTTTTTTAGAAGAGATAGTAGAGTCTGGCTCCGTTTCTCAAGCTGTAGAACAGAGTGCTGTGGTGCAATCCTAGCTCACTGCAACCTGGAACTTCTAGTCTCAAGCAATCCTCGCATCTTAGCCCCATGAATACCTGGGACTACAGGGACATGCCACCACACCTTACTCAGCTAATTTTAAAAGTCCCCTTTATCCGTTTCATTTTATATTGGTTTTATTGTTTTCAATTTCATTAACGTTTACTTCTACAATGGCTAATTTACCATTTATATGTCCAACGTATACTTTACCTCTCCCATTGCAGTTTTATCTTTAAAAGTTCAGTTTGGGTTGCTTTTATTCATTTATTTATTTATTTTGTTTAGGGACAGAGTCTTGCTCTGTGGCCTAGGCTGTAGTGCCGTGGCAAACAGCTCACTACAACCACAACCTCCTAGGTTCAAGCAATCTTTCCTCCTCAGCCTCCCAAGTAGCACACCCACCAGGTCTGGCTAATTTTTAAATTATTTATAGAGATGGAGTCTCACTATGTTGTTCAGGCTGGCATTGAACTCCTGGGCTCAAGTGATCCTCGTGTCCAGTCCTCCCAAAATGCTGGGATTACAGGTGTGAGCCACTGCGCCTGGCTTGGGTTGCTTTTAAATCTCCCCTTTCTCTACTTAACAGGTTCAAATCATTTCCCAAATTTCTTAAGCCTATGGAATGCAATTATATGAACTATTTTAATGACCTATGCTACTAATTTTATCATTGTTATTGATTTTAATTGACTAAATTTTCTCCATGTAAAGGATCATAATTTTGCTTTTTTGGGGGTGCTCTGCCTGTAACATTATTGAATGCTAGACATTGTAAGTGTTGCTTTGTTAGGTAATTTTTTGTATTTCTTTAAGTATGTCTTATTCTTATCCTGAGATATTTTAAGTTAGCTGAAAACAGTATAAACTTTTGGGATCTTGGGGGTGGTCTGCCTGTAACATTATTGAATGCTAGACATTGTAAGTGTTGCTTTGTTAGGTAATTTTTTGTATTTCTTTTAGTATGTCTTATTCTTATCCTGAGATATTTTAAGTTAGCTGAAAACAGTATAACCTTTTGGGATCTTGGTCTTAAACTTTGTTGGGTGGGACCATAATAACATTTATTTGAGGCTTAATTTTGCCCCACTATTGAACATGCTACTAAATATCCTATCAATTTTGAAGTTTTCCACTATGATTTGTGAGAAAATGTACTATTTCTGGCCCAGTGTGAGCTCTGGGGATTTTCTTCCTTCTAATCCTTTCTGAAATCTATTCCGGGTTTGGTAGTTTCCTCATCCACCTCCTGATTAGGGTTCAACAGAAAACTCATGCGATATCTGCATCTTTGGAGTTCTCTCTCTGTGTAACTTTCTCATCACTGATACTCTGCCCTGCAAACTCTAGCCATCTTGGCCTTCTTAGACCCCCAGTTCTGTTTTTTGTATTCACGTAGAGTAGCAGACTCCATCTTGCTTTTTTACTCAGTGCCACAGTCTAGTATCTCTCTCTAGGTAGTAAACTGGAGATATTGTAGGGCTCATCTACCTGTTTTCCTTTTTTAGAGATCATGGTTCTTTGTTGTGATGTCCATTGTCTTGAGAAGCATTGACTCATATATTTGTATTGTTTTCGAAAATTGTTTTCGGCAGTGTTATGGACAAATTCAGTGTCTCCCCAAAATACTGAGGTTTGAAGAATTAAGGAAGATAAGGTATAAAGATGCCTAATTTATTAAACAGTCCGTTGTCGGCCCTCACTAAGGGTAAATTTCCTTCTTTCATTTACCTTTAGATCAAGAGCTCAGACAATGAAACTAGAATTGATCATGTATCAAAACTTTACACTGCCCTAAATAGGAATAATAACAATGGCATAATATGTACCTTTGAATGAAGTGTTGAATAGTTTTTTGAAAAAATTGTCCAAATGAACTAAACAAATTTTTCAAGTCTCACTTTAATAGCTAATATGCCTCTTATTTTAAAGTCATATAGTGTGAATGAAATAAAAATTCAATTTCAGATTATACTCTATTTTCCCATGTAGTTTAGTTTCTTTTTCTTTAAGGAATGGCTTCGCTTTCTTTTGAACATTAACACCCGGTAGTAATGATGACCTTATTAGTTACACAGGTAGGGGAGTTAAGTCTTGATTCATAGGAAGAGTCAACACTAAGTTGGGAGCCTGCTGTTTTCTCGGCATGATTTTTGTGTGGTGAACTCTTTGGGACAACATGCTATTTCATTAAATCATTCCTCTTCTAGCCAGTCTTTGCTACTACTTTCCGACACAGCTCTCTCTAAAAATGCTGTCATTCTCTTACTTCCTATTGTATCTACTACTAAATGTATAATGTTTTGTGTTTTATAAAAAAAGCAAATTAGGTGACACTAATTTCGTTCAGGAAAGAGCACTAGTTCTAGGACAAACATAAATTATTCTTGCTGTAAAACAAGAGATGACTGCCTGCAACTTTACTTCTTTTATCCTGGAGGCGCTATTGAGTTTGCCCAGCCTGGAAGAATCTTAAAACAGATCTGAAATTATTAATGTTTTAAAAATATAAACGTTAGCATTTACACATGTTTGAAAAACTTTAATTTCCTAAAAATGGATTAAAGGAAATAGAAAAAGATTAAAATTGACATAGAAATATATAAGGTTGTTTAATAAATATTCACTCCAATTTTACTGATCCATATCATCTGGGGATAAAAATCAGACCATAATAATAATTACTATTCTTATTAATATAAAGCATATTTCAAAGAACAGTGGTAACATGAGTGCCTTAAAATTATTTCAAATGATTCAGAACAATACCATAGGCTTTTTGGCTATGATGTGACATCTAAATTTTCTTCTTAATTATGTCAACTGTTATAATGAATTCAATGACACCTAGATTTTGTGTCAACATATGTTTTATCATATATCTATAAAAGAACCTTATGTATCTTTATCTTTATCGTTATTGGGAGTATACTCCCAATAAACAGATTATCCATTGGACAAGTGGTACATTTAATTGTTCCTCAAAATTTAAAATAGGGCTGGGTGTGGTGGTTCACACCTGTGATCCCAGGACTTTGGGAGGCTCAGGCGGACGAATCACTTGAAGTCAAGAGTTCGGACCAGCCTGACCAACATGGTGAAAACCCTTCTCTATTAAAAATACAAAAAAATTAGCTGGGCGTGGTGGTACACACCTGCAATCCCAGCTACTCGAGAGGCTGAGGCATGAGAATCACTTGAACCTGGGAGGTGGAGGCTGCAGTAAGCTGAGATTGAGCCACTGCACTCCAGCAGTCCAGCAGCCTGGGTGACAGAGCAAAACTCCATGTAAAAAAAAAAAAAAAAAAAAAAAAAAAAAAATTAAATGATTCCCATTTACTTCTATCTGCACATCTAGAAGTTCATTTTAAAACAATTTAATATGAAGGCAACATTTTATCAAAGTAAAGCTCACTTGAAGAACTCATGTCTGATTCCTTACAGTGGCTTCCTCCTTGTCTTTTCACATATCCAATAAACTTCATATTTGTTTTCCCTGTGTATGTATAATATCTAGAGAGAGTAAAATCATTTCTGGTCAGGTGTATGGGTTTACGTTAACATATCTGTTTGGTTTATATTAAAAAGAATTTAGGCCTGAGTAAGTAAGAAAAGGGAAAGACCTCATTTACTATAATTTTTTGGAGAGGCCAGCTAAGAAGTACAGTTGTATGTAGGTAATAAGAATTAACTACAGTTAGAAGTTTCTTTTGTAGCAGGAGGTTTCATGACCATAATGAAGATATCCCGCTTTGTGTGTTGGTTTTATTACTTGTTTTATTATAGGCTTACATTATTTGAGGCATTAGTTTCTTTCTGTAATTTGCGAACTGGCACTATTAGGAATCACTGTATCAGTGGTCATCATGCCTGCCCACCCACCGTCAATACATACATGCGCAATAAATTTAGTTAACTTATCTTGCAAAGTAGGCCTCATTGGAAATGAAGCCTGCTGAGTCTTTAGACCTCTCACAGTATCCCTCTTGCTTCAAGTTTCAGGCTATTAGTTTCTGCTAGTAAAATTATAGCTTTGAATGTTCATATTCAAAAATTAAAAATGTCTAAAATTAAGTATCCAAGCTTCTGCCTTAAACAACTAAAAAAGAAGAGTAAAATAAGTAAGTGTAAATAAGAAAAAAATAAAGAGTAAAAATTAAATAAATAGTAAACCAAAAAAATGAGAAAAACAATGAAAACAAGCTATTTCTTTTAAAAGACTATCAACATTGTTAAATCACTAGGAATAGTAGCAAAAAAAAAAAAAAAAAAAAAAAAAATGTAGAGAAAGGACTTGCTTTCCAGTACCAAGATTGAATGTGGATAAATTATTGTAGTTTCTATAGACATCAAGTAGTATATTGTTAATGTTATGAACAACTTTATGTCAATCAATTCAACATCTTTAATGACTTGGAGAAATTTCTTGGAAGGCACAAGTTAACCATAAAGGTTCAAAGGAATCAGTAAATGGGACTAACTGTATATCAATTAAAAATTTGAATTCATAATTTAAAACAGTTCCACAAACAAGGCAGGCACATCTGCTTACATTGCTTCTCTGCTACACTGTACTGGAGATGCTAGTCAGTGCAATAAAGCACATAAAAAATAAAAGACATACAGCATGGAAAGGAAATAGAAAAACTGTCTTATTCACAGACCACTTGATTGACTCTAAAATCCCAGGAGTCTACCCAAAAATCCTCCATGACTAGGACATGAAATTAGGAAGGTACAGTGTATAAGATCACAGTATATATTTTTATACTAGCAGAAAAATATTAAAATACAGTATTGGGGGAAAAGTGGAACTTACAGTAACATCAAAATTGAAACAAATTAATCAGAAGGCTTGTGAGCCTCAAACTGAAAACATAATTGCAAAGATAAATTAAGTAATATTTAAATGAGTGAGAAGTTATAGTATGTTCATAGGTGGGAAAATTAAATTGTAAATATATAAATTTTCTGCAAATAGTTCAATAGTATCAATACAATATCAATTAAAGTATCAAGTCATGCTTATGGACAAGCTCATTCTAAAATTTATGTGGCTATGAAAAAGACCTGAATAGATAAAAATGTCTTGAGCCAGGCACGGTGGCTCACACCTGTGATCGCAGCAATTTTGGAGGCTGAGGTGGGCAGATTACCTGAAGTCAGGAGTTCGAGACCAGCCTGGTGACATGGTGAAACCCTGCCTCTACTAAAAATACAAAAATTAGCTGGACTTGGTGGCACACACCTGTAATCCCAGCTACTTGGGAGGCTGAGGCAGGAGAATTGCTTGAGCCCAGGAGACGGAGGTTAAAGTGAGCCAAGATCATGCCACTGCACTCCAGCCTGGCCCGATAGAATGAGACTCTGTCTCAAAAAAAAAAAAAAGTCTTAAAAAATGAAAATGTAAAATATTATTTCCACTCACTATCTGATTTCAAAATATAAATAAAGCAACAATATTCAAGACAGTATGATAGTGGCATGAGGAAAGATAAATATGTCAATGGAACAGAACATAGAGTCCTTAAATTAACCTACACATATGATGTAAATAGATTTTTGACAAAATCTCCAAGGAAATTCAGTGGAATAAAGAAACTCTTTTCAGGTTGTGTTGCTGGAGCACTTGCATAAATTCAGGAGATATATTGACCCTGATCTCACATCATAAAAGTAAAATAATTTGAAATTATTATAAGCCTAAATAAAAAAGCTAAAGCTATGAAGCCTCTAAAAGAAAACATAGTAGACTATATAATTTATAGTAAACAAAGTTTTCTTAGAAAACTGAAATGTCAGAAAAAGCACTAACCACAAAACATGATACAACTGAACTCCATGAATATCATAAACTTCTGCCTATCAAAAGTAACCATTAAGGAAATAAAAAAACAGAAGCCACAGACTGGGAGAACATATTTGCAAACTCATATATGTGACAAAATACTTCTTTTATTCAACATATATGAGCAACTCTGATAAAGCATTTTTATAATTTCAACCAAATTGGGACAAAAAAATTCAAAAAATTTAAAGAAAGACATAAATTGGAAATAAATGTATGAAAAAGTGCTCCATATCTTTAGTCATCCATGAAATGACATTACAAATACAATGACATACTACTTCTCATCTACTAGAATCGTTGAAATTAAATGTCAGCATCAACATTGGAATGGATATGGAGCAACTGGAACATCCCTACATTGCTGGGGCTGTGTAAAATTGTACAGTCTTTTTGAAAATTGTGTTTTTTTAAATTAAGCTAAACATGTTTACCATATGACACCAGATTTCACTTATTAGGCTATCCCCTCAAGTAAAACTCATGTACTGTTAAATAATTCCAGATAAAATATTTGATAGCTTTATTAGTAATTGCCAAAACACCAAATGTCAATCAACAGCAGAATGGGTTTTTAAAATTCTGATATGTTCAGAGTGGAATATTACTTAGGAAATAAAAGTGAATTGCTGACTTATTCAACAACAGGCATGAACCTCAATATAATGTTAGCATTATCTTAAGCATTATCATATATGGCAAAAGTAACATATTTTAGTATAATCAGAAGTGTGATTGTTTATGGAGATGGGGATTAATCTGAAGAGAAAAAGAAATTTTCTGAGTTGATAGAAATATTCTACATTGTAACACTTGCCAAATTTCATCAAAGGGTATACAACATATGAATTTATCACTTTATGTAAATCTTACCTCAAAAAGAAAAATGTCCAAGAAGTTCAAGTGTTGCTGAGGATACAGAATAGCTACACTTTTTATACATTGTTGATAGGAGTGTAAAATGGGATAACCTCTTTGGGACACCTGTGGTCAGTATCTACTAAAACTGAAAATCCATATATCCTGACAGCTAGCATCTCTACACCTAGTTATTTATCCAAGAAATATAAATGCTTATGTCCCCAGGAAGATATTAAAAATGCTCAGACTGCATTATTTATAATTGCCATAAACAGGAAACAAGCCAAATTTCCACCGAGAGGAGAAAATAATCCAGCTTCTTTAAGAGTGGCAATATAGACATTTTGGGCCAAATAATTATTTTTGTGGGAATTATCTTGTGCATTATAGGATGTTTGATAGTATCCATGGCCTTTATCCACTAAACGTCACTAGCAATATCATACTTACGACAGTCAAAAATATCTCCAGACATTACCAAATGTACCATCAGGGCACAAAACCTACCTCTAGTTGAGACCCACTGGGATAGAGTAACATGGTATATTAATCTTCTGGTATATTACTCAACAATAAAAATTAATGAACCATTAATCAATACAACATAATGAATCTAAAACAAGGTAGTGTACTGATAAATGTTTAACAACATGCTCTGAGGTGAAGGTGATGGGGAGGCTGATATGGAGCATTTGTCATGGTTTCTATAACTATTTCAAAGTCTAGGTTTTAGATGGTAGTAGATTGATATTTTCGGGGAAAAAATCTAATATTTAGGCTATCCCAATGTATCTGGAAAGTGGTATAACTTCATTAATTAATTAGCTTATAGATGCCATTTCACAATTTATTGAAGATATTGTATGAGAGTTTGTGAATCTATAAATTTTGAAGTCTTCCAATGCTGACATTCTATAATATTTATAAAATTGACATGTGTCCTCAGAATCTATTGCTTATTTGTGGTTTCTGAAATGAAATGGACCTAAATTTTTAGTGATTTGTATTTTCAAATTAATGTTCCTTTTGCATTTATTTGTAAATTCAAATGTGTCTTTTTATCAATCACTAAGAAGAAATTGCTTTATGTTTTCAAAATGTAATGTATTTACATACATATAAGTGTATAAAAGATCCCTTTAATGTATACAAATAAGTAAAGGTCAGACCTTGCTTAGAAGTTAATGATGACATTGGGACCACTGACATTCTTTTTATTGAGCCTGTGGTGCTGAATTGCTGATAATATGAATATTAAATGTGACACTGAATTCTATCTAAAGATGCACTTACAGGAGTAATTAAGAGGGGGTCAAGAAAGGGAGCCCGGCTTTTGATTCTAAAAGAAAACATTTAACTCAATTTGTAGATCAGATTGAAGGACCAATCAATTATGCCATTACAAATTCTGTAACGTGGCTATAATATTTAGATTTTAAGTAAGTAGCACAAGTGAATTCTTGAAATTTAACTTTCTATCTTCATCCCCATTTCACTACTCTTTTTCTCTGCAGACCCAAGTTGAAGGCTGATTACAAACTGTACTTGATCTTTAACGAATCAGTCAGCACCTTTTTCAGATTTGAAAGATTCCTGGATTGAGTCCTCAACTAATACCTCACATATTAATACAGTCACTAAAGCTACCAACATTTCTTTGCAAAGTAAGGAGTACTTTGCTATATCATTCCAAATCAATGTCATTCAGTAATTTGGGGAAAACATTATCTGTAAACTACATCTACTTCTATCACAACATGTACAAGTTCTTAGAAAGCAAAGGAGAGTAAACACTGGGCTCCATTCTTCCTCATGTTAGTTTAAAAATGTAAACTAAATTAGTATTAGTAAAACACACTTGTGAATGGCACTTGACCATCTCTTTTGCATCCTTCACTAGAGTTCGAGGATAATTTCAAAAGCATTTCACAAAAGTTATGTACACTTTCAGTAATGGCTTAGGTGCATATAATAGAAGTACGTTTGCATCACTCAGTAGCTATATCTGTTCTCATGTACATTTATCTCTAAATTTCATCAACTTCACATCAACCTTCCCAATCATAAATCGCCTCAGGGACACTAGGTAAAAATCCAAAATGATTTTTAAAGAACGAAATTGGTATGTGTCTTGAAAGCAATACTTAATATACGTCATTTGTGAATATTTAGTTACAGCAAAGTTATGTTTGTTGTGAAGAGCAAAGCAACTGCCCCTTTCAAAAATGAGAACATAAATTACACTTGCCCATAAATGTAAAAGCATGCCCTTGCTAAATAATACATGGTCAGTACCAAACTATAGTTGCACTGAGTAAACTGATTTCTTTGAGAAATTTAGCCAGTTCCAGGTGTTAAGAAATCTTATTTTGGCCGGGCGCGGTGGCTCAAGCCTGTAATCCCAGCACTTTGGGAGGCCGAGACGGGCGGATCACGAGGTCAGAAGATCCAGACCATCCTGGCTAATACGGTGAAACCCCGTCTCTACTAAAAATACAAAAAACTAGCCGGGCGAGGTGGCGGGCGCCTGTAGTCCCAGCTACTCTACTCGGGAGGCTGAGGCAGGAGAATGGCGTAAACCCAGGAGGCGGAGCTTGCAGTGAGCTGAGATCCGGCCACTGCACTCCAGCCTGGGCGACAGAGCGAGACTCCGTCTCAAACAAAAAAAAAAAAAAGAAATCTTATTTCATGTAACTTACCATAAATTATAAATATAAACTTAACACTTTAGCCATTACATGTCTAATGCAATTATTTGTTGTCTCTTAAAAGTTTATAAAACTCACACTATTAAAATCATCTCCAAACATTCCCAAAGATATGAAACACATTGAACTTCCTTGTAATTAAGAACTCAATGCAGTTTGCTTTATTTAGTCTCTTTCTGCCTCAGTTCTTCAGAATATGACCATAATCTCCTATAATTAGGAAGTACTTCATACCTTAAGCAAGTTTTACAACCCACTAAAAAGCTAATTAATGTTAACTTCGAATGGGTTCTCTTGCACTGACATTGCTGTGAGTAGTTGGCTTGGCTCAAATATAAAGTGCACTTATCTTTGACCTTATGTAACTGAATGCAAGGGTAGCTCATTAGAAGAATTGTAGCATTTCTCTTGCATGGATATATTACTAATGGTTGATTTTCAGAAGGAAAAATAAAATGAGATGGGGCTGCAAACTAGTGAAAATTCAGGCAAGGTCAAATAGCACATGCAGTTTAAGGCCTCTTTTCACTTGCTCATGACACTCGGCTGGAAGCAAGTATCTAGAAGTCAGAGTGTTTATGCCTTCTTTGCTGTGCTAATCTTTCTAATTTTGGTTTTAAATCATTCAACCTAAAGTTATTTAACTTTATTGGGTATCTTTACAAAGCAATATTCTTGCATTTTCAGAGAAATGTATGTATTTAACTATGTGCATAAGATGCCTCTTATAATCACCTTAAATTCTTCTGGCTCCACTGCTTCCTAAGCCATTGTTCTGGTCACCATGTCCTTGCAAGCTTTGACCAGCTTTGTGAAGATGCACTTGGCAATGCAGCAATGCCTTGGCTCATGCCAGTGTCCTGTATTTTTTGTCTTCTGCCCTTGGATACATGGGTTGCCAAGAAGTATGGAGAGTTAACAACTATGAAACTGCTCTCAACTAATGGAGATCAATGTTTCCCCTTCTTTCAAGTGTATAGTTTCCTAGCTAATTTACTAAAACTCCTTGGGAGGTCTTCCTCCATAAAGCTCAGGTGGCTAATAACAAATGCCAACTTGATTGTTTGCTCATTTTCCTGTTTAATTACTTAACTCCTGCTCCCTGGGATCATTTCCTAAGTAAAGTACCTGCATGCCAAACCCTTAGCTTTCAGGAACCTCAGACAAAACAGTGAACAAGACATACAACAATGAACACATTGAGAGTCTTTTTTGAATATAATTGTCTCCTACTTTATAACATGATAAATATAAAGAGACTAATTTCTAGGCTTTTTAATTTCACCAACAGGCAAAATTTAAAAAAAAAAAAAAAAAGGACTAATGTAGTATTGACAACTATTTTTTTTAACAAGTATGAACATTTAAAACGAAATAATCACTTTCTTATAATACTAGGTTTGAAATTTTCACCTATATCTGAATGTAAAGAATGTTACTTGTTAGGGCATTGGATAAGTTGTTAGGACTTTAGTCAGGTTATGAATATCTTGAGCCTCAGCTCCTTCATCTGTAAAATGGAGATAATAATAGCATAATAAAAAGTTCTAATAGTAGCACAGTAGATAATAGATAATAAAGTATATCAGATATTTCTTGTGGCATAACAAACCAGCCCCCATCTAAGTAGCTTAAAATATCAACTGTTTAATTTTCTCAGAATTCTAAAATGTGGGGCTGGAATCAACAGTCCTGTTTCTACTGCTTTCTCTCTCTGGTGTCATTCACGTAGTTGTCACAATCTAGAAGTTTCACAAGAGTTAGGTAGTTAGTTCCAGATGGCCTCACTCGCATATCTCATGGGTTAACTGGGTGCCTTGGATCTCCTCCAGGAGGTCTGGTCAGAGGGCTGCTGGGGTGCTGGGGTTTCTTACATTGAGGCAAGCAACATTCCAAGTAGGAGAGAGCAGAATCTGTAAAAACCCCTTGAGGGCAAGACTGATAAGTAACAAAATGTTAGTTCTTTCTGATTAGATTGCTAATAGCAAATCATAAGGATTTGAAAAGGAAAGAAATAAACTCCACATCTTAATGGGAGAAGCAGTAAATAATGTCTGGCCATTGTAAGGTATATACTTCAGGAGTAGTACTTGTAAAGAACTAAGTACAGTGCTGGCACATAGTCTCTACCATTTAAAAATAGCTTATTTTCATTACATATGAGTGTTTTGTATTCCTGTTTTAAAAAAGAGGAGTAAAATTCAGATTTTTGGAAGTGCAGAAAATGTATTAATCTGAAGAAGAGTACTTTATATGTAATAAATCTAGCCTAATATAAACTAAACATATTTCTTCATTTTTCTCATTTCACTCAAACTATCAAATCAATATATATGTAGATAAATATCACTAGTTCCAGCACCACAGCATCAGTGTTTAGTAATTACTTGTGAAAAACACAGTATTTATTTATTTATTTATTTATTTATATGTATTTATTTATTATGAGGTGGACTCTTGCTCTGTCGCCCAGGATGGAGTGCAGTGGCATGATCTTGGCTCACTGCAACCTCCACCTTCCAGGTTCAAGCGATTCTCCCACCTCAGTCTCCCAAGTAGCTGGGATTACAGGCACCTGCCACCACACCCGGCTAATTTTTGTATTTTTAGTAGAGACAGGGTTTCACCAAGTTGGCCAGACTGGTCCTGAACTCCTGTCCTCAGGTGATCCACCTGCCTTGGCCTCCCAAAGTGCTGGAAATACAGGCATGAGCCACCATACCCAACCAAAACATCATTTTTCTTTTACGATGTGGTCTTATGGAATCCAGTTTGCCTCATTTTTGCACAAAGGTTCTTACCACAATATGACCATAATAGGACTTCCATGTAATTTTCTGCCCCATCATACCTAAAGTACTCAAATATAAGAAAATATCTATTCTGCTTGGGAACAAATTACAAGGTTAGGATTGTGTGGTTCCCTTTCTACAAATATCCCTAAACTTCATGTGTAAATTAAGGCATAAACTTAATTATAGCAACGGACATAAAACAAGTACAATCATCCCTCTATATCCATGAGGGATTTGTTCCAGTATTTGTATTGGAATTTGATATTTTCCCCCACATGTACCAAAATCAATGGATGCTTGAGTCTCTTATATTAAATGGCATAGTTTGAGTATAACCTACACATATATTCCCATATAATTTAAATCATCTTTAGATTTCTTATAATACCTAACACAATGTAAATACAGTGTAAGTCATTTTCATACTGCCAAGACCAGCTCTGTCATGGAGACCTTAACCCAGCAGTGCTAGAGGAATTAAAGACACACACACACAGAAATATCGTGTGTGGAGTGGGAAATCAGGGGTCTTACAGCCTTGAGAGCTGAGAGCCTCAAACAGAGATTTACCCACATATTTATCGACAGCAAGCCAGTGATAAGCATTGTTTTTATAGATTATAGATTAACTAAAAGTATTCCTTATGGGAAACAAAGGAATGGGCCAAAATAAAAGGATGGGCTCTGGCTAGTTATCTCAGCAGGAGCATGTCCTTAAGGCGCAGATCACTCATGCTATTGTTTGTGGTTTAAGAATGCCTTAAGCGGTTTTCGGCCCTGGGTGGGCCAGGTGTTCCTTGTCCTCATTCTGGAAAACACAACCTTCAGCATGGGTGTCAAAGCCATCATGAACATGTCACAGTGCTGCAGAGATTTTGTTTATGGCCAGTTTATGGCCAGATTTTGGGGCCTGTTGCCAACACATACTATATTTTTAATTTGTACTTTTTCATTGTTGTATTATTATTTGGGATTTCATTCAAATATTTCTGATCTGCAATTGGTCAAATCCACAGATGTGAAACCCATAAGTAATCAGGGAAAACTGTATAAAGATTTCACCTTGGAACATATGGCCAAATGTCGACTCCATTTTTGTTACTTCAGTAACCTCCTGTTACTCTCTTCAATATAAGAGTAACATTTTCCAGAGGTGGTTTTAAGTATTAGATGAAATAATGAATGTGTATGATGCCTTAGAGCAAAAATCATTATTTATAATACACACACACAGACTCAAATATAAGCTATATTTACGATGCAACAACAATACATTTCATATCTAGTCATGAACTACTGAGTGCCAAGACTTCCACATTAGCCTTTGATTGTGCAAAAAATATTGGTCCACTAATCACTTTCATAGGAATTGGATTTCTGCATCACTTGGTTTGCTGAATGGCACACCTCATCTCTTTATGCCTGAGTGCCTGACCACTACTCCTTGTCCTGTAGACCTCCCCCTTAGACAAAATACCTGGGTTTACCTGCTAGCCTCCCTTCAGTTAAATCAAATACACTTCCCTGATACTTCAACTCCCACTGGATGACCTGTCCGGCATTGTAGCTGCTCAAGACCCATAGTGAAAGGATTATAAAGTGATAATCAAAGTAGCTAACCTTGCTGCTCTACTACTTGTCCATTTTATGAGAATTGGATCAGCTACACAAAGATAGTCTCTAAACAGCAATAAAATTCCACCAGACACTCTAATTCCTATCATAAGATCTCAGTACATTGTGATCTTGGTAGGATTTAACTAAAATCTTCCATAACCCAAAGAAGCTATCCTCTAATTTCCTGATTTAGAATTTTGTTTCAGGGCATCTCTACCTGCCTTCCAGAATTGATACAAGTTGACAATATATGAACAAAATACTTATACCTATTGCATCCAGGCCTTGATAAAACACCAAATCAGTTATGCTATTTTCTAAGGTACACTTAGTATGCTTTTCATTTTGATGAGCTACTTAGCAGGACTTGCTTATTCAAACAAACTTTCTGAAAACTGTTTAGAATTCCTACAGTTTTCAATGATTCTTGTTTTGCCTAGCATATATTCTCAAAATTCACAGAAATTATATGAATCGGTTTGTTCTAAGCATAATTTGTATCAAAGAGTAAATAATTAAGAAATATTTATGTTCTATCCCTAAAATAATACTTAGTCTAGTGTCTTTTCCAAGGACAAATGAGGAAAAAGGTAAAAGAGCAAGCAATTCGAATAAAACAGGTTAAGAAATCTAACGACTTAAAATTTGTACTTGGGAGAAAATATTCACAAATTATGCATCCCACAAGGTCTAATATCCAGTATCTATAAGAAACATAAACAAATCAACAAAAAAAAACATTAAAAAGTGGGTAAAAGACATGAACCTACCCTTATCTAAAGAAAACATACAAATGACCAACAAATATATGAAAAAATGCTCAACATCACTTATCATCAGAGAAATACAAATTAAAAGCACCATATAATACTATCTCACATGGTGGATTAGATAAAGAAAATGTGGCACATACATACCATGGAATATTAGACAGCCATAAAAAAGAATGAAATCATTGTCATCTACAGCAACATGGATGCAGCTGGAGAACATTACCCTAAGTGAATTAATATAGGAAATACTGCATGTTCTCACTTACAAGTGGGAGCTAAATATTGAGTACACATGGCCCTAAAGATGCAAGGCAATAGATAGCAGGGACTCTAAAAGGGGAGAGAGAGGGAGAGGACAAAGTTGAAAAACCGCCTATTGGATAATATATTCACTATTTGGGTGACAGGATCAATAGAAACCCAAACCTCAACATCACACAATATACCCATGTAACAAACCCATACATATAACCTCTAAATCTAAACTTTACAAAAATTAAAATTAAAAATAATAAAAATTATTCCTGATTTATCAATAGTAAAGTCTTAAGTGTATTTTGGTTATTGAAAACAAAATAGTATTGTTTTAGTCCATTTGTGCTGCTATAACAAAATATCTAATGCTGGGTAGCTTATAAATAACAGCAATTTATTTCTCACAGTTATGGAGACTGGGAAGTCCAAGATCAAGGCACCAGCGGGTTTGATGTCTGGTAAAGGCCTATTGCTCATAGATGGTGCTATCTAAGTGTTCTCACATGGCAGAAGGCAGAGAAAGGGCAAAAGAGGATGAATGCTATATCTTCTCATGGGAAGAGAGTCTAAGAACAAAAAGGGCCTAATTACTTCCCTCCATCCCCTTTGTAAGTCACTAATTATTTCATGAGGACACAAACCTCATGACTTAATCACTTCCCAAAAGTCCCTACCTCTTAACACCACCACGATAGGAGTTAGGTTTCAACATATAAATTTTGGAGGGTACACATTCAAACTACAACAATTATTTAACAATGTTGTATTATTTTCTAAACCTAATTACCAAGATAAACCAAATAATTTATATCATGAAGAGTCATGTAGTTTAATGTAAGGTGAACACATGTAAATGTGGATGAACAGTGGAAGATTAAAAGTCAAATTTACTAATTCATCAGGCCGGGCGCGGTGGCTCACGCCTGTAATCCCAGCACTTTGGGAGGCCGAGGCGGGCGGATCACAAGGTCAGGAGATCGAGACCACGGTGAAACCCCGTCTCTACTAAAAATACAAAAAATTAGCCGGGCGCGGTTGTGGGCGCCTGTAGTCCCAGCTACTCGGGAGGCTGAGGCAGGAGAATGGCGTGAACCCGGGAGGCGGAGCTTGCAGTAAGCCGAGATCGTGCCACTGCACTCCAGCGTGGGCAACAGAGCGAGACTCCGTCTCAAAAAAAAAAAAAAAAAAAAAAAAAAAAAAAAAAAAATTTACTAATTCATCATGTTGACATTCTTTCTAACAATCTTTGAGATACTTAGGTAAATGTTCTCATGAGCAGAAGGTGGTTTAAATTTGAGGAGAAAAAGAGTCACAGTGAAGACATTTGTGATGTTTTCAAGAGTATTTGTTTTCCTCATGTGGCTTACTCAGGTGTAAGATGTTTCACTCTAAACATTGAGGTCTTTAAAGCAAAAGAAATGATCCTTTACATGACGACTGGAAACGGAAAATAAAATAGCACTACACGAAGCAAAGCAATAGCAGGAGCAAATGGTTGTAGAATGGAAAAGCAAGTAATGAAAGTGAATCATAGACTGTGTGGAGAAAATGAAAGAAATATGGAAAAAAAGATTATTCAGAAGAAATAGAAGTCAAGAAAAAATGAGTCTGAAAGAATATGTTGCTGGTGTACGAAGTCTTAGAAATACTGGTGATAATAGGACAGTGAGATATTTGTGGAAGCAGCATTTTAGCACTTTGAAACAAGCCAAGGGGAAAGACTAAAGAAGATAAATCAAGCCAATTCTTGAGGGAAAATTACCACATTCCCAATGAACAGCAATTAGAGGCCAAAATTTAACTCACCCCTGAGTGCTTCTGTAATTAGATTTGGAATATTTGCAGTGATAAATAGTCTAGTAAAAATATTGATTGGGAGAATGGTACAAAGTGAAAAGATCTTGGAATGTATAATATGACAAAAAAAAAACTGTGGTTTAACTTTCAGCTTGAGCTCTTAATAGCAATGTGACCCTAGGCAACTTATTTCAGTTCTATCAAGATAATTTTTTTGAGATATTTATTGAGATAAACCTCATTTTCCTTATCTGTGAAAAGACATTTTAACTGTCTCATTCTGTTGTGTGTAAAATTATTAAGTCTAATGAACTGTAATAATTAGAATTGCTTTATCTGGGCACTGCTTGGGAGAGAAATACTTATTTTTGAAAGACAATAATATTCCTTTAAATCAACACCCTGATGTCCATCGCTGTATATCTTCTCTTCCCTCTTTTTTCTTTAAATTACGAAAGTTTAAATATAAATGATGGAAGTGGCTGGATCTAATGTCATTAATACCATTAGAGTAGTTCAATTTATAAAATTGTAACTTTATTATAGAATTTAAGAGCAGTTTTAGAAGTGCTAGGAAAGAAACTACTTAAGCATTTATTCTTTTTATAGTTTAGCCTATAACACAGCAATTTGCTCTTTTATTTTCTCTCTGTTTTATGTATTCTTAAAAGACAAGTGAGCATAAAAAATCCTATTAAATAGTTGCATAATTAATGTTTGAAGGTTATAGTCCCACTTTCTTCTGTAAAACTTTTAGAATCATAAACCTTAAAATAATTAGAAAAATATATATGTTTGTCCATATTCATAAATCAGACGTTAGCCTTATAAAGAGTTTCTTAAGAGCTTCTCTTTTCTCATCACCTATCAGCATAGGATATTCAGAGTTCAGGGATTTTCCTACAAGATAAGGTACTCTTCTTTTTATCTGTTCACCACCTCTCCCAACAACTTCCCATTGAGAAAATAAGAAACATTTAGAACAAGTTTCATGCTATTTATTCAGCCATAATGGAACTTTGGTGATTTAAGAGAGATACCTGCAAAGACGATTAGGATATGACATGATCAGATCTTTTTTTTGGACTATATTTCACTCAAATATAAAGTACCATATATCATTCAAAATGAGCACCCTTTTTCAATGGTTTGTACACATAATGTTTATGTCTACTTCTATAAATATTATTCCCATTATCCCTCCTTCTGACAATTTTTATAAAAATTAGGTGACATTCTTCTAGCATTCTTATCTCCATGATAAGTCAGACTGCTTCTAGAATGGGTAAAAGAGGGAAAGAAAAAATATGACTACAATAGTTTGGAACCCAAACAGATTAAAGTATGAAATATTTCATAGCACAAGCAGCATATTATTAATCATATTTCCTAGTACATAATACATGCTAAATAAGAAGTTATTGTATTAATTTAACTAAGAGTGAAACTGCACAGGATCTGGGAGATTTAAGAAATGGTGGGAGGCTTGCTAGCACCATCTGACACTTGATTGACCATAGAGATCCATCAAATGGGAAAGACAGCTGATACAAGGACTGAGGAACACATGACTGGGAGAATCATGTGAACTAAGAGACTAGGTTTAAAAAAAGATAAATAGGAGCACATTTGGTGATGGAAAATGAACTATTTTTATTTTTAAACATTAAAAATTAGACACCTTTATTGTGTTAAAATGTCCTTCATGGAGTTGGAAAAGTTTAAGACTGTAGAAATGTCCTTACAATGTTAATTTATCTGGAGCTGGGGACTTAAAACTCATTTAATATGGCTCAATTCTGTTGAGCAATCTCCTTAACTGTCTTGGGATTCATTCCCCTGTTATCATGATTCGTTTCAGACTGTGAGTTCCTAACAGAGAAGTTAGAAGAAAATGGGAACTTAATCTCAAATAATATAATAGATTTATTCAAGCTATACAACTTTCTCTCCCAAGTTTTTCTTCCTGTACCAAGTCCAAAGTATGAACATGCCTTGTTTTCCTGTTTAGCACTTTTAAGTTTTCACTCAAATATAAAGTACCTTATATCATTCAAAACAAGCACCCTTTTTCAACAGTTTGCAAGTATAATATTTATGTCTATCTCTATAAATATTATTCCCATTATCACTCCTTCTGACAATTTTTATGTAAATTAACAATTTATATAAAGCCTTCTATCCCTACTCAAAATTATTTACCACTTGAAGGTTACAACCACTCTGCTCTGTTACATTTAAAGATTTTTATGAACTTGAAAACTCGCATTTCCTAAAACCTCTACTTCCTCAATTACTCCTGATCAGTTTAAATAAATTATAGCAGCAATACCTTTCACATGGCTTTCTCTATCTTTTAAAATTACTCTTCTCAGAAAAATTGGTGTGGCTTCATTTGATTTCTGCTTTTGCTGAGCATAACCTCCAGTAAATATACACTTTGCAGCATGGTACAGTGTTTAAGACAATTGTCTCAGAGCCAGACTGTCTGGGTTCAAACCTCGAGGCTACTACTTGTTTAGTAACTGTGGCACTGATCAAATCACCTAAACTTCCTGATCCTCAGTTTCTTCATCTGTACCTGAGTAGAGCAGTAGCTCCTATTTCATAAGGCTTTGTGCTGTGTATCTTGTATTTGCCCACCAGATTCCCCTCTGAACCTAGTTCCAGTCTGCTCTGCACTCAGGGAGGTGTATTCATACAAACGGAATCATCGAGTTCTCTTGCCTGATAGCTTCCAACTGGACCAGAGATCTAGAAGGTGGAGTGTGAAGTAAGAGTATTTATTCTCCTTTCTTCTCGCCAGGTTACTGTACATTGGCTGCATTCACCAACCAAGGGCCATAGCTTCTGATTGGCAACAATTCATATAACTATAGGTTCCATCAATTCCTCCTTTCATTTGCCCCTTCAGGTCTAGGGATGGTGAAAGACTTCCACTATGCTAGCCCCATGATATCAGTGCCCTTCTTGAGGTAGATTCAACTCTCCTTACATCATTTGTTTCCAATACGCCATTATTTTCCTGTTGGCACCCAGAGAGTAATTGAAGAAATTAAAGGAAATAATATGTGTCCAGTGCATAGCAGAGTTAGTTCTACAAAAAGGGTTAGATATTATTATTATACTCTATCATTATCATTATTATTCCATTATCTCTGGATATTTGAAGTTTTTATGACATAACAACTTGTATCATTTACATACAACTGGTAAGTTCAAAGTGCTTAATGTAAATCAACTCATTTAATAACACAACCCTGCTGAGTAGCGTAGAGGTACTAAGTAACTTTCCAAAGATCCTACCTGTAGTAAGTACCAGAACTGGAATTTAACCTGTCAATCAGCCTTTGCATTATTTGCTCTTAGCAGTCTATATTGTTACATTCATATCTTCTCTTGAGTCAGTAACCGTATATTTTTACTCTGACCTGTCTTTAATATCACTCTGTTTCTCTCTTCCACTCTCTTTTATGGAAATTTATTTCCGTAAAATTTATCTTGTTCTTGCCCTCATAGTTGTGCATGTTTGTGCTGATATAAATTTTCTCCCCAACTACTAATTTATCTTGCCTCCTAAAAATCAATTGAGGTAAATGATGTACATATGCATTCACAAAATAGAAGCAAAATGATGTACATATGCACCAAAAAAATAGAAGCAAAATGAAGAACTTAAGAGAACACGTAGTGATGATGGAGCTTAAATATGAGCAAATAAAAAATCATATAATCATAAATAATGCTAATACAGAGAAAAAAATGATAAGCATGGGGTTACAGCAAGCATCATAGAGGTAATAGAAAAAAAAATCTCCAAATACAAAACACGTCTTGCCATTTCAAAATATTAAACATAATAACATAATTTTAAATTTAATTACAAAACCTAATTCTAATCCTTTACTGTTTTGAAATAAGGAGTAGCACTTAATTTTAATTGGATTTAGTTTAAAAAAGATATAATCATCAAGTAATAGCTTATGTTTATAGTACATATTCATCATGTTATTCATTTTAAAATAGAATTCTTTTATTTCATATGTCTTACACTATTTTTGTATTTCCTAACAATGGTACTTTTCATGTTTATCTCAGGAGGAAACAAATTTACATTTTAAATATGAAATCATACGTGCCCTTATGAAATAACACTCATAATATAAGTATTATTTATTTTTGATTTACTATTTCACACACATAAATATATATTATTATAATCTTTAATGAAAATAAATGTGTATTAAAGGCCTACTATATTCCAGATACTTTGCTAGCTACTGTGATTTGGAGAAAAAGTAAGATTCCGGATCTACTCCAGGAAGCTTAATATCCAGTAGAGAAGATTAGCTTTAAGAATAAAATATTTCAATAAAAAGAACAAAATATCCTGAGGAAATCCCCAAGTGAAGGAAAAGAATAGTGATTATAAGCTATCAGGGAATGATTACAGGAGAATTAATCATTCAAGCTAGGTGTGATTATTTTAAAAGCTTTTAGAAAGGAGAGATCACGAAGTTGAAGAAAAAATCATTTCCAGTGGAGAGAAATGCTTAAGTACAGGACAGTGACTGAAAAATTAAGCATATTTTCAGCCTAACCAAACTCATCTTCCTCTAGAGTATACTGTACACCAAGTATAATAGTAAAAAGTAAGCCATGAACAACAGCGTGGTGGCAACTCAGGTAGATTATTGAATGTTAGTTGAACAGTTTGACTTCCTTGTTAAAAAGCTGAATGTCACTCCTTCAGAAAATGTATGATGTCATCAGCCTATGGGCTAAATTTAGGGTAAGAGAAAATAATGCAAAGAGACCAATAAGAAAGCCATTGAAATAGTGAATGTAGAGTATACTATGCACTTGAATTCTTACAGTATCTTTGTGAATATAAAGCAGGGGAAATATGTAAGAAACATTTGCTGTGTCCTGTTCATGATCATTCATAGAGATTACATAGAATAGGCTCACACATTTCCTCTCAAAGGCATTTATTATTTGACTAGATGACTTTCTACATCCTTTATGAGAACCTTTATGAGTAAGTAGTTTGTATTTACTAATGTAACAGTAAAGAAAAATAGGATAAGAAAAGAGAGTAAACTGTTTTGGTTATGTGGCTTTATAGTATAGTTTGCTTTATAGTATAGTTGGCTTTATAGTAAACTGTGGCTTTATAGTATAGTTTGAAGTTGAGTAGTGTATAGTATAGTTTGAAGTTGAGTAGTTTGAAGTTGAGTAGCCTCTGGCTTTGTTCGTTTTTAGGATTGTTTTGGCTGTTCAGGCTCTTTTTGGTTCCATATACATTTTAGAAAAGTTTTTTCTAATCCTGTGAAGAATGATGTAGTTTGATAGGAATAACATTGAATCTGTAAATTGCTTTGGGGAGTATCGCTATTTCTATGATAGCTATTTTTTAGTTCATTAGCATGGAATGTTTTTCTTTTTTCTTTTTATTTTTAGTTCTGGGGTACATGTACAATAGGTGCAGGTTTGTTGCATAGGTAAATGTGTGCCATGGTGGTTTGCTGCATCTATCAACTGATCACCTAGGTATTAAGCCCAGCATGAATTAGCTATTTTTCCCAATGCTCTCCCTCCCTCAGCCCCCCAAAAGGCCCCAGTGTGTGTTGTTCACCACCCTGTGTCCATGTGTTCTCATTGTTCAGCTCCCACTCATAAGTGAGAGCTGTTTGGTTTTCTGTTCCTGCATTAGTTTCCTGAGGATAACGGCTTCCAGCTTCATCCACAACCCTGCAAAGGACACAAACTCATTCCTTTTTATGAATGCATAGTATCCCATGCTGTATATGTACTACATTTTCTTTATCCAGTCTATTGTTGATGGGCATTTGGGTTGATTCCATCTCTTTTTTACTGTGAATAGTGCTGCAGTGAATATATGCTTGCACGTATCTTTGTCATAGAATGATTTATATTACTTTGGGTATATAACCAGAAATGGGATTGCTGGGTCAAATGGTATTTCTTTTTCTAGATTTATGAGGAACTGCCACACCATCTTCCATGATGATTGAACTAATTTAAATTCCCACCAACAGTCTAAAAGTGTTCCTATTTCTCCACAACCTCTCCAGGAACTGTTGTTTCTTAACTTTTTAATAATGGTCTTTCTGACTGGCATGAGATGGTATCTCATTGTGGTTTTCATTTGCATTTCTCTAATGATCAGTGATGTTGAGCTTTTTAAAATATGTTTGTTGGCTGCATGAATGTGTTCTTTTGAGAAGTGTCTGTTCATGTCCCTTGCCTACTTTTTAATGGGGTTGCTTGTTTTTTACTTGTAAACTTGTTTGAGCTCCTTGTAGATTCTGGATATTAGCCCTTTGTCAGATTCATAGATTGCAAAAATTTTCTCCCATTCTGTAGATACCCTGTTGACTCTGATGATAGTTTCTTTTGCTGTGCAGAAGCTCTTCAGTTTAATTAGATCCCATTTGTCAATTTTTGCTTTTGTTGCAATTGCTTTTGGTGATTTTATCATGAAATATTTGCTCATGCCAATGTCCTGAATGGTATTACCTAGATTTTCTTCTGGTATTTTTATACTTTGGGGTTTTACATTCAAGTCTTTAATTCATCTTCAGTTAATTTTTGTATAAGTTGTGAGGAAGGGTTCCAGTTTCACTTTTCTGCATATGGATAGCCAGTTCTCCCAGCACCATTTATTAAATAGGGAATCCTTTCCCCATTGTTTGTTTTTGTCTGATTTGTTAATGATCAGATGGTTGTAGATTAGCAATCTTATTTCTGAGTTCTCTATTCTGTTCTATTGGTGTATATATCTGTTTTTCTACCAGTATCATACTGTTTTGGTTATTGTAGCCTTATAGCATAGTTTGAAGTCCCGTAGCGTGATGCCTCCAGCTATGTTCTTTTTGCTTAGGGTTGTCTTGGCTATATGAGCTGTTTTTTGGTTCCATATGAATTTTAAAATAGTTCTTTTTCTAATTCCTTGAAGAATATCAATGGTAATTTAATGGTAATAGCATTGAATCTATAAATTACTGTGGGCAATATGGCCATTTTTATGATATTTATTCTTCCTATCCATGAGCATGGAATATTTTCCATTTGTTTGTGTCCTCTCTGGTTTCCTTGAACAGTGGTTTGTAGTTTTCCTTGAAGAGGTCCTTCACTTTCCTTGTTAACTGCATTCTAGGAGTTTATTCTCTTTGTAGTAATTGTCAATGGGAGTCCATTCACTATTTGGTTCTCTGCTTCTCTGTTTTGGGGTGCAGGAATGCTTGTGACTTCTGCATGCTGATTTAGTATTCTGAGACTTTGTTGGAGTTGCTTATCCACTTAAGGAGCTTTTGGGCTGAGACAATGGAGTTTTCCAGATATAGGATCATGTCATCTACAAAAAATACAATTTTATTTCTTCCCTTCCTATTTGAATATGCTTTATTTCTTTCTCTTGCCAGATTGCCCTGGCCAGAATTTCCAATACTATGTTGAATAGGAGTGGCAAGAGAGAGTATCCTTGTATTATGCCGGATTTCAAGGGGAATGCTTCTAGCTTTTGCCCATTCAGTATGATATTGGCTATAGGTTTGTCAAAAATGGCTCTTATTATTTTGAGGTAGGTTCCTTCAATACCTAGTCTACTGAGAGTTTTTAACACAAAGAGATGTTGAATTTTCTTGAAGGCCTTTCCTGCGTCTCTTGAGATAATCATGTGGTTTTGTCATTGGTTCTGTTTATGAGATGAATTACATTTATTGATTTGCATATGGTGAACCACCTTGAATCCTGGGAATTAAGCCAACTTGATCATAGTGGATAAGCATTTTGATGTGCTACTGGTTTCAGTTTGCCAGTATTTAATTAATAATTTTTGCATTGATGTTCATCAGGGATATTGGCCTGAAGATGTCTTTATTTTGTTGTATCTCTGCCTGGTTTGGGTATCAGGATGATGCTGGCATCATAGAGTAAGTTAGGGAGGAGTCCTTCCTTTTCAGTTGATTGGAATAGTTTCAGAAGAAGTGTTATCAGCCCTTCTTTGTATTTCTGGTAGAATTCAGCTGTAAATCCATCTGGTCCTGGGCTTTGTTTGGTTGGTAGGCTGTTTATCACTGCCTCAATTTCAGAATTCATTATTGGTCTATTCAGGAATTCAAGTCCTTCCTGGTTTAGTTTTGGGAGGGTGTATGTGTTCAGGAATTTATCCATTTCTTCTGTGTCTTCTAGTTTATTTGCATAGAGTTGTTTATAGTATTTTCTAATGGCTATTTGTATTTCTGCGGGGTCAGTGGTAATATTCCTTTTATCATTTTTTATTGTGTCTATTTGATTCTTCTCTCTTTTCTTCCTTATTAGTCTAGTTAGAAGTCAATCTATTTTATTAATGTTTTTCAAATACCAGCTCCTGGATTCATTGATTTTTTTAAAGAGTCTTTCATGTTTCTATCTTCTTCAGTTCCCTTCCGATCTTGGTTATTTCTTATCTTCTGCTAGCTTTGGGATTTATTTGCTCTTGGTTGTCTAGTTCTTTTAGTTGTGATGCTAGGGTGTCAACTGAGATCTTTCTAGCTTTTTGATGTGGGCATTTAGGGCTGTAAATTTCCCTCTTAACACTGCTTTAGCTGCATCCCAGAGATCCTGGTATGTTGTCTATTTTCATTTTCATTGGTTTCAAAGAACTTCTTGATTTCTGCCTCAATTTTATTATTTACTCAGGAGTCGTTCAGAAACAGGTTGTTCAACTTCCATGTAGTGGTGTGGTTTTGAGTGAGTTTCCTACTCTTGAGTTCTAATCTGACTGCACTGTTGTCTGAGATATCTTTTGTTATTATTTCAATTCTTTTGCATTTGCTGAGGAGTGATTTACTTCCAATTATGTGATCAGTTTTAGAGTAAGTGCCATGTGGCACCAGGAGGAATGTATATTCTGTTGTTTTGGGGTGGAAATATCTGTAGGTATCTATCGGGTCCACTTGATCCCGAGCTGATTTCAGTTCTTGAATATCTTTGTTAATTTTCTGTCTTGATGATCTGTCTAATATTGACAGTAGAATGTTAAACTCTTCCACTATTATTGTGTGGAAGTCTAAGTCTTTTTGTAGGTTTCTAAGAACTTGTTTTATGAATCTAACTGCTCCTGTATTGGGTGCATATATATTTAAGATAGTTAGCTCTTCTTGTTGAATTGACCCTTTACCAGTATGTCTTTTATGATCTTTGTTGGTTAAAAGTCTATTTTGTCAGAAACTGCGATGGCAAACCTTGTTTTTGTCTGTTTTCCATTTTCTTGATATATTTTCCTCCATCCTTTTGTTTTCAGTCTATACGTGTCTTTGCATATGTGACATAGGTATCTTGAATGGCACACTCATGGGTTTTGACTCTTTATCCATCTTGCCACTGGGTTACTGTAGTTGTAATTGGGGCAATTACAATTACTGTGTAATTGTAATTTTGGGCAAATGTAACTGGGGCATTTAGCCCATTTATATTGAATGCTAATATTGCTATGTGTGAATTTGATTCTGACATCATGATGCTAGTTGGTTATTTTGCAGACATGTTTATGTTTTTGCTTCACAGTGTCATTGGTCTGTGTATTTCAGTGTTTTTTTTGTTTGTTTGTTTTGTTTTGTTTTGTTTTTTTGTAGTGACTAGTAACAGTTTTTTCCTTTCCATATTTAGTATTTCCTTCATGAGCTCTTACAAGGCAGGCCTGGTGGTGATGAATTCCCTCAGCATTTGCTTGTCTGAAAAAAAAATGATTTATCCTTCATCTATGAAGCTTAGTTTTGCCAGATATGAAATTCCAGGTTGGAAAGTCTTTTCTTTAAGAATGTTGAAAATTGGCTCCTAATCTCTTCCGGCCTGTAGGGTTTCTGTGGCTTCTATTATTAGTCTGATGGGCTTCCCTTTATAGGTCACCTAGTCCTTGTCTCTAGCTGCCCTTAACATTATTTTCTTCATTTCAACCTTGGAGTATCTTATGATTACGTGTCTTGGGATTTTTCTTCTCATGGAGTATTTTACCAGAGTTCTCTGGATTTCCTGAATTTGAATATTGTCCTGTTTTTCTAGGTTGTGGAAGTTCTCCTGGATGATATCCCGAAGCATGTTTTCCAACTTGGTTCTGTTCTCCCTGTCTCTTCCAGGTATCCCTATCAGTCTTAGGTTCAGTCTTTTAATATAATCCCATACTTCTCAGAGGTTTTGTTGATTCCTTTTCATTATTTTTTCTCTAATCTTGTTTGACTTATTTCAGCAACATAGTCTTCGAGTTCTGATATCTTTTCTTCTGCTTGGTCTTTTTCGCTATTGGTACTTGTGTTTGCATTTTGAAGTTCTCGTGTTGTGTTTTTCAGCTCCATCTGATCATTTAAGTTCCTCTTTAAACTGGTTATTCTGGTTAACAGCTCCTGTAACATTTTATCATGGTTCTTAACTTCTTTGTAGTGAGTTAGAACATCATCCTTTAGCTTGGCAAAGTTCGTTGTCACCCATCTTCTGAAGCTTGCTTTTGTCAGTTCTTACATCTCAGCCTCATCCCCATTCTAAGTTCAGCTGAAGACTTGTTGCGATCTTTTGGAGGAGAAGAGGTCACTCTGACTCTGAGTTTTCAGAATTTTTGTGTTTATTCTTTGTCATCTTCATGGGTTTATCTACCTTTGATCTTTGAGGCTGCTGACTTTTGGATGGGTTTTTGTGGTGTCTTTGATATTGTTGCTTTCTGCTGTTTTCTTTTAGCAGTCAGGACCCTCTTCTATAGCACTGCTGTGGTTTGCTTGGGGTCCACTCCAGCCCCTATTCACCTGGGTCTCTCCCATCCCTGGAGATATCACCTGTGGAGGCTGCAGACCAGCAAAAAGGGCAGCCTGCTCCTTCTTCTGGGAGCTCTTTCCCAGCAGGCCTGATGCCAGCTGGAACATTCTTGTATGAGGTGTCTGGAGACTCATGTTGGGAGATCTCACTCAGTCAGGAGGAGTGGGATCAGAAATCCACTTAAATAAGCAGTCTATCTGCCTCTTGGCAGGGTGGGTATGCTGCACTAAGGGAAATCCCCCTCTTCTGGGCTGTCCTGACTCTCCAGACCTAGCAGGCAGAAAAGACTAAGATCACTGATCCAGGATACTGCAGCCAGCCCTCCTGCCAGGGGCTCCTCTCAAGATTATCAGTGTTCTATCCATAAACCCCTGACTGGGGATGCTGAGATTCCCACAGGGAGGTCCCACCCAGTGAGGAGTGGATCAGGGTCCCACCCCATCTCACTGGCACCAGTGGCAAGGGAAAGCAGCCACTGGAGCTATGGTGATGGTGGCCATCCCTCCCCCCAGGGAACTCAGTCTTCTTAAGCAGTTTCTAGTCAGCTGTGCTGGCCTGTGGTGATACCAAACTAGTGGATTTTAGCTTGTGGAGTTCCTTGAGAGTGAGGCTGCTTGTCTCCCTGTCTTCAGCCTCCTTCCCACAAGAGTGGATGGGTCTCCTGCCTCATGGGAATTCCCAGAGCCAAAGTATTGAAATACTCTTGTGTCTCAGTGCCTGCTCAAAGTGGCCACCCATATGAGCAGTCTACCTGAGCAGCCACCATGATTCTCCACAGCTTTGTGCTTGGGAACCAAGGCTCTGGTAGCGTGGCTCAGGAGGTGACCTCCTAATCCACAGGTGGCAAGGATCTCTGGGAAAAATCTGGTTTGCAGGGAGAGGAAGCACAATTCCTCACCATCTCCCTTGGCTGGGGGAGAGAGTTCCCTATATCACCTGCAGTTCCTGGGTGGCATCTTACTCCACCCTGTTTTTGCTCACTCTCAGTGGGCCACACCAACCACCTAGTCAGTCCTAATAAGAGAGCTTTGGTACCTCAATTGAAGATGCAGAGTGCACTCACAGTTTTTTGCTTCTTAGTGGGAGCTGCAGAATGGAGCTTCCTCTATTTGAACATCTTGGCTCCACCAAATGTTTTCCATTTGTTTGTGTTGTCTCTGATTTCTTTTAGCAGTGTTTTGTAATTCTCCTTGTAGAGATCTTTCACTTCCTTGGTTAGGTGAATTTCCTAGGTATTTCATTTTCTTTGTGATTCTTTTAAGTGGGATTTTGTTCTTGATTTCACTCTCAACCTAAACGTTGATGCTGTATAGAAACACTACTGGTGTTTGTATATTGATTTTGTGTCTTGAAACTTTGTTAAAGCTGTTTAACAGTTTTAGGAGCCTTCTGGCAGAGTCTATAGGACTTTCTGAGTATAGAATCACATTGTCAGCAAAGAGTGATAGTTTGATTTCTTTTTTTCCTATTTGGATACCTTTTATTTATTTATCTTCCCTGATTGCTTTGGCTATGATTTCTAGTACTATTTTGAAAAAGAATGTGAGAATAGGCATAAAAACAGACACCTAGACCCAAAAAAAAAGAACAGAAAACTCAGAAATAAAGCTCCACAACAACGAACATCTGATTTTTGACAAGGCTGACAAAAGCAATGAGAAAAGAACTTTCTATTCAACAAATGCTGCTGAGATAACTAGCTAGGACCCCTACTTTTCACCACATACAAAAATTATCTCAAGATGTATCCAAGATTTAAAGGGTAGGCCTCAAATTATAAAAATCCTGGAAAACAACCTAGGAAATACTCTTCTTGACACCAGCTTTGGCAAATAATTATCAACAAAGTCCACAAAATCTATTTTTAAAAAAACAGACAAGTGGAACCTAATTAAACTAAAGAGCTTCTGTACAACAAAAGAAACTATCAACAGAGCAGACAGACAAGCTACAGAATGGGAAAAGATTCTCAAACTACACATCCAACAAAGTCTAACATCCAGAATCTATAGGAAGCTTAAACAAATCAACAAACACAAAACACATAACCCCATTAAAAAATGGGCAAAGGACATGAACAAACACTTCTCAAAAGGAGACCTACATGTGGCCAACAAACATATGAAAAAATGCTCAACATCACTAATGATCAGAGAAATGTAAATCAAAACCACAAAGAGGAACCATTAAATAGTCAATGGACAACAGACACTGGTGAGGCTGCATATAAACTGCTGGTGGGAATGTAAATTAGTCCAGTCACAGTGGAAAGCATTTTGGAGATTTCTTAAAGAAATTAAAACAGAGCTACTATTGGACCCAGGGATCTCATTTTTGGGCATATACCCAAATGAAAATAAATCCCTCTACCAAAAAAACACATGCACTTGTATGTTCGTCACTGCACTATTCACAATAACAATGACATGGGATCAACCCAGGTGCCCATCAATGGTAGATTGGATAAAGAAAATGTGATACATATACACTGTGGAATACTACACAGCCACAAAAAAGGATAAAATTATGTTCTTTGTAACATTGTGGATGGATCTGGAGGCCATAATCCTAAGTGAATTAACATAGAAAACCAAATACCATATGTTCTCACTTATAAGTGAAAACTAAACATTGAGCATACATGGACATAAATATGGAAACAATAAACACCACAGACTACTTGAGGGTGGAGGAAGGGAGGGGGAATATGTTGAAAAACTACCTATCAGGTACTGTGCTCACCTTTTGGTGATAGGATCCATACCGCAAACCACAGCATCATGCAATATTCCCATGTAATAAATTTGCATGTGTGCCACCGTATCTAAAATAAAAGTGGAAATTTGAAAAAGAAAAGAAAAAAAAGAGCAAACTTTTAGGAATGAGGAGCAGGGTAAAGCAAAGGAATAATTGTTAAAAACGAGAATTATGGAATTTACCCAATAACTGAAGAGTTCCCTGCAAAAAGGAAAAACTGCGCTATCCAGGGGCTCTACAATAATAGAGGTTTACCCGCACCCTCTGGCATTGAAAGTAGAGCAGCCTGAAAGATGCCACAGCAGTCTGTACAATTCCATCCAGACCTTCTGTCCCTCTGTAGAACTGACACCTCACCTTTTCACAACTAGCAACCTTGAGCCCCCATACCCTACATGAGCCCCACGGCTTGTTTTGACCCTGTATGCCTGCTCTCAAAACCCATCCAAAGTTATTTTTTCCGACATCTCTTATCTTTCAGCATTTAAGTATTTGTGGTTTTCATGATACCAGTCATCATAGTGGTGAATGCTTTGTTCTTAACAAGTTTTGTTAAGATACACTTAGCAAAGCAAACTTATATCCTTTAAAACACAAAAAGGATTGAAAACAGTATTTAGCATAGTTACTAACTTAGCACATTCTTGACAAACAGACACATTTATATTTCTCAGAAGGGCAGTATGTGAGAGTTTAAAACCAAGTATAGAAAAAAATTTTGAAAAGCACAGTACTATTTTTTATTTACCTATGCAAATTTGTTTATAATTTTACTTATTGTTTCAGACTTACCTATGTAAATTTTTTAAATGACCCTAAATTTTAATGTTTATGGAAAATTTGTTCTCATTTTATTATACTAATAGTAATATGATGTTTGTAACTGTTTAGTCATTAGACACTATTGGTTGATGACCAGTCTGCAAATAAATGTGAAAAACTATAGTGCTGCTTAAAGATGTCAATAACTAAGAGAATATCATATGCCGGGGTCTGTAATCCCAGCACTTTGGGAGGCTGAGGAGGGTGGATCACAAGGTCAGGAGATGGAGATCACCTTGGCTAACATAGTGAAACCCCGTCTCTACTAAAAATACAAAAAATTAACTGGGCACGGCGGATGCCTGTAGTCCCAGCTACTCAGGAGGCTGAGACAGGAGAATGGTGTGAACCCGGGAGGCGGAGCTTGCAGTGAGCTGAGATCATGCCACTGCACTCCAGCCTGGACCACAGAGCGAAACTCTGTCTCAAATAAAAAAAAAAATAGAGAGAACAGCATACAAACTAGACTTATGATAAATGCATACTATGGTTCCTTTCAAAAATAATTTATTTTAATTACTCATTGATAATTCAAGAGTATTTAACTTCCCTTTATTATGGAAATAGACAATCAGAATATTTTCCTAATTTTGTAAACATCTAATTTATCCTTAAGTAAAAATCTTACTATCCCCAATTGCATTATTATATAATACAGTTTTAGAAAATCAAATGACACAATAAATATAACCTTATTCCTTAAAAATAGTTGCAATATATTTTATTATTGCCACAAGTATAAAATTTAATTGCAGATATTATGACAGATGAAAATAGCATGTGGCAAAAGATAATTCATTTTGGTCAAAAAGTACTTCCTCATAGGAAATGAAAGACCAATGCAGAGGTTCTATCCACCAAGAGGGATATATTTGCTCAAAGAATAGAAGTTAAAGAACAATAATTTACACACTGATTTTCATTCATTATCAACTATAAATTTATAAGAATTGAGAAAGAATGGGAAGCAGAAGATATGAATTGTACATAACCAATATAGACAAAACAGAATAGAATAAAATAGTAATGTTTTTAAAAAGAGATTAACATACCTTAGAGCACACTATTTTTCTCAGAATTTTACACACATAGTACAAAATAGCATACTATTTCTCTCAGAATTTTACATACACTCTACATAGTAGTTTAAGTAGAAACAAAAATAAAATGATTCATCCAAATAGTTGTACCAAACCAATCTTTAAATTTTGTGATTCTTATTTTCCTATGATACAGTCCAGGACATTGAACTATTAGTTTGGTGCAAAAGTAAACAGGAAAAATTGCAATTGCTTTTGCTTCAACCTAATATATATAAAATAATTTGATAGATAAATTTGCTAAATTCTGTTGACAATTAAAATTACATAGAACGGAGATTTTCCGTATGAGAGCTGCAGGTAAAATAATTTAATTAATTATTTCACCTTCCAGTATTAAAATCCTGAGAAAATCTATTAATTCTATTTTTCTACCTTTTTGAGTTTATCGAATCTATGGGGTTCATATAATTTTACTCTCTAGAAATGAGCCGG
This sequence comes from Macaca nemestrina, assembly GCF_043159975.1. Classification (NCBI taxonomy): domain Eukaryota; kingdom Metazoa; phylum Chordata; class Mammalia; order Primates; family Cercopithecidae; genus Macaca; species Macaca nemestrina. Next base: position 60,167,992 of record NC_092131.1, read on the forward strand.
AAAGGAGAAAGTAATATGTAATTTTTGAAAGTGAACTATAATTAGAAAAATTGTTTATATAATGACGTTTAAAACTAGCATAATAATAAAGATTGGTGCCAAAAGGGCTGACTAGAAGCAGCTACTGTCTGCCGCTCTGGCGGAGAGGAGATACAGTGGCCAGTAAACACCAGCTCTTCAATGGTCTCACCCTGGAGGAAACCTTAGGATTCATTAAGCCAGGATTCAATTCCTGGCTTAGGGAATGAGTTCTTTATCTTCTATCTGTCTGTGTATTTATATATGGTGTATGTGCGATATAAAAAAAGCTTTAATCGGTTTAAAAATAATAAGTGCTTAAATCAAATATTTTGGCAGAAAAGTAGAAAGTGTAAAGCCTTTTGGTTCACATGATGTAAGTAATCTTTGGGAAATCGAATCAGTTTTACATGCAAGGTGTGTAAATAAAGTTAAGTCTTTTTGGTAAAAGATAGTAAGAAGTCATGGGAATGTGAAATTTTTTACCTAGTTTAGAGGATTAAGGATTGCTTTAAGTTAAATAAGGTAAAGCTGAAGGTTTAGGCTAGTTGAGGAAGGTTTGTAAAAAATTAATCTTGTTAAAAAATTTTTTGTGTTAAAATATTGGCTAAAGTCAAAGGGGCATTATTCAGTTTTTCTGTAAATTAAATATTGAAATAAAAGCAGAACAGGTTTTTCTTAAAGCAAAAACCTGCTTATAATCTGCTCTTTAACAACAAATGGAAAGGGTTATAAAATGTTTATGAGAAATTTACCTTATGGTCAAACATTAAAATTGGGTAGAAATGTCTATAAGATTTAAGAATTGGGTGTGACATCAATAATGCACAAATGTAAAGGTGAAATTTGGCTTATTTGGTATAAAAATCATACAGAAAACATTGTCAAATATAAAGCAATGTTTGGCTTTCTTTGGGCTATATTTGTATTATAAATACATTATTGGTATGCATTCCAAAATTATGAGAAACTCCTGTAATCCTGATATGACTTAGTGTATGTTATTGTTATATAAAATTATTGTATGCCACAGAGGTAAGCAATTTTTTTTTGTCAATTATGTTTTTGATTATGGCTGTCCTAAGACATTTTGTCATCCACAAACAATTGTCTTGTTTTGGTCTACCTGATTTCTCCAGAATTTGAAACTAGTTGTATTTTTAACTTACTGCAGTGTAGTTATTTGCATACGTGAAATAAGAATCTGTTTTCTTTTGCAACAGGGCACAATTGGGGAAACTGGTTATTTTACCAAGGCTTTGATTGGAATGGTGTGCTTTCCTTTAAGGCATCAAACTTGACTTGCAAAGCCAATGAAAGCCCCTTGAGCAAGTTGGCCTCATACCTTTTCTACGCAGTCTCTCTGCAGAGTTCCTGACCTCTGAAAAGTAAAGAATGTTGCCTTCTGACCGACTGAGGAACCCCAGGGACCTCAAGAGGAGAAGAATGCATCCAATTTGTGTAGGTATTTTTTGGGTACAAACCCATGGCTGGGCTCGGCTTTAAAAAAAAAAAAAAATGTCTTATCTGAGATTCCTTCTATAGAACAAAGTTACATCAAAGCCAATTTTAAAAGCCTGTGTGAAAAATAATTACTCTTGCTGCATTTTATACAGATAATTAGGCCAAGTATAACAAAGCAAATTGGTATTACCATGATTTGTCTTTGGTAAAAACGAGAAGCTGGAGAAAGAAAAATCATGTTTCAAGAACAATATGGTACACCGGTTATTAAATTCTAGTGGTCTTTAAGCTTGTTTCTGCAATTTAGACTAACCCTGCTTATTCCTATGAAGCAACCAGTGATCTCTGACTGCTGCTCAGAAGAAACAAGGGATGGGTAATGTAAAAATCTTGGGGTATGTACTAGAATCCGCTAGCAACCCCACATCAGCTTGGTTTCAACCGTTGCCCAGTTCATGGAAACCTTCTAATTTAGTTAACTTGAGATAATTTTACTAATTTTGTTTTACTGTTTTGGAATATATAGCTGTTGTACTTTTGTGTAGGAATGCAGGATAAGTTTACTAAATGTTCTCTTAAATTAAATACTTATTAATCTTCCTGATATTACCTTTTGTTAGAACTCACAGTTATGAATGGCCCTCACCATATCGATGCTTTGTAATTAAGTTCCCCTCCACCTGAACACAGGAGACACTAATAGTTGGGCAGGAATATTACCACGCCTATTCAGCATGAAGAAGTTACAGAGGATGAATCTTCATCCCTCTGCCACTGTTAAGATTAAGGGTTCTCTTATAAAAGAGAGTAGGGAAATGTCAGAGGCATTTGAATCAGAGCATCTTCATCTTGAATAGAAGCTGAGTAAAATGAGGCTGAGACCTACTGGGCTACATTCCCAGACAGTTAAGGCATTCTAAGTCACAGGATGAGATAGAAGGTCAGCACAAGATACAGGACATAAAGACCTTGCTGATAAAACAGGTTGCAGTGAAGAAGACAGAAAATACCCACCAAAACCAAGATGATGATGTGAGTGGCCTCTGGTCACCCTCACTTCTACACTCCCACCAGTGCCATGACTGTTTACAATGCCATGGCAACATCAGGAAGTTACCCCATATGGTCTAAAAAGGGGAGGCATGAATAATTCACCCCATGTTTAGTATATAATCAAGAAATAACCATAGAAATGGGCAACCAGCAGCCCTCTGGGCTGCTCTGCCTATGGAATAGCCATTCTTTTGTTTCTTTACTTCTCTGATAAACTTGCTTTCACTTTATTCTGTGGACTCAACTCAGATCCTTTTATGTGTGAGGTCCAAGAACCCTCTCTTGGGGTCTGGACACCACAGATGCCATAGGATAAGGAACCCAGTCTCTCTTTCATGTGTGCACCCATCCCCTATTCTTCACCAGGCAGGGCCCTGACTCTGGCTGCAGTGCAGCAGCCCCATCCCTGGCTGAACATTCCCATTGGCAGCACCTCTGCCTTTCTCTAGGGTAGAGCTCTCAGAGGCAACTGAGAGTTCTGCCACTACTACTGCATTGGTACTGCCCTCATTGCCCTTGGACAGGAGGAAGAACAAAGCCTGAGTGCTTTACTCACACCTAAAGCACACCACACCTGCCTTATGGAGAAGAGAACAGTCTATCTTCCTTGTGAGCCTCCCACACCGCTTGCTCATCACCAGGCAATGCCCCCTGGCTTGGGCCCACAATGCAACCACTGTACCGTGGGTTGATTGTTGCCATTGGCAGTGGCTCTGCGTTTCTCTGGGGTGGAGCCCTAATAGACAAGTGAAAGGCCCTCTGTCACTGCAACGGCCATGGATCCTTCCCCTCTGCCCCAAAGCTGGAGAGGAAATAAAAAGCCTCAGCTCACCCCAGGGCTGTGGTATGCAGCCCAGGAATGCCAAATCAAAATCTGTGGTGAACACTTGAGTGGGAGAGGAGCCCACACTATCAGAGCACTGAGAGGAAGCACAGCTGCAAATGCGAGGAAATGGAGGAGCTGCATGGCTGAGCAAGAGCCCACTACACTTTAGTACCCTCTATAAGAGCAAATCCCAAATTTCAAAACCAAATATACTTTGCTGATATACTCCACCCCTGTGAAGCCAAGGACAGGAGTTAGATCACAAATAAAGACCCTGCACAATCGCTTGACCCTCTGAAAACATCCAGAAACGAAGTCAACTGACTATACTTAAATTATACCACAACGGAAGGAACATCAACCCACACAGATGAGAAAGAACCAGCACAAAAATGCTGGTAACTCTAAAAGGTAGAGTGTCTTCTTATGTTCAGGCAACGACACTGGCTCTCCAGCAATGTTATTTAAACAGAAGAAAATGACTGAAATGACAGACATAGAATTCAGAATCTGAATGACAATGAAGAGCACTAAGATTCAGGGGAAAGTTGAAACCCATTCAAAGGAGTCTAAGGAATCCAGGAAAACAATCTAAGAGATGAAAGACAAAATAGCCATTTTAAGAAAGACCTAATCTGAGCCAATAGAGCTGGAAAACTCACTACAACAATTTCATAATAAGATTGGAAGTATTAACAATAGAATAGACCAAGCTGAGGAAAGAATCCTAGAATTCAAAGACAAGATTTTTAAATTAATTTAGTCAGACAAAAATAAAGAAAAAAGAATTTTAAAAAATGAATAAAACCTCCAAGATATATGGGATTACATAAAGACCAACTCAACAACCCTTTGGCATCCCTGTAAGAGACGGAAACAGAGCAAGCAACTTGGAAAACATACTTGAGGATATTGTCCAAGAAACCTCACTAGAGAGGTCAACCTATAATTCAGGAAATTCAGAGAACCCCTGTGAAATACTGTACAAGACAACCATCCCACAGACACATAATCATCATATTCTCCAAGGTCAATGCATATTAAAAAAATTAAAGGCAGCTAGTTAGAAGGGGCAGGTCACCAAAAAGGGAACCCTTCCAGCTAACTACAGATTTTTCAGCAGAAACCCTATAAGCCAGAAGATACTGAGTCCCTATATTCAACATTCTTAAGGAAAAAAAATTTCTACCAAGAATTTATATCCAGCCAAACTAAGCTTCTAGAGCAAAGGAGAAATACAATTATTTTCAGACAAGCAAATGCTAAGGGAATTCATTACCACCAGGCCTGCCTTACGAGAGGTCCTGAAGGGAATGCTTTCATGCAAATGAAAGACCATTATTGACCACCACAAAAACACAAGTACATAGATGATCAACACTATAAAGCAAACACACAATCAAGTCTACATAACAACGGCTGATAAAAGGAAAACACACCTGAATTAAATTTAAAGGAGATTAATTGAGCAATTAATGATTCACAAATCAAGCAGCCTCCTGTGTCACAGTAGGCTCAGAGACTCCAGCTCAGCCAAATGGTGGAAGAAGATTTATGGACAAAAAAGGAAAGTGGCATGATTTTAAATAAGATACAGAAATAGCTCAATTGGTTACAGGTTGACTTTTGTCTATTTGAACATGGCTGAAACAGTTGGCTATATTTGATTGGCCAATGCTCAGTGACTGGCACAAGTGTAGGCTATGGTCTGTTTATACCATCACTTGTTATAATTCACAACAATGTACAGAAAAACCTTTAGGCTGAACTTAAAATATGTAAGGAGGCAGCTTTAGGCTAAACTTGACTTAGCAATTCCCTCCTTTTGGTCATCTTCTTTGACAAATTGACCAAAACTTTAGTCACTGATGTCATCAACACATTTATAAATGGACTTATTTGACCTTGAGGCACACTGGGAAACAGTAGAACAGTGGGTTTTGCAAGGTAGAAACAAGGACTAAGTAGAGGGTACCTCCTTATGCTGGAATATCTTGTTTACATGAGAAAGACAAAACCTGGTCTGTTCTAGGATCTATCTGTTTCCTTAACGTCTTAGTTTGATTATGTCACATTTAGCATCAGCAACTCCATTTTGTTTTTGTCTGGTCTATTGGGGCCCAGTGCGTGAGTTCAGTCCAAAACAATGGCCTCCTGCCATTTGGTTGAACAACTGCCTTCTTTTGGTCAGATTCTCACTTAGGTGAGCGTGTGACCAATCTTGGTGCCTTAGTGCCACTCTTGGTTACTATCATTCTGAGTTTCCAGTCTCAGCATGTTCATTCATAGGTTACTGTGTCCTCATGGTCACACATTTCTTTCAGCTCTTGTCACTCCAGTTGAAGAGAGAGCATTTGACATTCTAGAGATGGCTGCATGCAAACATTCAAAATGTTTGAGAGAATACAGTGTACCAGGGAGACTACTGTTATGACTATCAGAAGGATAATACCAAGAGTTTGGATTATGCTTCTTACCCAGGGTCCCCATGAACCAAACCACCTAAAATCAAATAAATCAAAGAATAAGCTAGATAAAGAATCTACTAACTTAACTAAACAGTTTTTCATTAATCCCCTACAACTGAATCTCTGTAATACCCGATGTGATGTATTTCTCCATAGGCAACAACTGCCAGTAGCTGTACAGATACTTTCCTGTTTAGCTAGTAAGCAATCTGGAGCAATTCTATTATTTAGCATAACTTCTTTCACAAGAGAATTTAAAGTCTGTTGTATAACCATAGCCTTTATAGTAGAATCTACCACAGAGCTTATCATAAGGGGTACATTTTTAATTATCACCTCTTTTACTCCAAACCATGGAAAAAAGGATCAAACAAATGATGCCTCTCTAGAAGAGGAAAGGCCTCCTGGCAACGTTCTCTTTAACCCATGATGTGGGTTAACAAGAGTGAACCAGTATTCAGTTTCTGACTGGTATAAGGCAACATATGTTCCAGTAAAGTTTCTCACCTACATTAGGCCTTCATCTTCGGTTAAGGTATTAGATTATCCATGTATAAGGCTGGCTGCAAAATCATTCACAAATAAAATTATACCTTATGAGTGCACACAATAGGCCCCCTTTTCAATTCTTTTGTTCATAGAGGCATTAGCAAGGGGAAAGTTTTCAAAGATAAGTCTCATGATAGTGGAGAAGCTTGTATGCATACTAAAAAATCTAAAAGAAATGGATAAATTCCTAGAAAAATACAAACAACTGATACTGAATCAGAAAGAAATTGTACCACAGATCAATAAATAGTTCCAAAATTGAATCAGTATTAAAAACCCACCGACCAGAAAAACCTCCAGACCAAATGGATTCACAGCCAAATTCTACCAGATGAATAAAGAGGAGCTGGTACCAGTCCTACTTCAAGTATTCTAAAAACCCAAGGAGGAGGCACTCCTCCCTAACTCATTCTGAGGCCGGCATTATTCTGATACCAAAACCTGGCAAAGACATCATGAAAAAAGAAAACTTCAAACCAATAACCCTGATGAATATAGATGCAAACATCCTAAACAAAACACTAGCAAACCAAATCCAGCAGCATATTAAAAGCTAATCAGCCACAATCAAGTAGGCTTTATTCCTGGGATGCAAGGTTGTTCCAACACACACAGATTAATCCCAATGTGATTTATTACATAAACAGAACTAAAAACAAAACCACATGATCATCTTAATAAACACAGAAAAGGCTTTTGATAAAATTCAGTATTCCTTCATATTAAAAACCCTCAACAAACTAGGCATCAAAGGCACATTCCTCAAAATAATAGGAAATATCTTCAACAAACCCACAGCCAACATCATACTTAATGGGCAAAAACTGAAAGCATTCCACTTGAGAACCAAAACAAGACAAAAATGCCCCCTCTCATCACTCATATTCAATATTGTACTAGAAGTACAGGCAAAGACTTCATGATGAAGTCTCCAAAATCAATTGCAATAAAAACAAAAATTAGCAAATGAGACCTAATTAAACTAAAGAGCTTCTGCACAGCCAAAGAAACTATCAACAGAGTAAACACATGACCTACAGAATGGGAGAAAACATTTGCAAACTATGCATCTGACAGTGGTCTGATATCTAGAATATATAAGAAACTCAAAGAAATCAACAAGGAAAAAAACAAAAACAAACAAAAAATAACCTCATTAGAAAATAGTCAAAGGACATGAATAGACACCTCTCAAAAGAAGACAAACACATGGCCAAAAAGCATATGAAAAAATTCTCAATTTCACTAATCACTAGGGAAATGCGAATTAAAACCACAATGAGATATCATCTTACACCAGAATGGCTATTATCAAAAAGCCAAAAAATAACAGATGTTGATGACGTTGCAGAGAAATGAGGATGCTTATACACTACTAGTGGGAATGTAAATTAGTTCAGTCACTATGGAAAGGAGTCTGGAGATTTCTCAAAGAGCTTAAAATAGAACTACCATTAGACCCTGCAATCCCATTACTGGGTATATGCCCAAAGAAATATAAATTGTTCTACCATAAAGACATATGCATACATATGTTCATCACTGCCCTTTTCACAAGAGCAATGACATGAAATCAACCTAGATGCTCATCAGTGGTGGACTAGATAAAGAAAACCTGGCACATATTTACAATGGAGTACTATGCAGGTATTTTTTTAAAAAATAATATCATGCCCTTTGCAACAACATGAATGGAGCTCGAAGCCACTATCTTAAATGTATTAATGCAGGAACAGAAAACTAAATACTGCATGATGGAGCTAAACATTGAGTACACAAACACACAAAGATGGGAACAATAGACACTGGTGCCTAGTTGAGAGTAGAGGATGACAGGAAGAAGATGATTTAAAAAACTACCTATTAGGTGTTATGCTGATTACCTGTGTGACAAAATTACCAGTACACCAAATTCCTACTACACACAATTTACCACACAACAAACATGCACATGTATCCCTTGAACCTAAAATAAAAGTTAAAAGAAAAAAAATAAAATTAAAATAGCAAATACTAGCCACTAATAGAATATCTTACAAATAATTAAAGAATAAAATAGAAAAAGATTTTATAAATACAGTCAAAGGGAGTAAATGCAATGAATATTAAAAAGACAAATACATTAAATAATAGAGAAAGTTCTCAGATTGGTCTAAATATTAAATCTATACACATCGTATAAGAGCAGACCTAACCATTATAGGATTATATCACTATGAAACAAAACGGAATGAGATACTTAATGCAAATAAATTCATGATGATACCTCCATAAGATATACTCATTGAAATTATGTTATTGAAGATGTAAGGTTATAGGAAAACTTGAAATAGAATAGGTAAAACAGATATTCTAAAAATTATACATTATATATGGGCCGGGTGCAGTGGCTCACGCCTGTAATCCCAGCATTTTAGGAGGCTGAGGCAGGCGAATCACCAGGTCAGGAGATCAAGACCATCCTGGTCAACATGGTGAAACCCCGTCTCTACTAAAAATGCAAAAATTAACTGGGCATGGTGGTCCTCACATGTAGTCCCAGCTACATGGCACACTGACACAGGAGAATCGCTTGGGCGGAGGTTGCAGTGAACCGAGATCACGCCACTGCACTCCAGCCTGGTGACAGAGCGAGACTCTGTCTCAAAAAAAAAAAAATTATACATTATGTATATAGATATTTCATTATATAAAAATATTTACTTACATATTAGAGATGGTTAAATATAGAGACATATAGTGATATATTTATAACAACAAAACCAGCAAAGATACACACCAAAATATTAATGGTAATACTATCTGAATAGTCATAATATCTGAATTATGTGATCGGTGATAATCTTCAAATTTTTGGTAGTTTTCAAACTGTGCCTCAAAGTTTGTTTTTATAAAAGAGGAAAAGGCATGAAAAACACAAGTTTCCTTGTTTCCTTTTGTTAAAAAAAGAACAAAATGACTAATTATTTGAAGAAAGAATTATATCATTATTACCTGAACTCAAAATTCACTGACATTATTTTGTTTTGTAGAAAAACATGACCTAATATTGAAACAATTTGAAAGAAACAAAATTACATGTTGTCATTTTGCCACAAATTTTTGTTTCTGAATGTTTGGAAAATTTGGATTCCATAATATATATTGAATTAACTGAACCCTGTAACTTGATCAAGATCTCTAGAAATCATATAATCATGTTGAGATTTGAATTTTGATTTGAGGAACTGAATTTGCCTTGAAGATCTCTTCCTGCTTCAGATAGAGTTCCCATGTGAAAGATCATCAAAAAATATAGTAATAATAATCACGTTATAAAGTATAATTTAATACAGACCACCTCTTTCAGAATTGCCTATACTCAAAAGATAAGTCATGTATGAACACTAATGTTTGAGGACCATTACTTGAGAGTTTCCAAAGGTCTTGCCACTCCATTGTCTTACTGAAGAACTCTAATTTTATTTAGTTGTCCTAAAATATTTTTAGAGGGCTTTTTCAGAAAACTTGGCAGGGCCTCCAAATAGATTTGGAAATGAATCTCATTAAAAGATACAGATCACAATTATCTAAGTAGATTTTACTGCCGACACTAGTCCTTTTGTGCCTTTTGTTGATGTTTTGATGTTATTTGGAAGCTCTTCTAGGATTCAGAGCATCAATCAGCATACAGGTGATTCTAAGTTTTTAACTATGGAAATATATCCCCCCCCAAAAAAAATATCTTCTATATGCCTTCTTATATTTGTACAAAGGAATAGTCACTGTAAATGAAGAAATTTCTGTGACAAAAATTTTAACAAAAGAGCCTCCTAATAGTTCACTATTTCTTCACTATCTCCTTAAAGCAAATTGTCGAGAGTAGATATGTGGCATGCTTGTCTACTCCAGATAAATTGGAAGGAAGTTTAATGTAGTCTTTGTACCCAAACTTCTTTGAAGTCTTCTATTTTCAGAGAATATGGAAAACTCATATGGGCATTTGGCTCCTACCTCCAAGACAATCCTAGAAATACAACATAAATAAAAAGACACTGATGGATCAAAAAACAAAATGTAAAATTATGAACTTTTGGCAAAGAAGAAAGTCATTGTTTCTCCATGTGTGTGAAAATGGGCAGTTCAGATAAGTTCATTGGACATCCTAGATGGGGAATGCTTGGGGGATGTTTTCTCTTCCCTATTTACTAGGCAGGTCAGTGCCTCCTTAAAACTGGAAAGGTAGCTGTGATAGTCAATTTTATATATCAACTTGGCCAGGTCATCGTAACCAGTTATTTAATCAAACCAAACCTACTAGGTGTTGCTGGGAAAGTATTTTATACATGTAGTTAAGATCTACAATTATTTGACATTAACTGAAGGAGATTATCCTCAATAATGTGGGTGAGGATCATCCAATCAGTTGAAAGGTTTAAGAGGAAAACTTGAGGTTTCCCATAGAAGAAGAAATTTTGCCTCAAGACTACAGCATTAACTGCTGCCTATTTTCAGTATATCTGACTGCCTTAAGAATTTTGACTTGCCAGCCCATACAACCTCATAAGCCCACAACCACATGAGCCATTTCCTTATACTAAATGTCTCTCTGCTTGACCCTTTATATATAAAGTTTTTACATAGTTTTAACATTTTATATATACACAAAAGATTTAAAAATTCAAGTTTTATATAATCTTCTATATATGTATACAAGATAAAAACAATCCAGAAAGATTTATCAATATGCACACATACATCTAGGTAAATTATAAATTATAGTGAAATTCAAGCAAGAGTATCTAAAATACCATGACATTTCCCAAAGCTTCTAGAGAAAGCTTCTGCCCTAAATGAGCAAGCAACCGATTGACATGAGGAATCACTTACACTGCAGGCAAAAAAACCAGTGTTACATAGTTTTCAAGTGATTAAGGAAAAATAAATAAATAAATGCCAGAATTTTATACTGGCAAACTAGTTTTAAATAAACATATAAAATTATTTTTAATAACACAAAAAGTCTCAAAAGTTTTACAACAAAAGAACCTAAGAACCTAATTGAAATTATAAATGGAGGAAATAACCAAAAAAGGATGGTGATAAATCTAAGAGGATGCTCAAACATAAATTGTGCGTAAGGGTCAGTGAATAGCTTACTGAATTATGCTATTATCTAAATGTATAATAAACAAAAAATATTCAAAAGAATACGCAACTAAATAAAACAATACCAAATGATGGTTTTGGAGGTTGGAGTACTGAGGGAACAATCAGGAAATGAATATATGCCAGGCATTTTGACAGGAAGGAAATTTTCATTATGTTAAGAAAGTAACAGAGAAAAATGTTTCAAATGACCTTTATAAATGAGATGTTAAGTGAAGTGCAAAAAGTCAAACATAAAATTTGCATATGTACAGAAGAATATCGTATCTATTCATTGATTAAAATAAATGTAAATAAGTTAAATTCACTTACCAAAAGAGAAACCCTGATAATTTGTAAAAACAAGATCCAGTGTTATGTAACAACAAAGAACACATTTTGAAAGAGGACAGTGGTAGATAAAGAAAGGTTGATAGTAAAGGAATGGAAGAAGATATGCAAAGATAACCTAAGGAAAGCAAAAGTATAACTTTTAACACTAGGTGAAACAAAATTTATTTTAATGGAATTGTTTATTATTTATAATTGCTAAAACATCATAAAGGACCAATAATGTAAGAGGCCACTAAATATAAAACTTTTATAAGTAAACATTGGAGAAAATCTTTGTGATCTTGGTGGCACAATTTTCTTTGACAGGTCATAGGAATCACTAATCACCAAATTAAAAATTTAGAGTTTATTAAGAACTTCTGCAATTCAGTTAAAATAATAAACAAATACTTTCAATAAAACAAATAGGCCACATCTTAAATGGACACGTCAAAAGAAAAAAATATAAGAATGGCCAGTAAGATTATGAAATATTGCCCAGCATCATTAGTAATCAAGAAAATCAGCTAAAACTACAATAAGATGCTACATCAAATCCACTAAAATGGCTAAAATTAAAAAGATTGATAACACCAAATGTTAGCAATGATTAGCAGCAACCAGACTCTTACATTTATGTAAAATATCCTAATATTTTTTAAAACAGTAATTAAACAACTATTATATGACTGGGCAATTCCTCTCCTATATATTTACACAAGAATTATTTTTAATACATAAAAAGAAGACTTTAAAAAGATGTTCATAGTAGCTTTATTCATATTGACTGTAAATGAAAAGAGCTTAAATGTCAATCAATAAGAGAATGAATAACAAAACTGTGGTGCATTCATTTAATTAATACTATCTAGCAATAAATGGAACAATTTACTAATATATACAACAATATACATGATTCTCAAAAAAGTATATTGAACAAAAGATGTAAATATAAAAATTAACATACTGTATAATATATCTTTGTGTGTCTACTACCTCAAGTGACATATTAACAACTTCAGACAGGAGAAGAACAATCTTATCAGATAGGGAAGGGTTGTTTCTGCTGACAAGAAAGGCTGAGTGGAACTTAGACTTCAGATACTGAGAAAGCACCACATATCAATTCTGAGAGTCCCACTCTTTTCCAACAGATATCCTAAATTTAAATAAGATATTTTCAGAAGCAATCAATTCAACTTATTTTGTAATTTGGCAACCCAAAGAATCAGACTCTTTTCCTGATTCTTCGTATAATAGCATTGTGCCTTCAAGAGACAGATTCTACTAAGAGGCAACATGGATCTCTCATCCTCTGACAATTCATTGAGGAAGAATTTTAGGCCCTACTCTAATCATTTTATTTTTTCTATAAGAGTGCTAAGTAAGTGGAAAAGAGCCTAACACACAGTCTTATATTACATGTTACATGATAAGCACTTTATTCTAAGCAACTACTAACAACTACACATAAAAATATAAGTACCTCTTTCACAACTATGAACTATGTGCTGGGGCATTGTCTTGTTCTCTGATATTTAATTCTAGGATCTATCTAGAAAGATATTTATTACTTTCAAACCCAACCAGATCAATTTAGCAATTTAGGCCTTCTCTTTTCTTGAGATCCTCTGGCCTTCCATATCTCCGTGTAATATTTAATCTATCCATCTGTGTTCTGTACCAAAAAAAGATAATCCCTTCTAGCTGATTTAGGGATTTATTTCAAGGTAGTAAGTAGTTTAAAGGATTTCTGAAAGGGCTGATGAAACATAATAGAGTGTGAGTTGGTAGGAATGCACCAAAAGCCACCCCACAGAATTTGATCTTCAACTGTTGCTCTAACCCAGATCAGGAGGTTGCCTGACAAGTTGGGAAGCCACTTCTACGGTATTCTCTGCTACAATGAATCCTTTCATTAGATGAATTAAATTATATATGATTGCTAAATGGCATAAAAAGAACATAGTGTATAACTGCATTGGTTTATAAGAAAGTTTCTCAGTTTGTTCACATTTTATACTAAGTAATAACATCTGAAGGCACAGTACACTAATACAGTCTATGCAGCAAACACCAATAGTTGTCACGTTCTCCCTAAACATGATATCCATTCACCATCACCTTTCTCCTGGGCCCAGTTTGCCAAGTACCCTTGGAGGTGTTTAATATGCAGTTTGAACTGTATTAGAGTTTGAATTTCCTATTTTATTATGTCAGATTGGCCAAAACATAGGGGATATGCATTTTATTTCACCTAGAGATAGGAGAGGTTTATGGAAAGCCCAAGACCTGAAGTGAGAACAAAATTATTTGCCTTTTGATTGAAGCTTACTGCATACATCTCATTCAACAAACCATTTAACTTCAATGATAGGCTTTCCAACTCTTCACTTGTCTCTGATATAATTATACAACTATAGCCATAGCTTCATTATTGGCAAGGTGTACTTGCCCTCATCTTGCCACTGAACTTGAGCATGGAATTTCTCTGGCTAATGAGAAGTTAGTGTAAATTACTTAAGCAGAGTCTCAAAATGTATTTGTGGAGTTCAGTTTGCCTTCTTCAACCCTGGTGATTCACCATGAGAAGAAAATGACCCCAGCAAGCCACTGGTCTTCTACCTGGATCACAGAATAAGATGCATGGAGATGGGCACATGCACTGGATGATTGCTTAACCCAGAAGACTGAGCATCATAAGGAGCATACCTGAATCCAATCTGTAGTGTACAGTTGGAAGCCTGGAGTCTAGATGTTAGAGTACATCCTTGACCAGCCACAATGCAGTAACCCCATGGCCATGAGTATGAAAATCAATTGCTATTGTTTTATACCACTGATTTTTAGGGTGACTTGTTACACAGCATTACTGTAGCAATAGCTGACTGATACACATTAATATTTTAATTATAGCTTAGCCAAACTAACATATTTTAGACAAGACATGGTTGAAAGATGTTAAAACTATTATCGAAGAAATAATTAGAAAATGATAATTTTTATAATTGAAATAAAATATATATTAAGATTTTAGCACACATCTAACAATACATTTTTTTTAACCTTGCAAAAATCTTTCTTACTTTTGCAGAATATTTCTTTTTGTTGTTAGTTTAAGGCTAGTTGAAAGCATATTCATAGAGGGGGAAAATCAAATCTAAACTAATAGAAGTAGGTCTATGGAGGAAATTCAATGTTTGCTAGAATGAATTTTATCAAAAATAGTCTAAGTAGAACTCATTAATTACATCAATTATGAAAAACATTTATGAAATACAAATATGTGTAAATTCCATGTATAAATTAAATTTCAGATATTATCTCATTTGGTCCCTATTGTAATGTTAAGAAATTCTTTTTTAATAATTATTCCTCTTTTACAGATAAGAAGACCAAAGTAAAGTTTCTTGTTGAAAATATTTATAAACAAAATTTACTTAGTAACTATTTAAATAAAATGTGCTTGTAATAAGTTAAATCAATATAATACAAATATGTAAACATTTGGGAATTGATAATATTATGTTCCCTCACCATTTTAAACCAGCTATTTGGCTGGGCATGGTGGCTCACACCTGTAATCACAGTAGTTTGGGAGGTCGAGGTGGGCAGATCTCTTGAGGTCAGGAGTTTGAGACCAGCCTCGCCAACATCGTGAAACCCAGTCTCTACTAAAAATACAAAAATTAGCCCAGCATGGTGGTGTGTGTGTGCCTGTAATCCTAGCTACTCCAGAGGCTGAGGCACAAGAATCACTTGAACCTGGGAGGCGGAGGTTGAAGTGAGCTGAGATTATGCCACTGCACCCCTTCCCCAGGTGACAGATTGAGACTCCATCTAAAAATAAAAATAAAAATATAAATAAACCAGCCATTTTAGCCACTTTCCTAAAATCCAATACTCTACATGTGTCAGGGTGATAATGGGTAAAATTTCCAAGGTAATTGATCAAGTTTCCCTTAAATATTTCCTAGAAAAACACTTCAAAGAATATAATGCTTCACCTTTAAAATGAAGACCAAAAAATCAACCTATTGAAATTGGTTCCCTCAAAAACATGAGTGCCCCCTAATGTACAGAAAACATATTTTAAGGAAATAAATACTGTGGAAGTCCTTACTCCTCTTTATTGCAAGATGACATAAGTGATTTAAAGTTAAAAAATACATAAAATTAATTAAATTTTGAAATTTATGAGGCAAATGACTGAAAGGCAAATGACTGCATATAGCAAGAGCAGAGTAATAGCAAAGAAAAAAAAGAGCAAGTTGTGTAGGACTAGCATATTAGGTGTGTGTGATCTAAGAACAGTGAAGTCCTTTGCCTTTGAAATGTGACTACAGCCCTGTCATGCTCTAATACTCCACAGGGCAGCAGAATGATTGGAGTGAATATTAACTCAGACAGTTCTTGGGAGTCTCTATTTAGCAACAGTTGTATGAGTAGCACAAACCTAATATTGTAGAACAGGATAGAGAGCGAGACACCACATAATCTTTTGGTCATGGGGCACTGTTACATAAATGCATCTGTGTTGTTCATTTGAAGACTGCCAGCAACAGTTTATTAGATTTAAACAAAAGGGCTAAAGTCAAAACTACACAATATGCAATTGTAATAATCTTCCCTTACATTCCATGCAGGTGTGTTAGTGTGAGGCATCAATCCATCTGTTAAATTCACATTTATATTTCACAGTTTATATTTCCTTGTAAAGAAATATATCATAATTCTTAGGATCAAAAGTTTGCAGAACTACGGATCCAGGTGAAATTCTCAACTGAGTTATTCAGTACTGATCTGAACTAAGCAGATATCAGCTTTAGAAACAACTGTACAGTCTTCCAAGAGTGTTTGGAGATATGTCAACTAATATATATTAAACCGTTAAGCCCTTAAGATAGTAATTAAAACATGGTAAGTACTGACTATATGTCATTTTTTAATTGTCAATGTTATTGATCCATTTTCTTAGGCTTTTTCTGTTTTTCTCACTTCAAATTTTAGAACACTTAGTTTGAAGACACATATGTCTAATGTGCTTAGCGAAAATATGAGATGGACAGGAATGATGACAAAAATTGGGAGACATGGAATCATGAAAGAACGTCAGTATGATAGCCAGTAAGGTTTTGCTGTGCTCAGAAAGTTAAGCTGGTGTAGCAGTTTAACCAGTCTAGAAATCAATCAGAGAACATGGCTTGTTCCTCCTGCTGCAGACATAGAAAACTATTACTGTGTTCATGTAGATCAGTGGACTTACATTCTCTAATATTTTCTAAAATTTCCTACACTGTACATCCTTACCAGTTCAGGCTGCTGTAACAAAATACCATAGCCTGGATGCGTTATACACAACAGAAATTCATTTCTCACAGTTTTGGAGGCTGGAAGTCTAAGATCAGGGAGCCAGCATGGTTAGTGCCCTCTCTGGATTGCAAACTGTGTACCTATTACATCTTTCCACGGTGGAAAGAGGGTGGAAAGAGAACTAGCCAGCTTGCTGGTCTCTTCTTATGAGGGCACTCTCCTGACCTAATTGCCTCTAAAAAGCCGTCACATTAGTAGGAGGTTTTATCATGCAAATTTTGGGGTAACACGGTCTATTGCACAGCTTAAAATCACATGTATAGGAAATATAATCTAAGGACCGGGAGCAGTGGCTCACGCCTGTAATCCCAGCACTTTGGGAAGCCGAGGCAGGCGGATCACAAGGTCAGCAAATCGAGACCATCCTGGCTAACACAGTGAAACCCCGACTGTAGTAAAAATACAAAAAATTAGCCGGGCATGGTGGTGGGTGCCTGTAGTTCCAGCTACTTGGGAGGCTGAGGCAGGAGAATGGTGTGAATCCGGGAGGCGGAGCTTGCAGTGAGCCAAGATGGCGTCATGGCACTCCAGCCTGGGTGACACAATGAGACTTCGTCTCAAAATAAATAAATAAATAAATAAATAAAATATAATTTAAAACCATTCATTAGAATAGTTCAAAGTCACATATTATTGATGCAAAAATCATATATTACATTGATTCGAAATTATCAGTATAACACATAACCAAAAGGAAAGAAACATGATTTATTGCAAAATAATTAGTTGTTATAAAAGATCTTATGAAGTCATTACATTCCTGCACCTTCTTAAGGTAAGTGTGAACATAAGAGAAGGAGCTTAATATAACTAGTTCAGGAAAATAAAAAAAAGAGGTGTGTCCAGATACTAAAATAAAAACTGTATTAAGCTAATTAATAGTTGTCAGTAAGATAGCTAATAACAGTAATAAATAACAGTACAGACCAGTATTGTCTAATATGATAACCTCTAGCCTGATGTGATTATGGAACATTTAAAATGTGGTCAGTGCTACTGAAAATTGAATTTTTAATATTATTTAATTTTAGGAAAGTTAGATTTATATTAAAAACTAAGAAAATGTACAATATCTCAGTAGTGTTTACACTGATTAATTATAGGTTTGGATTACAATTAGGAGATGCACTGTGTTAAATATAGTACATAATTAAAATTATTTTTCCTACTTTATTCTACTTTTTGTAATGTGGCAACTAAAACATTTCAAATGATAAATGTGACTTATATTTGTATCTCCATAACACAGAGTTGCTCTTGTCAAAGTGAGTGCTAGACCTCTGAGCACAGTAGCAGGATAAAATTGATTAATGATAAATTCTCTCTCTAATTTGTTTCAATATGTGATTTTTATAACTGAGATACATTATTTCAATATGTGATTTCTGCAACCTAGGTTTGTGCATGTTACAAAATTGCATACTTATGTGTGTGCATATACATATATATATAATTTTAAAACAATCTTTATTCATGAAATTCAGTGAGAATTCTCAATTTTATGTGTTCTATTGAAGTTGCTTAAAGTGTGTTAAAAGGAATCTCATGTTTCGTGTGCTACACAGACCCATCAGTAACTTACTTTTGCCAGAACTAAACTGTAACCCTGACAGCCTTTCAACCAAATATGTTCTTGGAAATTCCAGAGCAATTTGACTTTCTTCTTTCCAAAGAAATGTATGTAAGTCTTAATAGCATCAAACACCTTGCATAATTAGATTGATTAAAGTGTACTTTGCACCCTGAAAACATTGATTTTTAGCTCAATTAAATTTTTCAGAAAATTTTGGCTAACAGTGTTCTTCCTCTCTTTCAAATAAATTAATTACCCAGTCCAGCTTTGTAAATTAAACCAAAATTTAAAAAAAGTAATCATCATCTCATTTTAGCAGCCATTCAAAGAAAAGCAATCTACTTGGATTTATCTAACTTCTGCAAAAATAAGAGCTGTAAAAATGTTTGATGCTCTAGCTACTTTTAAATAACATATGTTTGCTTAAATATCTCATGACAATTCTGGTTACTATAAGATTGATCTTATTTTCTAGCAGCTTATAAAGGATATTATTTAACTGTACAAATATATAAAGATATCTGAAAGATATATCATATCATTTTGTAATATTTGAATTATGATACTTAATTTTTCATTTAATGAATCAAAATTTTTAAAATAATTTTATATAAAAAAATTAAATATACATTAAAAACTCATCTAAATTCCAATTTCAAATGAATGCAATTACCATTGCATAATTTATTTTTTTGTTGCTGACACTGTGATATGCTTTGGCTGTGTCCCCACCCAAATCTCATCTTGAATTGTAGTTACCATAATCCCCATGTGTTGTAGGAGGGACCCAGTGGGAAGTAATTGGATCACGGAGGTGGAGCTAGGAAGATATGGGGAAATTTGGAACTTCCTAGAGACTTGTTGAATGACTTTGATCAAAATACTGATAGTGATATGGACAATGAAGTTCCAGCTGAGGTGGTCTCACATGGAGTTGATGAACTTGTTGGGAACTAAAGCATAGGTGATTCTTGCTATGCTTTATCATAGAGACTGGCAGCATATTGCACCTGTCCTAGAGATCTGTGGAACTTTGAATTTGAGAGAGATGATTTAGGGTATCTGGTAGAAAAAATTTATAAGTTGCAAAGCATTCAAAACTAAGCAGAGCATAAAAATTTGGAAAATTTGCAGCCTGATGATGCAATAGAAAAGAAAAACCCATTTTCTGGGGAGAAATACAAGCCTACTACAGAAATTTGCATAATTAACATGGAGCTGAATGTTACCCACCAAGACAATGGCAAAAATGTCTCCAGGACATGTCAAAGACCTTTGTGGCAGCCTCTCCCATCACAGACCTGGAGGTCTAGGAGAAAAAAATGGTTTCATGGGCTGATCCCAGAGCCCCCAGTGCTGTGTGCAGCCTAGGGATTTGGTGACCTACATCTCAGCTGCTCCATCCATGGCTAAGAGGGACCAAGATACAGTTCAGGCCATGGCTTCAGAGGGTGCAAGTCCAAAGCCTTGGCAGCTTCCAGGTGGTGTTGAGCCTGCAGGTGCACAGAAGTCAAGAATTGAGCTTTGGAAACCTCCACCTCGATTTCAGAAGATGTGTGGAAACACCTTAGTGTCCAGGCAGAAGTTTGCTGCAGGATGGAGCCCTCATGGAGAACTTTTGCTAGGGCAGTGCAGAAGGGAAATGTGGGGTTGGAACCCCCACACAGAGTCCCCACTGGGGCACTGCCTAGTGGGGCTGTGAGAAGAGGGCCACCATCCTCCAGACCCCAGAATGGTAGAACCACTGACAGCTTGCACCATGCAACTGAAAAAGCCTCAGACACTCAACACCGCCTCTGCAAGCAGACAGAGGGGTCTGTAACCCGCAATTCCACAGGGGCGGAACTTCCCAAAACCACGGAAGCCCACATCTTGCATCAGCATGCCCTGGATATGAGACATGGAGTCAAAGTAGATCATTTTGGAAACTTAAGGTTTAATGACTGTCCTATTGGATTTTGAACTTCATGGGGCCTATAGCCCATTTGTTTTGGCTAATTTCTCCCATTTGGAATGGCTGTATTTACCCAATGCCTGTACCCGCATTGTATCTAGGAAATAAGTAACTTGCTTTTGACTTTACAGGCCCATAGGCAGAAGGGACTTGCTTGTCTCAGGTGAGACTTTGGACTTGGACTTTTGAGTTAATGCTGAAATGAGTTAAGACTTTGGGGGACTGTTGGAAGGGCATTATTGCATTTTGAAATGTGAGGATATGAGATTTGGGAAGGGCCTGGGGCAGAATAATGTGGTTTGACTGTGTCCCCACCCAAATCTTATCTTGAATTATATAATAGTTTCCATAATCCCCACATATCATGAGAAGGACCCAGTGGGAGGTAATTGAAACATGGGGGTGGTTACCTCCATGCTGTTCTCATGACAGTGAATGAGTTGTCATGAGATCTGGTGGTTTTATAAGGGGCTTTTCCCTCCCTTTACTGCACACTTGTTGCTGCCACCATGTGAAGAAACGACATGTTTGCTTCCCCTTCCACCATGATTGTAAGCCCTGAAGAACTGGGAGTCAATTAAACCTCTTTCCTTTATAAATTACCCAGGCTCAAGTGTTTCTTCATAATGGCCCAAGAATGTACTAATACACCGAATGCAACATTCGTTGATTTTGAATTATTCCTTTAGCATCCCTAATGCTTACATATCGCCACTTAATAATGCAGTGAATTACTAAAGTACCTAGTGCTATTGAAGTTGACTCTAAATTCACTTTGTAGAACCATCATTGCTGATATCCAAATCTTTGAAAGTGAATATGTTTTTCCATATTTTTAAGGGATTTGAAAATTGACAATCTCTTTGTATCTATTCTCAGTACTTTTGAAAGTAACATTTTTTTCATGTGTTTTAGTCTTTATGAACCTGATTTATAAGCAGCATTGAATTATTTTCATACAGGATACTTTCATCTGTTGTATGAAAGTGTGCTGGAATGCAGTTCATTGCACATTTTCATACAACAAGTGTCAATGATCTTTGACATTTTTCACAATTTCATCAAGCCTTCTTAACACAATATCATTGCTTAGTGAAATACAAATTTTTTATTTGAATTTCTTTCTGACATAAAATAGCAATGTTTCATACAGCTGGTAATATTAATATTCTTTAATATTTTGGCTTTATATTATAATGCATTGTGCTATTTAGTAACAAATAATGAGACTTTTATTTCTCCAATTAGGACACATTTAAAACAGCTTGGTGACAGTAACACAGTTTTCAAACTTTTCTCATAAATTTCAGAAACATTATACTATATCCTTGCTAATTTAATCAGTGTGCTCCTTAGAAAAATTTACATTCAATCTGGTAGTTTTATTGTTTCATTTAAACATCTGTTGCTCTGTGGTGGCTCATGCTTATAATCCTTGCACTGTGGGAGGCTGAGGCGGGAGGATCAGTTGAGACCAGAAGTTCAAGATCAGCCTGGTGAAACCTCCTCTCCACAAAATATAAAAAAAATCTGACTGTGATGGTGTGCAACTGTAGTGCAGCTACTCAGGAGACTGAGATGGCAGATGGCTTGAGTCCAGGAGGTGGAGGCTGCACTGAGCCATGACCATGACACTGGATTCCAGCTGGGGTGACAGAGTGAGATCCTGTCTCAAAATTAAAAATGTTGGTAGACTAGTCATATGATAAATGGTTCAATTATTAGATAAGCTATAAAACAGTGTTAAATAACCAGCTAAATATAATTGATACATTTTCTTTGTATTCAACATTTTAAAATAAGATTTTAAAATTTATATTTAAAATTTTCTTAAATATATTATGAATGCAAACATACACAGGTATGTTACATTGATAACTCAAATATCTCAAATAACTCAAATGTCTCCAATAAATTTCTAAATGACCTGAGGGGTTGTGGCTCTGTCATCAAGGAGAGCACTGACTCAGATATAAAACAGTGAATTCTGTTATCCATGGGAAAACCATTGCAGACTCATGCCACATTTGCCTCTCAACTGCTATCCAGTGTCCTTTTATATTAAATCAATAATCTTAGCTATATCATAATCTCCTTCATAAAAGCAGCTATTATTAAAAACTTAACCTTTGCAAGAGACTTTTGGGCTCATCACAGAAAGATAATATTAGGGGGCTTTTTAGCAAGTTCACAAGAATTAACGATTTTTTTTTGTATTTCTGACACGAAATTTCTGTTTCTGTACTGCTAGACACATAGTTTTACATTAAACATATAAGATACAGATTCATCTTAACATATTTTATATAAATACAGTCATTTAGTAAATGTTGTAGTGACCACAATATATATTTTAAATGAAAAAATAACATAGCTTTGCCCTTTGAAACACAATTGAGAGTAATCATTGACTTGCTTTTGCATACAGTATTTGTGTCTTTGTTGCAAATGAGGGAAGGACTTAGTGTACATTTAATATTATCAAAATATTAAAATACACATTTAATCCTTACAACAATCCCAAGAAGCTACTAAAGATGAAGAAATAAATCTCAGATTAAATGACATTGTCAAAGTCATAATGAAAGTCGAGTTTGGTTAAGCCTCTCTACTCTACCACCCCACCTTCCATTTCAGCTTATATGTGCATGGAGTGTTCCAAACCTTTCCTTTCAAAAGGCCCCCTTGTTAGTGATAAATATGTATTGTAATGACTTAGTGCTCCTTTCTCCCAGAATATCAAAATAATTTTGGAAATGTGTTTTAAGGCATCTAGTTTTTGTTTGTTTGTTTTGATACTTTGCTCCCTTGTTGTCGTTATACTCAACTTATTCTGTTCACTTTTAAGGCTATTGAAGCATCCTGCTATTTTTAATCATGTGCTGTTCAATATATTGAGCATTTTGATTGTTGAATAAGTGTTAAATGCATATTTCTCCTAAAATATGTTTGCTATAGTCTGTAGACTAGTAACATGGATTTTGGAAATAAACAAGCCAATGCTACCGTGTTTCATATTTATACTGAAAGTATTGAATTTCCTTAAACTGGTAAATTTAAAAGTTATACTTGTATGTGAGGATTTCAAGAATATTGCTAGTTTTATAATTAGAACTGTGAGAAAATCCATTTCAGAAACCTCATCAGAACTATCAGTGTGAATAAAGCTATTTAGTTCTTTTTAGACTCTTACTCCTCAGTATTTTTATTTTTCTAAGATGCTTTCTATATTCACAATTTCTTTGGAATACCCATAAATCATCTATTCCACTAATATTAGTCTCACTGAAAAGCAGTATTCATGATGGGATGATTGGAAAGCAATTTATCATCTCCCTATGGTCACTCAGGCTTTTATCCCAGTCTTACTTGTATCTGCATTTCTTCTCACTTTTAAAGAGACAGATTCAGCCCAGCCAGGCTATTCATTAGTCTTTGATATAAACTTAGGTTTTTAAGCAATTGTTCCTGTGAAGACTTATATAGTTTCTCTTGTGGTTTTACGTTGTTAATTGGGACAGTCAGCTATTCTTCTCACAGCTTCATTTCCGATTGAATTTCCCACCATAGAGTAATTTTCCAGCGTTGGAAAATAATAAGCACATTCTCTCTCTGATTCTGCTGTCAGTTCCCTGGTACCTGAAATACTCCACATTATTTTCCTAGGCAATTTTTTTTTCCTTTAAAAAACTAGACCTAGCCAGGTACAATGGTTCATGCCTGTAATCCCAGAAATTTGGGAGGTGGAGACTGGAGGATCACTTGAGTCAGGTAGTTTGAGACCAGCCTGGCAACAAGGTGAGACCCCTGTCTCTACAAAAATAAAAAATAAAAAAATAGCCAGGTGTGGAAGCACACACCTGTAGTTTCAGCCACACAGGAGGCTGATGCAGGAGGATTGCTTGAGCTCAGGAGGTCAAGACAGCAGTGAGCCAAGACTGAGCCACTGCACTCCAGCCTGCAACAGAGTGAGACCCTGTTTCAGTAAAAAAGAAAACTGGAACTAGACTCATGGGCAGTGGGGCAAGGTGAAGGAGAAAGTGAAATATTTTCTTCCTAGGCACACTGGACTAAATATCTGTTGTCTGAATGAGTTTAAGATTGTCTGCCAAACATCTGGTTATCTTCATTATCATCCTCTCTCTTTTTGTGTTTTCTTCTTCACAAACAATACTTCCTAGTATCACAAACCCACAGTATAAATAAATGTAGAAATATTAAATGAGAAAGATGCATAAAAGTGTCCCTCTTCTTTATTCTTATTATTGATATGTTCTAAATTTCTACTTATATATGTAAACATTATAGGAACAAATCATTGCTTTTTATCGATTCTTCACATCCACAATTTCTTTCACTCATGGATGTCCCCATAAATGTTTGATCTTTATTAAGAAATTAATTTGTAGGACCACTACTGATAAAACTTGAAAACAGCTGATATTAGTTTCCACCTTAAAATAAATACTTATAAATTTAATGTTGTTAATATATTTTGTTTTACAGGATGCTGTGGTGAAAAAAGAAAAATGATAAGTAGAAATTGTAGAAAAAGGCAATCCCTATAATTGTTAGAGATGAGAGAATTAATTAATTTGGAAGTGAAATTGCACTGCCTTATTTTGACCAAAATGGAAAGAAAATAGCATAGTTGAAATGGAGAGAATAAGAAGAAAATCAGATCTCTGACTTTAGAAATGAAGTACACTATCCAGTTCTCTAAGGATATGGATTCTCATGCAATTAAGATATATAGTGGAGACCAAAAACAAATTTTGAGAATTAATATGATATTTTAAATGAAAATCTAATGTAAAGAAACTAAAGAATCTAGAAATAACAAGTTATTCATATTGTACAAAAGAAATTAATTCTTTAAAAAGATAATAAAACAACTTCAAATGTTAATTCACTTTATATTTATAAACATGTATATTGGTATACTTGTTTTCATATAATTGAACATGACCTAAAACAATTTTAAAACAGTTTATGCTGTAAACAAATAGCTGCTCATAAGAGAATCCTCATAGGAAAACAAACATTCTAGAATGGAGCCTCCTTAAAAATACATTTAATAAAATCATTTCCAATTTCTATATTCAAGTTCCCTGTAGTTTTCATTAATTTCTATGGAGCAGAAACACATTTGCTTGTAAATGTACGCCTTATTACAATGACTTATAGTGTAAGGTGCTTAAACGAGCAAACATATATGACATATTTGAAATGTTCAATCTCACTAAAAAAGTTTTAAAACTCAATTTTATTAAGAATAATTATAAAGATTTACATGTTTACTATCAGAAATAAACAAATACATGTGCATTAAAACAATGGGGCTGGAGCAGAGGAGCAAGATGGTTGAACATATGCCTCCACTGACCATTCCCTCTGCAGAAACACCAATTTTAACAACTAACTACACACAAAAAAAAAAACCTTTATAAGAACCCAAAATCAGGTGATCCCTCAGTATCTATTTTTAACTTTATATATTTAAAAGGAGGCACTGCAAAAGTAGGAAGACAGTCTTGAATCGCCAACACCACCCTTTCCCCCATCATGTGGTAGCAGCAGGTGGTGCAGACAGAGAATTTGTGTGTTTGGGTGAGGGAGAGCACAGCAATTGTTAAACATAACCCCACTGGCCTGAGAACCACACCTCCATCTCTCACAGCAGCTGCAAGAAGCCACACCCATGAAGAGTCTGAGCTCAGACACATCTAACCCTGCCCCCACCTGGTGGACTTTCTCTACCCATCCTGGTAGCCAATGACAAAAGACATAATCTCTTGGGGGTTCTATGGCTCTTCCCAGTGCCTGAGAAACCAAAATACCTATCCAAATGACCTTAGGGCAAGCTTGTATCTGCACTATACTACTGCAGCTGATGCTCTCTTGAAAGCACCACCTCCTGACTGGAAGCTAACCGACTCAAGCCATTACAACAATTCATAAAAGAATGACCCTGCTCCAAGAAAGGAGAAAACAATGGCTAATTCTACCACCTCTAATATCCTGACTAACCAGAGGTTCTGAGTCTGTCCACATGACTTCACTGCCTGCACAACTAGCATTTGAGAAAACCAGCATATTAAACAAAATTAAAACCAAGGACCTTCACAGAGTCCAGATCACTCCACTGCTACCTCCACTGCAGAAGGATGCTGGAGCCACAGCTGAGAGACCTGAAGAAAAATCACATCACAGGACACTTTGTAGACACTCCCCAGTACCAGCCCAGAGCCTGATGGCTCCAATGGGTGTCTAGACTCAGAAGAGCAATAAAAATCACTGCAGTCTAGCTCTCAGGAAGCCCCATCTCTAGGGGAAGGAGGAGAGCACCACCTCAAGGGATCACCCTTTGGAACAAAAGAATCTGAATCCTAGATCTTTCCTCTGATATAGTCTGCTCAAATGAGAAGAAACCGAAAAACAATTCTGGTAATATAACAAACCAAGATTCTTTAACATCTCCAAAAGATCACGCTAGGTAACCAGCAATGGGTCCAAACCAAAAAGAAATCTCTGATTTGCCAGAAAAAAAAAGAATTCAGAAGGTTGATTACTGAACTACTTAAGGAGGTACCAGAAAAAGGTGAAAACCAAGTTAAAGGAATTTTAAAAATAATACAGGATATAGATGAAAAAATCTCCAGAGAAATAGATATCATAAATTAAACATAATCACAACTTCTGGAAATGAAAGACACACTAAGAGACATGCAAAATATACTGGAAATTTTCAATAATAGAATCAAACAAATAAAAGAAAGAACTTCAGAGCTTGAAACAAGGTTTTAGAATTAACCCAATCCAATGAAGACAAAGAAACAAAGAATTTTTAAAAATGAGCAAAGTCTCCAATAGTTGTGATTATGTTAAATGACCAAACCTAAGAATAATTGGTGTTCCTAAAGTAAAAGAGAAATCTAAAAGTTTGGAAAACTTATTTGAGAAAATAATCAAGGAAAACTTTCCTGGCCTTGCTAGAGACCTAGACATCCAAATACAAGAAACACAAAGAACACCTGGGAAATTCATTGCAAAAAGAAGACTGCCTAGGCACATAGTCATCAGCTTATCTAAAGTCAACATAAAGAATCTTAAGAGATGTGAAGCAAAAGCATCAAGTAACCTATAAAGGAAAATGTATCAGATTAAGAGCAGTTTTCTCACCAGAAACCCTACAAGCTAGAAGGAATTGGGTCCTATCTTTAGCCCTCTTAAACAAAACAATTATCAGCTAAGAATTTTGTATCTAGCTTCCTTAAACAAGGCAATTATCAGCCAAAAATTCTGTATCCAGCAAAACAATGCTTGTACATGGAGAGATAAAGTCCTTTTCAGATAAACAAACACTGAGATAATTCTCCACTACCAAGCCAGCACTAGAGGCACTTCTAAAAGGAGTTCTAAATCTTGAATCAAAACCTCTAAATACACCAGAAGAGAACCTCCTTAAAGCATAAATCTCACAGGGCCTATAAAACAATAACACTAATGAAGGAAAAAAACAAGGTCTTCCCGCAACAACTAGCAGGATGAATGAATAGTACCTCACATCTCAATACTAACATTGAATGTAAACGAGCTAAATGCTCCACTTAAAAGATACAGAATGGCAAATTGGATAAGAATTCACCAAACAAGTATCTGCTGTCTTCAAGAGACTCACTTAACACATAAGGACCCACATAAACTGAAGGTTAAAAGGTGGCAAAAGATATTCCATGCAAATGGACACCAAAAATGAGTTGTTTTAAGGCAACAACAGTTAAAAAAGACAAAGAGGAACATTATGTAATGAATGATAAAAGGACTAGTACAACAGGAAAATATCACAGTCCTAAATATATATTCTAACACTGGAGCTTCCAAATTTATAAAACAATTAATATTAGATATAAGAAATGAGTTAGACAGCAACACAATATTAGTGGAGAACTTCAATACCCCATTGACAGCACTAGACAATCATCAGGACAGAAAGTCAACAAAGAAACAATGGACTTAAACTACACCCTAGGAAAGAATGGGCATAACAGACATTTACAGAACATTCTACTTAACAACTGCAGAATATACATTACATTCATCAGCACATGGAACATTCTCCAAGATAGATCATATGATAGGCCACAAAACAAGTCTCAATAAGTTTAAGAAACTCAAAATTATCTTAAGTATTCTCTCAGACAACAGTGGAATAATATTGTAAATCAATTCCAAATGGAATCCTCAAAAGTATGCAAATATATAGAATTAAATAATCCACTCCTGAAAGATTGTTGGTCAATAATGAAATCAAGATGGAAATTTAAAAAATATTTGAACTGAATGACAATAGTAACACAACCTATCAAAAACTCTGGGATACAGCAAAAGCAGTGCTAAAAGGAAAGTTCAGAGCATTAATTGCATGTATCAAAAAGTCTGAAACAGCACAAATAGGCAATTAAGGTCCCATCTCAAGGAACTAGAGAAATAGAAACAAACCCAACAGAAGAAAAGAAATAACAAAGATCAGAGAAGGACTGAATTAAATGCAAACAAAAAACACAAAAGATATATGAAACAAAATGCTGATTCTTTGAAAAGATAGATAAAACTGATAAACCATTAGTGAGGTTAACCCAGAAAAGAAGACAGAAGATTCAGATAAGCTCAATTAGAAATGAAATGAAAGATACTACAACCAATACCACAGAAATACAAAAGATCATTCAAGGATACTATGAGCCCCTTTATATGCACAAACTAAAAAACCTAGAGGAGATGAGTAAATTCCTGAAAATAGACAACCCTCCTAGATTAAATCAGAAAGAAATAGAAACTCTGAACAGACCAATAACAAGCAGTGAGTTTGAAGTGGTAATAAAATAATTTCCAACCAAAAAATGTCCAAGACCAGATGGATTCACAGCTGAATTATATCAGACATTCAAAGAAGAATTGGTACCAATCTTATTGAAAGTATTAGATAACATTCCATAAGATAGAGAAAGAGGAAATTTTAACTAAATTATTCTATGAAGCCAGCACCACCCTAATACCAAAACCAGGAAAGGACTTAACAAAAAAAGGAAACTACAG
This sequence comes from Macaca nemestrina, assembly GCF_043159975.1. Taxonomy (NCBI): domain Eukaryota; kingdom Metazoa; phylum Chordata; class Mammalia; order Primates; family Cercopithecidae; genus Macaca; species Macaca nemestrina. The sequence continues at coordinate 60,197,829 of NC_092131.1, forward strand.
ACCAATATCCCTGATGAATATAGATACAAAAACCTTCAACAAAATACTAGCTGAGTCCGACAACATATCCAAAAGATAAGCCACCATGATCAAGTGAGTTTCATGCTACAAATGTAAGGATAGCTTAACATATGCAAGTCAATAAATGTGATACACCACATAAACAATTTAAAATAAAAATCATGTGATTATCTCAATAAATGCAGAAAAAGCATTTGACAAAATCCAGCATCACTTTATGATTAAAATCCTCAATAAAATCTACCTAGAAGGGGCATAGTTTAAGGTAATAATAGCTATCTATGAAAAACCCACAGCCAACATTATACTGAAGGGGAAAAGTTGAAAGAATTCCCCCTGAGAACTGAAACAAGACAAGGATGCCCAATGTCACCACTTCTTTTCAACATAGTACTGGAAGCAATAACCAGACCAATAAGACAAGAGAAAAAAGAAAGGTCATACAAATCGGTAAAGAAGAAGACAAACCATTGCTGTTTACCCATGACATGAGTGTATACCTAGAGAACCCCAAATACTCATCAAAAAAGCTCCTAGACCTGGTAAATGAATTCAGTAAAGTTTCAGGATACAAAATCAGTCTACACAGATCAGTAGCACTGTTGTACACCAACAGTGAGCAAGCCAAGAATCAAATCAAGAATCTGATGACTTTTACAATAGTGGCAAAAATGAAATACAATAAGTAAAATAAAATAAAATACTTGGGAATATCCTTAACTAGGAAAGCGAATGACTTTTACAAGGAAAACTACAAAACGCTACTGAAATAAATCATAGATGACACAAGCAAATGGAAACACATTTCATGCTCATGGATGGGTAGAATCAATATTGTAAAAATGACCGTACTGCCAAAAGCAATCTACAAATTTAACTCAATTTTCTCCAAATTGTCACCATCATTCTTCACAGAACTAGAAAAAAAAAATCCTAAAATTCATATGGAACCAAAAAAGAGCCTACATAGCTGAAGCAAGACTAAGCAAAAAGGACACATCTCAAGGCATCACATTTCCTGACTTCAAACTATAATATAAAGCTATAGATACCAAAATAGCATGGCACTGGTATAAAAATCGGCACATAGACCAATGGAACAGACTAGAGAACCCAGAAATAAACCCAAATACATACAGACAAGTGATGTTCAACAAAGCAAACAAAAACATAAAATGGGGAAAGGACACCCTATTCAACAAATGGTACTGGGATAATTGGCAAGCCGCATGGGGAAGCATGAAACTGGATCCTTACCTCTCTCCTTATAGTAAAATCAACTCAATATGGATCAAACACTTAAATCTAAGACCTGATACCACAAAAATTCTGGAAGATAACATCAGAAAAATTTCTGTAGACATTGGTTTAGGCAGAAACTTCATGACCAAGAACCAAAAAGCAAATGCAACAAAAATAAAGATAAATAGATGGGACTTAATTAAACTAAAAAACTTCTTCACCACAAAATAAATAGTTAGCAGAGTAAACAGACAGCCCACAGAGTGGGAGAAAATCTTTACAAACTATGCATTCAACAAAGGGCTAATATCCAGAATCTATAAGGAACTCAAACAAATCAGCAAGACAAAAACAAATAATCCCATCAAAAACTGGACTAAGGACATAAATAGGCAATTCTCAAAAGAAGATGTATAAATGACCAACAAACACATTAAAAATGCTCAGCATCACTAATGATCAGGGAAATGCAAATCAAAACCACAAGGTGATGCCACCTTACTTCCGCAAGAATGGCCATAATCAAAAAATCATAAAACAATAGATGTTGGTGTGGATGTGGTGAAAAGGTAACAGTTTTACACTGTTGGTTGGAATGTAAAGTAGTACAACCATTATAGAAAACATTGTGGAAATTCCTTAAGCAACTAAAAGTAGATCTGCCATTTGATCCTGAAATTCCACTACTGAGTATCTACCCAGAGGAAAATAAGTTATCATATGAAAAAGACACTTGCTCACATGTTTATAGCAGCATAATTTGCAATTGCAAAAATATGAAACCAGCCCAAATGCCCATCAATCAACATATGGATAAAGAAAATGTGGTGCGTGTATATATATATATATATATATATATATATATATATATATATATACACACACCATGGAATGCTATTCACCCATAAAAAGGAATGAAGTAATGGCATTTGCAGGAACCTGGGTGGAGCTGGAGACCGTTATTCTAAGTGAAGTAACTCCAGAATGGAAAACCAAACATTGTATGTTCTCGCTTATAAGTGGGAGCTAAGCTATGGGATTCAAAGGCATAAGAATGATACAATGGACTTTGGGGACTCAGAGAGAAGGGTGGGAGGGGAGTGAGGGATAAAAGACTATACGTTGGATACAGTGTACACTGCTTGGGTGATGGATGCACCAAAATTTTAGAAAGCACCACTAAAGAACTTATCCGTGTAACCAAACACCACCTGTTCCCCAAAAACCTATTGAAATAAAAAAAGATTAGAGCAGAATTAAACAAATTTGGAATGATGAAAATAATGCAAAAGACCAACGAAACAAAAAGATGGGTTATGTTTAAAGATAAACACAATGAACATACCTTTAGTCAGACTATGAGTAAAGGAGAAAAGTCACAAATAAATCAGATTTGAATAGGTATACATTACAATCCATACCACAGAATTTTAAAGGATCCTTAGTGTCTACTATGAGCAACTATATGCCAATAAATTGGAACATCTAGAATAAATATATAAATTCTTAGACACATACAACCTACCAAGATTAAACTAAGAAGAAAGCCAAAGCCTGAACAGACCAATAACAAGTAACGAGAATGAAGCAGCAATAAAAAATTCTTCCAGCAACAAAAAACCCAAGACATGATGCCTTCACTGCTGAATTCTACCAAACATTTAAAGAAGAGCTAATAACAGTTGTACTCAAACTATTCCAAAAATTAGAAGAGGAATCACTTCAAAACTTACTCTATGAGGCAAGATTTACCCTAATAACAAAAGCAAACAAAGACACATCAGAGAAAGGAAACTAAAGGCCAATATCCCTGTTGAAAATTGATGCAAACATCCTCAAGAAAATACTAGCAAACCAAGTTCAACAACACAATAAAAAGATCATTAATTGTGTTTAAGTGGGATTTATCCCTGGTATTCAAAAACAATTCAACATATGCGCCTTTACTATCTAAATCCCATAAACTGGGTATAAAAAACCATGCCTCAACATAAGAAAAGTCATCTACAAGAGACCCACAGCTTGTATTGTACTGAATGGGGAAAAACTGAAAGCCTTTCCTTTAAAATCCGGAATACAACAAGAATGCCATCTTTCACCACTGTTATTCAATGTAGTACTGGAAGTCCTAGCTGGAGCAATCAGAAAGAAAAAATAAATAAAGTCAATTCAAATTGGAAAGGAAAAAGTCAAATCATCCTTTTTTACTGATGCTATGACCTCATGTTTGTACAAAACTAAATACCCCACCAAAACACTATTGAAATTGATTAACAAATTCAGTAAATTTGCAGGATTGAACATCAATCCACAAAAATCAATAGCATTTCTATGTGCCAACAGCAAACAATCTGAAAAATAAATCGAGAAAGGAATCCCATTTACAATAGCTACAAATAAAATACTTAAAAATTAACCAAAGAAGTTAAAGATATCTACAATGAAAACTACAAAACTTTGATGCAGGAAATTGAAGAGGACACAAAAATAAAAAAATATTCCATGCTCATGGATTGGAAGAATAAATAATTGCTAAAATGACCATATTACCTAAGGCAACCTATAGTTTCAGTGCAATGTCTATCAAGTTATCTATGATATTCTTCACAGAAATAGAAAAAATAATTCTTAAAATGTATATGGAACCACAAAAAACAGAATAACTAAAGCTATCCTGAACAAAAAGAACAAAACTGAAGAAATCACATTATCTAACTTCAAATTACACTGCAGAGCTATAGTGATCAAAACAGCATGGTACTAGCATAAAAACAGACACATAGATGAATGGAACAGATTAGATAACACTGAAATAAATCGACCCATCTATAGGGTGCTCATTCTCAACAAAGACACCGAGAACATACATTGGGGAAAGGACAGTCTCTTCAATAAATGGTGCTGGGATAACTGGATATTATAGCAGAAGAATAAAACTTGACTATCTCACCATGTACAAAAATGGGTTAAACACTTACATCTAGGACCTCACCCTGTGAAACTATTAAAAGAAAACATCGGGGAATCTCTCCAGAATATTGAATGGGGCTGGAATTTCTTGAGTAATACTTCACCAGCACAGATAACCAAAGCAAAAAGGGACACATTGGATGACATCAAGTTAAAAAGCTTCTACATAGCAAAGGAAACAATCAACAAAGTGAAGAGACAACCTACGGAATGACAGAAAATATTTGCAAACTACCCATCTGTCAAGGGATTAATAACCAGAATATATAAAGAGCTCAGACAGCTCTATAGAAAAAAATCTAATAATCCAATTTAAAAATGGGCAAAAGGTCTGAATAGACATTTTTCAAAAGAAGACATACAAATGATAGATATATGAAAAGGTGCTCATCATCATTGATCATCAGATAAATGCAAATGAAAACAATGGGATATTATCTCACTCCATTAAAATGATCTTTATCAAAAAGAAAAGCAATAGCAAATGCTGGCAGGAGGTGGAGAAAAGCAAACTCTGGTACATTGTTGGAGGGAATGTCAATTAGTACAATCACTATGTAGAACATTTTGGAGGTTCCTCAAAAAACTAAAATTAGAACTACTGTATGCTCCAGCAATCTCACTGCTAGATATATACCCAAAAGAAATGAAATCAGTGTATCAAAGAGATATCTGCACTCCCACATTCATTGCAGCACTATTCACAATAGCCAAGGTTTGAAAGCAACCTGGATGTTCATTAGCAGATGAATGGATAAAGAAAATGTGGTACATGTATAGAATGGAGTACTTTTCAGCCATTAAAAAAATGAGACCCTGTAATTTGCAACAACATGGATGTAACTGGAGGTCATCATGTCAAGTGAAATAAAACAGGCACAGAAAGACAAACTTCACATGTTCTCACTTATTTGTGGGATCTAAAAAGTAAAACAATTTTACTCATGGAGATAGAGAATAGAAGGATGGCTACAAGAGGCTGGGAAGGTAGTGGGGAGTGGGGGAGAATTGGGGTGGTTAATCGATACCAACAAATTAAATAATAAGATTTAGTATTTGAATACACAACAGGGTGACTATAGTCAATGATGATGTAATTGTATATTCAGAAATAACTTAAAAAGCATAATTGGATAATTTGTAACACAAAGGATGAATGCTTGAGATGACAGATATTCCATTTACCCTGGTGTGAAATGAGAGGTAGCTGTAGAAATCTCGAGTAATGATTTGCACATTACATGCCTGTATCCAAATGTCTCATGTACTCCACAAATATATGCACCTACTATGTATCCACAAAAGTTAAAAATTAAAAAAGAATGAGATAACAGTGAATGCTGTAAAATCAATAGAATTTAAAATATAAATTAGATTACTGAAATTATTTTAATATATGACTCTACATAATATATATTTAAAGTATTATAGCACAATATTGCCATTAACATAAAAAAATTAAATGTCACATTTATATTATTAGAATAAAACTGAATCTATAAAATTCATGCCAATGAAAATAAACAATTTTAACATATAATCTAATTGATAACTATGAGAATATTATGGTTCTTAAATACATAAAAATACATTTTAACGTGGATAAACAACTCTTTCTTGAGAGAATCTGCTTTAATACAAAACAAACTAAAAAACTTCCCAAGAAAAGACCATAACATCAAACACATTCTCTGTCTACACAAATCCTGGCACAGGGTGAAGAGAAAGTGATTTCGACAGCCTTTCAGGTACTTCTCCCTACCCCAGTAGCAAAAATATAAAATTTACCAAATACGTCATGTGCTTGCATATGAAGAGAGAGCCATGAAACTAATTCTAGGCAATGAATCCAGAAGTGAATCGTGCCACTTCCAGGATAAGAACGGACATGAAGGTGTGCGTTCCCTCTGTACTCTTCCCTGACTCATGTGCTCTGCTGGATGGTCTCTCAATGGCTGTGAAGCAGAGCTCACATGATGATGCACAGTGGACATGCATCCTCAGAGAACATTAAATGTTGTGCTGACACATTGTAATTCTGAGATTGTTGCCTATCATGACTCAGACTCCCAAAATGAGACAGGTTTGAAGTCTGCATATTCAGGCCTGCGCTATTTCACCAGCCTCACCAACAGAAATGCCTGGCCTCTCCTCTCAACATAAAACACCTTCATAGAGGAGCAAGATAACTGAGATCATTACTATTTCCAGAGGTAGAGTTAGGGATAGACACAAGTCTGGGGTTTGGTTTAAGTCTTAGGTTGAGGTTCTCATTAATTAACATGCTCTCAGGGAGTCATAGCCTAAGAGTTGTGTATTTTCTCTGAGACTGGAGATAGCTTATGATATTAAAAACATACATAACTCAGTAAACAAAACAATAAATTTTGGAGTCAGGGAAGTATGAATTCAAATACTTATCATTTACTGACCCTATGAGTATGGACTAGTTACTGAGTATCTGCAACTACGCTTTGTCTGGAAAACATGAATATCAAATCTGTTCCCATAGACTAGTTACCTGGATGGAATATAATACATTATGAAAATGCTTAGCACAGTATTTGGCATATGATAATAACTGGTAATTATCATATGCTTACTAAGTGCTCAATAAGTAAAGTTATTATTAACTTGCCTTGATGATTCTCCAACGATATCATTCTGTAACTCATAGCGTACATGTTGTGAAGAATCATTGTTCTACTCGTCTTTTTCTATTTTCTCCTCTTTAAAAGTTTTAAAGAAATTGTTCTAATATTCATTTTTACATAATTCTTATCTATGCTTTTAACCAGATTATAACATACTTATGATTTAATATTAAATTTTATCAAATGTTTGTTTGTTTGTTTGTTGCACTCTTGGCTCACTGCAACCTCTGCCTCCTGGGTTCAAGTGATTTTCCTGCCTCAGCCTCCGGAGTAGCTGAGACTACAAGTGCGTGCCACCAAGCCCAGCTAATTTTTTGTATTTTTACTAGAGACGGGGTTTCACCATGTTGGCCAGGATGGTCTCGCTCTCTTGACCTTGTGATCCGCCCGCCTTGGCCTCCCAGAGTGCTAGGATTACAGGCGTGAGCCACTGCCCCCAGCCTATCAAATATTTTTATAAAAATTAATAATTTAGATTTTGAGCTTCATACCTATGTCTAGTCCATAATAGGTTTCAAAAAATGTAGTTTTACAATTTTGTAACAAATGTTTTCATTGGCATGCAACTTTAATACATTGACTAGATAAATTGACCTAAATTCTCTTTCGTCCTTCAGCCTGAACTCAAAATCTCAAGCAAGTTAAACAATAATACTCCAGACTTCAAGGACGAGTGTTGGGGCAAGCAGGAATGATGGTGGAGAAATGAGAGGTAGCTGTAGAAATCGTGAGTAATAAATTTAATCTCTAATTGTTTGTCCTTTTCTCCTAACATATTTCTCTCACTGCTTGCCATTGAGCTTACTCTTAAGTCTCGCTCCTCTTCAGAGACCTGATTTACAACAAATTGGCCCTGTCCAACTCACTTTTGTCTTCCTCCCATGCTATTTCCATTTTTGACATTAAATTTTCAGTGAAATGGGCTCTTTTTTTCCTTAAAAGCTATTTAAATTCCTGCATTATTCTAAATGTTCTTATTTCACTTCCACAGAACATTTCTCATATTTCAAATGGGGTCTTTGAAAGGGAAGGGTCACAGAAATCCTATTTTCTTCTTTCTCTTCCTTTTTTTTTTTTTTTGTTAGCTATAAAAGCACATGGGTTCTGGATGACAGTGTGTCTTCTCCTGAAAATGTGTTCTATTTTGAAGAAACTTAACGTCATACAATTTTGTCAACAGAACCTCGCACCCCCCTCGGCTGTGTTGGGTGATTGTAGTGGAATACAGTTCTGACACATTTGCAATCACTTGGGCATTGTCTGGCGCAAGAAGCCTGCACTCCATTGGCTCCCCTATCTCACAGTGCTCACCTGCTGGCTGTCATTTTAAGAAGGGCCTTGATTGCAAGTGGCCTTAGCTTCAGGGTACTCTGGAGCTATATATTTTTCTGTTTTTAGTCTATTTTTTTATAATCTTCCAGTTGCTTTTGAGTCCTGAAACAGAAAAATATACCAATACATACATATATAAATGTATGCATATGTATGTCCACATTATATTGAAATTACACTCTATTAATATAATCTCTGAGAACAGTTCTACTCTTTTTTTCCAGTTTTACAAAACCAAGGTTTTATTTTGTTTGACTCACTTAAACCCGAGTTATTTCACTTCTCTTTTAGTACATTAAGAAGTCACAAAGCTTCCCAAATTTCCCTTAACATTTAGGGAAACATACTCAACTCTGTAGCATTGCAACTAGGTCAGATAGAAATTTCCTGGAGGAAGTAGAGAATATATCTATCATTTTCATATGCTTATTACTAGGAGCCCCTCTGAAATCTTATTAGGGCTGAGTACAGGGATTTATTTATTTCCCTTCCCTTTGGCTAATGACTTCTTTACATATTGACATGTTCCATGGGATTTGGGAGGGAAAAAAAGAACAATAAATGGGCATTCATCTAGAAAATAAAATAGTATTCAAAATTGTATTTTTATGAAAATCCTTCTTTTGTTTCATTAACAATTTGAAATGATCGTTGTGTCGTGAAATAATCACTAAATGACATATGGTCCTTAATCAGCATTGTTCACTGCTGGCAGGATCATAGAGTCATTGGACTTGCAAATTCAGGTTTTAACTTACGGTGGCTTAGTGTAATGTACGAAAATCGGAGATTGGGTATTTTAAGCCAAAAATATTCAACTCTGATTTTACATACATGGATACCACTGGCCTGCATAGCAAAATGAAGTTTGTTATCTGCTTTATTCTATTATTGTGAGGTTTGCGTAGGATATTTATGTGAGATTTTATGTTAAATGAAAGATACATGCTGCACCTTTTTAAAAAAATCCAAATTATATATATTTAAAGATAATTCTGCTAATGATATAGCTAACCTTATTACAGTGTTGATCCTAAACAACATTCCTCATACGATTTATAGAAATGTATCTCTCTTCAGCAAATCTCTGCTCACAATATTGATCTGCATAAGGACTAAGATTATCATAAATAGAAACACTATTTTTGATTGAAGACCTTATCTCCACAAAATCAAAAATTTTAACCTGGTACAGTAAGAATTAGAAGAAGTTAAAATATTATCCTTCCCTAATTACTTGGTGCCAAATACAGGATTGTTAATTTTGTAATGACAAGTATATTACAGATATCAATAGCTTTTACGGATAGATATTACTAAGATAGAATATATATTGAAGATTATTTTAATAAAATAGCATTGCATATATTTTTATTATGGGTGAACAGAAACTGCCAAGGCATAGATTTCTCTTTATTTACAGCAGAAAGTAATTTCCAAGATAAAAACCAACTTGCTCTTTTTAGCATTATATTATGTATCACTGAATTTATATATATAAATACTTCAGGTTATTAATCCACTTTGATGTTACTAAACCTTTAAGGAGAAATAGGAACAAGTACAATATTGCTTGTTTTAAAGACAGAACAAACAAGATGATAATGCATAATATCACAAAATTGCCCCAATAAAATTCTTGCCAAGAAATATTTCCATATATACTGGGTATTCTGAATATATGCTTGCTTTCATTTGCTTATCTTATCTAAATTTTAGTTATAACAATCTGAGATTGTTACTTTCTATTTGTTTAGGAAAATAAACTGTCTTATGGAGGTTAAGTGACTTTCAGAAATTCCAACAACTTGTCAACAAAAGAGTTAACATTATAATACCATTCTTCTGTCTTCTATTCTAAGGTGTATTCCATGTCTATTGCAAATTGAAAAGAATAAAATTAATTCACCATAAGAATGTATCAGCTATTTCTGTGATAAACAAAGCCTATATTTCCATTGTCTTCTCTAAGAAAAATATTTCTGTGCAGTGTGACAAATTTTATCTTTTCTGGCTACCTAATTTCCTGGATTACTTTGTTGGAATGGATCCTAAGAACACAGTTCATTGCCATGATTCAGAGTAAATATTTGGATATAGATGCTGCTCCCTAGATTTGTTTCAGGGCTACAGTTTGGCAGTCTCAGCTCTCCCTTTGACTGATAACAAATCAAGATGGCTACTACAGTAAGCTTTACTCCTAAACTCAGGGAAGAGAAAAAATAAATAAATCTGTGAACTTATAGCTTTATGTTATTATTTATATTTACTCCTAACTAATAAATACCATAGTTCAACAAGATTGATCTTATCTCCAGCAGCACTTGTGCACACAAATCATAGAGTACTGGTCATGTGCTGCTTACAAAGCCTTTCTTTTATGAGTGTCTTTTATCTTTTCAGTTAGGATCTGAGCTTTCTGATACCAGAGATATATTTTATGCCTTTTGCTATTCATAGTGCACTAAGTCAAAGCCTTTATATAGTAGATTCTGGAATAATTTTTTAATTTCCTTTTTGATTATTTAATTTATTGTGTTTGACTCCACTTAATATTTGAAAATGTTACAACTTTAGAAACATTGTTATTTTCTTTTTAATTTTGTATATCCAGATAAAATTATTTAAATAATATTCCCTATTTTCCTGATAATTATCTGTATCTCATTTAATTTCAATAATTTTTTATTCCTAATTTTCTTAATGTTAATAATAAATCCTCAATTTAACATTATTTTTCTTTACTAGTATTTTAGTCGTGTAACAGTTCATCAAATTCTGTTAGAAATGAATTCTGTTCATTTATAAAAAGTTTTATATGTATCTTCAGAGATCAAATTTTAATTAAATCACTACATTCTTTAAAAAAATGCATCTTAGTGCACACTTTCATATATTGTCATTATACATTTTCAAACCAGTATTTGTATTTTCTGTTATTAAATGGATTCATGTTTATTTATAAATCGTTTCTTACAATTATATTTTGGGCATGTCTTTGGAGAAATTACATCTTGTAGAATATATTGTTATAAAAGGGCCTCTCAGGGTTTCTCTTCCTTCTTCTATTTTACAAAATAATGTAGTATTTCATTTAACATACCAAAAAGTCCACTGATACTTTTTGAGTATCCACAAATAATGTCATGAAGATATTCTGTTTTTGTCCACAGAAGGCTTTTACTTTTAGCTCTTATGTTAGGTCTATTATTCATATTCTATTAATTTTCAAAAGCAGTATAGAAGTCAAGGGTTCATATATATAAATATATATGAATATGTATGTGTGTGTGTGTGTATATATGTATATAGTTGTTTAAACACTATTTGTTGTAAATAATTTTTGTTTCCCAATTGACTTGCTTTGGCTACTGGATCAAAATCATTTGAGGCTTTTATCAGGAATTGTTTTTAACTTTTTATTCTGTGCAATACCATTTATGGTCTTTTGTTTCGCCAATATCACAATATCCTGATTTTTATATATTTTATTAATAATTAATCTTGAAGTGAATTAGAGTAAGTTCTCTAAGTCTGTTCTTTTTTCACAATTATTTTGTTGTTTTTTTATATAAATTTTTAGAACAGTGAGTTAATTTATTTGTAAATTTTTGCTAGGATACTGAGATTGCATTAAATCTATATATCAATTTGGGGTTAATTAAGATATTCATAAATGAAGTACTTTAATCCACCCACGTGGTATACCTTTTTATTTCATTACTTATTTCCCACCCAGCAGGAAGCTCTGGGCATGCCACCATCCCCAAGTGCCAGACGTCTCTTGTGGGGTCCTTGCTATGGGACTCAGTGATAGGCAGATCAAGATTTGGGAGGTGCAGATGGGGCTCCTGCTTTTGAATCTTTCCAGCCACCAAGATGTTGTGACAGATCTGAGCTTTACACCCAGTGGCGGTTTGATTTTGGTCTCTGTGTCATGCGGTAAGACTCTTCGCATCTGGGACCTGAAGAACCATGATATGGAGGTGAAGGAACTACTTGGTAATTCCAAAAATACTGTATTTGCTCCTTTCTCCACTTTACCAGTGTCATTTTTATCTTAATAAAAAGGACTTTGTTCACTTCTCTTTTATATCTAAAATACTCTTAGAGTGTAATCAAAGAGCTTTTGGAGAAGAAGTCTTACATATTTTTCATTAAATTTACCAAAAAGTATTTTATGTTTTTAAATGTTAGTGTAAATTGTTCTTTTAAAAATTTTATTTTCTAATTGGTCATTGCTAATGCATAGAAATTCAAGTGATTTTTTGATATTAACTTAGTGTCTTAATTCAGTAGTGCTGCTATAACAAAACACCATAAACAGGATACCTTATAAACAAAAGAGATTTATTTCTCACAGCTCTTGTGGCTGGCCAATCCCATGATCAAGGTGCCAGCAGAGTCAATGTCTGTTTAAGGCTATTTTCTGCCTCATAGAGGACACCTTCTAGCCATGTTCTCACATGGCCAAAGGGAAAAGGCGGTGCTCAGGCTGTTCTTTCATAAGGGCACTAATGCAATTCATGAGGGCTCTGCTATAATGCGCTAATTATTTCTCAAAGGCCCTACCTCCTAAAACCATTGCACTGTTGATTAGGATTCAATATGTGAATATAAAGGGAATGCAAATGTTCAGACCTTAGCACTTAGTGACCTGAATTTTTGTGAAATTCATTTACTGCCCCTAGTAGATATTTTTATAGATTTCCTTAATTTTATTTTCCAATATTTAATTGATAGTATTAAAAGAGAGAATTAACTTTTGGGTATTAACATTGTGTTCTGCAACATTGGTATATTTACTTTTAGTTCTATATGTATTCTTTGGTAGATTCCTTAGAGTTTTCTACACACAAAAGAGGTCATAGGAGAAAGTTTATTTTTGTCTTTGTAATCTCTATATCTATTTCTTTTCCTTAACTTATTATATATACTAGCCAGTGTCTCCTCATATCTTAAATGAAAAAGTGAGAAGAAAATCATTTGCTATGTTTTTAATTTCGAGGGGAAATGCACTATTTCATATTCAGTGTGATATTAACTACAGAAATTTTAAATAACTTCATTCATTAAAGATATGTCCTCCTGTTTCTAGTTTGATGAGATACTTTTTCATCAGTGGATGTTAAATTTAATCATATTTTTAATATTCTGAAGGGACCACATAAAATTTTTTCTTTTTTCTAGTAATGTGTTACACTAAATAATTTTTGTATATTTTTGTATCTTAAATGAATCTTATATTATTGGGATAAGCCATATTTTCTTGTAATATGTTCTATATGTAGCATTCCATTTGATAATATTTTTAAAAGAAAAATGTACCTCTTATTCATGAGAGGTATTTGTCTGTAATACTTCTCTGTTTGAATATCCTTGTCTGGTTTTGGAATCAAAGATATACTTGCCTAATAAAATAAGTTTGAAATACTTATTTTTATTCTATTTTCTAATATAATTAGTATATTATCATTTTCTTAAATGCCTAGAATTCCCTAGTGAAGCAGAACAGTCCTAGAGTTATCTTTGCAAGAAGATTCCATCATTAAAATTTTAATTTTTTAAATATAAATAATACTATTGAGATTTTCTGTCTTGTGCCAATTATGTCTTTCAAAAAATTGTTCTACACCATTCACGTTGTCAAACTTATTCACACCGAGTTATTTATTGCATTTTCTTAGTAATGTAATACTGCAAAATGACATCCATAATTGTATTTCTTATTTTGGTAATTTGTAACTTCTCTCTTTCCAGAGGATTACAAATTTTGCTAGTCTTTTCAAGTATTGCCTTTTTACTTTGTTGACATTCTCTACTTTTTGTCCATTTTATTTTTTTTTTACTTTATTAAAATACTGAGTTTTATTTCACATGTATATTTTTGTCTCCCCACCATTTCCATGTCTGACTACCACTACTACTATGTCCTATCATAACATTCCATACATACTTACAACAAAGCAAAGGGTGGAGTTCCGTCTTTAAAAACTAAATGGGCATTTTGGACAACACATTCTTGGCAATGGAACCAGGACAACATTTATCAAACACAGTAGGGAAAGTTCTCATCTGCATTATAAAAAGTACAGCCAGATATCAACCATTACAGAAATGAAATAAGACAGAAAATTTTTAACAAATTGTTTAAACTATTTTCTTAAAGAGACTTCCTCCACTGCCAGAGATCTTGAATAGCCTCTTGATTAATCATCCGGAAGCAATTCTTCATATAACTGATGAATTTGGCTTCCACTTTGGGAAGAGAATCGCCTTTTTCTATACTTGCTTGCATTTTTGCTTGAATATCTTCTACAGAACTAGGTCCTTTTGGTGTTTTCGGAGTTTTTTCCTGATTTTTTGAAGGACTCTTGTCCTTTTGATCTTGGTGTTGATGATAATTTTGAGTCTTGTCCATTCTGATTTGACTTTTGTGCATTTTTAACTGGAGTATCTCATATAGATTTCATTACTGGTGCTTTTTCTTCAGCTTCCTCATCATCAAAATCATGATCATCTTCCTCATCATGATCATCATCATCATCATCATCATCATCATCTTCATCAGCAGCAAGTTTTACTTTTTTCTGTGGAACTTTGCTACCACCTCCAGGGGCAGACCACTTTTCAGATATACTTAAGAGTTTCCCATCCTCCTCCTCTTCATCTTCTGACTCTGCATATTCCTCCACAGCTGCTAAGTGTTGTCCACTAATATGCACTGGCCCTGAAGCACACTTCAACTTTGAGACCACTGGTGGTCTTATTTCAAGCCCCCAAGGGAAACCGTTGACTGTACAGACCTTTTCAAAGTTGCCAGTGTAATGACTTCCACTCTTGTCTTTAGTTTCTTCTTTTTTCTAACTTCAAAAGTTTGAGGCATACATTGTAAATTGCATGTATTTTTGATTTGTAAACGTTGGTACTAAATTACCTTGTAGTATACACTTGAGCTTCATCTCACACATTTTGAAAATTCACATTGTTACTATTATTTATTTCTAAGTATATCCTAATATTGATTTCTTTTTTTTTTTTTTTTTTGACTCATGGTCATTTAGAGTATGCTGAGTAATTTTCACATATTTGCTGTTTGCCAAAATTATCTTTCTGTTATTGATTTATATTTTAATTTCCACATGGTCAGAGAACATACTTTGTTGATTTCTGTTCTTTAAAACTTATGTTAACATATTTTGTTGTATTTATGTCTATGTGCTTCAATTTTTGTGCCATTATAATTAGTATTTTTTAAGTTTAAAATAATTTTTTATACTCAGCAATGAAAAGAAGAAAGAATTGGAACATCCCATAATGTTAAGATGTTAATTTTTCCCAATTTCATCTATTAATTTAACAGAATCTCAATAGAAATCCCAGCAAGTGGAGAGGCTGAGGCAGGCGGATCACGAAGTCAGTAGTTCCAGACCAGCCTGGCTAACAGAGTGAAACCCAGTCTCTACTAAAAATACAAAAATCAGCTGGATGTGGTGGCAGGCGCCTGTAATCCCAGCTACTCAGGAGGCTGAGGCAGGAGAATCGCTTGAACCCAGGAGGCAGAGGTTGCAGTGAGCCGAGATCGAGCCACTGCACTCCAGTATCGGTGACAGAGCTAGACTCTATCTCAAAAAAAAAAAAAAAAAAAAATCTCAGCAAGCTTTTTCATAGATGTTCTGTTTATAAGATGGTTCAATATTTATATGGAAAGGTAAAGCTACTACTTAAATAATCAGAACAATTTTTAAAAGAAAAAGTTCCAAGACTCCAATTACCTGATTTTAAAACATGTTATTAAGCTTCAGTAATTAAAACTGTTTACTATTAACAAAAAGATAGAAATAGTGATCAATGGAACACAATAGAGATTCCAAAAATATACTTACACAAATAGGGTCAAAACACATAAAAATTTATAACAAAAAGAGTAAAAAAGAAATTCTGCACCTAGAAGCAAACATAGGACAACAATCTACATTACCTAGGGATTGACTATGTGTTTTAAAGTATGGCATTAACAGTGTAACTCATGAAAGAACATAATGATAAATTAAACTTTAAATAAAACTTTAAAATATTTTGCTCTGTGAAGGATACAGTTGCAAGAATGAAAAGACAAGTCATAAACTGGGAGAAAACATTTGCAAATAATATATCTAATAAAGAACTTTTACTTAAAATACAAGGCAGAAGATCTAAATAGACTCTTCACCGACAATTCCCAAACCTGGCAAGGATTCAGAGCAGCAGGAACTCTCATTCATTGCTGGTGGGGACACAAAATGGCACTTTGCAAGGTAGTTTGTCAGTATCTTACTAAATATAACTTAGATTTAAATGTAGCAAGCCTATTCCTGAATATTTACACAATTGATTTGAAAATGTATGTCTGAAAAATACATGCAGAGGAATGTTTTTAGCAGTTTTATTCTTAATCACCAAAAATTTCAAGCAACATTGAAATAATATCCTTTAGTTAGATAAATGGATAAACAAACAATGGTATGTCCATATAATGGAATATTATTTAGTGATAAAAAGAAACAAGCTATTAACTCATGGAGCTACTTAGATGAACTTTAAGTGCATGTTGCTATGCATAAGAAGTCAGTCTGAAAGTCTACATGTTGAAGTCCATTCATATGACATTTTTGAGCAGGGAAAACTGTTGGATTGAAAGACAGATCAGGGTATTCAAATGATTGTGGAAGGGAGAGTGTTTGACTAGGAGAGGCACTACGATGTTTCAGTTCAGTGGAACTAATTGGTATTATAGTGTAGTGGTGGATATAAAACTCTATGCATTTATTGAAACCCATGAAGTGGTACCACAAAAGGGCCAGGCACAGTGGCTCACACCTGTAATCCCAGCACTTTGGGATGCTGAGGCAGGTGGATCATGAGGTCAGCAGTTCGAGACCAGCGTGGCCAACGTGGTGAAAGCCCATCTCTACTAAAAATACAAAAATTAGCCAGGCATGATGGCGGGTCCCTGTAATCCCAGCTAGTCTGAAGGCTGAGGCAGGAGAATCGCTTGAACTCGGGAGGTGGAGGTTGCAGTGAGCCAAGACTGTGTCATTGTACTCCAGCCTGGGTGACGAGAGAGACTCCATCTCAAAACAAAAAAAGATGTACAACAAAAAGAGTAAATCTTAATTTATGCAAATTAAAAGAATTAACCAGAATAATGTATTGTGTGCAATGAACATGGTGACAAAAAGATTCTAGTTGTATAACAAATTTATGGAAAATCCTCACTGAAAAGGGTGGGCAGAAAACTAGCTGACAAGTAACTTTGGAAAATGGTGCTTTGATTGGAAACTGTAAGACTAGAAACAAAAGGAACTGTACGTAAACACTGTACTCTAGTTGTTTTTCACAGTGGTCTGGGTTAACAATTCTGAAAAAACTGTATATATAGAGTAGGGTTGAACGAATACGTAAATACATGGTGGATGCTGTGAGGCAGGTTTATTCCTATTGGAAGAGCAGTTTCAGATAGGCAAGGACAGGGGAAACTAGAATGAACCACGTGGTAATGGATTAGAGTTAGAGACAGCTGTATGAACTTATGTTCAGCGTAATACAGATACAAATATGTAAGTATTGACATTGAATTTACCAATACCTTGAACGGAAGAGTTCCAAGACTCCAGAACTGTGAGGAATAAATTTCTGTTATTTTTAAGTCACTCAATTCATGATATTTTGTTATATTAGTCCAAATAGACTAAGACACTCTTGAGTGTGGGTTGTAGCAAATAGTGACTTGCTTTCAAAAACTACAGTATGGAAGACAGGAGAATGCCTTTACAGTTGAAAAAGCTGTTCAACACTACTTTGGTCAGGTAATCAAAGTTAATATCATCAACAATAAGTCATGCTGTTAGCATACATCCTTACTAAAAGGTGATGAAAAAGATACTTTACAATCTAAAGCTCTTTTTATGCAATTTGTTTTCCTCCTCTTTCTAGTTTTACCAGTATTAATACATTGGCAATAGGAAGGCTTTCCTGCTATTCCTGATGACCCTCGCGTTTGTTATTCACAGGTGTTACCATGAGAAAATATCTTGAACTTCTACTCTGTGTGAGTAAACTTTCTAGAAGAACCAAATGACATTTACTTTTAATGTAACAATTACTATGTTTGAGTTTAAGTCTACTACAATGGTATTTGTTTTTCATCTCTAGAGTGAACTGATATCTTAGTATTCCATTTTATCTCTTCTTTTCATTTTTAGTTATGTTTCTCTGTGTTATTTATTTTGTGGTTTCTCTTATGTATGTTTAATTTATAACAATCTAGCTTCTAAAATAATGTATGACTTTGTAAGCAATAAGAATATCACAAAAATATAATTTGAATTATTACCTTCCTGATTTTTGTACTCTCATCATATATTTAATTATACAAACGTTACAGGATATCACAGTTCTTTGTTACATTGCTTTAAACAGTCGATAGTATCTTAAAGATATTTAAAGAGATAGATATAAATATTGATATAAAGTCATGAACATAGATGTAGATATTTAGAAATTTTTGTAAATATGTTCTTTATAATTACTTACATATTTGCTCTAATTACTTACATATTTGCTCTTTCTGATGTTCTAGGTTTATGTGTATTAGATTTATAGATATTCACTTTTTATAGCCTGAAGAACTTATGTTAGTCTTTCTTGTAATGCATTGCTGCAGACAAATTCTTTGAGCTTTTGTTTACCTAAACATACCTTTATTTTTACAAGATTGCTGTCTTTGAATATAGAAATTTTTATGCATAATTTTTTTCCAACAGTATAAAGATTTCATTCTAACAGTTTTTGGCTTCAATGATTTCTGGTAAGAAATCAGCAACTCTCTTATATGTTATTCCACCTTAAAGAATATAATGTCTTTTTTTCTCCACCAGTTTTTACTATTTCCTCTTTTTCTTTGTTTTTCAGCAGTTTCACTATGATATGTCCATGTACAGTTTCAGCATACACATTGTGCTTAACCTGTGAATTGATGTAATACCAATTTTGAAAAAACATTTGCTATTCTATCTTCAAATCATTTTTTACATGCAATTTTACTTCAGCTTCTTGAGCTTCAAATACTATGTTTCATATTATGTTTTAGTTTTATATTCAATATTTATATTTTATAGTATCCCTCAAATCATGCAAGCTCCATTCTCTTTTATTTACTCTTTGATATGGTTTGGATTTGTGTCCCCACTCAAATCTCATGTAGAATTCTGATCCCCAGTGTTGGATGAGGAGCCTGGTGGGAGGTGATTGGATTATGGGGGTGGATTTCTCCCGTGCTGTTCTCATGATAGTGAGTGAGTTCTCATGAGATCTGGTTGTTTAAAAGTGTGTATCACCTCCCACTACTCACTCTTCCTTCTGCTCCATCCATGAAGGATGTGCCAGCTTCTCCTTTGCCTTCTGCAATGATTGTAAGTTTCCTGGGGCCTCCCCAGCCATGCTTCCTGTACAGTTTGTGGAACCTTAAGTCAATTAAACCTCTCTTCTTTATAAATTACCCAGTCTCAAGTAGTTCTTTATAGCAATGAGAGAATGGAATAATACACTCTTTTACTTTTGGTATTTCAATTTGAACAGTTTCTACTTACCTGCATGTTGGTCACTGATGCACTGATTCTTTCCTCTGCTCTGCACAGTCTTCCAATAAGCTAGCTGATCATAAGGATTATTCATTTCTGTTGCCATATTTTTAATTTCTAGCATTTTCCTTTGACCTTATTCTTTATCATATCTGTCTGTGCTGGCAGTTCCCATCTGTTCCCGCTCGTTGTCATCTGCTTTTTGCCCAAGGTCATTTAACGTATTTCACATAGTTACTTTAAAATAGCTGGCCTTTCCTTAAGACCATTCAACATTTTTATTACAGTTATTTTTAAGTCTTGTTTGATAATTCTCACATCTCTTGACTGCTTCTCTCCTGATAATGGGTCTCATTTTCTTTCCTCTTCATTTGTCTAATAAATTTTGCTTACAGTCTGGACAATTTGTGAGAAAAAAAAAGATGCTGAAGTAAATATTTGTGCCAATAAAAGGGCATGCTCCTTCTGAGTCAACCTAGTCTATAGTTGACCTAGGTCTAAACCCTGTTGCTGCTTCAGGTAGATTTAGTTCCCTACAGGTTTCAAATTATTTAAGGATAGTTTTAGAACCTTTCTTTTAATCAACTTGGGATCTGAGTGTCTGAACCATTTATTTTCCTGTCCTCACGTCTCATGCTCATGCACTTGGGATAGTTTTATCTCATCTTTCTTTCCCAACACCCAGTTACAAATGGCTTCTGCTGCATGCTTACTGTCAGTCCCAGAATGCATATAGGGATGCCCTCCTTTTTTTTTTTTTTTCTCTCCTGGTCCTCAGACCTCAGTAATCTCCGTACATTTGCACCTTTAGAGGTCATTCTCACCTGTTCCCTAGGCACAGAGAGGTGCTTTTCCCTATTAAGTATAAGGCACCGTGGCCTAAGGACTTTCTTGCAGTATTACTGCTCTGCCCTCACATTTCAGCAGGCTCATCACATTACCACTTGATGAGTACCTGAAGTGTCCAGAGGTTTCTCTCAGTCCTACTTCTTCTCCTCAGACTTCAGCAGCCCCCACACACCTGAACCTCCCATGGAATCTGTCTCAGCTTTCCTGTGCTGCCCACGATCTTTATCATGAGAGCTCAATAAGGCTTGTGGGAAAGAGTTGGCAGATAGTTGCAGATATTTTTCATCTGTGACTCCTAGGGATTCTGTCATACCAGTCTGTTATTAGGCTTTAACAACTCATTGAACGTATAACTGTTTTCTTCTTGGTCATAGCTTTGGTGGCTTCTTCATTATCCAGCTGTTTGGCCACAGATTAAAGCATTTGTGGATTACTTCTGTTCTAAGCAAATCACTGTGTGGGTTATAATTTAGTAGGTTTCTTTGCTTGCTGCCATGGTAATGAGCTTAAGAAACTATGACTTTAAGGTTCTCGTGGTTAGGACTGAAGAGACATCCTCTTGCAACTCTACATTCTAAGTGGAAAAAGAAAATATCATTCATTAGTTTTAATGGACTAATTCTCCCATTAGTATCTTTGTAAAATGATTAAGGAAAAAAGTTTTGAATTTTTTTTTAAAAATTGCAAATTTTTTTATTTCTAAAAGCTTATTTAGGAATAAAAGCTTTTATTTTTCCTAAAAATATTGAGATGCCCACCATATTGGAATCTCAGAAAAATAAACAGTTTCAGCCAGGCACAATGGCTCACACCTATAATCTCAGCACTTTGGGAGGCCAAAGCAGGTGGATCACCTGAGGTCAGGAGTTCAAGACCAGCATGGCCAACATGGTGAAACCCTGTCTCTAATAAAAATATAGAACATTAGCTGGGCATGGTGGTGGGCACCTATAATCTTGCTACTCGGGAGGCTGAGGCAGAAGAATCGCTTGAACCCAGTAGGCAGAGGTTGCAGTGAGCCAAGATCTCGCCATTGCACTCCATCCTGGGTGACAGAGCGACGAGACTCCGTCTCAAAAAATAAATAAATAAATAAATACACACACACACACACACACACACACACACACACACACAGTTTCTTTGTCCTGAGCTTACTAAATCCCAGGCATAAATCCAATTTACAGTAGCTAAAATAACAAACACACACAGTTAACTGCTAAGAAAATATCCTGGTTTTACACCACAAGTTAAAAGCAAAATTTTCCTGCATGTAAAACTAGAACAATATTGCTATGGAATTAAGAATCCTGAAGTGTAAGTACAAAATTCCAGGTGAGATTCAGATAGTTTTGGGAACATAAAAGTCATGTTGAATACAAAGATTGATCACTTATTGATCACTTAAAAAATTGATCATTTAGACCTTATGTAAATCAATGCTTAAAGCTTAAGAGAGGCAAAACAATATTTTTTACAAAACCTGAATATAAAATATTATTTGCAATTTAACATACAATCACCTTGAATATAAGTTTGAAAACTCCAGATTAATATATTCTAAAGTACTAATGAATGGTTTAACCATAAAAATTACTTTTATTCAATAAATTCAAACATGTGCATCCTCTTCCAAATGTAGTAACAGATTGGTATTGCTCTATTTCAAACATTTATTTCTGGTTTAAAAAATGCATAGTTGTCCAATTAATCAGAAAAGTTCTGAGTTACAAATTAGCAACCAGTTACCTCAAGAACAAAAAGAATAAAAACAAATTATTGATTAAATCTGAGTATACATATACAATAAATGTTGACTGAAGATTATATTTATTATTAAAAAGCCCATTAGTTCTTCAATACAAAAGGACAAATTAGAACTGCAATATGAGTAAATGGGAAAGAGAGAAACTGAAGCTTATTAAGCAATTACCATGTGACTGGCACTATTACATCACAACTTTATTTTCTACAATGTGCAGTTTATGGGACTTGTGGTTAAGAGGTCAGTTTTTAGCATTAGTTAGACACTAGTGGGGCTTAGTTTCAAAATCAGGTATGACTGCCTTTTAATTCCATCTCTAAGACAAAAAAAAAAAAAAACAACTGGAAGTGATAGGATTAGAAGGATAAGAAGATGAGGTCTAACTTCAAAGATAATACGTTTTCTGTAAAACCACAGACCGTAGAAAACAGAATGAGGAGGGCCATCAAACAATAAAATTCTTTCAGGGAACATTAAGTCAGTTCTTGGCCACAGAGAAAGGAATACAAATATTCTGGCAGCTCTACACACTGGTTATCTAATAGTGAAACAACTTAGGCAAGGATTTAAAGTATTACCAAATCACCGAGGGCTATGGCTGGAAGAATCAATCAAAGGAGGCATAAAAATGCCTCATAGTTGCACCTAGGGACTCTTTATAAGATAAAGTTTGGTTAAAACATAGCTAGAGATCAGCAAATAACTTGAATATCCTCCAGCAATGCTCAAGGCAATAGAAGAGTTGACTGTGTTCATATACACAACTCCAAGACATTCAAGTGGTAGAAAGACTGGTAATTTTAAAATATAAAATGACCCTGAAATATCAACCAGCTGGAAAAAGCAACAACTTTCTACTTTTCTGAACAATTGTCTTCTTCAAGTTACTTATTGTCCCCTGGACACTCTTTATGAAATTAACTTAGAATTAACTTTTTACATATTAATTTACTAAACTCAGTCCACTAGCCACGATCTTTATAATATGTAGTGTCTCCAAGAATGCTTTATATTTGGATGACAGCTTTTATTTAAGCCATTAAAATGTAGATGTTTGAATGACAAAAATTAAGAGCTTTTTATCTGGGCTTTATCATATCACAAAGGGCAGATTGTGTTTTTGGAAAAATTTTGAATATTAGAATTTAAACACATAGATAAATATAGATATACATATATTAAGTCAGGTATCAAATTAAATAGAAATTATGCTATCATACTAAAAAAACTATATTATAACATAGCTATGAAATATGGAAATGGAAATGCTATCTTATAAGGGAGATTATTTTCTTTAAAAGCTCTATGAAAATCAGCAACAGAGGTAAATAGGTTCATTTTCAAATATGATGCTTCAAAATGTACTCCAGAAGTATCAATTCTGTAGGTTATTGGCAGTTCCTTTTCTTCTCACGTAGAGAACTTAATATAACAAATAAGGATAGTTATCAAATCTATGACTATATCTGGGAAGTCTTTATTTTTTATAGTGAACACTTTTCCTACAAGCAATGAAAAACCAACCATGAGGTAAGAGAATATTTCACTTAACAAGAACCTAAAGTTAAGCAGTCACACTTTTCCTTACTCATCTCAAAAAAATCAGGATTCTGAGTCAACACCAGTGTTAGTTAAGATTAGTTTTAGATTTAAGGGACAGAAAATTCAAAATAAAAATTGGCTAAAAATATGGAAATTTAATTATTTACTGTGTAAAAGTTCAGATACATGAACCATGGCTGAAAAGATGCTCCACAGAATTGGAGATCTAACATCTTCTTATCTTGTTACATCATTTTTATTTGGAATTCCATTTTCAATTCACCTTAAGGTAAAAAAAAAAAAAAAAAAAAAAAAAAAAAAAAAAAAAAAAAATTGCTTTAGCTAGAGCTGTATGCAACAGGATAAACCAGAAAGAGGAAAAATATCAAAAGTTGCATATCTTTGGTCAGAACTTAAAGACCTGACAGCAACTAGCATCAAGAAAAGTTGGTACATATATAGACTTTAAACTGTTTCTATTATAATTTTCTTGTTTTTCCCTGGGATACCAAAGGATTGTCACAGCTTCAGCCACCGCAAAGTTAGATTTTATTCAAGGGCAGGAGGCAGAAGAAGCAGGAGCTATCTCCATCCGTTGTCCCCTTATTATCTAAGAGGATATTCTTTTTCCAGTTGCTTCCTCAGGATATCTCCAGTTACAACTCATTGGACAGAACTAGGTCACATGCTCAGCTTTAGCAGCAAGGACAGTCATGAAAGCAAGGATTTATCAAGGAGAATAAGATTGGCTTCAATGACCAAAACCAATGATAATGAATCCTCTTAGAGTGGGAACTTTGGAGTCAAAACAAAGAGTTTTGTTGGTATGCAAGACTGGAGAACACCTATTAGCTAAGCAAACCATACTGTTTGCCAGGATAACAATGTTTTGGATGCACTGTTAAAAATCCAACAACATAATAAAGCCAAACATAAAAATATTTAGCACAAATTGTTCAGTTTTGGAAAGTGGTATTGG
Source organism: Macaca nemestrina (assembly GCF_043159975.1). Taxonomy (NCBI): domain Eukaryota; kingdom Metazoa; phylum Chordata; class Mammalia; order Primates; family Cercopithecidae; genus Macaca; species Macaca nemestrina. The sequence goes on from NC_092131.1 coordinate 60,222,804, forward strand.
AAAATTAAAAGGAAAAGAAAAAAAGAAAGGAGAGAAGGAAGAAATGGAATAAAGATCAAATGTTTTACATTTCCAAATATTTATTCAAATAAACAGGAAATCAAAGTATGTTATAAACTAGAATTGAACAAAACTGAGTATACAATGTATAAAAATACTACAAAATGCAGCTAAAATTTTTCCAAAAAAATTAAAACTCTGAAATGTTATGAGAAAGTAGGAAATAAAAATATATATTATTAGATTAAAAAGAAAACTCTTCAAAGATATTTTAAGATATGAAAAAATAATTTGAAATCAGTGTGTGTCTTTACTTTTTAAAAAACAATTATGTGACAAACTAAGAATAGGACACAAAATATTTACCCTATTGAAGAATATCATGAATCAATAGAAAACCCCTTATTAACAGAGAACAAAGAAACGATGCCCATTTGAACAACTATTATTTATATTATTATTTTAAGAAATATAGTAGAAAGTTGAAGAATTTAGTCATCTTAGTAATGGAATGTTAAAAAAAGATAGGTTTTATTATTAATAATAAATAGAAATATAGGCACATTGACTAACATGATATTCAAATTTATCAGAGAACACAGTAAGATTCAAGACAAGATATATCATACCTTATGCCATATCCCTGCTCTATACTATAGCTCTATAATATCAGAAATAACCAGATTTTTAAAAAATAATGTAAAAGTCTTGATACAGTTTGGTTGTGTCCCCACCCAAATCTCATCTTGAACTGTAACTCCCATAATTGTGGAAGGGACCCAGTGGGAGTTAATTGATTCATGGGGGCAGGTTTTTCCTGTGCTGTTCTCATGATAGTGAATAAGTCCCATGAGATGTGATGATTTTATAGAAGGGCAGCTTCCCTGCACACGTTCTCTTGCTTGCTACCATGTAAGATATATCTTGCTTCCCCTTTGCTTTCTGCCATGATTGTGAGGCTTCCTTAGCCACGTGGAACTGTAAGTCAATTAAACCTCTTTCCTTTATAAATTACCCAGTTTCAGGTTTGCCTTTATTAGCAGCATGAAAACAGACTAATACAAGTATCTTTCCCACAATACAAATAAAAGAAGGGTTAAACAACATTAATCTGCAAGACTGTTATGAAGAAAATAATAAATCTCTACTTAAAAATGTAAAACAAGACCTGAATAATTAGAAAGATACCACATTTCTTTTTAGAAAGAATGACTTACCACGGAAAACATTTTACTTATATTCAAATCCAAATAAAGACAATACAATTATGTTTCTGTAAACCAATAAAACCTGAGTCGATGGACTTCCCTAGAATATTATCTTTATAGGATTCTGAAACTCAAATCGGAGGTGCTAGAGAGACCTCCACTGATCTGAGAACCAACAAAAAATCTACTGGCCTGCTAAATTCAAAAGATATGCATTAAAATACAGTCATCAGTCAAATAATTCATGGTTTCTATCATCACCCTCACACACACAGAGCAATGGAAACCACAAGTTCCACTGATCCATACATATTACATGTAATAATTTGAAATCGTGCTCCTTTTCATGTGAATTATGATGACAGCTCTGGGTGACATATCCATAGACTAGAGGCCAGCCACGTGGGCAGTCAAACATGGAGTTCCAGTAAAATCTCTGGAAACTAAAGTCCTGAAGAGTTTCCTCAGTTGCCAATATTCTATGCATATTGTCACACATTGATGTCAGGAGGGTAATGCATCCTGAAAATAATAGAAGCCTCACATTTGAAACACCCACACCCCTACTCCATTGAACTCTGCCCTGTGCACCTCTTCCCTTGGCAGATTTTATTCTGCATTCTTTCTCTATAATAAACCAGAACCATGAATATATCACAGCTTTCAGTCAATTCTGTGGGTCTTTCTAGTGACTTGTTAAATCTGAGAGTGATCTTGGGAAACCCCAAACATATAATTAGTATTCAGAGTGAGGATGGTCTTGTGAACTGTGTCTTCCAACTTTACAGAAAATATCTCACATGTTTCCCCTTACAGATACTCGTTTAATGACACTGTACTACAGGACACTGAATGCTTGTAAAATCATGCCTAACATGAATTCTTAACATGGAGTCAAGAAAGTAATAATGAGTTGCCCAGCTACCAAGAGATCATAAGAGATAAACAGGTTTTCTCAGAGGTATTGTTCCCAGAAGTACCAGTTACTGAAGGAAAGAAGAAATTCTGGGTCATCTAGGAGACTAAAAGAAACTGCTGCCATCATCGGTGCTGCTGGTGTTTATTAACTGGGGTATCCACTGGGAGGATGTCAACGTGGAAACACACTGTGGGCTAGAGGAGCCTGGTGACCTCTACCATTCCAAGGTGTGAAACCATGAACATCCAGGGGAAAGGGGAAAGATGCTTAGTCTATGAAATATGGCATCACACAGGGAAACCTGACTCTCCAGTAAGCCTGATGAGCTCAGATGAATTGTAGACAACCATAGAGACTTGAGGTTGTAGACTGTCTCTTAGGTATCAAACAGAAGATGTGGTCTGCTAACAGAACACTGTAGTGCTATTTTCCAACTGAATTTTATATAAAATCAGAAATTCATTCATCCAGAAAATAATTTACTTCTAAGGTTTACAAATTATTTAACATCTTTTAATTAAACTAAAGTTTAAAATATATATACATATATACTACATAAATGTCAGAAAATAATTTTAATAAATTTGTAATAGTATTTATGATACACTGTGAACTGTACATTTGGCAGAGTTGCTTAAACATCTAGGTAAAACATAAGCTTAAATACAAAAGAACAAAACACTAAGTTTGTTTTAAATTACCTCATTTACATAACAGAGTGTGACCATGCAGCTCAGTCTTTGCTTGGTCATGTTTAACTGTTTCAAAAATGATTGGTTTTTAGTAAGAAGCAGCTTACCTTGAGCTTACAGGGGGAATCAGAATGTTATATTAACAGTAAAGAATAAGGTGCTAGTACTATAAAGGAGATTAAGGAAAAGTATGAGAAACACTTATTAAAAAACCTATGCATTGGCCAGGCGCATTGACTCACACCTATAATCCCAGCGCTTTGGGAGACGAAGGCAGGCAGATCACGAGGTCAAGAGATCGAGACCATTCTGGCCAACATGGTGAAACCCCGTCTGTACTGAAAGTACAAAAAAAAATTAGCCGGGCATGGTGACACACACCTGTAGTCCCAGCTACTCGGGAGGCTGAGGCAGGAGAATCGCTTGAACCTGGGAGGCAGAGGTTGCAGTGAGCCCTAGCCTGGCGACAGAGCCAGACTCCATTTCAAAAAAAAAAAAAAAAAGCGTTTTAAATATGTAAAATTAACCCAAGCAATGAGTATTTAATCAGTTCACTGCTTAAAAATCTTATGACAATGAATCCCTTATCATTGTTTCTATATAATAAAGAACACTTGTACCAGTGTTCGTGATAAATGTTTAAAGTGTGGAGACACTGTTGAAAGTCATATCAGCTTATTTTCAAAGAATCCCAGAGTATCTAGGCTGAGTGGGGGAAAACAGCCACTGAACTTGATGCTCAAGGGCATATCAGGAGGGAAAGGGCCGCAAATACATCGGTAATCAATTGATATCTGAAAATAGGCTAGGAGGCCCTGCACTAAGCGTATTCCACGTGCTGCTTCACAGGAAGCAAAAGCTGATGTCAATTATGATAACTGATCAAAATGGTAAATTATATGAAGCCCGATTTAGTAGCACAGTCTGAGTCTTTCTACCACTCTCCAGTGACAGGAAGAGGGTGTGGAGAGTTTGTATTTGCATATTTAGGAGTTGGAAGTAAAATGATCTTTGTCTTTTGATAAAATTAAGAACTGTATAGATTTCAGTGACACAAGGGATTACAGCTACCATACCCTGGCTGCTGAAATCTGGCTTATTTTAATTGTGAGATCATATCCAGACATAATGCATGTTCCTGAATGAGCGTAGCTGATTTTTGCAATGTTCTCATACCTAGAAATATAATGCTGTAAGTGACAGCAGAATGACAAGGTTGGCTAAAGAATAGCTCACCAAACACGCTCAAGGCAACTGGTGAAGAAATGTGACCCAATATTTTAACCAGGTTCTTAAATCATTGCCGTTTGGCAGTAGACCTGAGGGAGGGAGTGGGCCGGAAAAAGAAGTTTTTTTAATAAAAAGAGAAGACAAGAGACAACACAAAGACCTGCAATAATAAAGCTACAGGCATTTCAAGTGATTTAAACAACTCTCTTTCATCAAATTGCACCTGTGTATGCAAGGCAGTGTTGTTTAACATAACAGTAGAGAAGTAACTGGGAATTACTGATAGCTGTTCAGGCTCTTTCAGAGGAAGGCAGAGCTAAGCACTTCTCCAACCTGCAGCCTTATCTCTGTGAAGCAGCAGCCATGAGACCAGAGCTCACTCCATCTGTGTTATATTCTCTGATCTTAGCAGCTGAAGAACTGCAGGTGATAGACTCCTAACCTCTAGGGAGTTGGAGCAATTAAACAGCAAAGACATACTCGACACAAATAGCTCACTGCATCACCACTGTTTACCTATACAGAGCTCTTTGGAAATTATGTGTTATGAGTTTCAAATCATACACCTTAAGTTACCTGATGTTTGAAGATGCTGTAATATTTGGCTGGTAGCCTGAATTTTAGTGGGTTATGGATTCCAAGTGTTTTATGAATATTGTGCCTTTGACGCTTGTTTCATTTCATTATAATGGACAATGCTTGTTATTTAACATATTGCATTATGCACAGTTTGTCCTGTGTCGGTGACCCTGGTGTTTTGGTGAACATTTTTGTGAACAGTAGAAGGAAAAACTTTGAAAGAATTCTGTATTGCAATTTCATATTATTATTTGTTCCGTTGCTATTGTTGCTTCAACAAGCTTGGGTTTTTGTTTGTTTGTTGCCTATTGTTTGCTCTGCTTCATGGAAAACAGGAACAGGTAGTTTTACTTCACACCTAAGTAGCCTGATAAAGTTCTGATCTGCAACAGGGAAAGGATATTGAATCCCTTGGAATTGATGAGGCATCTATATAATTCTCTAAGGTACTCATTTTACTGAGGTTTACATGGCATGTAAAAATAGTCAATGTTTTTAAAGGGATACAGATTGCTATTATGTTACATAAAAGTTTTTCCTTCCAAGTAATGGAAAATTAATAAATTAAAAAATGAGAAAGGGAGAGGGAAAATAGTAGTGAACTATAAGTTGGTGAGTAAAGAATGTAGTAGCATATGTTAAGAATGTGGTATGGGCTGGGCACAGTAGCTCACACCTGAAATCTCAGAACTTTGGGAGGCCAAGGTGGGTGGATCCAATGGACTCAGTAGTTCGAGATCAGCCTAGGCAACAGCCTAGGCAACCCCGTCTCTACCAGAGATGAGATTGTGCCACCGCACTCCAATCTGGGTGACAGAGTGAGAGCCTGTCTCAAAAAAAAAAAAAAAAAAAAAAGTGATGTGCCAAGTGTTTTCTCCAGCTGAATATGTGTGTCTCACCAGCTTTTCTGCATGTGCTATCTGTGAAACCGCAGGGGAGAAAAAGCTCTTTCTTTTCCTTGCCCATCACTAGGTTCATGACTGTGACCTCTATAACAAAAGACAGATTACAAGAGAAAACCATACAAATGTATTTAATATACATTTTCTGTAATATGGAAACTTCAGAGGTGAAGAACTAAAGAAACAGGGAAAACTGTGTATATTTTGTGCTAAGCCTGATGAAGAAGTAGACAATGTGGAGGAACATGATTGGGAAAAAGGAAAATATGATTTAATAGCTATAAACTGGGGGAAAATTTAGCAAGACCTGTTTGTTCTGACAGAAACCAGAATATTTCACCACAAAATATACTTCTTTGGCATATTTCTATATGGCTATTCGGAAGGGTTGCAACCCACAGAAATACCTCTGAAAAAAACTGCCTTTTTGTAGGGAGATTTGCATTATAGAGAAAATCTGCATTAGTAAAAAAAATGCAGCAACACAGACAGACATTTTCTGAGGGTCCTCTTATCCGGATCTAGGAAAGATTAACTCACAGAAAAAGAGACTTAAAGTCTTATACCTTTAAAGAAGGTTTGACAGAAAAATGTTACGGCTGGACACCGTGTATTCTTTCTGAGAGTTGCTACCTGTGAGATTTCAACTGCAATAACAAGAATGCTTTTGCTCACCATACCTTTCCTCTTCTCTGCCTCCCATATCCTACCTTGCCCTTATTCCTTCTGTAACCTCAGGATGGTACAAAAACTTGAGCTATCTGGCACTTCCTTTGAGTCTCATACTCTGTGCATGACTCCTATATCTATATACACGTTAGTAAAATGTGTATACCTTTTTGTTCCTGTTCATTTGTCTTTTTTGTCTTTTTTTTTTTTACACAGGTATCCTAGCAAAGACCTTGTGAGGACTCAGAAAAAATATTATATTTTCTCCCCTTCAGATTTTTCTTGGTGTTCCTCTGTGACATTCCTTTCTTCTGAGTATGTTTCAAAAATCCCCTGAAATGAGAGTCTTCTGACCTATTTTCAGGGGAAGCTCAGCTGGATTTTATGGTCTGCTTCAGGAGACAAGGTCAAGGTGAATTCCTTCTATTAACTGTTTCTATATCCTGCTTCAGAGACAGCTTCCTGTGTCTGTGGTTTCATCAATTCCTTCAGCTTAAAATACTTATTGTGTCAAGGTGCTGTATTTTGGATAGCACGTCCTGAATTACATCCCTGTGTAAACTTGGGCAAGTTCCTTAATCTTAGAATATAACTTAGCTTTCTCCTATGAAAAATATGCAAAAGGAGATTAACTAGGACTCTTGTGAAAAGTAAACAAATAAACTATGTTAGCAGCCTATTATCATGCCTGGCACATGTTAACTGCTTAGAAAATACCAATTATTGTGACTACCTAAATAAGTCACCAAGTAAAAAACCAATATTATCTAAATTATAAATTTAGTCATTCAGTCATTCTAATTCTAATTCTTGGGATTCAGTCATGGAAACCGTCCATTTTGTTCACTAAAGATTATTTGTTGTGCTATTAATAAAGTTTGCACATAATACCTATCACTTTACGTGTCTTATATTTTTCAATGTTAGTCATTCAGGTTTCAGGGAATAGGACATGGCATTCACACGGGAAATAAAATCTGTACTCAAATTGGGCAACATTCGGCAGATGAAGAGACTTTTGATGTCTTTTGTAGTGTTGGCACACATTGCCTATTTTGGATTTAATTAAGACTTCAAAAATTTAATTTTCTTGGAAGTAGTCTTTTTAATGTCCACATCCAGAGACATTGTTTTGTAAATAAAACTTTTGACCTTTTCGAAAAAGTTGTTCTGTGTTTTTGTTGTGTTGTATATTAAAACTGGTTTTTATGCATAGTTTAAGAAGTAATTGTTAAAATTTTTAAAGGGCTATTGAAAGATTTCACTAGTTCACCCATGAGTTAATACTTGACATTTAGCAGCTAGTGTTTTATTTTAGCTAACGAAATTTTAATTTTGGTAAAACAGATGCTATTTCTGTGCAGTGTGTGGAGCCCACTCAGCTGATTTTAATTTTTTTTTTTAACCTCAGAATGAGTTAATTTATTCCACAAATTTCTCAAATGTTTTGAGATGATAAAAAGGTAAAATACTATGAATGTTGATGAGTGAAAATGGGGGCATACTTTGAAAGTAAAATGATGTAAAGTTGGAAATTGAAGTACAACAGAAACACCTTTGCCTACCTCAGAATTCCCTAGGATCTTCTTTCTTTACTCAGAAGGCCTTTAATAGTCAGATTAGGGGAAAAAGACCCATGAGATTATTGTGCAGAGACAGTGCTAGGGAAGTTCAGTTCATTTAGGCCATTATCATGGAGATAGAAAGGACTAGGAAACCCCAGAGTCAGGAAGAATAAATCTCTTCCTCAGTGCCATGAAAAGTCATGTCTGAGCCTGATGCAAAAGAAGAAATGGGCTCCGCGATATACATTTATGTAAAATATCAGTAAATTTCATTTGTTGAACCAAATGGAAAAAGGTAATAAAAGGTGATAAAAATCAAAAACCATGAGTATACTTAAAGGCCTGCATTGCCTCATTTGTTTCAACACTATCATCAACCCTTATTGGAGGATGTGACAGTTTTGTGGCCCTGACTAGAACCTAGGGCTCATTGGGAACAACTTTTTCTCTTGCACAAAACACAGGGTTATAAAACAAACAAGCAACAATAGCCTGTCTTTATTTATAAATTTCTTCACCATGGATTTTTTTTACAGCATTTTTTTAGAACAGTTTTATATTCACAGCAAAAGTGACAGGAAGGGTCACAGCACCAATGTACCTCCTGTCTCCACACACGCATAGCATTTCTCATTATCAACATCCCCCACCAGAGTGGTACATTTCTTATGATTGATGAACCTTCACAGACACATTATCATCACCCAGAGTCCAAAATTTACATTATTGTTCACTGTTAGTGTTGTACATTCCATAGGTTTGTACCAATTTATAATGACGTGTATCCATCTTTATAATATCAGATAGATGATTTTTCATTGTCCTGAATTTGCTCTGTATTTCACCTATTTGTCCATCCCTCCCCTCACCCCCTAGAAAGCACTGTACTGTTTGACTGTCTCAATACTTTTGCCATTTCCAGAGTGTCATATAGTTGAAATGATACAGTATGTACCCTTTTCAAACTGGCTTTTTATTGAGTAGTATGCATTAACTTTTCTTCCATGTCTTTTTGTGGATTGATAGCTTATTTCTTTTTAGCAATAAATAACATTATATTGTCTGGATATACAACAGTTTACTTACTCATCGAACTACTGAAACACAACTTGGTTGCTTCCGTGTTTTGGCAATTATAAATGAAGCTGCTTTAAACATCCATATGCAGAATGTTGCTTGGACATGTTTATAGCTCCTTTGGGTAAATACTAAGGAGCATAACTGCTGAATTGTAGGATAAGAGAATGTTTAGTTTTGTAAGAAACAGCTAAACTGTCATTCAAAGTGGCTATACCATTTTGCATTCCCCCTAAAATGAATGAAGGTACCTGTTGCTCCACATCTTCATCAGCATTTGGTGTTGTCAATGGTCTGGATTTTGATTACTGTAATAGGTGTTTAGTGGAATTTCTTTATTTTAATTTGCATTTCCCTCATGATATAGGATGTGGGGCATATTTTTACATGGTTATTGCTATTTGTGTATCATATTTGCTAAGGTGTCAGGTCTTTTGCCCATTTTTAAAATTGTTTTCTTATCATTATATTTTAAGAGTTCTTTGTATATATTGAATAACAGTCCTTCATGAGATACGTCTTTTGCGAATATTTTCAGTCTGTGATTTGTCGTTTCATTCTTTTAACGATATCTTTTACAGAGTACACATTTTTAATTTTCATTAAGTTCAGCTTGCCAATTCTTTCTTTCATGAATTGTGCCCTTGCTATCATATATAAAAAGTTATCGGCGAATCCAGGGTCATCTACAATGTCTCCTATGTTTCCTTTTAGTTTTATAGATTTGCATTTACACTTAGGTTTTTCCACCTTTTTGAATCAATTCTTTGATGAGTGTAAGACTAGCATCTAGATTTAACATTTTGCATGTACATATCCAGTTATTCTAGCACCATTTGTTGAAAGGACTATCTTCTCCACAGTATGATTTTGATCCTTTGTTTAAGATTAGTCGAGTACATTCATGTAGCTTTATTTCTGGGTACTCTCTTCTGTTCCACTGATCTGTTTATCTATTCTTTTGCAAATATTAGGCTACCTCGATTACTGTAGATTTACAGTGTCTTGATGTCAATATTACCAATCCTCCAATTTTGTTCTAGTCTTTAATATTGTCTTGGCTATTCTGGTTCTTTTTCTTTTTCACATAAATTTTAGAATCAGTTTGTCAATATCTACAAAATGACTAGTGAGATTTTGATGAGGATTGCATTGAATGTACAGATCAAGTTTGGAAGAACTGACATCTTGGCAATATTGAGTTTTCCTGTCCATGGATGTGGATTATCACTCTATTTCTTGGATTCCTTTCATCATAGTTTTGTAGTATTGCTTGTACAAGTCTTGTACATATTTTGTTGGATTTACACCTAAGTTTTTGTTTTTGTAGGTTCTAATATAAATGACATTGTGTTTTTAATTTCAAATTCAAATTTTATTGCTAGTATATAGGAAAGTGATTGACTTTCGCATATTAACCTTTTGTCCCTCAACCTTGCTATAATTGCTTCTTAGCTCTAGGAGGGTTTTTGGGTAAATTCTTTAGGCTTTTCTACATAAATGATTATGTCATATGTGAACAAAGTTTTATTTTTTTCCCTTCCAATCAGTACACCTTTTATTTCCTTTTCTGTTTTATGTCATTAACTAGGACTTTCAGGACAATGGTGAAAAGCAGTAGTGACATGAAATATTCTTGCCTTCTTTCTATTTTAGTGGGACAGCTTCCAGGTCCTCATCATTAAAGATGATGTTAAACTGTGGGCTTTTCTTTTTTTTTTTTTTTTAATTTATTTATTATTATTATACTTTAAGTTGTAGGGTATATGTGCATAACGTGCAGGTTTGTTACATATGTAGTATACTTGTGCCATGTTGGTGTGCTGCACCCATCAACTCATCATTTACATCAGGTATAACTCCCAATGCAATCCCTCCCCCCTCCCCCCTCCCCATGATAGGCCAAACTGTGGGCTTTTCATAGCTATTCTGTTTCAATTTGAGGAAGATTTCTTCTATTCACAGTTTACTGAGAGTTTTTGTCATATGTCACTGTTGGATTTTGTCAAATACCTTTTCTGTATCTATTGATACAATTTCATGACTTTTTTAGCCTCTTGATGCAATGGATTGCATTAATTGATTTTTGATGTTGAACTAGCATTGCATATCTGGGATAAATTCCACTTGGTTCTGATGTATAAATCTTTTTATATATTGTTGGATTAAATTTGCAAATACTTTGCTGAAGTTTATTTTTGCATCTATACTCATAAGAGATATTGGTCTGCAGTTTTCTTTTCTTATAAAGTCTGTCTGGTTTTGATATCAGGATGATGTTGACCTCCTATAGAATGAGTTGAGAAGTACTCCTTCTAATTCTATTTTCTGAAACAAATGGTAGAGAATTGGTATAATTTCTTCCTTCAATCTTTGTTAGAATTCACCAGTGAACTTCTTTGGGCCTGATGTTACCTGTTGTGGAAGGTTGTTAATTATTGACTCCATTTCTTTCATAGATGTAGGGCTCTTTGGATTTTGTATTCCTTTTTGTGTGAGTTTTGGCCGATTTTATTACTCAAGAAATTGATGCATTTAATCTAGGTTGTCAAATTTATGGGCATGCAGTTGTTCATAGTATGCCTTTACTATCTTTTTGTTGTCAATGGAGTTGTAGTGATATTCCCTCTTCCATCTCTGATATGAAAAATTTGTGTCCTTTGTCCTTTTCTTTTAGTTGACCTGGTAGAGGTTTATCTATTTTATTTACCTTGCAAAAATCAGCTTCTGGTTACATTGATTTTATTTATTGATATCTTACTTTCAAATTCATTGATTTTTGCTTTAGTTTTCATTATTTCTTTTCTTCTGCTTATTTTGAATTAAATCCTATCTTCTTTTACTAATTTCCAATGGTAGAAGCTTAAATTATTGATTTTAGATTCTTCTTCTTCTTCTTCTTCTTCTTCTTCTTCTTCTTCTTCTTCTTCTTCTTCTTCTTCTTCTTCTTCTTTTTTTTTTTTTATGGAGTCTTGCTCTGTCACCCAGGCTGGAGTGCAGTGGCGTGATCTCAACTCACTGCAATCTCTGCCTCCTGGGTTCAAGCGATTCTACTGCCTCAGCCTCCTGGGTAGCTGGGATTATAGGCACATGCCACCACGCCCAGCTAGTTTTTGTATTTTTAGTCGAGGCAAGGTTTTACCATATTGGCCAGGCTGGTCTGGAACTCCTGACCTCAAGAGATCCGCACGCCTTGGCCTCCCAAAGTGCTGGCATTACATGTGTGAGCCACTGCACTTTTCTAAAATATGTATTCAATGCTATAAATTCTAGGAACTAATTTTACTATATCCCACAAATGTTACAGTGTTTTCTCTCATGTATTCCCATTTTTTTAATTTTTTTAATTTATATGTTATTTTGAAATGTGTTATTTTGAGATTTTTCCAGTTATCTTTCTGTTATTGGTTTCTAGTTTAATTACATTGTGGCTTGAGAGCAGACAATGCATCATTCTTTTTTAAAATTTTTGTTAAGGTGTGTTTTATGGCCCAGCATGTGTTCTATCTTAGTTAAGGTACTATGTGAGCTTGAGAAGAAATATATTCTGCTGTTGTTGGATAAAGTAGGTCTATAGATGTCAATTATATCCAGTTGATTGATGATGCTATTGAGTTCAACTATGGCCTTAAATTTATTTTCTGCTTGTTGGATGTGTCCATTTATGATTGAAGGATGAAATCTTTAACTAAAACAGTGGATTCATCAATTGCACCTAGCAGTTTCATCAGTTTTTGCCTTCCATACTTTGATACTTTGTTTTTAGGCACATATACATTACAGGTTGTTATGACTTCTGGAAGAATGAACCCCTTTACCATTATGCAATGCTCCACCTTTTAAGTTAATATTATTTTTAACTGACAAATTATAATTGTACATTTATAGGGTGCAGTGTGATATTTTGATATGTGTGTACAATGTGAAATAATTAAATCAAGCTAATTAATATATGCATCACCTACTTTATCCATCATTTTTATGGTGAGACATTTGAAATGTACTCTCTTAGTTATTTTGAAATATAAAATACATTATTGACCGTAGTCACACTGCCATGCAATAAATATCAACACTTACTCTTCCTATCTGAAACATTGTACCTTTTGCCTACAAACTTCCCATTTTCTCTATCCCCCTCCCTCAACCTCTGGTATCTATCATTTTCATCTCTACTTCCATGATTTCAGCTATTTTAGATTCCAAGTATAAGTGAGATCATGCCATATTTGTCTTCCTGTGTCTGGCTTTTTTCATTTAGCATAACTTCCTTCAGTCTCATCTATGTTGTTTCATATATTTTTTCTTTTTATAAGACAGAATAGTATTCCATTGTGTATAGGTACCAGGCTTTCTTTATCCATTCATCCATTGGTGGACATTTAGGTTGAATCTATGTCTTAGCAAATAATGTTGCAATAAACATGAAAGTGCAGATAACCCTTTGACATACTGACTTCATTTCTTTTGGATATATATTCATAAGTGGGATTGCTGAATCATATGCTAGTTACATTTTTAGGTTCTTTTTTTTTAAACAAAGTAGTCATACTGTTTTCCATAATGACTGTACTAATTTACCTCTGATACCTCTATTTGCTCTGAAGTCTGCTCTGTCTAAAATTAATATAGCTATTCTTGCTTTTTTATTAGTGAGATCATGGCATGTCTTTTTCTTTCCCTTTATTTTTAGTCTGATGTCTTCCACTTTTTTACTGACTTCTGTGGTTTTAACTGAACATTTTATATAATTCCATTTCTCTCCTTTCTTAGCATTAGTTATACTTCTTTTATTAGTGCTTTTTGGAGGTTGTCCTAGAATTTGAAATATATATTAAACAAGTCCACTTTGAAATAACACTATACCACTTTATGGTTAGTGCAAGTACCTTATAGTAATAATTTTTAAATATCCCAATTCCTCTCTCTCATCTCCTTTATCATCACTGTCATTCATTTCACTTATATATATATGTGCACATACATACATATACACATACATAATAAAGTATGTTATTGTTATTAATATTTTGAACTAATCACTATTTCTTAGCTCACTTAAGAATAAGAAAAATAAGTCTTTATTTTAGCCTTCACTTTTTAAAAATGCTTTTCCTTTCTGTATGTAGATCTGAGTTTCTGACCTATATTTATTTTTCATCCTCTGAAGTTGTCTATAGAATTAAAATTTTTTTTTCAATTTTAGCAGACTTCACCATAAAAGCATCAAGCCTGGTGTTTTCTTTAAATTCTTTTATGATTACGTAAAGCCATTCTTTATAAATTTTGGTAAGTTATATTTATCTATGTATTTGTAATTATTTTTCTCTTTTCAAATTTTTTAGCAAAGTTCTTCATGATTATTTATTCTAATGTCTGTTTTGGTAAATTTGGTAAATTTCTTCAAGAAATATGTTCTTATAAGTTGCAAATTTTATTGGGATAATATTGTTTATAATATCCTCTTATTATATTTTAACATCTTTACAGTCTATAGTGATATCCTCTTTTATTCTGCATATTTTAAATGTGTGCTTTCTGTGTTTATTGATTAGTCTTCCTAGGAGTTTATTACTTTGATTCATCATTTCAAAGAATTTGTTGCTTTGTTGATTTTTCACTTTTATATGTTTGTTCTCAAGTTTTTAATGTTGCAAGTTATGCTCCCTGGGAAGCAGACTTTAGGTAAAACATAGCACAGTAGGTTGATTGGGTAGTGTTCTTAGAATTAACACCAGGAAGGAAAGGAAAGGAAGCAGAATTTAAAGACAAAGAAGTTGGACTTTGATCAAGACCACCCTCGCCAACATTGCGAAACCCTGTTTCTACTAAAAATACAAAAATTAGCTGGGCGTGGTGGCACACATCTGTAGTCCCAACTACTCAGGAGGCTCAGGCCCGAGAATCACTTGAACACGGGAGGCGAAGGTTACAGTGAGCTGAGATCTTGCCACTGCACTCCAGCCTGGGCTACGAGATGAGACTCCACCTCAAAAAAAAAAAAAAAAAAAAAAGTTGGATTTTGATTCATTCACAACAATAGCTTATTTTAGAGTTCTGGAACTGGGATAACTTTTAGCATTTCTCTGATTTATTGCAACCGGACCAGAACTTTTTACTCATGCATCCACCAGTATTGGATGTGAGATGCTTCAGGAAAAGATAAAAAGATGAAGGACTTCCAGGAAGGCAGTTCTATTAGGCAGCAGCACTCTTAACAGTTTATATAATAAGCAGCTTAGGAAATGGGTAGTGAAGCACAGTGTCCACTTCAGTGAATCCATGCTGCTCAAATCCATGTGTACACATACGTTGGGAGCAGCTTCTCCATGATTCCGGTATGTGTGTATTTTTTTGTTTCTCTAGTGGAGACTTTTTAAATGAAGAAACCACACAGCTTCCAACTCTGCAGTAGATCTTGGAGCTGTAACTGAGATACAACATTACCATCCTTGTTGTAAACTGAATGTTGTATCCCTCAAAATTCATATGTTGAACCCCTAACTTCCCATGTGATGGCATTGAGAGGAAGAGCCTTTGGGGCATAGCTAAGTTTAGGTAAGATCATAGAGGTGGGGGGCCCCATGGTGGAATTCCTGTCCTTATAAGAAGTGAAAGACCAAAGCTCTCACTCTCTCCCCACTATGGGAGGACACGGCAAGAAGTCAGCTATCTGATAACCAGGAAGAGGGCCCTCGCCAGGAACTAACTGCCAGCACCTCCACCTTGATCTTTCCATCCTCCAGAACTGCGAGAAATAAATTTATGTTTCTAAGCCACCCACTGTATTGTTTACAGAGGCCTGAGCTAAGATACTTCTTAGTTATGCATTTTCACCCTCTTTACCCTTAAATAGCACCTCTGCTGGTCAGGTGGCCTAACTTCAGAAGACTCAGACCTTCATCTGTGACAGTCCTATAGTCACAGTCGCTGTGCCTTCTCGGATCCTGGCTGCTGTGTTATTACATTGATTCTCAAAGTTGTACAAGACAATATCAAAAGACACCAAAGTGGATTAGGATTAGTTACTGTTAAAAATATTCCTCCTGCTTTACATTCTGTCTACCTTTCTCTGAAGTTCAGATCAATCATCCTATCAGGATAGTGACTTCTCTTCAAGTCATTTGGGAAAAGTCCCCTGAAGTACACTGGAAGAAGGTATAACTTAAGTTCATTGAAATTTTTGCAGTGTCCCAGAGTCAATGTATTCTACCTTTGTCAACCAGAACTTCTGCATCATGCAGTCCAAACTTGCGGGTCTGGAAAGCTCAAACTCTGTAAATGAGAAATGGGGTGGTGTTAAGTAAGTTATTTATATTTTAAGCCCCTGATTTTAGACTCATGTATTTTATCTACTGGGAAAAAAAAATCATATTATGGTTGTTGACTTAGAATACACACCCTAAAAAATGATAGCCCATCTTTGTATGGTCTCATGTCTGAGCTAGGCATCCCATTGAAATCTTTAACTTAACATGCCATTGTTCCACTACGCGCCACCCAGCAGCTAATTGGTCTCCATGCAGAATGGTGCTATTAGGGGGATTCAGTGATTGTCTTGTATGTATGGACATCATGCAATAACAGTAGATAAATTTATTTTGGAGATAGGGAACCCATTCTACTGAATTTATGCATACTCTTCCTTACATCACCTCGGTTATCATGTCTACATGCCCCTCGTACTCACACTTGGGTTGTGTGATGGTTAATATTGAATGTCAACTTGATTGGATTGAAGGATGCAAAGCATCGTTCCTCAGTGTGTCTGTGAGGGTATTGCCAAAGGAGATTAACATTTCAGTCAGTGGACTGAGAAAGCCAGATCCACCCTCAATCCGGGTGGGCACAATCTCATCAGCTGCCAGCATGGCCAGAATAAAAACAGACAGAAAAAAGTGGAAAGTGCAGACTGGCTAAGTCTTCTGGCCTCCATCTTTCTTCCATGCTGGATGCTTCCTGCCCTTGAGCATCAGACTGCAAGTTCTTCAGCATTTGGACCCTTGGACTCACACCAGTGATTTGCCAGGGGCTCTTGGACCTTCTGCCACAGACTGAAGGCTGCACTATCAGCTTCCCTACTTTTGAGGTTTTGAGACTCAGACTGGCTTCCTGACTCCTCAGCTTGAAGACAACCAATGGTGGGACTTCACCTTGTGATCCTGTGAGTCAATTCTCCTAATAAATTCCCCTTCACCTAGACGTTTATCCTATTAGTTCTGTCCCTCTAGAGAACCCTGACAAACATGGGTTGCTATCAACTGGACAAATCATTCTGTCAACTAAGATTTTTAGTGCTTCAGCACTTCTACCACAGTTAGTGTACACTAATGAATGCAAACATTTGTATTACCTAATACATGGTCTGGTACAGCATCCTCAGATGTGAGCTATGCTGCCTCCTCTATCCAAAAAGGACTACCTAACGTTGTGCTTCCATCTTACTGCAGTGCAGTAAGAAATAGTTGTCCTTTATTTTGTAGATGTCCCATCATGCCCTCAACCACCAAAAGCCTGACTTTTACTGTTAGAATCGCTGTCAGTGATTGTACATTGATATTCTGTTGTTCCAGCACCATTCTTTTCCCATTAAATTACATTGGCAAATCTGATTTAAAAAAAAATCAACTGACTATATATACTTGTAAACATATCCAAATTATGTTATTCTTTTAATCTAAATATGTGTCCTTATGCCAATACCCCACTCCATCTATTATTGCAGTGTATGCTAAGTCTTGAAATCTAGTAGTGTAAGTTCTTCAACATTGCTCTTAATTTTTAAAATCACTGTTGCTATTTAAAATTGTTTGTATTACATGGAAATTCTACAATCAGTTTGCCAAATTCTACAAAAGTCCTGCTGAGATTTTAATTGGGATTTTGCTTATTCCGCAGCTCAATGAAAGAAAATTATCTTAATAATACTGAATTTTTCGATCTATTAACATGTTGTATATTAGTGTTTACTTAGGATTTTTTCACTTTTCCTGCCTTGTTTTGAATTGATATTGTAGTTTTAAGTATTTTTTTTTTATTTCTAATATTGGCTTAGTAACTATACCCCACTTTTTGATTTTGTAGCACAGTTGACCGTTGTAACAACACAAGTTTGAATTGTGCATGTCCAATTGTCGGTGGATAATTTTCAATAAAAGTTACACCGAGTACATCAGCCTCTCTCCAGCTTCTCCTTCTACCTCCTCCAACTGTTCCACCTCTGCCACCCCAAAACAGCAAGAACAACCCCTCCCTTCCTCCTCCTCCTCCTCAGCCTACTCAAGGTGAAGCTCATAAAGATGAAGGTTTTTATGATGAACCACTTCTGCTTAATAAATTGTAAACGTATTTGCTCTTCCTTAGGATTTTCCTAATATTTTCTTTTCTTTAGCTTAATTTATGTTAATAATGCAGAACATAATACATGTAACATACAAAACATGTGTCAATTGTTTATGTTTTTGATAAGACTTCTAAAGAAGCTAATAGCAGTTAAGTTTCTTGGGAGTCAAAAGTTATACAAGGATTTTCGACTACATGGGGGTCGAGTTGTTCAAGGGTGAATTGTAGTTCTTCTCATGTTTACAAACTTACCGTATTATATCTTTGAGTAATAGCATACCAATATCATATATTTACTTACAACATAAGAATCTTACAATTGTATACTTCTACTTCCTACCTCTTGTCCTTTTTCTGTTTTTTTCCAGCTCCGCCTCCCAGGTTCATGCCATTCTCCTGCCTCAGTCTCCCGAGTAGCTGAGACTACAGGCGCCTGCCACAACACCCAGTTAATTTTTTGTATTTTTAGTAGAGACAGAGTTTCACCATGTTAGCCAGGATGGTCTCGATCTCCTGACCTTGTGATTCGCCCGCCTCAGCCTCCCAAAGTGCTGGGATTACAGGCGTGAGCCACCGCACCCGGCCCCTCTCATCCTTTTATTGTTATAATTGTTATTATTGACATTCCCTTTATTTCCACTTGTTATAATCTGTTTGCTTTTAACAATTTCTAAATATTTTTAAATGAGGAGAAACAATGTATTTACCCACATAAATATAAACCATATAGTGTCATTGTTTTCTGGATTGTAGTATTTCAGATGAGAAATGTGCTAATATTCTTATTTTGGTTCCTGAGTAAGTAATGTGTAATTTTTCTTTAGCTGTTTTTAAGATGTTCTCTTTTATCACTGATTTTTCAACAATTTGATTATAATGTGCCTCACTGTGATTTTCTTTTTCTTTATATAAAGACAAAAGTGTGTTAAGTTTTGAAAACTTAGTTGTCTATAGTTGAATTCAAAATGGGAAAAATTTGTGGTAATTATTTTTGCAAATATTTTTTCATCTTCCTTTTTATATCATCGATCATGTAATGTTTATGCCACTTGAAATTGCTTCACACATCACTGAGACTCTGTTCAGTGACTTTTTATTATTTTTCTTTGTGTTTCGGTTTGGATAGTTTTATATCATATATCTGAGTTCGTTGATATTTTCTTCTTCAGTGTCTGGCTGCTATTAAAAATCAGGAATTTTTTATTTTATATATTTTAATTCTTAATACTAAATTTTGCATTTTCTTCATTTTTATACCGTCCATATCTGTTTTTATTCATGTTTCCTTTAAAATTTTTGAGCACATTTAAAACAGCTTTTGTGAAGCCCTACTCATATAAATCCACTTTCAGTTTCTGTTTCTCTTCACTGATTCTTCTCATGGTCATGGCTCACATTTTCCTGCTGCTTCTCATGTACAGTAATTTTAAATTTGGTCCCAAACTATGAGAGCTATGCTGTTGAGTGTTTGGATTTTGTTGTCATCCTTTTATAAATGTCAGTTTCATTTTGCTAAGTATGTAATTGTGGATCAGTGTGATTCTTTAGAGGTTTGCTTTTAAGCTTTTTAGGCTGGACGTAGAGAATTCTTTACCTCGGGACTACTTTAGCACTTATACTAAGGCCTGACCCTTCTCATGTTTCCACTGAATGCGTAGATGTTCAATCTATTCTGGTTGGTTGAGAAGTAAACATTTTCCCGCCCTACCTGGGCTCTGGGAGTCCTTTCGCTTAAAGTTCCCAGCCCTTTGACTTTTCCCATGCATGTACAACTTAGTACCTAGCAACATTCTCAAGGAGACCCCTGTGCATATTCCTGGAGCTCCTCCTTCACCTACTTTCCTTCTCATTGGTAATGTGCCCTACACATCCTATATTCTAGGTAATTCAGCCTTCCCTAACTCTGATCTCTGTTTACTCAGCTCAGTGAGATCATGCTAGTGACGCCCTCTGCACCACAGGTTGCAAAGTGATTCCCGGCGGTTGATAGAGCTCACTTTGTTTCCAGTTCCCTTGGACCATAATCCTAAATTGCCTAATCTCCTATATCTGAAAGAATTTGACTCATACATTTTCCAAGTTTTCCAGATATTTATAATGTTAGGAAAGTTTCTGTCTCTGTTAATCAGCGTGGCCAGAAGTAAAATTCTGTGTCTGTTCATTCATGACAATATTTTCGTGTTTACTGATTTTGTAATTTCACCTATTATTTATTTAAATGTTTCATATATAATCATTTTACATTCAATTTCTGATAATTTCTATATCTGAAGCCCTTGGGAGTCTTAATTAGATGTTTGCTATTTGTTGTTTCTGCTGTCTCACTCACCATGGCTTGATTTCTTTAATCTTAATCTTTAGGTATCCTAAGGTCAAATTTTTCTCCAGGGTAGAATTTGAAATGATCTCTCCCAGGAGTTTGGTGTAGTAAGACCTGGGACCAGGCTTGCTGACATAATGCCAGGTTTCCAGGATCAGCTCCCTCAGGCTTAGTCTCTGGAACACAATCCTAATATCAACATTTGTCTCAGGCTAGCTCCAACTTTCCCATTTGTGTCTTGCAGGCAGCGCACTGTTCTTTGATTCTATCTCAGGATTCAGGTCATTTTTTGCATGCTTATTAGGTTGTTTATTTAAGGGGTGCTTAGAGATTTACTTATTTTCCCACAAACACAGCAATGCATTGAAATGTAGATTTTATGAAGAAGCTAGTAATTTTCCTCATAGGTTATTTATGTTGATTTTGAAGATCTTCTTTATGTCTTAGGTGTTTGGTTTTGGTTTTAGCACTGGGGGTGTGTGTGTGTGTGTGTGTGTAATTTTATCTTATCTTGCTCCAGATCCAGTGTGCTTCTCAAATATTAGGCTCATGCTATTGATTTTGAAAAAAATCATAATTACCATCTCATTCCCTCTTATTCTTTCATTCAAACTATCCCATTTTAATCTAGTATCTTATTTATCTCTCAAATTTGCTTTTAGTATCTGTAAAATCCTCAGTTCTTTCTCTCTGTTAATTCCCTGTCGAGAATTATCCACTTTTTAGTCATTGTGTCAGAGTCTATTATTTGCTTTCTGAATATCCATATATTTCTTGTAGTAATGTTGGTTTGAGCTGAATATGTGTCCATCTACCTAAATACAACATTTTTCAGTCTTTTTTGCAGCTACTTTGGGTCAGATAAATAGTATATACCTGAAAATTGTTGTACAACATTTGGATCACAGTTTTAAAAGGAAAAGAGTAGCCGGGCGCGGTGGCTCAAGCCTGTAATCCCAGCACTTTGGGAGGCCGAGACGGGCGGATCACGAGGTCAGGAGATCGAGACCATCCTGGTTAACACGGTGAAACCCCGTCTCTACTAAAAAATACAAAAAACTAGCCGGCCGAGGTGGCGGACGCCTGTAGTCCCAGCTACTAGGGAGGTGGAGGCAGGAGAATGGCGTGAACCCGGGAGGCGGAGCTTGCAGTGAGCTGAGATCCGGCCACTGCACTCCAGCCTGGGTGACAGCGCGAGACTCCGTCTCAAAAAAAAAAAAAAAGAAAGAAAAAAAATAACAACAAAAAAAAAACTAGCCGGGAGAGGTGGCGGGCCCCTGTAGTCCCAGCTACTCGGGAGGCTGAGGCAGGAGAATGGCGTGAACCTGGGAGGCGGAGCTTGCAGTGAGCTGAGATCCGGCCACTGCACTCCAGCCTGGGCGACAGAGCAAGACTCCGTCTCAAAAAAAAAAAAAAAAAAAAAAAAAAAGAAGAGTAGACCTTCTCATTCTTTTTTCCCACTACAATGGAATGTATGTTTTTGGCCCCCCAAATTCCTATGTTGAAACCCTAATTCCTAATCTCAATGTGATAGTGTTTGGAGGTGGTAGTTTTCAGAGTCAATTAATTCATAATGTTAGTGGTCTCATGGATGGGATTAGTGCTCTTATAAGAAGAGGCCATAGAGTAGCTAGCTCTCTTCCCCTCATATGAAAATAAGAAGACCTCGGTAGCCTATAAACCAAGAAGTGAGCCTCAACAGACACATAATCTGCCAGCACCTTTATCTTGAACTTCCTAGCCTCCAGCACTATGAGAACCAACAGTTTCTTGCCATTACTCTCAGCGGGAAAAACTGCTATTACTTTTGCACCAACCTAATAACACTCACTGTGGGGGTACAGACATGATGGCTGCATGTGGCGCATCCAAGCTGGACTCTGATTTAAAAGCTAATTGAGGAAGTTACAATAAAGGACCTGGTTTGTTGACAATGTGGAAATGTCATCCATCATCAAAGTCCTGAAATGCTCACAATTTATGAAAGAGAAATAGGCCAGGCACGGTGGTTCATGCCTGTAATCCCAGCACTTTGGGAGGCAGAGGCAGGCGGATCATGTGGTCAGGAAGTCGAGACCATCCTGGCTAACATGGTGAAACCCTGTCTTTACTAAAAATACAAAAAATTAGCCAAGTGTGATGGCGGGTGCCTGTAGTCGCAGCTACTCCAGAGCCTGAGGCAGGAGAATGGCATGAACCTGGGAGGTGGAGCTTGCATGAGCCAAGATGCAACACTGCACTCCAACCTGGGCAACAGAGTGAGATTCTGTCTCAAAAAAAAAAAAAAAAAAAAAAGTGAGAGAGAAATAAACATCTATCTTAATTGAACTACTGTTTATGTGGAATTTTGTCAAAGCCACCTATATCCTGTTCAGAGTGTATACATAACTAGTAAATCCATGTATTAGAAGGTTTTTTCTTATTTAATATATTTTTCATTTTATAACTTCTATTTGGTCTCTTTTCAAATATATCTGCTTTTTATGTCACCTTATCTCTTATAGTAATTGATTTCCTCTTTCCTGCTTCATTCAATTTAAAGCTACTTATTTTATAGTCTCTGTGTCAGTCAGAGTTTGATCTGAGAAGCAGTACCACCAGATTTGTGTATAATAAGGGATTTGTAATAGGGATTTGCTTTATATATTTGTGGAAACTGTTAAAAAGTCTTTGTGAAGCTATTGTTTCTGTGTCTAGTGCTGAGCCTCAAGTCATCAGCACACACAGTCTGAAAGATAAAATGGACGTTTTTTAAAATGGGGGAAGCAAGACAAACTGGTACCTGCAAGAATAAACCTGAATCTATCAGGACAGAGTTGCAACCCTGCTTCCATGTGTCCAACTTCAAAGTTGGGGCGATCTGCAGGAGGAGCTGCTATGAGCTAAACCATACCTCACTGAAAGTCAGATTGAGTGATTGAAAGTGGGTGTCTGGCAGCTGTGGCATTTCTGAGGGCCCAGCTACTGCCCTACTCCAACAAGGTGATCCCACAGATAAATGACACCTGCATGAGCTACAACAGTGCCATGTGCCACAACAGTGCCATGTGCCCGGTGCTGACTTTCTGAAAATAAAAAGAATATAGATGCTGTTTCATTTCATCTTTCCAAATCTCATACAAAATATCTCTCATGGCCCTCACTAACAAAGATGATATGGTTTGGCTGTGTCCCCACCCAGATCTTATCTTGAATTCCCGAGTGTTGTGGGAGGGACCTGGTGGAAAGTAACTGGATCATGGGGGCAGGTCTTTCCCGTGGTGTTGGGTGGGTCTCACGAAATCTGAGGGTATTATAAGGGGGAGTTTCCCTGCACAAGCTCTCTCTTTCTTTGCCTGCTGCCATCCATGTAAGATGTGACTTGCTCCTTCTGCCATGATTGTGAGGCTTCCCCAGCCACTATGGAACTATAGGTCCATGTTAAACCTCATTCTTTTGTAAATTGCCCGGTCTCAGGTAAGTCTTTATCATCAGCGTGAAAATGGACTAATACAAAATAACTATGCTTGGAGGGGAATTCTGGGGAATGCAATTCCAGTTTAGTTCATTTGGCATATAAGACAACTCCACCATGGTCTCTGTAGTAACCAACATTCATTATTTTCCTAGTAAGCATTGGCTCCTGGTATTCACACTCTTATCTAATCCTGTCCCACAATTAATAGGACTTACATATGTGACAAATAGAATATTGTTGAAGTGAAAGTGTGTGATGTAGGAATTAGGTCATTAAAAAGTTTACAGCCTCCTCTCTGGTCTTCCATTTTGCTCATTTTGGGAGGAGTTAGCTACCATGTTCTGAGGACACTCAAGTAGCCATGTAGAGAAGATCATATGGAGAAAAAACTGAGACTGACTGCCAACAGTAAGTGCCAATTCTCCAGCCGTGTGAAGTAACATTAGAAGCAGCTTCTCTATCCCCAATGAATTCTTTAGATAATTCAAATCAGTCAGCCGTCAAGTCTTCCAGCTGATATGTCCAGTAATGTGGAAGCGGAAAAAAAGCACCCCTCTGCACTGAGTGTGTGACCCTTAAAAACTAAGAGATAATATGATTAGTGTTCTTTAAGCAGCTAAGCAAGTTAAATACCACAATCTTTAGTGCTGGATACTGCTTTGAATGGATTATTTCTTCTCCTGGTTTGCCATTTTGTATTTTGAACTCATTTTGGAAGAGTTTATTTGGAATGACACCAGGTGGTTTGGTTTTAGAGTGTTTACCATCAGAGTGTCTTGCATTTGTTTTTGTCAGATGCATGAGGGGATCCACTGATCTAAGTATAATTTGACACCAATACTTTTAGCTCAAGGATGCCCATATCTTATAGAAAATTGAAAAAATGAAGCCCAGATTCACATGCCATGAAATGCTTTGTCTTAATTTGTATTTTCCTGAAAGCATTGCTTGATACAATGACTTATGTATAGGTGGCATATTTGGGAGGGGGTTCTCAGTAAGTCAGAATGGGGCAGTGAAGAACATGATACCAATAAAGTGTATGCTAGTGAGCTGTCATCATCGCTGGAGGGAGATGGGGCTCAACAGTTCTGGGCTGTTCTCAGAAACAATGTGAAATATCCCTCAGAATCTTCCTTTGGAAAGGAGTTGAGAAATGTTTTTCCTAACTTCCATCCTCCATTGATTGAGGATTGTCCAAGAGGGGTTATGGGCTTTAGAGAAAAGCTGGGGGGTGGGGCAGTTACATGAGTTGAGGACTCCACTAAACGCATAGAAAGTCTCTACCACAGCTGTAGCAGAACTTGAAGCTGGACACAGAGCATGTGATATAGAACCTCAATATCTGATTACAAATTCTAAGGAGGATGTTTTTTACTCTTTACCCAGAGACCGAGTCACAATAAAAAAGCTTATATATGATATATATATATATATATATATATATAGCTTCTCTCTATATATAGCTTATATATATATACATTATATATATATCGCAACACTATTGTGGCACTGCACTTCAGCCTGGGTGACAAGGTCTTGCTCTGTCGCCCAGGCTAGAGTGCAGTGGCATAATAGTGGCTCCACACCCTCACATCTTCCTCACACACCCTCAACCTATAAGGCTGAAGCCATTCTCCCACCTTAGCCTTTTGGGTAGATGAGACCACAGGCTTGCACCACCACGCCTAGCTCTGTATTGTAATTTTTGTAAAGACAGGGTCTCTACATATTGCCCAGGCTGATCTCCAATTCCTGACCTCAAGTGATCCCCCTGCCTCAGTCTTCCAAAATGTTGGGATTACAAGTGTGAGCCACCATGACTGGTGTAATTTTTCTTACAGTGCCAGAGGAAACTTGCGTTTTCTTATTCTATCATTCCAGTGAAGGTATAGCACTTTTGCAGATCTAGCACTTTCTGCTGAAAATCTCAGTTCCAGTTCACTACCAGCACTCTCTACTTCATGTTCTATTCTAATGTAAACATTGTAACCAAGCTACTAAAATTTCTTTCTTCCCTGAGAGTAAAGCTGCATCATCACCTCCTAAATTTATCACTCTAATTTTCAGTCTCATCATCAATCTGAAACATAAATATTTTATTTACTTTATTGAGAGTTTAGCTGTACATTTGTAATATTTGTTTTTCAATGTTTTATCCATAAGTTTAAGTGCTTTACAATAGAAAGATATTCAGCATATCTAGTCAAACACATTAACAAAATGGAAATCCCTGGTCTTCTTGCTTGATTACAGTGTGGAAATTGTCTGAGGAAGGAGATGCTAGCCTTTCTGTCATTAAATTCTAATCATTCTCCAGTGAATTCTCCAGAAGGGATTTTGGATACAATGATCCTTGATATGATCACTAAAATATGATTTGGGAACTAATGAGTTTTGGGTGGGTAGTTGGGAAGGGAAATACTATTGGAATGCAAGACAAAACTGTGAGCTTTGGCTGCAAAAGTAATTCCCCAATGTTTATTTAGCCTAAGATTGAAACCATTCTTAGTTTCAAGCTAAATTAAGTGGAGTATTGCAGAAATCATCTAAATAATTCATGCCAAAACAAGACATAACTATGTTTTGCAAATATTTTGTAGCTATTTCAGAATGTTATTTATTTTTAGGAAGTAATGAATGGCAAGGGGTAAAACTGTCATATCAGTCAGAATTTCTATAATTATAGTCTGAACATACTATTATATTTTATATCCTTCTATCAGGATATAAACTAAAGAAACATTTACTCTTCTCCACTTCATTTTACACTTGCCTGGGCTCCTTGGCAAGTGTCCATATTCCCCTTTTCCTTCTGTAGTTAAGGAAACAGGTCTTTTTACTTTCTTTGAGAAGTTAACTGCTCTAAATTGTTAATCACAGTTGAGTCTCTCCTTTGAAGAAATGTATACGTATTTCCTTGATCTTATAAATTGATTCAAATCCACTTATCAGAATTTTTCTACTTCTTACTGTTTCTTAGAAAGTCCTACTGTTCAGAAACATCCAGTGGTTCCCAAGCCATGCATTACATATCAACACAGGAAAGCTTTTAAGAAATAAAGATTGTCCACTCCTGATAGGATTTAGGATTTACAAAGGTGTGGATCAAGTACTGATAATATTAACAAACTTCTCCAGGTGATACATATAAATTCTGCTTAGCCCAGATTCTCAGACTCCAGTGAGAATCACTGAATTAGAATATGTCAACTATTTTCCTCTAGGATTTAGACAAGATCTTCTAGCGACTAATGTACCCTTGAATGAAAAAGGAAACTATGGTTTAGAGAAAAGGAATGAAAATTACGATTGCCAAAATGAGATCTGATTACTAATGAAAAGTAAATTGTTTAGAAGAAAACACTAATGGACATTTTTAGACAGAGGAGCTAATTTGCTGTTTTATTTATCTCTACCTCAGTAAGACTGAAAGAAATTTATTTTAAATTAGACAAGAACATAAGGAAGTATTCCCTCAGAGTAAAAACTACAGGATAATGTCCAGTTATTTTTATAAGATCAAACTGGTTTTATATGTGAGTCAAACACATGAATGCAATTTTTTAGAATTAAAAGGTTTAATGTTTTTATTTTCATTGTTAACTGAGGTATAATTGATGTATATCAATTACACATACTTAAAGTTAAAACTTGAAAAGTTTTGACAGGTCCATACACCTGAAGAACCATCATTAGAATTAGTGTAGTGAACATATTCATCACCCCCTCCAAATATTCTTCCTGCTTTTATGCAATCCCTCCCTCCTTCTATGTGATCCCACCCTCCATCTGTATAATATCTCCCTCCAACTTCATCGCAGCCCTCCACATGGAATCACTCTGATCTCCTTGCTGTCTCTATTAATTGATTTACATTTTCTCAAATTTTGGATAAATGGAATCATGCAATATATAAAGATTATTGTCTGGCTTCTTTAGTATAGTTACTTTTAGATTTATCTATGTTTTTGTTTGTGTTAGTAGTTCATTTTGTTATTGCTGAATATGATTCCATTATATGGATGTACTACTATTTGTTTATCAATTCAGCTGCTAATGGAGAATTGGATCATTTACAGTTTTTGGCTATTACAATAAAGTGTTATGAACATTTATGTGTAAATCTTTGTATGACTATAGGCTGTATTTTCACTTGCATAAATACCTAAAAGTCAATAGCTGGATCAAATGGTAGGTATTTCTTTTTTTTTCCATGTATTTTTAAAAGCTGCCGAACTGTTTTTTTTTTTAAATGATTGCACCATTTTCTAATCTTATCAGCAATGAATGAGAATTTCAGATCCTCCACATTCTTACAAACAATTTGTATGGTCAGTCTTTAATTTTAGCCATCTAATAAGTATATAGTAATCTCTTATTGTGGCTCAAATTTATATTCCTGTAATGATTAATGATATTGATTATTTTTGCATGCTTATATTTTATTCATACATCTTCTTTAGTAAAGTATCTGTTCAAATTCTTTTTTATTTTATTTTTGGTTGTTTTCTTATTGAGTTTAGGGATTCCTTATATTTTCTCTGTATCTTCTAATAAGAATTGTTTACAATTTTTTTCCTACAAGTTTGTAATGTTGGGAACAGGCCCCCCAAAATTTGACCATAAACTGGCTACAAAACTGGTCATAAACAAAATCTCTGCAGCACTGTGACGTGTTCACGATGGCCATAACGCCAACGCTGGAAGGCTGTGGGCTTACTGGAATGAGAGTAAGGAACACCTGACCCACCCAGGGTGGAAAACCGCATAAAGGCATTCTTAAACCACAAATAATAGCATGAGCGATCTGTGCCTTAAGGACATGCTCCTGCTGCAGATAACTAGCCCAACCCATCCCTTTATTTCGGCCCATCCTTTGGTTTCCCATAAGGGATACTTCTAGTTAATCTAATATCTATAGAAACAATGCTAATGACTGGCTTGCTGTTAATAAATACTTGGGTAAATCTCTGTTCGGGGCTCTCAGCTCTGAAGGCTGTGAGACCCCTGATTTCCCACTTCACACCTCTATATTTCTGTGCGTGTATCTTTTATTCCTCTAGCGCTGCTGGGTTAGGGTCTCCCCAACAGAGCTGGTCTCGGCATTGTAGTTC
Source organism: Macaca nemestrina (assembly GCF_043159975.1). Lineage (NCBI taxonomy): Eukaryota > Metazoa > Chordata > Mammalia > Primates > Cercopithecidae > Macaca > Macaca nemestrina. Next base: position 60,251,881 of record NC_092131.1, read on the forward strand.
TTCTTTTTATTGTCCTAACCGTGTCCTTTGAAGCACTAAATATTTTAATGTTGATAAATTCAAAATGTACAACTTTTTATTTCATTATTTTTGCAACATATGGGACCCAAAATCACTGATATGGTTTGGCTCTGTTTCCCCACACAAATTTCATGTCTAATTGTAATTCCCAGTGTTGATGGAGGGAGCTGTTGGGAGGTGATTGAATTATGGGGGCGGACTTCCCCCTTGCTGTACTTCTGATAGAATTTCCACAAGATCTCATTAGTTGAAAGTGTGTAGCAGTTCCCCCTGTTCCCTCGCCCTCTCTCTCCTGCTGCCATGTGAAGAAGATGCTTGCTTCCTCTTCACCTTCCACCATGGTTGTAAGATTCCAGAGGCCTCCCAGTCATGTTTCTTGTTAAGCCTGCAGAGCTGTGAGTTAATTAAACCTCTTTTCTTCATAAATTACTAAGTCTCCAGTAGTTCCTTATAGCAGTGTGAGAATGGACTAATACAGTCACAAAGATTTTTTGTTTTCTTTTAGATATTTTATTTTATTATTTTATGTATTAGTATTATTTTTCTTTGAGATGGAGTCTTGCTCTGTTGCCCAGCTGGAGTGCAGTGGCACAATCTCAGCTCACTGCAACCTCCACCTCCCAGGTTCAAGTGATTCTCCTGCCTCAGCCACTTGAGTAGCTTAGACTACAGGTGCCTGCCACCATGCCCAGCTAATTTTTGTATTTTTAGTAGAGACAGGGTTTCACCATGTTAGCCAGGCTGGTCTTGAACTCGATCTTAGATGTTTCCCAGGCCTTGGTCTCCCAAAGTGCTGGTATTACAGGCATGAGCCACAGGACCTGGCCTCTTTTATATATCTTATAGTTCTATGTTTTACACTTAACTATAAGATCCAATTTGTGTTAAAATTTTTGTATTTGGGTAGACGTAAGTTCATTTTATAAGAAAATAGGGAGGATATTGAATTTTAATTATTCAGTCACCAGATGCTGATCCTACCTCCACACAAATACTTTTTACTTTTGCCAAAAAATTTGTTGTCCATTTCTGAACTCATGTTCTGACCCACTAAACTGTTTGTTGATCTTTATGCAAATATCACACTCAATTATATTAAATACTTTAGCTTTATATTTTGAAATCAAGTAACGTTAGTGTTCCTATTTTGTTTCCCTTCAAAGTTATTTTGACCATTCTTGTTTTTTTTACATTTCCACATGCATTTTTACAATAAGTTTGCAACTTCTACAAAAAGAAAACTGATAGGATTTTTTATTGGAATTATATGGATTCTACAGATCAATTTTGGGATAAATGTTACCTTAACAATATTAAATATTCTTACCCATGAGCAAAATATGTCCCTCCATTTACTTATGTTTTTTTAATTTCTCTCAGCAATGTTGTGTTTTTATTCAGTGTTCAAGTGTTGCATATTTTAGGTAAAATTTATCTAAGTATTTAACAGTTTTTGATGCCATTGTAAATTAATTTTTAAATTTTTATTTTTCTATTTTTATTGCCAGCAGATAGTAATACAATTGATATGTTTCAAAGCAATGTTTTACACTGAATATTTTCTAAACTCCATTACTAGTTTTAGTAGATTTGTTTTAGATTTCATCAGATTGTTCATATGGATGACTAGGTTATTTGCTAATCAATACAGTTTAACTTATTTTCCTATTTGTATGCCTTTGATTTTATTTTCTTGTCATATTACACTGGCTACAACCTTCAGTACAATATTAAGGAAAAGTGGTGAGGGTAGTCATTCTTGTCTTTTTCTTGATTGTATGGGTAAAATCAGTCAGTATTTTACAATGAAATATAACATTAGCTGTAAGTTTTTCATAGATGCTATTTATAAATTTGAGAAAGTCATTTTCAGTTTCTATTTTTCTGATAGTTTTATCGGGAACAAATATTAGATTTTTGCCAAATGCTTTTTCTATATCCATTGAGATAATCATACACCTTTTCTTTTTCAGTTTGCAAATGTGATGGGTTTCAATAGCTGATTTTCAAATGTTCAAAAGAACCAGGTTGGGCACGGTGGCTCACACCTATAATCCCAGCACTTTGGGAGGCCAAGGCAGGTGGATCATGATGTCAGGAGATTGAGACTATCCTGGCTAACATGGTGAAACCCCATCTCTACTAAAAAATACAAAAAATTGGCCAGACGTGGTGTCATGCACCTGTAGTCCCAGCTACTCAGGAGGCTGAGGTAGAAGAATCTCTTGAACCTGGGAGGAGGAGGTCTCAGTGAGTTGAGATCACACCACTGCACTCCAGCCTGGGCAACAGAGCGAGATGCTGTCTCAAAAATAAGAACCATGCAAGTCTCTATAAATTCACTTGCTCATAACATATTATACTTTTAAAAATGTCATTTCATCTGACTTGCTGATTAAAATTTTTGCACCCATGTTTATAAAGTTTTTGCACCTATGTTTTGCACCTATGTTTGTGCCTAGGTTTATAAGAATATAGGTCTGTGTTTTTGTGTGGGTTTATATCTCTTGTAATGTCTTTGTCCCTTTGGTATTAGGAGAAAGCTGACCTATAGAACGAGTTGAGAACTATTTCCTTCTCTTCAATTATATGAAGGAGTTTGTGTAGAATTAGTATTATTTATTCCTTAATGTTCAATAGAATTCACTAGTGAAGGCACATAGGGTCAGAGTTTTCTTTATGGGAAGATTTAAACTCTAAATTCAATTTCTTTAGTCAATATAAGGCTATTTCAGTTATCCTTGTTCCATGACCTTTAGTAGTTTGAGGTTGTTAAATAATGTGTCTTTGTTATTGACATTGTTGAATTTATTGATATACTGTTATAGCAATGGTTTTAATATTTCCTTAATATCTATATAATTCATAGTGATGTCACTTCTCTAATTCCTTCTGCTGTTAGTTTGTATCCTCTCTCTCTCTCTCTCTCTCTCTCTTTCTGATCAGCCTGGCTATAGTTTAGTTTGGTTAATATCCAATCAATTTAATATGAACAAAGTGTTTTACATGTGAGCACAACATAAACATTACATTTCAGAATTAAAAAGTTTCAGACCTGCATCTGTGCAGCATGGCCACTGTGTCTGGTCAGGAGGTGAAGCATCTAAGGTTTGCTATGAAGTAGCTTATTAGTGCTGTTATCTCCTCTTTCTAGCCTATCCAGGTTTCCGGATTTTCTCAGAAGTGGGCTAAAGAGAATGATCCAGAAAGGGTTCATTCTAAGGTTTAATTCTTAGGAGTCAGAATTTGACTGGTTACTCATCTGGTTCACAGAATTAAAGGCAAGAGTCTCTAAGTTTGTCTGGAGCCACAATTCACTTCCATGAAGGTAGCTGATCAAATATAGGAAGAGAGGGTTTAGTTTACTGATTACTTTTTGGATAGGATTTGAGATTTTTATATTATGACATTAGTCAGAGCTTTTGCGTATGTCTCAAAGCAAAGCCAAGTATTGGGAACAATGCAAGTACTGATATAAAGGAGAAGGATAGAAAAATTCCTAGAAGCCAACAAACATTTTGGAAGGTAGTGCTGAGGTATGTGAAAGGAGTGGTCATGAGAAGCAGCTCCAGAGCCTGATTGCCAGGTAAGAAAAGTCAAGGACAAAGAAGAAGCTCTAGTTGGTGGGAATTGAACCACTAGAGACTGGAAAATCTCACTTAACAACGTACCTTAATAAGTTTGCAAGGAGGATGGGAGAAGAAAGCTAATAGTATAGTCACTATTAATGCCTTGGCAGGCATTAATTTTAATAATTGAATAGGAATTTAGAAAAACCTATGTTGAAGTAAGCAGTGAGAAATCTCTGGGGAAAGCAGAGGCAGGTAAATACAGTAGGACTTGAAGAAAAATTGAAAGCACATTTTAGTATTTTGAAAAAGTTGATAGGATTACATAAGACTTCTGGTATTGTCCTTTGTTGGTAAAAGTGAAGGTTTGGATTAAGTGGTTCTCAGAAGTTCTTAATAGTTTGGTGCTAAACTATGCTGTTCATAAAACTGCAGATATGGTCAATGCCATGAATGACTTACAAGTATTGTAACATTTCCTTACTTCATGGTTGGCATCACAAGAATATTTTGAGCAACGAATATTTAAAATTATGTATATGGCATTTATTAGAGAGTTATATTTTCTACCTGATACTATGTTTCAACTTTGCATAGACACGCTTTAGAAATAAAACATTATTTTTTATTTAAGTAGACTTTCAGTTGATCAATTCATTAAAAAAACTCTTCATCTGCTTAATTATTAGATAGCCACTACAATCATTTCCCACTAAATTTAAAGAAGGCTCTGTATTATCTATCCATTCTGTGAAAGAAAAACAAAAACTCAAGGATTCCAATTCACTACTACGCCAATAAATAAATAAATAAAGCTGAAAGTTGAGCCATGAAAGAAGCTGCCTTTCCTTTTGTTCCTAAGCAGATAGCTACAGGTAAAAGGTTAAATGTCTCCATAGGTAGCTACTCTATGCTCACTTTATCTTATGTAAAGTGCCAATTTACTGAGTGCAAGATGAATGTAATATTGAATATTCCCCTACCTGCTCCTTTTCCCTGACAACGTGTGAATTATCAGACCCTCCATATTTCTCCTTCAGCCCATTTTTTCCCTTTTACATCTTGAAGTACTCAAGGTCATCTCTGGAGGAAGACATAGACCACAGACTGTTTCTGTGGTATTAGGTTTATTTCTTCCGGGCATGCCCTTAACCTTGGCAAAATAAACTTCTAAGCTGAGTGAGACCTGTTTCAGATACTGTTTTTTTTTTTTTTTTTTTTTTTGAGATGGAGTCTCACTCTGTCACCCAGGTTGGAGTGCACTGGCACGATCTTGGCTCCATGCAACCTCTGCCTCCTGGGTTCAAGCAATTCTCCTGCCTCAGCCTCCCGAGTAGCTGGAATTACAGGCACCTGTCACCGCACCTGTCACCACACCTGGATAAGTTTTGTATTTTAGTAGAGATGGGGTTTCACCATGTTGGTCAGGCTGGTCTAGAACTCCTGAACCCAAATGATCAGCCCACCTCAGCCTCCCAAAGTGCTGAGATTACAGGCATGATACACCGCGCCCGGTCACAATTCTAAATAAATTTTTTATTTAACAAATATTCAGTATGATTCATACTATTAAATTTAATCATTGTTTTTCATTTGTCTTTATCTCTGTATTTCATATAATCATTTCAACTATAATAATTTTTGAACATATTTTTCCAATTGAAAAACACTCACATAGAAAAATCAACAATAATGACAAATATAAAGAAGAAGGTTAAATATGTACATGTGGCTCTTGAACAACACGGAAGTTAGGGGCTCTGACATCCCAATGTAGTTGAAAGTCTGTGTATAACTTTTTACTCCCCCAAAACTTAAGTACTAAGAGCCTACCATTGACTGGAAGCCTTATGCATAACCTAAAGTCAATTAACACATATTTTGTATGTTATATTTACGTTATTCTACATTCTTACAAAAAAAGTAAGCAAGAGAAAATAAAACGTCATTAAGAAAATCATATGGAACAGAAAATATATTTATTATTCATTAAGTGTAAGTGGATTATGGTAAAGGTCTTCATCCTCTTCATCTTCACCTAGAGTAGGCTGAGATGGAGGAGGAAGAAGGGTTGCTCTTGTTGTCTCAGAGGTGGAAGAGAGGGAGGCAGGTAAGCAGGCACACTGGGTGTGACTGTTATTGAAAAAAATCTTATGTAACTGCATCCACATAGTTCAAACCAATATTGTTCAAGAGCCAACTAGAAATATAAGAAATAGTGTTAAAACCACTCAAAGTCTCACAAGACAGAAGCAAAGATTTTTAACAGTTTTTCTGTACACATGAACTCTGTCTAGAACCACACTTCTATAGATGCAAATGCAGATGTCTTCCTTTGTACTTTTATTCCTTTTTAGGGGTCTCTATTAAGTTTTCCTGTAATCAAGCACATGTTACAATAATAAATATCAAATATCACTTAAAATGTTTTAACCTCTTCTGGGGTGAAAATGAGTGTAACATTCCCAGTTTAGAAGTCTTTTGACATTCCCAGATACATATAGACAACTAAGAAGAGGTGAACCTCCAAACTTTACCTGGCAGGACCAATATTACCGAATTCTACCTATTCAGATAGCATCTCAAAACTATGCCTGGGAAATGGCAGTAAGGAGGAACTAGAACCACTATCCCCATCTCCCCTTTTCGCTTCACTACTGAGAATCTCCACCTTTAATTCTCTTGAAGTGTTTTTAATGACTGAGAGTTAAATACATTTGTAGGTTGCAAATTTGAATCTTGCATTTAACAACCATTCTTTCAAAAGACACCATATTTGAACAATCTTCATTTTCTTTGGATGTTAATTTTAAATGTTAAAAAAAAAGAAGCTTTCCATTTTGTTCTCTAATTATATCCCGAAGGTTTGGACAATTTTCCCAAAAGATGTTTATTTTCTTTGGAAAATAAATTAAAGAGGTTTTTCTCTTTAGTTATACACATAAAATCTGTTATTTAATTTATGTTGAACTTAATGAGAAATTAGCAAATGTGTTATAACACAGTCTGCACTTAATGGGGAATGGCAATTTCTGTTTAATGATTATTAAATGATTTTATTGCCAAAATGCATCATTAATACACAATATTAAATTGGCATGGAATCTGAAACACAAACTGCATTAATGGTTTTCTTTTCATCCTCTCCATATTTTCCCTCTGCACCACTGCACACAAGTGACACCCACAGAGAGCTGGTTGCAAAGTCACTAACTTCTTTGAAGCAGATGTCCACCACAGCTTGCTGGGCACAGCATCACTCAGCTTCCCTCACATATAACATTCCAGAAATTAATCACAGAAGGAGGGAAAAGAGATTATGCTTTTTTTCCTCCCTGGAAGATTTAAGTTCAAAACAAGAAAGCCAATGCCAACATTATGCGTTATCCCTGCAAACTAATAACTAAATATGTGGTAGAAAGTGAGTTGTTGATTCTGCCTGCAGCATCATTGCTGCCAAGTTGCAGAAAACTATGTCCAAAACATGAGAGTCAGAACAAAATGGAGTTGAAATATTCATTTCCTTCTTTTTCCTATTGCATTATTGGTACTTTGTTAGAATTCTCAGTATTTTTCCCAGGGCTGTCATACTTCTGTAAAATGAAAGCAAATATGATTCCATCATAATAAAATAAGCAGAACCAAAGAGGGGAGCTAAAATGATATATCAGGAGTGACATAGAAATGTGATTTCAAAAAAAAAAAAAAAAAAACTAACTTGATTTTAAGCAGTCATTGCAGAATGTGTTAGCAAATGATGACAACTTTTCTAATCCTTTTTGTAACTCCCATTATAAACTTTATATGAGCTCTCTAACACTCCCAGTTTTTCCATTTATTGTTATTCAGGATATTTCTCTATAATGAAAATGGTTTGACTGTATACCATTCTTTATTTTTTAAAGATGTAAAAGTACAGGCCGGGCGGTGGCTCACGCCTGTAATCCCAGCACTTTGGGAGGCCGAGACGGGCGGATGACGAGGTCAGGAGATCGAGACCATCCTGACTAACACGGTGAAACCCCGTCTCTACTAAAAATACAAAAAAAAAATTAGCCGGGCGCGGTGGCGGGCGCCTGTAGTCCCAGCTACTCGGGAGGCTGAGGCGTGAACCCGGGAGGCGGAGCTTGCAGTGAGCTGAGATCGCGCCACCGCACTCCAGCCTGGGCGACAGAGCGAGACTCCGTCTCAAAAAAAAAAAAAAAAAAAGATGTAAAAGTACAAAGATAAGGTTATAATTATTTTAAAGAAAATAATATAGATAAAATTGAGAAACATTTCCTTTTAGGATTCAAGCCTGAAATCTTACACAAGACAAACACAGCAGTCAAAAATTGATTGCTGGATAATGGCAAATTTTGTGATACTTCTCAGAGTGTGTGTGTGTGTATTATACAGATATATATATATAGTATATAAAATATATAATTATATATAATAACTGTATATGTGTGTGTGTATATATATAGTTTCTAACAGTGCTTTCTTTTTATTTGCATATTTCCATTAAAATGAACTAGCATTTTCCCAGAAGACTTTATAGTTTGCTAGGAGCTCATAAAATTAGAGACTAGAAAAAATGAGAAAGAAATGAACAGAATTACATTTAGCTTCTGCGTATTGCCCATAGCACCATCACGTAATAACAGTGATGAAACAGCGGCTCTTATTTTGATCTCATGAAATCCTGTATGTGTGCTCTGTCTCAGCTTTAGCAAACATGGTTGCATTTGCTAAAATTCACTGGATTCTCTCGAGTAAGTAAATACATTAAGTTTGCCCGAAATGTTATGTTACTTTTATTGAACTCTTATTGTCTTCAGTGATATTCTATGCCAAATTTGGGAAGCATTTTTTGGGGCCATTAATGTCCAAATGGGAATACAGAAAATAATGGCCACATTTGGACATGAGGTCCAGCTCAGTGATTGTATTTCAGATGGTAAGTATACCTTTTTGTACAAAAGATAATATAACTTATCAATGTTACGAATATTTTGATATATAATTAGCTTAATTATCATTTTAGACCAGGTATATATTTCTATCTTTAAAAGCAAAATTGGTCTCCTGAGTGATAATAATGTTCTAACATAAAGTAATGGGAAAAAATTGAAAAAGTTCCTTATTAAGATAAATAAGTGTGATTTTGTACTTACATGTATGATATGTATGTATGTGTGTGTGTGTTTCTTTTGTTTGTTTGTTTGTTTTTGTTTTTTTTTTTTGAGACGGAGTCTCGCTCTGTCACCCAGGCTGGAGTGCAGTGGCCGGATCTCAGCTCACTGCAAGCTCCGCCTCCTAGGTTCACGCCATTCTCCTGCCTCAGCCTCCCGAGTAGCTGGGACTACAGGCGCCCGCCACCTCGCCCGGCTAGTTTTTTGTATTTTTTTTAGTAGAGACGGGGTTTCACCGTGTTAGCCAGGATGGTCTCGATCTCCTGACCTCGTGATCCGCCCGTCTCGGCCTCCCAAAGTGCTGGGATTATAGGCTTGAGCCACCGCGCCCGGCCGTGTGTGTGTTTCTAATCAGCTTTTAAACTTGGTCACTCTACAATTAACTGTCTACCTGGGTTTAAGTTATTGATCCACATATTGAGATGAATTGCCGTCTAGTGATCAGACTTACCATTGGCCCATATCTGTTTTTGACTGGTATGCTGAGAAGTAGATACTGCTTTGTCCTGGAAATTAAATACTGACTTGGAGCCCTGTATTTATGAATGGGTACCTGCTGTAAAATCTCTCTTGATTTAACCCATGTCTTTCTGTTGTCAGGGCCTGACAACAGAAATGCTTTTCTGACAACAGAAATGCTTTTCTCCACCCATGTCAAGGACATCCTTGTTGCCTCCTGATTGATTTGACCAACCTAGCAGCTGAGATTCCACTTAGATCTTATGATTCTCTAATATTCAGTTGCAGATTGAACCATCCTTTAGAATGGATATTTGCGGTTTGTTTGTTGAGCTACTACTATGTTTGTTATGATAGTCTCTTATCTTACAAATATGTTTACCAGAACAGACCTAATGACAATGGGTGATTATGCTAACTCTTTTGATTTAAATTATAATTTATTTTGGACAAATGGTTTTTAAGGGTATAATCCTACTGGGGAAGTTCTTAATGTATTTGTATGCTTTATCTCCATGTTGTATTTCTGCAATTTAAATATAAATACCTTCAAAGAAGAGACCAGAGCAACAGAACACCAAAAAGCACTATATTTTTAATTGGGTTGCATGAAAAAGCAGATTTCAGCTCACACAGGAAGATACTTCTGAATTTAACCTTGAAGTACTCCAAAAGTAATTAGATAACCCAAGAACAGAGGAGTGAGTTTGAAGATATTAAAATACAGATTAGCCTATTACTAGATGATGATGTTTTATATGCCTTAAAATAACAGAACCAGAATATTTTAGAATATGATCCCTAAGAGCACTCCCAACTCTACAATTTTATAATACTGTGTAATGGTACAAGTCGAGCATAACTAGTTATAAGCCCAGCTCTTTCCACATGCCATAGGCCCTCATCCAAAGTGCTGAACCTTTCTGATCCTCATTCCTCTCATATTTAAAATGAGTATAATAATGTTTTCAGGGCTATGGTGAGGATTAAGGAGAGTTTTAAAGCTCTCTAGCACTTTGTTTGTTGACAATGCTTTAATTTCATGATAGTTATTAAAATGATGTTTGATAAGACTTTAAAGGCTAATTCAAACACTCTTTCAAATGCTTAAATGTTCTTTACAGCAATATTGCCAATGCAATTCTGTGATTGTAAAATTTTAAAACATAGATTTGTTATCTTTTCATCTTTTAAAATCTGGATATGTAAAATACAAAAATGTGGAGTTGTTTTACTTAAGTTGAAGTAGAGGTCTCTTGTCCTACCAATTTACCTCCTTAGCCAGAACATCCTCTGAGTCTGAAAATCACGAACTATTAATACATCTTCATAGCTGCATAAACATCATTACTTTTAAGGTAGCTCTTTCCTTATCTGAATATCTACCATTATTAGAAAGTTCTTTCTTATAATAGAAAACAAAACTGCCTCTCTGGCACTTCCTCTCCATGATGGTGTTGCAACAATTTGCCGCCAAGCAGAACAAGTCACCAAAAGGCATTCTTAAACATTTGGAAACAAAAGTTAGTTTTACCGCTCTTTATTTTTCAAAGGTAAAATTTCCCATTCTAAAGGAAGACAGTTTATATACATTTTCAAATGCCTCCAAATCCATTGACACTCTTTTATTATTTTATTTTATTTTATTTTATTTTATTTTATTTTATTATCTTTATGGTGTTACCCTAACACCAAGGGTTATTCTGACTAGGGGAAAGTATTATAAGACTGTGACCTCCCTTACTCTCAGAATATAACCTAAATCTGTATTTTCAAGCAGTTGTATCCCACTAATGACTAACATTTAGATTTCAGCCAAATTAAAGTTCTAAGGCTTTTTATACACTCTGCTGATAAAATCAAACTGTCTCATTCCGCATAGGCAGGTTATTTTTTTTAAATTTTGAACCTAGCCCATTTGATGTTCTCTTGCTAAATCTGTAATCTAATAGATATGACAAATCATTCATCTAAATTGTTGATCTGAAGTATTGAACAAGATAGATGTAAATACAAACACTGTAGTGAAAACCTCTCTCCAGACTGGCAACAAATGATTCTTTTTTTTTTTTTTTTTTTCTTTTTTTGAGACGGAGTCTCGCTCTATCGCCCAGGCTGGAGTGCAGTAGCCGGATCTCAGCTCACCGCAAGCTCTGCCTCCCGGGTTTACGCCATTCTCCTGCCTCAGCCTCCCGAGTAGCTGGGACTACAGGCGCCCGCCACCTCTCCCGGCTAGTTTTTTGTATTTTTTTTTTAGTAGAGATGGGGTTTCACCGTGTTAGCCAGGATGGTCTCGATCTCCTGACCTCGTGATCCACCCGTCTCGGCCTCCCAAAGTGCTGGGATTACAGGCTTGAGCCACTGTGCCCGGCAAACAAATGATTCTTCGAGTGTCTTTGAACGCAGTAATTCTAGTCAATCCAAAAATACCATAAGCATTCAGTCTCTACTTCTTTGTCAAAGGTAATATAGGAGGACATATTCACAAGTTGTTTAAAAAATCATACATTGAACTGGTTGTGTTTAGCCCAAGTAAAATCTACTTGTGAAAGCTTCATATCTTAGACTAGCACAGAGTCAGCACATTTATTACACTAATAAAAAGTAAATATGAGGAATTTTTAGAATATGTAGTATTTGAGGAGATCCTACTGGGTGATAGTACAAATATATACTTTGCATTACAACACCAAATTTTAAGTTTAACAATTTATTCTTATGTTAATAGCTTTGATGAGAAAGGTATGCTGTTTTTCATATGAAGGAATAATATTGCAGTTTGTACAACTGTAATAAGAACTTCAAGTGAGACAACTGACCTGTTTAAAACATGGTTAAAGATAATTCCAGAATAAACGTTTTTATCAGCACAAAAGGATTAAAAATTATAGAAAAGATGGTCATTATGATATACAAAACAGTCATCAAGTTAACTCTAGTACTGATGAAAATATCAGAAATTTCAGATCTGAATTCTTAAGAAAATAAACTATGAGAATAAAGAAATCTGAATTTAGATCTATATGACTAGTTCTCAAACACCATGAACATGTAGAATATTTTTACAGAACACGGTGTTCCACATTTTGAGTAATAAACACTCATTCTTTATTCTGAAAGAAGTAAAGCAAAGCATTTCTACAGAAAATAGTTGTCAAGGCAAAGACATAGGTGTCTGGGCATATGCAAAAATATATGTCAAAAAGCCAAGGAGAAAAATTAAAGATGTCTGATATTCAAAAAGTTATGTGCTTTAAAGTCATAAGAAGCCAATGGGTTGATTTAGATCCTCTTTATGCATAATTTTTTTCACTAGATCAAAATATCAATCAAACTTAGTATGTAGAAATTCTATATTATTTTAAAAATTCAGAATGAGAAATGTTTATAATTTTCAAATCTATATTTAACAAGAATATGTCACAGATTCTGAATATAATTTTTTTTTTGAGATAGAATCTCTCTCTCTTACCCAGCCTGGAGTGCAGTGGCACGATCTCGGCTCACTGCATCTTCCACCTCCTGAGTTCAAGCAATCCTCCTGCCTCAACCTCCCAAGTAACTGAGATTACAAGCATGTGCCACCACACCTGGCTAATTTGTGTATTTTTAGTTGATGTGGGATTTTATATATTGGCCAGGCTGGTCTTGAACTCCTGACTTCAAGTGATCTGCCCGCCTTGTTCTCTCAAAGTGCTGGGATTACAGGTGTGAGCCACTGTGCCCAGCCCTAATATAATTTTAATTAAAACATTTAAACGGTAGATATATGTATTTAATTCTTTCTTGTTTTCTTTTTCCAAATGAACTTTAAGGGCAGAAGCAGCATATTTCGAAGAAGTGAATCGTTTCATAATTAACTATTATCTTGACAACAGTTACTTTTTAATTATACACGTTTTGGAAAAGTTTTTTTTTTTTTAATTATTGGCATTATTTTACAAAAGTCTATCAATTACTTTACAATTTTTAAAAAGCAAACACAATGGCTGGGTGTGGTGGCTCACACCTGTAATCCCAGCACTTTAGGAGGCTGAGGCCTGCAGGTCACTTGAGGTCAAGAGTTCAAGACCAGCCTGGCCAACATGGTGAAACCCCATCTCTACTAAAAATACAAAAATTAGCTGGGTGTGGTGGTGTGTGCCTGTAATCCCACCTACTCGGGAGGCTGAGGCAGGAGAATTGCTTGAACCTGGGAGGCAGAGGTTGCAGTGAGCCAAGACCACCCCACTGCACTCCAGCCTGGGCAATAGAGCAAGACTCCATCTCAAAATAAGTAAATAAATAAAACGAAAAACAAGCAGAAAACATAAACACAATAGAATTTCTAAGATTGACTTAATTGTTTCTACTATTTTTCTTCTATTAATTAATTTAGATTGAGTCAATAATTTACTTGCTCTTACATGGTTATAAAATTTGAAAAGAGTCTATGTCATTTAAAAATTATGGGGCTTTTATAACTGCTTTTTTATTATTTAAATTTTTAGGTGGAATTAAGTATATTAATAAACTTCTGTAAAGTAAGCTTTTAACAATTTATCTTTTACCTGTATATAAAAATGTCCGCATAGTAATTATTCATCTGGTATTTCATTCTAAATTCCATTTTATAAGAACTGGCCATTTTATTATGATGAACTATCAATATTAGGACAGATAAATTGAGTTTTATTAATAAATGTGTA